>NC_083326.1:70938605-71623584 GCF_963455315.2 Globicephala melas
GTTTCACACCCCCCAACCTGGCCCAAGCTGCCCCCCCCACCAGGGGCAAACCACTGCTTCCCAGCCCACACCCATCTGGCAAACGCCTGCTCATCTCTGAAGACTTAAAACAATTGTCCCTCCTCTGTGAGACCTCCCCAGATGGAGAGATATACTCCCTAATTTTGGGGGGGGGCTAGGAACCATGAGCAAATTGAATGAGGGAATGCAGGTGAAGCACGCGACAGGACGCCCGGCACACACAGGAAGGGCTCAGTGACCCGGAGCCATTCGAACCCACGGCAGGTATTTGCTTACCTTCTCATCCACCTGTGTCTTATTCGTAACATGCAGATAAACATTTGTCAAAAGAAAGACTGGGGGGCTTCCCTGGTGGCGCAGTGGTTGAGAGTCCGGCTGCCGATGCAGGGGACACGGGTTCGTGTCCCAGTCCAGGAGGATTCCACATGCCGCGGAGCGGCTGGGCCCGTGAGCCATGGACGCTGAGCCTGCGCGTCCGGAGCCTGTGCTCCGCAACGGGAGAGGCCACAACAGTGAGAGGCCCGCGTAACGCAAAAAAAAAAAAAAAGAAAAGAAAGACTGAACCCCCGAAATGTTCCATCTCAGCCCAACTGGGCTGGTCACTGACCCCCCGACACGCCTCTCGCTTCACCTCACCTCCATGCCTTTGCATATGTTGTCCCTACTTCCTGAGCGCCCGCCTTCACCTAACTATGCCCTCCCGGGCCACCTCCAGGCCCGCCTGGACTGTGGACCCGAGGAAACTGAGTGAGAGACTCTCCAGGGCCCCCTCACTCAGGGCCTGGCACAAAGTAGGCCCACGAGGGGGTGAACTCGTCACTAGATGAGCCACCAAATGCTGACTGACGGGTTTGGGGATTTGGGAGAACATTCTTGAGGTTACCAAAGGCCCATCTGCCACATCACAGGAAAGCCCCAGAGCCAGTGAATCTGTGCCTTCACGGTCACGGGAGGGGCCTCTGGGGTGAACCATGACCCAAGGTCGTGGTCCACGACTGAGTCACCGTGTTTTACGATCCCAGCACGAGTGCAAGCCAAAGGCTCACTTTACGAGGAAAAGAGGGTGTGCCCATCCACCATCACCCCTGGATGGGGGAGGGAGAAGGCTGGGCGCAGGACTAGGACCCGCCACACAGACCGGAGGTCCTAAGGACGGCCCTGAAAGGAGCGGGGAAGCAGAGAGAGCAGAGAGCACCGGCCAGGGACTCAGAACTCCAGTCCCAGCCCAGCCTGGCTGCCGTGGGACCCCCCCGGACAGAACACCTCCCCTCCCCTGCCCTCCGTTTCCTCAACGGCAAAAAAACTCCTAAGAGAGGGGACAACTTCCCGTTCCATCAGCAGCTCTTTGAGAGAATATAGAGGAAAAAAACAGCTGACAGCAAATCATAATTAACAACACAGTGGGACTTCCGTGGTGGCGCAGCGGTTAAGAATCCGCCTGACAATGCAGGGGACACGGGATCGAGCCCTGGTCCGGGAAGATCCCACATGCCGCGGAGCAACTAAGCCCGTGCGCCACAACTACTGACCCTGCGCTCTAGAGCCCGCGAGCCACAACTACTGAGCCTGTGTGTCACAACTACTGAAGCCCGCGCGCCTAGAGCCCATGCTCCACAACAAGAGAAGCCACCGCAATGAGAAGCCCGCGTACCGCAACGAAGAGCAGCCCCCGCTCCCTGCAACTAGAGAAAGCCTACGTGTAGCAACAAAGACCCAACGCAGCCAAAAATAAATAAATTTATTAAAAAAAAACCCAAACAAAAACACAGTAACATTTATCAGGCAGTTACTCTCCATCAGCGCTTTATAAGCATCATCTCTTTTCAGCCCCATCCTCCTACCACACGATGAGGTAGACTCAGACCTTGGGAGAGGCACTTACTGGCTCTGAGCCTCAGTTTTCCCACCTGTAAAATGGGGATAAACTAGTATCTACGCCACCCAGTAAGCACTGTGGTGGGCACTGTTATTCTTGCAATCCACCACTTTACAGCGGAAAAAAAGAGAGGCGCTGAGTGCTAAACTCACTCGTTTGCCACCTCTATGAAGCGGCCGGCTGGAACCGGTCTAACCTCATGCTCAGGGTCTGACTAGCTGGGGGTGGGCAGGGCTCTGCAGATCAGCAGGGCATCAGCCCCAGTGGGTCCCAGGCACCCTTCGGAGGGTGGCCAACCCTGTGCTGGACAAATATCACATTCTCAGCCCCGGGGATTGGTTGGCTGTCTTGTTTCCTTGTGAGCGATGCCCCAGGCACTGCAGGCCCGAGGGCAGAGAGGGGCTAGCAGAGTGGTCCCAGGCCAAAAGCACAGGCCTGAGGCAGAAGGGGCCCAGGGCTAAGGCTGGAGGCGAAACAGGCCCAGTATGCATTCCAGCTCCCCTGTTTGCTAACTGTGTGGCCTCGGGCAAGTGGCTTAACCTCTCTGAGACTTGGTTTCCTCCTCTGCAAAAGGGGATTCATATTCCCTAACATGAGTGGGGAGTGGGGACTGACAAGGCCTGGAGCACAGACTCAAAAAAGGGAGATGAACCTGAATCTCAATTGGAAGTCAACAGTACAAAGTCATCAATCAAAACAGTGACGGGAGTAACGGCGGATGGTGTTTATCCACTAGTGAGTGAATCCTCAAACGTACCACGGAGTATAAAACGCGGGACTGACCACCTCCTACCTCCAGAGGGGTAGGGGCAGCTGGCAGAGCCAAGGGCTCAGGACCCCAGGCCTCACCTGCAGGGTTGCCCTGCCTACGTCAGGCCCTCTCTCGGGGCCTCAGTTTCCCCGTTCATAATGAGAGAGTTGGACTAGGAGAGAAAAAAGGGAGACGACAGGAGGAGGGGGAGTTAGGAGGAGGAGGAGGAGGGGGCAAGGGAGGTGGAAGAGAAGGAAAGGAAAAGGCAAGCGGGAACAGTGATCCCCGCAGCCAAGGCATTAACTGGGAATTTACTCTCCTGAGGGCTGAGTGACCTCATTTACTGCTCACAAAAATACTCTGGAGGCCACTTAGGACCAGCCTCATTTTACAGAAGCAAAAACTGAGGTTCAGTGGGGTCCATCAGACCACTTGCCTGAGGTCACAGAATGCCAGAGTCAGAACTTGAACCTACTTCTTTCAACCTCCAGAGCCCCAATGCTGAGGTCCCCCCAGACAGGCTTTTGGAGCCATCAGAAAGTGAGCTGAACACCATCACCCCCTGGTGGCAACTACCTGGAATTGCAGGTGTCAGTCCTGAAAGCAGAGAACCGAGGTCTGGGGCCCCAGCTCTGTCTTGCTCAGGCTCAGTACCCCAACCCGTCCACCTCTGGGGGAGAGGTGATCAAGCAGGCAGTAATGGGGCAGGGGCCTTGGGGGCCAGAAGGAGGGAGCCACCTGACGACTCCATGGACAAAGGCTCCTCAGTGACAGAGGGAGAAAGGGGAGGGGCCAGCAAGCAGAGACTGTAAAAAGACAGGGTTTGAATGCTCTTCGCTCCATGGCCTTTGTCTTCTCTCTCTCTCTCTCTCTCTCTCTCTCTCTGTCTCTCTCTCTCTCTCTCTCTCTCACACACACACACACACACACACACACACACACACACACACAATCAGATAAGCTGAGTCAGTGCCTGAGAGGGAATGGAGACAAGGGTGAGAAAGAAATCGGTGGCTGAGATCTGGACACTTGAGGAATTTTCCAGGGCTTCTTAGCCGACGTCTGAGTCCCTGCATGGGAGCTGTCACCCCCAGCCCCACAGTCAGGCCTTTTCACTCTCCCATCAGGTCTCGGCAAGAAGCCTGCCAGGGGCAGTGTCTTCACCCATTTTACAGGAGGAGACCAAGGTTTAGGTAACTGAAGTCTCTTGCCCGTGGCCATAAAGCTAGACAGAATGGACCTCAGGCTTCAATGCTGCAGGAGACCACGTCTCAGAGACGTGAGACCGGGCACAGATAACCACTGAAATGCATGCAGCCTTGCACTCAGAATGATCTCAGGCACAGAGCTGGTGTTGCCTCATTAAAAAAGGCTTATCTCAGATGTCCCCACATGGGGCCCAGGGCCCGGGAGGAAATGCAGAGCTCAGATCTCCCAGAATCATGGAGCAAAAGTGAAAAGAAAAAAAAACAGAAAAGAAAATCATGAAAATTCAGATGTGGTAAAGCCCTGGAACCCAGCTGGGGACACTGAGGCTCCAGGGAAGGGGGCTCCCCTGGGGTCCTGCCGCCTCATTTACCTACTTGCTTCCACAAGTGAGGAAACAGGCTGAGAGGGAGGAAGTGCTGGCTGAGGAGACAGAGCTCAGTGACAGCCAAAAGGACACTCAAAAACAAGAATAGTAACAACAATGATAATAATAATGGTAACGTAACACTTATTAAAGTGTTTACCGTGTACCTGGGACCAAGCTAAACACTTCTCGAATTATCTTATCTGAACCCCACATCAGCCCTGTGAAGTAGATGCTATTACTACCCCCATTTTACAGATGAGGAAACTGAGGCCGGGCACCCATCTGCATGCACAGCTAGGATGTGAACCCAGGCGATCCGGCTCCAGAAGCAGCTTAACTCCACCTTCCTCCTGTCATCACCACACTGTCGATCACTGTCTGAATTACCATGTGCTGGGCCCCACGCAATCCTACTCCATCCTCCCAGCGGCGCAAAAGAAGCAGGAATCACAGCCCCGTTCTCTTGGTGAACAAACTGAGGTGCATAGCAATTAATAAAAACTGCTCAAAGAGTCTGAGAGGAGACAGTGCTGGGATTTGAACCCAGGGCGCTCGGACCCCAGCATGTGTTCTCCTCACTGCTCCACGCCAAGCAGCAGGGGCTACCCCTCCACAAGGGGCCAAAAACCCACGAGGGGAGAAGGCTTCCCCAGCAGAGCCACCAAACACCCTCCACGTCATGAACCACGGCACAGCCAGACAACACCAGGCTCCCGGACAGTCACCTGCCTGTCCCCGTCCCCTGCAGGCCCTGGGGCCAGCCTGGGACATTCCCAACTGCGTCCACTCTGGCCACGCCAGCACCACTCACCACCAAGGGCCCGCTCCTCTTGTCCTTGCAGAAGCTGTGGCTTCTCCGGGGGCCCGCGGCCACAGGGATCACCTGCCAGAGCAGCTGCTCGTTGTCCTGGAGGGCAAACTCCCTCCCCGGCGGCACCTGAGGCACAGGACGCAAGAAGAGGACTTTACTGGGGCTTCCCTATTTGCAGGAAGAATATGTTACACCGAGAGAGTCCATTCTGCCTAAAAGGGCAAAGAAGAAAATTAAAGCACCAGATGCTCCATCCCCCACCCCGCACCATCCCATGGCAGGCAGTCCACCTCAATGAACGGGGGTAATATGTAGGATCAGCAGGTCTGGGTTCAGCCCAGCCTCAGCCACTTAGTAACTGTGTGACCTCAGCTGTGTGCCTTAACCTCTCTGAGCCTTGACCATGTGGGGAAAGACCCCCTAATAATCGTCCTCAGTTCAGGGATGGACCAGCCCATGGAAAGCGTGTGACTCAGTGCTGCCACCAGGGAGCAGACGTGCGTGAGACCTGGGTGCCTGGTTGGCTTCACCTTAGTCTCCCCCATGCCTGGCATGTGGGGAGCCCTCCGTAAATGTTAGCCTGCCTCATCACTGCCACTGGCAACTTTGGCGACCTCATTTTAGACATCTTTCCATGCATCCAAACACATGTGCACATATGCAGAGAAATGGGACATGAATACAACGGAGTAGGTGTGCTGGTATGAATCCTGTTATTTTTATAGATAAGGGGATACAGTCACAAGCCAGTAAACACAGGACTCTAGAATGTGGATTTTACATACCTCACACTGTCCCTGCCCAGAGAGGGAAGGCGTCTGCTTAAGAACACATAGCATGAGTGAGGAGCATGGCTTGATTCCTGATCCCTTGCCTCACAGCCTCTTTTCTGATGCCTTATGAGGCTCTCCGGTTCTCCTCTGACCTCCCTGGCTATTCCTTCTGAGGCTCCCTGCATCTCAGAGGGACATGTGAAAGTGTGACCCAGGCCAGCCATGCAGCCTCCTCTTCCACATCACTCCCTTGGGGTTTCTTATCACACCCCATGGCTTAAGTAAATCCCGTGTACACATGGACGAGTCCGGATTCTGTCTCTCTGTGTTGGGACTCCAGACTTGCAGATCCCATTGCCCACTTACCATCTATAGTCACTGCTCACACTGGTCTGAGACCTCATGTGCCCAAAACAGGCCTCTCCATTCCTCCCCTCTAATCTTGTCCCTGTCACCAGCTGGGTAGGCCAAGACCCTCGGGTCACCCTCTGTCTCCTCTTTCTCTCCGTCCCATCAACAAAGTTGACACTGCCTTCAAAACATGCTGCAAACCTCACATCATATACCAACATCGACTCAAAACAGATCAAAGGCCTAAATGTCAGAGCCAAAGGAGAAAACTCTTAGAAGAAAATATAGGCTTATATCTTCATGACCTTCATGGATTAGGCAAGGGTTTCTTAGATAGGACACCAGAAGCTCAAGCAACAAAAGACAAGTAAGCTAGACTACATCAAAATGAAAGACTTTGATGCTTCAAAGGGCACCATTAAGAAAGTGAAAAGTGGGACTTCCCTGGTGGCGCAGTGGTCGGGAATCCGCCTGCCAATGCAGGGGACACAGGTTCGATCCCTGGTCCAGGAAGATCCCACATGCCGCGGAGCAACTAAGCCCATGCACCACAACTACTGAGCCCGCGTGCCACAACTACTGAAGCCCACACGCCAAAAGCCTGTGCTCCACAGCAAGAGAAGCCATTGAAATGAGACCGCACATCGCGAAGGGTAGCCCCTGCTCACTGCAACTAGAGAAAGCCCGTGCGCAGCAACAAGACCCAACGCAGCCAGAAGTTAATTAATTAATTAATTGATTAATTTTAAAAAAGTGAAAAGACAACCCACAGAATGGGAGAACATTCCTGCAGATCATTATGTCTCATAAGGCACTTGTATCCAGAATGTACAAAGAATAATTACAGCTCAATAATAAAATAACAAACGAATCTAAAAATGGACAAAGGATCTGAATAGACATTACTCCAAAAAAGTACACAAATGGCCAATAAGCACGTTAAAAGATGCTCAACAGGAAAGGCAAATCAAGACCACAATGATCATTTCGCAATATATACAAATACTGAATCATCATGCTGTACATCAGAAACTGATATAACATTACATGTCAATTATATCTCAATTAAAAAAAAACCACCATGAGATGTCACTTCACACTCACTAGGATGGCTAGAATCAGAAAGACAGATGATAGCAAATGTTGGCTAGGATGCAGAAAAATTAGAACTCTCATACACTGCTGGTGGGAAAGCAAAATGGTGCAGCTGCTTTGGAAAACAGTCTGACAGCCCCACGAAGGTGAAACCTGGAGTTATCACCATGTGACCCAGCAATGCCACTCCCAGGTATATAGCCAAAGAAATGAAAGCATACAAAAGCTTGTGCAGGAATGTTCATACCACCTTCCTCCATAATAGCTAAAGAGTGGAAACAACCCAAATGCCCATCACCGATGAATGGATAAATAAAATGGGGTGCATCTATACTGCAGAATATTATTCGGCCATAAAAAGGAATGAACTACCAATATATGCTACAATACGGATGGACCTTGAAAACTTTATGCTAAGTGAAAGAGGTCAGTCACAAAGGACCACTTCGTGTGATTTCATTTATATGAAATGTCCAGAATAGGCAAATCTATAGAGACAGAAAGTAGATGAATGGTTGCCTGGGCCTGGAGGGTATTAGGAGAACAGGAAGTGACTAGTCAGTGGGTACAGGGCTTTCTGGGGGATGAAGAAGATATTTTAAAATTGAATGTGATTATGGTTGCAGAACTCTGTGAATATACTAAAAGCCACTGAATTAACTGTACACTTTAAATGGGTGAACTGCACGGGCCATGAGTTTATATCTCAGTAAAGCTGTTACCACCTCCCAAAAAGTGCTGCTAACCCCTCCACAGCCACCACCCTGGTGCAAGCCCTGTCACCTGTCTGGAGACCATGGCAGCCTCCTCACAGGCCTCCCTGCTTCCACCCTCACCCAGAGGGCAGCCAGGGGTCTCTCTGAGACACAGATGGTGGCAGCAGCTCAGAACCCTTTGCTAGCTCCCTTACGCTCTGGGCCCTCCTCCCCTCCCCAGCTCAGCTCTGGCCAGCATCCCAGGGCCCACTGGGGTCCCTCCAGCATCCCCAGGACCAGCTCATCTCCATGCTGGGGCATCTTCACTCGCTGCTTCTGCCTCTTCCCCGCAGATCCCGGCCTGTCTGGGGTGCTCCCATCATTCACATGGCATCTGTCAAGTCCCTTCCCATGAGACCACCCCTTAGAGAAAGGGGGTGACAGGGAGGTTACTCTATCTCCCCAGGACTTAAACCACTCTCTGCATGATCCCACTCACTCACTCTGCTTGCCCATCTGGACCAGCCCTGCCTGCTAGAACACTCTGTGATTATGCGAGGCTCTCCATCTGGGCTGAGCAATACCATGGCCATGGGCCACTTGTGGCTTTTTTTTTTTTTTTTTTTTTTTTTTGTGGTACGCGGGCCCCTCACTGTTGTGGCCTCTCCCGTTGCGGAGCACAGGCTCCAGACGCACTGGCTCAGCGGTCGTGGCTCACGGGCCTAGCCGCTCCGCGGCACGTGGGATCTTCCCGGACCGGGGCACGAACCCGTGTCCCCTGCATCAGCAGGCAGACTCTCTGCGCCATCAGGGAAGCCCCACTTCTGGCTTTTGAGCACTTGGATGTGTCCAGTGCTCCGAAGAAACTGAATTTTGGATCTTACTTAATTTTAACTAATTTAAATGGAAAGACACACACGTGGCTAGTGGCTGCCGTATTGGACAGCACAACCTGATACAGTGGACTGAGCCCTCCCAGCAGCCCTGGTGCCCAGAACAGGGCCTGACACCAGACTCGTACACTTATTCGATGTGTGAAGAGATGAAGGTTGACCCTAAGTGCATCCCTCTGACTTCCACAAACCTTCTCCACATCAGGCCCTGGGCCAGGCACTTGACTATATGTTACTTTGTGATAAATCTCCAGCAAGTCCATGAGGCAAGCAGGATTCCCATTCTACAGGTGAGGAAACTGAGGCTCAGAGAGGTCTGGCAAGGTGCCCAGAGCCACACAGCTGGTAAGTCACAAAGCTAGGTCTGCCCAGTGCCAGGTCTGCCCCATTTGCAGTCCAGGGCTGTTTCCAGGAAGAAATCAAATCATGAAAGTACGAAGTGTTCATCTTCCTAATGAAGAATTCTTTTTCCAAAAGGAAAGTGGTGGAACTTCAGCCAGCAGGTTATAGGAAGGAAATACAGATGGCCTCACACACAAGTGACAAGATGGAGGGCACTCACTGGGAGCATGAGCTCCAGAAGTTTGATAACCCAGCTGGCTGGCAAGGCTGAGGGAAGACGGGGCCCTGTCATCACTAGGGAGGATGTGAACTGGTACAGCTCCACTGCACGGCACGCTGGCAGTCCTGCAAAATCACAGCCCCTTTCCCCCGTGGAAGGGCAATCGCCATTCTGAACCCACAGATACACCTGCACATACCTGGTCTGTAAATAGTAAAAGGTGGGAAATATCATCCACCTCTACCATGCAGCAGTTAAAAACAATGAGGACGCTCGCTGTCTGCGGGCTGAATGCAAAAGTTCTCGAAGAGGCTTTATACAAAAAAAAAAAAAAAAAAAAAGGCAGGTAGCAGATCTGTGGGTTCAGCATTGACCCTCCACCCAAGAATCCCCAGGGGAGCTTTTAAAACTGACAAAGGCAGGCCCCACCCCAGAGACTTCAGCCAAATTGGTCTGGGGGGAAGCCCCTGCACTGCTGTCTTTTAGGACTTACCCATAGGCAACCAAAGTTTCAACCACTCTTAGAGAACGCTCTCTTTTATGGAAAAGGGAAGGGAAAACAAGACTTACGTATTCACGTTTGCTTGTATTTTCGGAAAGAAACTCTAAACGAATTTGGGCAGAAAAGAATATGATTATGGGATGAGGAGGAAACGGGAGGGATGGAGAATGAGAGGTCTGGGGGAATTTTTACTTTATAAGTATTTTTGGAGCCATGTGAAAATATTCTCTCTTGAAATGAAAATAAATCATTTGATGAAATGAAATACTATAATTGGGCCTGGGACAAAGTTCTGATAAATGTTAAGTGAAAAAGAAAGAAAGAGTGAGAACGAAGGGAAGAGAGGAGAGGAGGGAGGGAGGGAGGAATAACTTTAATTGCAATCACACCCCATGTGGGGCACATGAGCAGAACTGGCTGTCGATCAAGAAATCCTCACCCAAGGAAGCAGAGATGCACCTCAAGATGCTCAATGAAGCCCTAGAACTCACATCAACCCAAACGTCCATCCACAAAAGTCTGGATAAAAAAAGCTTGGGCTCAGTCCCATAATGAAATACTTTGCAACCATTAAAAATAATAAGGTGATTATATATGCACTTTTTTTTCCTGTTAAAGTTTTAAAGCAAGTTATCTGGGTGTATATCTGAAAAAAAAATTAACTCAGAAAGATCCATGCACCCCAATGATCACAGCAGCATTATTTATAATTGCCAAGGTATGGAATGTAAATGTCCATCACAGGTCAATGGGTAAAGAAGATGTGGTGTGCGTGTGTGTACCACACACACGCTGGAGTATTACCTGGCCACTAAAAAGAACGAAAGCTTGCCATTTGCAGCGGCATGAATGGATTTGGAGGGCATTATGCTAAGTGAAATAAGTCAGAGAGAGAAAGACACATACTGTATGGTATCATATGGGGAATCTAAAAAATACAACAAACTAGTGAATGTAATAAAAAAGAAGGAGACTCACAGACATAGAGAACGAACTAATGGTTACCAGTGGGGCATGGCGGGAAGGGGCAACACAAGCATGAGGCGGCGGGGAGGCACAAACCATTGGGTGTCAATAGGCTCAGGGATGCACCGTATAACACGGGGAATGCAGCCAATGTTTTGGAGTAACTGTAAATGGAAAGTCATCTTTAAAAACTTTACAAAACATTTTTTAAAAAGTTTAAATACACGACAGAGAAAACAAAGCACGTGGTGAGACTTTCTGAAGAATGCTGCCATGTTTCCACAGAAAAGTATGCATTTACCTATCTGTGTCTGGGCCAGGGTGCCCCAGCCTCAGATCTACATACATTTGGGGCTCCATGATTCTCTGTGTTGGGGGCTGCGTTGTGGAGTACCCCTGGTCTCTACCCAGTAGATGCCAGGAGCAAACTCTTCCCTGGTTACGCCAACAAAAAACATCTCAAACTTTGCCAAATGCGCCCTGGCAGCAAAGCTGCCCATGGCCGAGAACCACCAACAGGTCTGGAGGGGACGGTCCCAGTGCACCAGAGGGTCCTCATGTGGGGGAGCTTTCCATCCTAAACCATATGTTTCAATAATATTTTAAATTGCGCCCAAACATTCACTACTTTTGCAATAAGAAAAATACAACAATTATAAATCAATACATATGCGATGGGTAAGCCACTCTGGAGTGCAGGCAAGTCTCCAAGAAGATCAAAAACTGTAACAGTGGCTGCATCTGGGGGACGGGAAAGGAAAGGGGTCCGGGGGGACATTTTTATATACATGTTATACACTCTTGCAAGGTTTGAATTTTCAACAACCAACATTTTTTACTTCTGTTTTGCTCTTATTTATTTTTTAAAGGTCCAGAACCAAAGATCTTTGGGCAGGAGAGAAGAGAAACGGGGAGCTGTTCCAAAGCTTCCCAGTCCCCTTTGTGAGAAAACAGATCCCCTGACAATGAGCGCTCCTGGGGCCTCGGCACCCCGGGCGGGCGTCCAAGGCCGGGCTGGGGTGGCCCCTCCACGAGGCCCCGAGTCTCCTGCTGCCGGCGGGCCCCTCAGCCAGGTGCTGGCACACAGATGCAGTGTCACATTTCCATGGCCTCCTCCCTCTCTCGCTTCCCCATAACAACAGCCTGGAGCTGGGGGGTGGGGGGTGGGCGGGGGGTAGGTGAAACCCTTCCTGGAGGCGCATCTGCGGAGCCCGCTGCCTGCCTGACCCATGCTGGGCACTTTACCTCCTCTCCGCCTGGTAGCAGCGCCTCAAGGAAGGAATCCCCGTTAACGCCTAACTCCAGAGAGGGGGAAACTGAGGCTCGGGGAGGCCAAATGCCTGCTCTGCACACAGCTGAGCCGGTGAGCGGCAGAGCAGAGATTCCAACACAAGCCTGAATATGGTCATCGGAAGACACGTGGGTTCAAAGTCTGCTTCCACCACTTGCATGCCCTGAACCTTAGGTGAATTCTCCTATCACTTAATTTCCACAACATCCCTTTCTAGGTTGGCTGGGGGGTGACAGGAAGGGCCCCGTAGTCAGTTACCACACTGGCCCCAGGGTATGCCATTTTTTTCCCCACCTCTGAACCTTTGCCCATGCTGTGCTCCTACCAAGAATGCCCTCACCTCCTCTAATCAGCCCATCCGAATTCATATCCATCTCTCAAGGGTGGGCTCAGGCCAGGGCCTCCTCCGGGATGTCTCCCTGGGCCTCTTCTCCAGCGCCTCACTCTGCACCACATCCTTTTCTGGCCGTCAATCACCGTGTCCCACCTCCACACAGAGATCAAAAGCTTCCTGAGGGCTGACTCCATGCCTCAGATTTCTTCCCCACCTTCATGATCTCTCATTCCACTGAAAGCTCGGGTATCGGGCCAGACCTAGGTGCAAACACTGGCTATGCCACTTGGTGCTTTGTGACTTGGGATAAGTTACTGAACCTCTCTGAGCCTCAGTTTTTTCCATCTGAACAAGGTGATCATACCTGCAGCAGACATTGTGGGTGCCCTGCCCACCACTCAAGTACACGCCAATGCTGCGTGAGGATTTTCCTCTCCACCACGGAGCACGGCCCCAGCCAGGTCAGAGGAGTCTGAACGGTGAAAGCCCCAGACACAGCCTCAGGCAAGGACAGAGGGGAACTAGGAAACAAATACTCCAGGTCCCCTCCCCCTTGGGCAGGACCACCCAGAGGTGAGCTGTGCTGCTCCCCAGGGGTCTCCAGTGAGAACGAGCCT
Source organism: Globicephala melas (assembly GCF_963455315.2). Classification (NCBI taxonomy): domain Eukaryota; kingdom Metazoa; phylum Chordata; class Mammalia; order Artiodactyla; family Delphinidae; genus Globicephala; species Globicephala melas. The sequence goes on from NC_083326.1 coordinate 70,951,720, forward strand.
CAGGTGCCCACACCTTCATCACCTGCTTCCCTTCCCTGACTCACTTCTCCTCCCCACACCGGCTCCTCAGGGGGTCACCTCCTAAAACAACTTGCAGGGGGCTGCTTCTATAGGAACACAAACCACGACAATCCCTCTCGTGTGGACTGTCCCGAGGCTCATGTGAGCTCGCTCATTCAACAAACACTTCTTGAATGTTCACGAAACATCAAGCAGGATGCTGGATGCTGGGGATACAATGATGAACGTGATGCAGCATCCTGGAATACAGCAGGTGCTCAATAAATGACACCTATTGTGATCATTCTAGCCCAGAGGTTTAAAACTGGTAGCCCACAGGCTGTATAGTGCCAGCAGACAAGTTCTGTTTGGACTAAGCAGCATTTTTTTAGTACTCTGTCCTCATTTCATAATGGGGGGAGGGGATTACGGACAAAAATCTGGATCTTTCCGGTTCTCTTGATAAATCAGATCTGCCATCTCAATGCCACCTTCCTCACTTGTCAAGAACCAGCTGGGGCTGCGCAGCGGTTGCCCCCTTCCGATAAGGCGTGGGCTCTCCATTTGCCACAAGCCCCACCACTCCCTAGTGTATCACACCCAGCCTGACTCCACTCATTTCCATACTCACCTGGCCTACCCACGTGGGTTCTGAGTTTGAGACCCCTGGCCTGCATGTTTAACAACGTTTGACAAAACTGCAACATGGTTTGTACTCACCTTTTGACTGTCTCGATTCCCCGACTCCTGCTGACAGAGCCCCGTCTTGATGTCTTTGGCCTCTGAACTCTCCCTAGGGAGGCTGGGCCTCCCTTTGGGCTGCTCTTGCCTCCTCTCTCTGGCTTCCTGCATGATGAACAGGCCCTCTCGGATTTTGAGAGGGGGGCCTTTCTCCGAGTGGGCCCTCTTGACATCCAGCAGTGACCTTCCACAGTCCCATGGGTGGTTGCCCCATTGGGTCACACTGCCCTCCTCTCCCCTCCCGAGGGATTTCCTTGGGAGCCCTTTCTTCTGGTCAGTGGGGGAGGACCTGGGTGGCACGGTGGCCCCGCTGCCCAGATCCTCCCAGGAGGTGGTGGGCTTTGACTCAGCCGGGGAATGCGGGCACTTTGCACTGTGATGTTTACTGATGAAGGCCTTTTTCTCATCCTCGGTGACCCCCGAGCCTTTTTTCCTGGGACCTGCAGGGCCAGAAGAGGCCCCTGGATATTTCTCAGGAGGAGCTGAGTGCGGCAGAGCCCACAGAGGAGGGCTGACCTTGGTGTTCGTGGCTGCCTCCAGGGTCTCTGCCAGTTGCTTGCCCGAGCCGGGGGTAGGACTGGGGTTTGTTTCAGCAAAACTGGCTTGTTTCCGGGGCCCCTCAATTTCAGGGCCCTCCTTCAGGCTCCTCTGTCTCCGATCCACCTCGCCTTGCTGGCCAGGCCTCTCGGGATTCGAGCCTCTGGGCTCTGTGGGCGGTCCCCCCACCAGCTCCTGAGCCTCCCTGGGGCCTGCGGCCGGCTGTTTCTGGTACTCGGCCATCAGGGCGTCAATGTCGAGGACACTGGACCTGTAACCATCCTTGATTTTACCTGGGAACGTCTCGCTGACCACCTCCGTCTTCCTTCTGAGCAGGAGATGGGTGGCTTTCGGGTGACTTTTGAGAGCCGGAGGTGTTTTGGGAGCACCACGGGGGGACGCCTTGTTCCCACGGTCCTTCCAGTCGCTGTGAAAACCAACGCTGTCTTCCGGTCCCCGACGAACCCATAAAGCATCGTCATCGGAGATTCTCTCGCTGGGAGGACCCAGAATCCTCTCCCCAAGAGACGCTGGCCTCGGAGTCTTTGGAAAGCTTGCGCGGTCATGCTCTCTGCCTGGAGCCTGGTTTTTACTGCCCATGGTCTCCAGCAGCTCTTCATGGTTCAGAGAAACCAAGGTAGATGTTAAAAGATGAGGCGATGGAGGTGGGGCTATTTTTCTAGAATGTTCCATCAAGTTTTCGGACCTGGGCTTAACAATGCTCTTTGCTTTTTGAGTGTCGGGAATCTGATACGTCACTGCAAAAAAGGTCGCCTTGGGTTCCACAAATGACCCTTGCTTTGCTGCTGAAAGAACCTGTGACACGCCCGGGTTCTCCTGCTGGGGCTCCTCCCAACCGTGGGCTAGTTGGAGTTTTCCTAAGGCACCTGCGGTGTGGGTCAAATGACCCGTCCGTCTCTGCTCTGCCTTGGAAGAGTGCTCTGGGGCCAGTAAGCTGAATTCATCGAACTTCGCGTCATGGGGTAACGTCCGCCGCCTCCACCTCTCCATCCTCTGGTCGCTGGGGCTCACCTTCCGCATCCTGGCTTCGGGCTCCGGCACCCGGGCCGGCCTCGCTCCACCCTGGCCGCCAGCCACGGCGAGGGGCCCCTTCTGCAGTAGCACGTCTGCCTGTGGCCGGGCTCTGAAGTCAGAGGCCTCGCCCTTAGCCCTGGAAGGAGGCTCCAGAGGGCCCCCCTGGGGGGCACCCCTTTCCCCTGGCTTTCTTCCGGCCCCTTCGATCCCCTGGTGCTGGGCCTCCTGGATAGCAGCCTGGATGGTCCTCGCAGAGGTGGCCTCGGGGCTTGGTTCCGAGCCTCTCTCTTCACTGACCCCCACAGCGGCTTTCTGCCAGTTGATAGTCACCCCACCTGTCCATCTGGGTGACAGACAATTGCCTCCAGACGTGTCCTTTAGCTCTCGGTGGAACTCAGGCTTTGGCCCGCTGACCTCACGCGTCCCTCGAGCTTCCCAGATCAGACTGGCCCTTTGGACGGACCCCACCTGGCCTTCCAGCCTGCACTCGGGGTCAGCAGGGGTCACGGCAGGGGCCACCTCCTGGGACAGTGAGAGCCGAGACTGGCTGCTCCGGAGCGTCACAGCCTTCTCCTCGGGCGCCGTGGGGATGGCCTCGCTGTGCGCACGCTCCCCGACCGCGTGCACGATGTCATACCTGGGCTCGACCCTCTCGGATGTGGGAGGGCTTTCCAAGAGCTTGAGGCAGGGGTTATTACTGCACTTGTCGCCCACAGGGTATCTTCCCAGGACGGAAGACGTATGATGCTGTTTGGGCTCACCGTTGGAGAAGGCGGTCCGCCCAGATTTCTTTGGGTCGGGATTTTCCAACCACTCTTTCTTCAGGTATGTGGTCTGCGGGAAAGAGCTTCTCGACCCAAGGAACCTGGATCTGAGCTCCAAGACATCGGCTGTGTCCCTGGGGGTCATGGCTGCGGGACAGTGTCCTGATAGGTCAGCCACGGTGTGCTTCTCCACGTGATGTTCGAATACTGTGGCCCACACGGTCTGGAAGCTTCTGTCATCATCCGGGGTGCTGGCGGAAGGGCTCAGAGGCCCCACCACACTTTCGCTCCAACCGCTGCCAGGGACTTGGTCAGAACTGTCTTTCCACTCTGTCTGCCTGGATTTCTCCCGGGGCGTCGCAGGCTTCCAGGGGCTTCTTGGGACAGATGCTCCGTCCACACCATGCCCTTCCTTCTGCTGTGGAAAAAAAAAAAAAATCCAATTTAAGTTAAAGGGTTTGAAATGGAGGGAATTCCCTGGTGGTTCAGTGGTTAGGATTCCAGCCTTCCATTGCCAGGGCCCCGGGTTCGATCCCTCGTCAGAGAACTAAGATCCCACAAGTCGCGCAGTGCAGCCAAAAAAAAACGTCGGGGGGCAGTTTGAAATGGAAAGAAAGAGATGAGGTGATTGAAATAGCTGCTTTTATTGATTGATTGATTGATTGATGTATTTATTTTTGGTTGCGTTGGGTCTTCCTTGTCGCGTGCAGGCTTTCTCTAGTTGCGGCGAGCGGGGGCTACTCTTCGTTGCGGTGCGCGGGCTTCTCATTTTGGTGGCTTCTCTTGTTGCAGAGCACGGGCTCTAGGTGCGTGGGCTTCAGCAGTTGTGGCACATGGGTTCAGTAGTTGTGACTCGCGGGCTCTAGAGCGCAGGCTCAGTGGTTGTGGCGCACGGGCTTAGTTGCTCCGCGGCATGTGGGATCTTCCCTGACCAGGGCTCGAACCCATGTTCCCTGCATTGTCAGGTGGATTCTTAACCACTGCGCCACCAGGGAAGCCCTGAAATAGCTGCTTTTAAAATCACAGCAGTGAGACACCATAAAATCTTACAGACTGAACATAGCCAGTGTGGGTGAGGATGTGGTGAAACGGCCACTCTCAGACACGGCCACTCTCAGACACTGTTGGTGAGAAGATAAATGGGCATGATTCTTGGGCAACTCAGTATATCTCTCATGATTTTAGGACACTCATTTCCTTTTATCTGGCCGATTTCCTCCCAGGATTCTTGCTTTGCTCACGTGCACTAGTCTATGTGAACAAGAAAGTTCATACAGCACTGTTTGTGAAACGAAAGAACACAGAAACAACCTAAATGCCCATCTGAAGGGCACTGGCTAAATAAATTCTGAAATATTCAAACAATTGAATACCACACAGGCACTTGGATCCACAGAAGTGGGGGCAGGTCCCAATGTCCTAACGTCTAAGAACACACAAAATGTCGTGCTGGTGGAAGAAAAGCAGGATGAGGAACTATATATTTATAATAAATTACCATTTTAAAAAACTACATGTGTACATGTGTATAAATATGTACGTGAGTACATAAACAGTGGAGAAAAGATAACAATCAAACTGGGAGTGAAGGGCTTCCCTGGTGGTGCAGTGGTGAGGAATCCGCCTGCCAATGCAGGGGACATGGGTTCAAGCCCTGGTCAGGGAAGATCCCACATGCCGTGGAGCAACTAAGCCCGTGTGCCACAACTACTGAGCCTGCGCTCTAGAGCCCATGAGCCACAACTACTGAGCCCACGAGCCACAACTACTGAACCCACGTGCCACAACTACTGACACCCGCACGCCTGGAGCCCGTGCTCTGCAACAAGAGAAGCCACGACAATGAGAGGCCTGTGCACCGCAACAAAGAGTAGCCCCCACTTGCCACAACTAGAGGAAGCCTGTGTAGCCAAATAGCCAAATAGCCAATGCAGCCAGAAATAAATAAATAAAATAAATTAATTTAAAAAAAAAACTGTGGGTGAAGGAGTGAGGGTAGGAAGAAGAAATGAGGAAGAGAACATCATCTTTTAATCCTACACATTTTAGTTCTGTTGGGTTTTTATAATATTCATGTATTAGTGCTTAGTCATATCTAAAATTTTTCTTTTCTCTTAGAAAAAGGTCTACTTCAAGAAGTTACACAAAGATTTAACCATACGACCCACCAATTCCATTCCTGAGTATATACCCAAAAGAACTGAAAACAGGTGTTCAGACAAAAACTTGTACACCAATGTTCCGCAGCAGCATTATTCACAATCGCCAAAAGCTGGAAACTCAAATGTCCGTCAATGGATGAATGGATAAACAGAAAGCGGTATATCCATGCAATGGAATATTATTCATCCATAAAAAAGAATGCAGTACTGATACATGCTATAACATAGATGAACCTTGAAAACATAATGCAAAGTGAAAGAAGTCAGACACAAAAGGCCACATACATGATTCCACTTATATGGAATACCCAGAATAGGCAAGTCTATAGAGACAGAAAGCAGATTCACGGTTGCCGGGGGCTGGAGGTGGGGGATGAGGAGTGACTGGATAAGGGGTTTCCATTTTGGGAAAACTAAGGGATCTTAGTTCCCTGACCAGGGATCGAACCCGCGTCCCCCGCAATGGAAGTGCGGAGTCTCAACCGCTGGACTGCCAGGGAAGTCCCTCTCCACCATTTTTAAAGAAATGACTCAGAAGATCCAAGGATAAAAACAGGGCTAACCGCCCACCCCAGGAGTGGTGGGCACTGTCATTCAGAGCCAGTTCACCTTTGTTAGGGGTTTATGATGGGAGGGGTTCAAATGGGCTTGGAACCAAGCTCTGGTGTTTAAAACTCTGTATAATTTTCTTAAAAAGTAAAACTATGTGATCCAGCCATTCCACACCTAGGTATTTATCCAAGAGAAAACAAAATAGATGTCCCTACAGACCCTTGCCCACAGATGTTCACAGAAGCTTTATTTGCAACGGCCCCAAACTGGAAACAACCCAAACGCCCATCAAGGGCTGAATGGATAAGCCAACTGTGGGCTACCCATACAACGGAGTACTACTCGGCAATAAAAAGGATGGGCTATTGACACACATGATGAAGCTCAAAATAATGATTCTGAGTGAAAGAAGCCGGACCGAAAAAAGAGCACTGGTTGCATTTATATAACAATCTAGAAGATGCGAATGAATCTACAGTAACTGAAAGCAGATGAGTGGTTGCTCTGGGGGGTCACAGAGAAGAAACTTGCATGTGCTGGAAATGTCCACTGTCTTTATTGTGATGAAAGTTTCAACAGGTGTACAAAGATGTCAAAGCTCACCTGCTTATATGCTTTAAACATGTCCAGTTTACTGTATGTCAATTATACCTCAGTGAAGCTGTTTAACAAAAACTGATACTGCAGAAAGCATCAACCGCAAACCCGTTATACCTAGCAGTTATTTTATGAGCTTTTTAAATTAAACAGACTAAATGGGGACTTCCCTGGTGGTCCACTGGGTAAGACTCCATGCTCCCAATGCAGGGGACCCAGGTTCGATCCCTGGTCAGGGAACTAGATCCCGCACGCATGCTGCAACTAAGAGTCTGCATGCTGCAACGAAGATGCCGTGTGCCGCAGCTAATCCAGCACAGGCAAAATAAATACATATTTAAGAAAACAGACTAAATGAAAATATGTTTTAAGCAATTTAATTGATGGTAACTCTCCTCCTTTTTCTTCGTCTAGGTGACACATCACGGTGGGGAAAGAAGCAGGGACCATAATGGGGGAAAATTGAGGGGGGTTTCTATTAACATTTTTACATCTTCATTAATTTCTTAATAAAGCAGACATTCTTACACAGGAAAGCCATGTCCCTCCTCCCATTTGCACAGACAAAAAGAAATGCCTGACGATTATATTTGCAACGGGGAATCACACAGCCCATCATACCGGAAGGGACTTTAAAAGTCCCAACATTAAAGGAAAAAAATGTCTTAACAGTTCATGAGAGGTTTCTGATTCTTTCCTGGGCCCTGGAGATCATAAAAGCCCCTTTTCCAATAAGTACAACTACCTGCTGGGGAAAAGGACGCGCCAAGCGGCTCCTTACCTTTTCCCTGGGTTCTCTAGGCAGCTCACTGCTCGGCTCAGAACACTTCTCACATGTGACTTCGTTGCTTGAAGCTGCACTTGAAAACCTGGCACAGAGATCCAAGTTACTTGTACAGGGACCAGCAGCTGTGGCTCCCTCCAGCCCACACCCCGTAACTAGCTCAGGAACCCAGGGGTGAAACCAGCACTGAGATCATCAAAGCAACACTGCCCAATTTCCTCCGAGAAGGGACATGTCCTTTGCAGTTGCCAAACCCCTCCGGCCCAGTGGGGACACCCTACCTTAAACACAGCATCATCGGGGTAGCAGGAGCCCCAGGCTTGGGTGAAGAGACCTGGGTGCTAGTCCCAGCTCTCCTGCCTCCCCACTGAGGGAGCTTGGGTCAGGCTTGCGACCTCACTCATAAAACAGGGATAATTAACACCTCCTCATCGTCTTTTGTAGGGCGGATAAGAGGCTACCCAAGGCCCTAATAGCTACGTGAAGTCGTTTAGAGAAGAGTGAAGATGCCCCAGGAGGGATAATTAATGGTTGTAACCTCACAATAGCAGCCCCACCGCAGACCGACCACGGGGGCAGTGGGCAGTCGGGGAATGTGTCGGGGCACGGGCCTGCCTCTGCCTCTCCGAGTGACCTGGGCCCAGTCATTATCCCTCTCTGGGCCTGTTTCCCCACTGTAAGGGGAAGAGGGAGAAAGGGGAGCTCTGGAGCTACACTTTTTCCATCTCTGAAGAGTTCTCTGGAGCGGACGCTGAAAGATTAGCTCAGGGCTGGGGGCTGCAGAGAAGAGGGAGGTGAAAGAAATCAAACTGCTTAAACTTGACCCACACGCATCAGTCCAAGGTCTGCCTCCTGGGAGGCGTGAGGCTGTGCATGAGTTGTTTCTAAGCCCAGAGCCCTGGTTTCCCCTCCTGTCAGATGGGAATAACCCGAGACACTGGGGGATGCAGAGAGGGAAGGTGCGTGAGGTCCCCGACATGGGTGCCCCTTTCTCTGTTTTCTGGGGTTTTTAAAATTTTTTTTATTATTATTATTTTGCCACGCTGTGCAGCTTGAGGGATCTCGGTTCCCAGACCAGGGATTGAACCCGGCCCATGGCAGTGAAAGCGCCAAGTCCCTGGACAGCCAGGGAATTCTCCCCTTTCTCTGTTTTCTGAATTCAGGGGTTCACGAGCCTGGCTGCACTTGAAAATCACTTGGGAAACTTTTAAAAACCACCATGACATGGGCCCCTCCCCAGACCAGCTGAATCAGATTCTCTAGGGGGTGGGGTGGGGGCCAGGCATTGGTATTTTTTTTTTTTCCAGGTCATTCTAACTGCTGAGAGCCACTGGTCTAACTCTGGCCAAGCTGGCTGCCCGGGTTCCCAGGGCCTGAAGGGCAGTCTGCCCAGAGCTCCCCTTGGAAGCTCCATCCCTGACAAAGTATGTCAGCGGCAGGCATGTCATTAACAAGCTGGCAGAAACCCCCGGTGGCATCCCTCTGTCCTGGCCGAGAAGCCACTTGTGGAAAAACGAAGGAGCAAGAGATGTCAGAGGCCAGGCCAAGCTTAGAAAATCATCAATAACCATTAGGATTAATCGTATCATTTGGAGCTACAGCGTGTTGCGGGCTCCCTTGGGTGGAGTGACTCTCAGCGTTATCTCTCTGAGTCTTTGCCTTAACCCTTAAAGGCAGGTCTTAGCATCATTTCCGTTTTGGAGATGAAGAGACCGAGGCTCAAGGCGTGAAGCTACGCACCCAAGTTATCATGACCCGTCTGATTTTGTTTTGGGGGCCATCCACAGAGGTTTAGGTATATATTAGGTGTCCTCGGACTTCAGGAAAGGAAAGCTTAGCTATGGAGACAGGCTGAGCTGGAATTGCACCAGGCTCCTGACTTCCTCATGGTATTTCACCTTTCCTGTCCACATCTGTGAAATGCGCACAATATTTCCCCCTGAAAAGTGCACAGAGGGGAAGGTACGAGGAAATGTATGAGGAAACGTACGCGGGCAGCTCCCCTGTCTCTCCACACCTCAGCTTCCTCATCTGAGAAATGGGAGCTAATGCCACTTCCTCTGTGGGCTGTGGGTCAACTGAGAGGGGGCGTAAGGCGGGCAGCACGGAGCGTGGCGCCCTGCTGTTTCCTTTCCCGACGGGTCTCTGGTAAGGGGCTGAGGACCTTGGAGGCTGGGGGAAGCCAGTGGGATGCTCCCACTTACAGTTTGGTCAAATCCGCTGACAGCGGCCGTGCCTGGATCGCCTTCTTCCTGATCTCTGGCTTTGCTTCCGAGCTCTCGGTGGCCCAGCCTTTGATCCGCTCCTGGACGCTCACGCCGGCTTTCCCCAGCTCCGGCGCAGCCGGTGGGGACTCAGCGGGGGCTGACGGGGGTGAAGACCCCAATGACAAGGCTGAGGCGCTCTCCTCACCAAAGAGACTGACGTGCTTCTTCACGCTGCCCCTCGGGGTCCGCTCTCCCCCTGCCTGGGTTTCCCCATCAGCTGCTCTGCTCTTGACCTCAGCGATTTCTTGGCCTTTTCCAGGCCTGGGCGAAGGGGACTGGGGGGCCCTGGGTGCCTTCTCCGGCTCGCCATCCAGCTTGGCTTTCTCTTCCCCAAGATTCTGGTCACTGATGGGGGTGACCCTGGCCGAGCCCCCCATGGTTCTGAGGTGGCCCATCTCTGCCTGCTTGCAGAGCAGCCTCTCCTTCCGTTCCTGGATCTTCCTGGCCACCTGCAGGAAGTCAGAATCTGGGTCGTGAAGGGGAGCCTCTGCTTTGACCAGACGCTCCCCATCTACTTTGGGGTCCAGGTCAGGCCTCTCGGGACCCCGCCACTGGGCCGTGGATCCTGCTATGGCCTCCACCTTCCTCGCCAAGGCCTCTCTACTCTCGAACCTGGCCGTGAGGTCCACGGACAGAGGCCGAGGCCTCCTCACCCACGTCTTCTCAGGAGGGGTGGGGGGCGCCTTCCCCACCACGGCTGCCCCGCCAGGGCCTGCTGGCTTCTGAGGCTGAATGGACTCGATGAAAATGGCCGACACGGGCCTTCTCTTCAGTCGAGGCCTGGGCTCCAGAGCAGGGCTACCCGCGTCCTCCACGCTGCTGGCCTTTGACAGAGGCTCCTTTAGGCCTGTCTCCTCTTGGGTGGCCGCCGGCCTGGTGACCTGAGACACGGAGGCCGGTCGGGGAAGAGTCCCCGCAGGCTTTCGGGCTGGCAAGGCGGGCTTGGTGGCCACCTCAGGCCGGGAGGCAGAAGGGGACCCCTGAGACACGCCTGCGTCGGCCTCCGGAGCCCCCCGGCCGACCCCCTTCCCCAGGGTAGGCCCGGCTTTGGTGGTTTCAAAGAGTATCATGGTGCTGGGGTTAGGCCGCAGCACCGCGGCCTTGGAGAACAGAGACGAGCTGCTCGGGCCGTCCCCGCTCCCCGCCTCCTGCCCCACCAAGCCAGGCATCTTCTCGTCCAGCCCCTCTGCCGCCACGCCCCGGGGGAGCCCCCCGGTAGGAGACGGCCTGCTCAGGCTGGGCCACGAGGAGATCACGTCCCCGGCCTTCTCCTTGGAGAAGGGCTTGGGGGTGAGTCTCGGCAGAGGGAGCAAGCGGACTGGGCTCCTGAGGGGGCTTTTCCCTTCCAAGAGCAGCGCTGAGGGGGCCCCGGAGGCGCTGCCAGCCTGGCGGAAGTAGGTCCGAGTCAGAGCTTCCTCCTTGGAGAGCTCGCCCAGGCCTGGCACTCCTGTCAGAGAACTTATGGAGCCGACCTCCACCCGCGTCACCATGGTTACGGCTGTGGATCCATGGGGAAGACGAACATCAGAAACAGAGAGGCAACCACTAAAAAAAATAGTAAATTTAAGATTCAGTCAGTGTCTGGGTTGAAGCAGAGGGATTTGGGGGATGGGGATCAAGAGACCAGAGTCCCGGGTCTGGACGACAGCTCTCCATTGACCACCGGGCCAGCCTGGGCCAGTGCCTTCACCTCTCGGCTGTGGGCAAAGGGCAGTGGACTAAATGGCCTGACTCTGAAGTTCATTCCGGCTCAAAGGACACAGAAAAGGTGCCAACACTCTCCTGGACTTTCCTGACTCAGCTAATCTCAAGGCCAGCTTTCAGGGTGAAAAGTGATGATCTCTGCTGTACAGGTATGGAAACCAGCTCAGAGAGGCCAAGTAACCGATCTGAGGTCACTCAGAGAGTAAAGAGGCAAAGCTGGGATCCAAACCCAGGTCAGACTCCAAATTCACACCACACGCTCCCAGCATAAACCCTGATGAGAGTCCTGTCACCCCGCAGTACTTTCCCGTTTCAGAGCCCGGCCACATCAGGCTGGTCCTGACCCTCATCACAGCCAAGCACAGAGAGGGTAGGTGACAAGCCCCACCTCACACAGCTAGCCAATGGTCACAGAGTTGGTCACTGGCCTTGGCACTCTAACCGTCCAGACAGTCCCTTATCTCTCCCCTCCCCAGTCCTTCCAGAAGCCTTAAGAGAAAGCCACCCTCATTTCCCACTCCACCTGGTGCTGTGATTGTCTGCCTCTGGGCTCTTTTCGGTTGGACGCCTATTTTACGCTGGCTGCCTTCACAGTCTCAGTAAGAAGAGTATCAGCTAACGATGAGAGTTTACCACGAGTGAGGCCTCAGGTAAGCCCAGTGCTTCCTCAAATCACACCCTCTTTAGAACCCTAAGAGGCGGGTATGTGATTGCCAGCCCCAGTTTTGCAGCAGCGCAGGCACAAGCCCCTTGTTCATCCAGTCATGAGCGCTGCTCTCTCAAGGCAGCAGCCCTCCTCGCTCATCCATCCTCCAATGACCCCGAGAAGCAGGGATTATCCTTATCTCCCTGATAAAGATGAAGGGAAAGGGCTCAGAGAGGTGGCCCGACTTGCCAACCATCACACAGCTGAAACGTGATCTCAAGTCCTGGACCCATTCAACTCTGCCTTTTTAACAATTATGTCCTCTTCCTTTCTGGTCTTAAAAAGTGCCAGACAAGCTGCTGTTCTTGATTCGTCCCCCACCCTAACCCCACCTTCACTCCAGTGCTCTCTTTCCCTACAAAATTGTCCCCAGCCTGCCCGCGTCTAGATGGGCTAAAAGTAGAAGGCATTTTAGTCCAACGCAAGCCTCCACTTCCCTTCCTGGGGCCCTACAATGCTGCCCCCGGCTCTGACTCACTCAGCAGCCTGCAGGAAAGAAAGGCAGACAGATTTTGATATTTTCTCTTCCTTACACACTTGATGGTGCTAAGAAGATTCCTTCTCCCCAAGGCGGAGAACACTGTCTAGACGGGGTGAGAGGCAGAAGAGAGGCACAGAAATGGAGAATGGGAAAATCGGAGACTTGGGAGGAACCCGTCTGCAAAGACTCGGGGTGGAGTTCCTAAGGTGCACAGGGTCCTGCCCCAAATCAGGACTGCTCATCGTTAGAGCCAGCTCCCGTGACCTCTGGGACACAGACATAGCCCGGACAGAGACACAGGACAAGAACAGGATTCAAAGGACAGAGAGGAAACTCCCTAGCAGAACCCACAGGAGCCCTGCCCACCCCCGGACACTCCAGCCCCACTTACCCGAGCTGGCAGGTCCTGGCTGGGGACGTGTGACTGCCAGAGAAAGCCAGCGGTATCGTGTCTCATCTCCAACGGGGCTGTCCGCACACTCCCATGGCAGGAGCCGGCAGGGGAGGGGAGGCTCGTCCCAGCAGGCTGAGTTTCAAGCAGGTCTGGGGAGACACAGGGCGAGAGCCTCAGTTCCGGGGTTCTGGCAATATGTGCACAGACGGCGCAAAGGCTTTCGAGCTCCAACTGCGTCTGCTGGTGTCTCCGCCAGCTTGTAAAACTCACGCTCCTAGCAGCTTTTCAGTATTGTCGCCTTATCTATACACGTGGGCATCAAGGGTGCCGAGTACAAACCGCAGGCGCTCCATAAAGATCTCCCCCGTTCCTCTGATACATGTTTACTGAGCACCTACCACGTTCACAAGGATGAATAAGAAATACCCCCTGCATCCAGGGACCTCAGAGTCTTGTGTGAGAAACACACACACGCATACACACACACAAGCGATTACAACACTGGGCAATAAACATCATGGTTTATAAAGGGGGACATGGGAGCACAGGAAAAGGAGGATTACCTGCCTAAAATTGGGAGTGGTGGTCCCGGAAGACTCCCTCGGTTTAGAGGAGGGAACTCCGGAAGACTCAAAGAGCTGGCTAATTTGGGAGCTATTTCCCCTGGTTCTCCTGCTCAGCAGTATTTGTACATTGCATCTCTTGGAGGTCCTCACATGCCTCCTCAGGGCCTTTGCATGTGCTGTGCCTGTTCTCTGAGATATCCCTGTCACTACACACAGACGCAGGCCCTCCCCTAAGATTGCAGTCCAGACACAGCTGCCCCCCTCCAACCTAGTATAATCTCCCTCTTACGTGTCCAGAGAGACCCACAGACCCTCAGCCAGACTCCTCAGAGCTACATTTAATAGTTCAAGATCCTTCATTTCACATCAATGGGAAGCCCCCAGGAGTCACCCTGAATCCCCAAGAGCTAGCACAGTGGCCTGGCAGATAAGAGCACTGAGCACATAATTATTGAGTGAATAAAGAAATGAATGAAGAACTATTCTCCTGGCCCTGCTCCCCACCCTTCTAAGATTCTAAATAAGGGCCAGAGTCCTGAGTTTCATGACACTAAGCAGTCTTGGTCACAAGGTGAACGAGTTCCTCTGGCTCTGGCAAGTTCTGGTGTGGCCACAGGTCAACTGCTACTGAATGACAGAACCAAGGAGCTACGAAGAGCCCAGCTGGGAGCTCAACCTGCTGACCCTGCCCAGAGGCCCCACCAGTTTCACCTGATGCACTGCCTGGGACAGGCCGTCGTCAGACACCTGCTGTGACCACATTAACCCCGGACTGTCACACCGGCTCATCTGCCCAAAGGTGGAATGAACGAATGCTTCTCTATACAGCTTTTCCTGGGAAGAACCACCAAGAGCGCTGTTGCTGCATCAGGGTTGATGGCTCACAAATGCTGCCCCCACTTTGGGATCTCTGAACCCATCTCAGTAGCCAGATTGCAGGGAAGGAAAAAGGGGAAACAAGACAAAGGCTCTTGGTCCGCACCCCTCTTAACCAGAACGGTGTCTCTGTTATCTGTAATCTCCTTTCTATCTTGGGCTCCCTCTCAAGTTTCCATTTGAAATGCCAGGCAGATGCCTGGTCTATAAATATGGTTGCATGAACGAATCAATGAACGAATCAATCAATCAATGAACAAAGGGGGAAAAAAAAGAGTTTTTAAACCACCATAGTGGATGGCTAAATAATATTTTGAACTCTTTCCCAAACCTAGAAACCCACGATTCTCAGGTTTTCCTTTAACCTGTTGTAAAATACAAGGAAACCAACTGAAATGTTCGCTTTAAAAGCTTGCTTTAAATGCATCACATATGTTATGCTTAATTTAAGAGATGTTAGTCTCTTCCAAAACATTTCAGAAGCCCACTCACACAGAGGACAGATGCTGTTTATTCCTGGGGTGGCCTCGCTCACTCTTTTTAAATATATTAGCACGATGGCCAGAGCCAGGTAAACAAGAGCTCCCTGGAGAAAGCAGGGACACCAGGTATGAGCTGTGTCTGGTTTTATCTACAAATAACCGTGAAGGTCGGCATGGGGGGACAGATGGGGAGCCAGGCTGATCTGGGAGGTCAGGAGGCTGCAGTGGACCAGGACACGGAGGATGCGGGGCAGCAGTGGGGGTAGTGGTGGGTGTACCTCTGCGGTTGCTGAACCTGCCAGGTCCACAGGCTCGATCTCCCCCATTTCCTGCGATTTCATGGAGAGAAAACCAGGTTCCTGAGGGTTGAGTCACCGAACCGATCGTCGCTGAAATTAGACAGGCGTCGTTCACGAGCATTCATTCCTCCCATCCCTCTGACCTTCCCTCTACAAGCCAGGCTCTGTGCTGGGTGCTGCGGGTGCACCGTGGAGCGCACAGGCTCCCAGGGAATCCGAGAGAACCTCACAGGGACGAGGCAGGAGAAGCCCTTCCATTCAGAACCCAACCATTTTGTAGCTTCTCTCTCAGATTCAGAGGCGTTGATTCATTTGAACAGCTGTTGCCAATCTTTCATAATGACACCCCTAAATCCGATCTGGGAGCTCACAGTCATTCACTCAGCCATCTCTGGGTGCCGCTTCCTGGGAATGCCACAATCTGGTGAGGGCCGTGAGCCAGTCCTGCCACCTTCCAGCGTCTTCCGGAATGTGACCTCGGCTCCCAAATCTGCGGATCCATCCTGTGTGGTGCCCCGTGTGAGGGGCCAAGTGCGTGTCCAGGTCTCCCCAGGAAAGCAGGGCTGTGTGGTGCCCCGTGTGAAGGGCAAGTGTGTGTCCAGGTCTCCCCAGGAAAGCAGGGCTGCGGTAAATGCACGGGCGTTGTCCGTCCACAGGCCCCAGAGGGAGGGGGACCAATGCCTAATATCGATGGAGTGTATGCATTCTCTCCTCTCCGTCCCCATGGCTGTGGCCCCAGCTCATTCATTCATTCATTCATTCCAATACACAGTTACTGAACACCTACCATGTACCAGGCTCTGGGGACACAACAGTGAACAAAACATACAGAAAGCCCTGTTCCCATGGAGCTGACAATCATGAACATAGGAAAAGACAATAAACGAAATAAATAAGCAAGAGGCATAGAATGTTGTTAGGTAAGTAACTTTCTCTGCTGGTGTCTCCTCCAATCTGTTCTAGCAGCAGCCAGAGTGATTCTCTGATACGCAGGGGCCACCATGTCACTCCCCACCTCCCCACTGCCCTCTAAATGAAGATCAAACTCCTTCCCTGGGGCCTGGCAGGATCTGGATCCTCTTCATCTCTCCAGCTTCAGTCTCATGATTGACACCTCCCCCTCCATCCATCTGTCTGTCTCTCACACTCACTCACATACTTACTGCAGCACATGAACCTCAGACAGGTCACAAGACACATCATGCTTTTCCTCACCTTCCCGCCTCTACACTGCCATTTCCTACTGCCTGGTTAATCTCAGCTCCAAGCAGCCGCCTCCTCCAGGAAGCCTTCCCTGATGCCCCAGGGTGGGTTCAGGTGCCTCTTCTCTGCTCTGGTATCTAACTCCCAGAGCTTCTCCCTAGTCCAGCACTGATCCCACATGTGGTGACTGCCTCTAGAGTGGGGGGAGCTCCAGGTCAGGAGGGTCCTGGGTCTGGTTCGCAGCTGTACCCCCAGGGTCTGATGCCGCACCGGACATAAAGTCAGTGTGCAAAAACTACCTCAAGGGAGAGCATCCCTGAAAGAAGAAAATAATAGTATCCAATGCAGGCGTGGGTGTGGGAAAACTGACAGGCTCATCTGCTCCCAGGGACAATGTAAGTTACAAAAGCAATTTGGCAATATTCACTTTCCACTAATGTTACTGGAGACCCCATCAAGACTCAGGGACCACGCTAAGTGACTCCGCACCTTCTGCCTTCTCCCATGTAATATTCTCAACAATCTTGTGCTTTTCAGTTTATTACCACCATTCTACAGATGAGGGAAATGAGTCAGATCTCAAGCTAGTGAGGGGTAGTGTTACAGTTGAAATCTTCTATGAATCAAGTGCTTCCCCCCATATA
The DNA here is from genome assembly GCF_963455315.2 of Globicephala melas. Lineage (NCBI taxonomy): Eukaryota > Metazoa > Chordata > Mammalia > Artiodactyla > Delphinidae > Globicephala > Globicephala melas. Next base: position 70,968,514 of record NC_083326.1, read on the forward strand.
CCTCACCCCAAAAACATTCATTTATTTTTGACTCAGTAATCCCACGTCTAAAAACGTGTCCTATGGAAGGATGCACAAAGGGGCATACACACAAAGATGCCCCCTGCAGTGTTGTCCATCCAAGTGCAGCAATAACGCACCCTGAACTTAGGGTGATAACTCTTATTTGAAAAAACCCAGGACTCAGAAGCCATTTGAAATGTCACAAAAGTTGCAACGTCAGCGGGTAGACCAGATCTCCAGTTCCCAGTCTGCCCACAAGTGGCACAAAAATCCCTTCACACCACATGGCCTGAGTTTGTGATCAGAAAAGATGGTTGCGGGACTTCCCTGCCTGCCAATGCAGGGGACACGGGTTCGAGCCCTGGTCCGGGAAGATCCCACATGCTGCAGAGCAACTAAGCCTGTGAGCCACAACTACTGAGCCTGCGCTCTAGAGCCCGCGAGCCACAACTACTGAGCCCATGCGCCACAACTACTGAAGCCCACGTGCCTAGAGCCCGTGCTCCTCAACAAGAGAAGCCACTGCAATGAGAAGCCCACACACCGCAACGAAGAGTAGCCCCCGCATGCCGCACCTAGAGAAAGCCTGCACGGCAACGAAGACCCAGCGCAGCCAAAAGTGAAAATAAATAAATTAATTAATTTATTTTTCCAAAAGATGGCTGCCATGGCTATCATGGCAAAAACGTAGAAATAATCCACATTCTCCACAAAAGGTGAAAGTCTCTCAGCCACATGTAAGGGGCTGTCCTGCATCTCTTGAAAGTGAGGACTGGGGACCCTGTGCAGGAAAGTGAGAAGAGCTCATGAGAATGCTGTTGGAGAGAGGGTGGCAGGTGGGTAATTTTCTGTATTCAAGGCTGTGACAACAGCAAAAATTGTTTATACAAATGGTCAAGGTCTGGAAGGGGAAAGGGACAGGTGAAAAGGAAAAGTGTCGGGGACAAGGGTGGAACTGTTATATTTTTAAATTCGTTTTCACTTTGAGATTCCTTTTTATTTCCATTAATGTTGTTTGTGCAGATTTCTTTTTAGGCCTCAATACCGGAAGTCTCCCTCTGAGCTGTGTTCTCCCCATCAATTCAAAATGTAGAGGTACCAAGGCTCCCTTCCTGCCCACTTTCAGAGCTTTCAAAAGCTGAGGATAGGGACTTCCCTGGTGGTGCAGTGGGTAAGACTCCGTGCTCCCAATGCATGGGGCCCAGTTTCGATCCCTGGTCCGGGAACTAGATCCCGCATGCGTGCCACAACTAAGGAGCCAGTGAGCCACAACTAAGGAGCCTGCAAGCTGCAACTAAGGAGCCAGTGAGCCACAACTAAGGAGCCTGCAAGCTGCAACTAAGGAGCCAGTGAGCCACAACTAAGGAGCCTGCAAGCTGCAACTAAGGAGGCCGCCTGCCTCACCTAAGACCCGACACAACCAAATAAATAAATAAATAAAATTTTTTTTTTTAAAAAAGCTGAGGATAAAGATAACTATCATTTATTAAGCACTAAGCGTGTGCCAGGAACTGTGCTAAGTGCCTTACGAATATGACTCATTTCGGCCCCTTAACAATACAAAGAAGCAGGTCCTGGGACTCCCCAGGCAGTCCAGTGCTTAAGACTGTGCTTCCACTGCAGGACATGAGGGTTCACTCCCTGGTTGGGGAACTAAGATCTCTCATGCTATGCAGCATGGCCAAAAAAAAAAAAGAAGCAGGTCCTATTATGAAGCCCATCTTACAGGTGAGGAAACTGAAGCTGGAGGAGTGAATGGATCTGCCGTGGGCAGCAGGAGGTATGCCGATCCACCCTCCCCTCCATAGGATTCCTTCCAAAGTCCACATGGGCTTAACTAGAACAAGTGCTTTTTTATGATGTTCAAATGTAAAGGACACTTCACACCCATTATGGTGTCTACCATCAAAAGAAACAGAGGGCTTCCCTGGTGGCGCAGTGGTTGAGAGTCCGCCTGCCGATGCAGGGGACACGGGTTCGTGCCCCGGTCCGGGAAGATCCCACATGCCGCGGAGCGGCTGGGCCCGTGAGCCATGGCCGCTGAGCCTGCACGTCCGGAGCTTGTGCTCCGCAACGGGAGAGGCCACAACGGTGAGAGGCCCGCGTACCGCAAAAAAAAAAAAAAAAAAAAAAACGAAAAATAATTCTGGAGATGGATGGTGGTGATGGTTGAGTGAATGCACTTAACGCTGCTGAACTACACACTTAAAAATAGTTACGATGATAAATTTTATGCCATGTATATTTTACCACAATAAAAAAAACCCAAGAAACTAAAGACAAATATAAAGGAAACCTAATGCTTAAGCTCTAATTACCATGTGACTCAGCTCATGGGGACCCATGTCCTTTAGGCAAATCTCCATTAAAAGCTCTCATGGTCCACACTCGGCTCTGCCCCCATCCCCGTTAGGAATGCAATGGGAAGCAAAGGAGACCCCATTCCTGATTACAATCGGGGGGTGCTCTAATAGGGGCAGAAAATGAGGCTGTAAAAGCCCAAAGGAGGAGTAGTCAGGGATGCCTTCCTGGAAGAGGTGACATCTCATCTGAGACTGGTAGGAGACAGCCAAGCAGAGGAGGAGGTTGGAGCCAGGAGAGGGAACAGCATGTGCAAAGGCCCAAAGGTACGGGAGAAACACAGTCATATAGCGCAAGCCTGTTCACTTATTCTCCTTGGGGCAACGTGGGGCTACTTGGTGAAAAGTCTGAGTGGCACAACTTTCGAAAAACCATGCACTTTTGTTGAGTCAGAGTCGCATTGGAGGGTACAAAACACTGGTCCGAGAGTCAGAACTGGGTGATTTTAGTCAAGGTGATCACAGATCCTGGTTTACCTGGGACAGAACGCGTTCACTCTCAAAAGTGCCCGGGTTTGGACAATAAGTTATTCCATCATCCTACATTTTTTTTTTTAAACTGTGGTAGAAACCACATAACATGAAATTCATAATTTCAACCATTTCAAAGCGTGAAAGCAGTGTCATTTTGTAAATTCACGGTATTGTGCAACCATCGCCACTATCTACTTCCGAAACATTTTCACCACCCCAAAGGAAATCCCATACCCAAGAAGCAGCCACTCCCCCTCCTCCCCTTCCCCAGCCTCTGGCAACCACTACTCTGCTTTCTGTCTCTAAGGAGTTGCCATTTCTGGATATTTCAAAGAAATGGAATCACCCAATATGTCTCTCACCCTAGTTCTGGTCTCAGTTCCTCCACAAACTTGCAATGAGAGCTTGGACAAGTCCCTGCCAGATTCTGTGACTGTGGTTTGGCTCAACCCCAGGACTTATCAGGTTTGCATTATGCAACTTTTCTCTGCCCCTGGCTCATCCCCCGTGAAGCCCAGCTCTCCGAGATTCTGAGACAACTGTTCTACATCCCCTGGTCCCCCACGATTCCTTCTGAACAACTGGTGCTCAATAAAGGATTGTTAAGGGACTCAATAAAATTCTCATTCAGTGTTGACGGAAGTAGTGAGAGCTAAGTTTCCTACTCAATGTGTGTGATTCTGTAAGAACTGCCTTAATTAGTACAGCCTTGACTTCTGTGTCAATCTCAAGTTGTAATGTATTAGAATTCAGGGCATCTGACCTTTCAGACTCTGGAACACAGAGGAACAGTTTGAGGGCGCTTTTTCCCAGCTGGCCCCGTACCACAAGATATGGGCGGTACACATTCACACCCACACAAAGGGTCCTGTGGTGTAGAAAGAGTTTGGGAAATGCGAGCTCAACAGCGTGTAAACTACTGTCCTTCCCACAAGACTCTTCAGAGCCTCTGGTGAGCTAACTGGCATCTTAGACACGCCAAAGCATAATCCAAACTGCCTCGCCCCAGTACCGCTTGTCCAGGTGCAACTGCTGATTTGGAAAAAGAACGTTACAAGTGGCCTTCGTGCCTTTACTTAAACATCCGCCTTTTCAACTTGCATTGGCCTGTTCCTTCCTACTGTTTGTGCTATTTCTGGGCTGGCTACAGCACTCACCAAAACCATTAAGCAAGCAGCTTTCTTGGGTTTGTTTGTTTTTCTTGGGATCAAGGATGGGCAAACTACAGTCTGTAGGCCACATCTGGCCCACTGCCTGTTCTTGTAAATAAAGTTTTATTGGAAGACAGACACACCCATTAATTTACATGGTGGCTTCTTCCAAGGTATGAAGACAGACCGGAGTGGTTGCCACAGAGGCCGTATGGCCCAGAAAGCCTAAAATATTTACTCTCTAGCCCTTTACAGAAAGAGTTTGTGACCCCTGCTCTAGACTGTAGAGAACTCAGTCCCCTGAGAGACTGGACTCCCCCAAGGATATGACATCCCCCCTTTAAGTTATCTAAAGCTCTCACGCTTTTCTGGCGGAGACCTACGTCTTCACGAGGTCTCTTCAGGTTCTCCACATAGTAATTGCAGAAAAATTCAAAAATATAAATGAGCAAAATGTTTTTAATAATCCTATATCCCACCACCCAGAACCAACAGCCATTACTAGCATTCTGATGTCCATCCATCTGGCCATTTCTAATATAAGTGGGAACTTTTTGTCAAAACTAAAATGCAATCAGGTCATGCGTGCTGTTTAGGAACTTGTTTTGTTTTGTTTAATTTCAAAATATGTCATAAATACCTTTCACATCAATAGCTACACAACTCTACAGCCGTTTCTCATGCTTTGCAGTATCCCATTACATGGATATCTCATCATTATATCGAATCCATCCTCCACTATTTTATCCTTAGGTTGTTTCCAATCTCTGACTATTAAAACCAACACTTCAATGAACACCCACGTGCAATGACTTTCCCAAGGTAAATGTTGCCTAGAAGTGGGCTGGCTGGTTCCAAGGGTGTACACTTTTTTCAGAGCTTTGGATATATGCAGAATGGAGCATACATCCATGTGTTTCCCTTCACACCTAAGGGAAACATGTCCCATGCTGACTTGAGTCAAAGCTTAGGAGGCCAGGGTTCTTAACCTCTGCCCTGGGGCAGATCCAGTAAAGATGAGAAATAAACCAGGGCCCCAGGGCTGACTGTGCCATCACTGGCAGCTTTACTGGGTCTCACTTATGGCCGGACCATCATCACGCACTTGACTGTAAGATTTGCAAGGGCAATTAGAACGGCTCACAGGGAGAGGTGAGTCTGGGCCCAGCCCAGAGGCTGTGTCCAGCCTGGCGTCGGAAGGGTAGGCAGGAAGAAAGCCCTGCCCCAGAAATGACGTTCACGGCAGAGGAAATTCAACCTCAGAGCTCAGTTCAACACGACACACAGATCAATGCTGGGCTCAGAAAAATCTGAGTATAACATGCTCTCTCCTTAGGGAGCCTGAGAGGCGCATGCTGCATTTCAGAAAAATAAATAAATAATTCCCTCCGAGCACAGATAGGTTTCTGGAGGAATTAGCTTATTTTGGCCCAAGAGCTGCCTTATGTTCAAACTCAAACCCTGGGAAGGTCTGATCATGTGTTCCCCAGCTCCAAAATAAATGTCTCCCACTGTCCATTGCCTTGGACAAGGTATTCAAGACCCCCCCCACCAACCCACCCACAGGCCAAAACTAACCAACATGATCTGTACTACAGGCCCTGCCCCCACTCCCAGATCCCCAAAGGTACCCCAGGACCTGAGTATCTTTTTCACTTATTTCTTCTCCGTGGAGAGCCCTTTACCCACAGCACAATTTCCATTTGCCCAAATCCCAATCATGCTTTTACAGCAGACTAAGGGACACCTCTTCCAGGAAGCCTGCGCTGACTTCCTAAGCCAAAGTGTCTTCCAACCTTCTTTGGCTATTTACCTGATCATCATGCCTTGTATCAGAGATAAGCCTGACAGTCTCCCCCCCGCAAGATTTACAGATCCCTCCTGAGCCCACCCAGGACACAGACCCCTCCGGCTCTGGGTTCCCGTTCCCAGAACCTACCTGATGCCTGGCACGGGAAAGGCAGAATAGGAGAGTGCTGGGTTCCCCAGTGGTGGGAGGCAGCCCATGCGGGACACAAGATGGTCTTTGGTAACACTTAGGGTGCTTTGACATCCAGGCACAGCATGAAGCTTCTGTGAATGACATTCTGTGCAAACTGTTTCCTTTCTGATTCTCATGGGTGCCTTCTCATGCAGTTCCTGAGCCCATCTCTGCTTGGTGCCACCATGACTTTAACACCTACACTATCTGCTAATCTCCCAGGTTTAAGAAAGAAGACACAGCTCCAAGCTCAGACCATCAGCTGCAGCAGCAAATTTTAAAATATAATTTTATTTTCATTGTATTTAATTTTACTGTTGTTTTCAATTTAAGACAAGTGACACTGGTTTGCTATTTACAGTAAGATGTTTGTAATGGTTCCTTTAAAATTTTATTTAACTTTCGGAAAAGTGAAAGTTTAAAAATAAAATGATGATACAGGGGTTATGTACAAATGGCAAAAGTCCATGTGACAGGGGCTTCCCTGGTAGCACAGTGGTTAAGAATCGCCTGCCAAGACAGGGGACACGGGTTCGAGCCCTGGTCCAGGAAGATCCCACAAGCCATGGGGCAACTAAGCCCGTGAGCCACAACTACTGAGCCTGCGTTCTAGAGCCTGCAAGCCACAACAACTGAAGTCCACGCGCCTAGAGCCCGTGCTCTGCAACAAGAGAAGCAACCGCAATGAGAAGCCCACACACCACAACGAAGAGTAGCCCCCGCTCGCCACAACTAAAGAAAGCCCCCGCGCAGCAACGAAGACCCAACCCAGCCAAAAATAAATCAATTATTTAATTAATTATTTTTTAAAAAGCCCATGTGACTGGAATTCACTGGTAAAGTGGAAAGATCATGGCATTGGAGTCAAAAACAGGCAGATGCAGCTTGTGGTGCTCCTTCCCCATTTTCCTGCCTGGAACAAAGATGTGATGCCTGGAACCAAGGCAACCATTTTGGGACCACGGGATCACAAGTGATACTTTAAGGATAGTGACATGGAAAAGACCTTGATGACATAGCTGAGCTACTAAACTAACTGAACCGTTCTCCTCTGGATTTTTGTTGTTGTTATTGTTATGTGAAAAATAACAATGTACTATTTAAGCCATTGTTAAGGTTTCTGTTACACGAAGGCAAAAGCATTCCTAACGGACACAGGGAGTTTGGGTACAAATTTGTTAAGTGGACAAATGTCTTCTAAGTAAACACAGTGAATGTAGTAGTGCTTTTATTTATTTATTTATTTATTTATTTTTTGCGGTACGCAGGCCTCTCACCGCTGTGGCCTCTCCCGTCACGGAGCACAGGCTCCGGACGTGCAGGCTCAGTGGCCATGGCTCACAGGCCCAGCCGCTCCACGGCATGTGGGATCTTCCCAGACCGGGACACAAACCTGTGTCCCCTGCATTGGCAGGTAGACTCTCAACCACTGCACCACCAGGGAAGCCCTGTAGTAGTGCTTTTGACAAGCCACTTCACCCCTGAAAGCTCAGTTTCTTCATGGGTAAATTAAATTCAGTGATACCTACCTCAAAGGATTCCGAGGATTAAAGAAGATGGTGCATGTAAAACACCATCAGTATACTTGGCACATACACAGTAGGTTTCTTCAAATGCATGATAAATAAATGAGCAAATAAACAAACAGAACATGAAGACTGATGGAGGGATGTGTGGGTTGGTGGGAGTTTTTTAGCTAGATTTAAAGGAATAGCTCTCTGATGAAGGAATTTGGGAGAGATAGTGATTCAGGGACTGGGTAAGTGGATACTCTTCTCAAGGCTGGTCTAAGATCCAATACCAGCCTGTCACCTACACAAGCCTTGATTAGAATCAGGCGGAAGCACCGAAGAATGTAGACACCAAAGAGCAACCCTCCCAAAACCAGGTGCAAGAAAAGCCTGAAAGGATGGTCAAGACCGAAGTGGTGTCCCAGGGATGTAAACAGTCCCAGGTCCATCCCCGGCTGCTGCACCCACCCCACTCCATCCCCACCAGCCGTTCTCATCGGGGCTCCGCCCATGGCAGTGAACCTGCAGTGACGGCTGATATGTCCTCTCCTGGTTTTCCCAGGAGGGTCACTGTGCCTCCGATACCCTTCAGGCAACCAATGACTCTTCCTCCTCGTCCTCTGGGACCAGCTTCCCAGCTCCCCTGTAAACCTGTCAGGGCCTGGCGCTGCCAGCCTCGGGGCACGACAGACAGGCCCTCCTGGCACAGAACCCAGGCCTCAGTGGAGCTGAAGAAATATACCTGGCCCGGCTGCCAAAAAGAGAACCCAATGAACAATCCCAAGTTTATTCAATTGCTTTGTCCCCCAACCTATTAAGTGCTGGGCTCGGGGAAAGCTTGCTGTTAATAATTACCATCATCAGATCACGAACACTAATTGGGCACTCATTTTGTGAGTTAAATGAACTTCCCCACTTAATCCACCTTCTGGAGTGGGTCGCATGATTAGGCCCACTTGATGGATGAGGACAACGATGCCAAGGGAGGTTTAGCAATTTGCCCATGGGGTGGAGCTGGGATTTGAACTCAGGCAGCCTCCCTCCCAATCCCACCCAGTTCAATCCCACCCAGTTCATCCTGCAGCAGCCAACAGTTGCTGGGTTAAGTGCTGGCCTCCCCTCCCCTCCCCACGCCACGCCCCCACCCACCTCCACCCCTACCCCTGTGCTGGGCCCTGTTAATCTCTTCAATGACCTTCTGGGGCTGATGCTATTATTATCCCCTTTCTATAGATAGGTAAACTGAGGTTTCAAAAGGCAAAGTGATTGGCTGAGGTCAACTGCTTAGTAAGTTAGCAGATCTGGGATTCCACTCAGGTGTTTGACTCCACAGTGTATACACTTTGCCATTTTGTCCTTCACGGGACCTGTCTAGCTCAGACTGGGTTTTCAGGCAAGTTTTGGGGCAAAACATCCTTGTGCTCAAAGCACAGTCTAGCTGGGGAGGCAAACACGGCTGCAGACATGGCCACAGACAGTGACCACAGCAGGGAGGTGAGACTGAGGCCCTCGGGAGGAAGGGCTTAGAGTAGACAGAATAATGCCCCCCAACGATGTCCACGTCCTGATCCCCAAAACTTGTGACTCTGTTATCTTTGCAGATGTGACCAAGCGAAGTCTCTTGAGATAGGAAAATTATCCTGGATTAGCTGGGTGGGCCCGACGTCATCACAAGGTTCCTTATGGAAGAGAGGCAAGTGGGTCAGAGTCAGAGAGAGAAAATGTGATGAAGGGAACAGGGATTAGAGCCATGCGGGGCCACAAGCCAAGGGATGCAGCAACCTCTGGAAGCTGGAAAAGGCAGGGAAATGGATGCTCCCCTAGAGCCTCTGCAAGGAACACACCCCAGCCGACCTTCACTAGACTTCTGACTTCCAGAACTATAAGGTAATAAACTTGCATTGTTGAAGCCAGTAAATTGTGGTAATTTGTTACAGCAGCAATAGGAAACTCATACAGAGCTTAAGTTGGTTGGGGAGAAAGGAAAGGGAGGACTGTCTGGAGGAGGCGGCACGTAGCTGAATGGCTACCTAAATAACCCCAAAGCTCAAGCCTCTGTGAAGTCCTTTGGGTTAGCCCCACCAGAGCCACCAAAATTCTTAACCCTCCATTCCTGCTTGTTTGGACCTTGACAGTATCAAATCCTACAAGGTAGGTCCTGGCACTGCACTTTTCCATGCAGCTACTAAAATTTAAATGTCAACTGATTAAAATTAAATACAATTTTAAATTCAGTGCCTTGGTCATGCCAGCCCCATTTGAAGGGCTCAACAGGCACGGGAGGCTGGGTGCCTTACTGGGCAGTGCAGAAAGTTCTATTGGACCGCACTGTACATTCCCAATATACAGATGTGAAACTGAGGCTCAGAGTCACAGGGGCGGGAAGGGACAAGCTGGCACTCAGTCCCCGGATCTTCTAATTTCATCCTCAGCCTTCTTAACACGGAGGAGGCCTGGGCCACAGGGCTGGCTGCCTCAACCCCAGGCCCAACCTTATTTAACTGAACCATGAATTACTCACCCACTGTCAGGAGTCATGACCTTTAGCATCACCGAGAACTGTTTATTTTGACCTCTTTCTCTCTCTGCCTTAAACGCAGGGTGAGAGGCGAGGGAGGCAGAGGAGAGGCCCCGGTTAATGAAAGGTTCTGGTTAACAACAGTTTCAGCCATTCATTACGGGCACAGAGCACTTGTGGTTTAAAGCTAGGAGTGTCACGTGTTTGAGAGATCAGCCAGTGTCCCTTTGACCCCCTAATCCATCATCTTTATCAACTGGCATACAGCGCTAAGAAAACCTCTATCTACAGGGCCAGAATGACACCATCAACACACAAGGCTAACATGGTTCAATTTCTAGGGTAACCTTTGCCACTTACAAGGATATAAGGGGCTCCTTGCCCAACAGAGGCAGTTACAAAGAGTTTCAGGGTGGCAGGGGGGAATACAATTAAAAATAAATTTTAAATTCATTCCCTGGCGGTGGCAGGCAGGGAAATGGGTGAACTGAGGGCCAGAAATGGGAGGGAGATTTCTCACTGTCTGCACCCTGGTAACTTTGCGTTTTGAGCCCCGTGAATGTATGACCTGGCCAAATAAATCAGTACAAGTTAAACTGTAAACGCTTAGGTAAGATACGGACCGTGGGGATCCCATTTCTTGTTTCATGTAGATGCACATGGATGGGTATACAAATATGGACACAAGGAGGCTTACAGAAAGTGTTAGAAGAATCTATAAGAAACGTTCAGAGCGGGCGACTCTAAGTGGGAGGGAGATGAGACTACAGGGGATTTTAATCTATTTTTATTTTTTTGCTTATTTATAATTTCTTAACTTTATACAATACTAATCACAACAAAAACAGTTTCTATTTATTGAATGTGTAGCCAGTTTCCAGGTGAAACACTTTACAGGCAAAGCTTCACTTCTCCCGGCAACCTCTGAGGCAGGTAGTAGTGTTTTACTCCCATGTTATAGATGAGGAAACTGAGGCCCAGAGACACCAAGACCACGAAGCCCACCGTCTGGACTCCTTTGCTGTGCTGACTTCTGATCAAATAAATGTGCTCATGATAGAAAAAAAAGAAACGTTTTAAAAATGCTAGGTACGTGGACTTCCCTGGTGGCACAGTGGTTAAGAATCCGTCTGCCAATGCTGGGGACACGGGTTCGAGCCCTGGTCTGGGAAGATCCCACATGCCGTGGAGCAACTAAGCCCGTGTGCTACAACTACTGAGCCTGCACTCTAGAGCCCGCAAACCACAACTACTGAGCCCTCGTGCCACAACTACTGAAGCCCACGCGCCTAGAGCCCTGCTCCGCAACAAGAGAAGCCACCGCAACGAGAAGCCCGTGCACCGCAAGGAAGACCCAATGCCGCCAAAAATTAATAAATAAAATAAACAAATTAAAAGAGAAATGCTAGGTACGTGAAAGCACAAAGTGAAACAGACTAAATTTCTGAATATAATACGAATGTCAGAGAGCCCAAGCCTTTCTCGAGAAGGGTGCATCAGACACCTCAGTTGTCCTGCCTTCCACTCTCAGCACCCACCCCGGGATGCAGAAGGCTGCCTACTGAAGATGGCTGCAACTCTCTGGCTTGGTTTCTGGCCATGGGAGCACAGGCCAGAAGTGCCAGTTGGGCAGTGCCCCATGCGCAGCCCTCCACCATAGACAGATGGCAACTGGTGTATCAATACCCCAGCTCCTTCCCTCTCTGGGGGAAGACTCTGAGGTGCACGTTATGCCCTGTCTCCATGACACACCCTCTATTAGCTCCTTGCCTTCCCTCTCTCACCTTCACACTCGCCTCACAGTGCTTCCTGTGAGGTAAAACAGTACAGCTTCTAGAAGGAAACACGGGAAAAACTGATCTTAAATAAAATGAAGGAAAACTTCTGTTCATCAGAAGACACCATGGAGAGAATGAAAAGGCAAGACATGGACTGGGATAAAATATTATGTATACAAATGGTATGATATATAGTATTTCATCTATATTATGTTTATAAATATAATTTAAAATATTATATCATATTTATACATGTGCACATGTGTATGCACACAGACATATATACTTCACAAAGGACTCTATCCAGAACACATAAAGAACTCTAAACCAATACGAAAAAGACAATCTGGCTTATTGTTTGCTTTTTTTTTAAGGACCAGAGACTTGAATGGGCACTGCGCACACACAGAAAAAATCTCCAAATGAGCAATAAGCACATGAAAAGATGCTCAACTTCACTGGTCATCCGGCAAACAAATTAAAACCACAATGAGATACTACCGGACATCTACCACAATGGCCAAAACAACAGACTGACATGTTGACCGGGGGGAAGTGGAACCGTTTTTACACTGGCACACTTTAGAAAACTGTTGGGCAGAACCTACTCAAGCTGACCTGCATCTAACTTACGACCCAGCAATTCCTCTCCTGAGTATTTACCCGAAAGAAATGAGCTCAGGTCCACAAGAGACGTGTACACGAATGTCCACAGTAGCTTCATTCGTCATAGCCAAAACCTAGAAACCACCTAAGTGTCCATCCACGGTAGCCTGGATAAATCGCAGCATACTCATATGATGGGATATAATACAGCAATGAAAAAAACCAAACTATGGCAACATGCAAACACGCGGATAAATTCATAGACATTACGATGAGCAAAACAAGCGGGACCCAAAAGCACTCGTACAGTAAAATTGCACTAACACGAAGTTCAGGAAATAGGCAAAACTAGCCAATGGTGATAGAAGGTAGGTCAATTTGGGGAGCATTGACTAGGATGGGTATAATGAAGCTTTCTAGGGGCCTAGGAATGTTCTATATCTTGATATGAGTGGTGGTTACGTGCTGTGTTCATATGCAAACGTGTGTCCAGTTTACACATAAGATTCGTGTACTTTACTGTAAGTTATGCCTGAGAAAACAAGCCCTCAAACTTCCAATGGCCTGCAGGTGCTTACGAAATGAAGCCATGCCCCTCACCACAACCCTGCCTGATGTGCCTCCCACATACCCCAGGACCTCATCTCCTACCAAGTGCCCCCTCCCATTCCCCCAGCTCCACCCAGCCTGGAGATCTCAGTTTGCTTTGGTCTGGAGGGAGTCAGGATCTGTAAGAATTCCACCCTCAGATGGGAAAGAGACCTGCAAGGAAATGCCGGTCATTTGTTTCTCCCGGGTGATGTCAGTACCCATGTGCGTTCATGCAGCAACAGCTCTCTGATGAAATGCTTCTCCTCCAGGAAGCCTTCCCAGACCTCTGCTCCCACCCCAGGTAGGCTTTCATCCCCACATCTCTCTGCTTCTTTGTGACACTGATCCTACTGTTTTAAGTCTGTTGAATTGATTGTCTTACCCCCTGAGGGCTGAGACCCTCTCTGTCCTGTTCCCTCCCCGTCTCATCATCAGAGCCTAGCAAGTCACCTGGCACATAATAGGTAAACAATAAACATTTGCTGAAACAAATGAATGTCTGAAGGAGAAAATGAGTCATTTGATGGAGGTTAAAAATGGGGTGGGGCCGGGCTTCCCTGGTGGTGCAGTGGTTGGGAGTCCGCCTGCCGATGCAGGGGATGCGGGTTCGTGCCCCGGTCCGGGAAGGTCCCACATGCCGTGGAGCGGCTGGGCCCATTAGCTGTGGCCGCTGAGCCTGCGCGTCCGGAGCCTGTGCTCTGCAACGGGAGAGGCCACAACAGTGAGAGGCCCGCATACCACAAAAAAAAAAAAAAAAAAAGGGATGGGGCCAAGATGATTCTGCGCAACTCCCTCCAGGTATAGAAGGTGAAATCTGGGCCCAGAGAGGGTAAGTGACTTGCCTAAGGTCACACAGCCAATTAGGGACAAATGTAGCATAGAACCACCAGGAGACACTGTTGCCTTCTCCCTCCACCAGATCCCCTTCCCTGGTGCTGCACCCTCCCCGCAGCTGCTATGAGGGTTGTCTGTTCACAGATACATACTTTTCCAGGAAAGCTGTCCTCCAAAAGGCCAAGACCTCCAACCCTCCCTGCAAACCCCCTACCAACCAGGGCATCCACAGCCAGTGACTCACATATATGGGATACAAAAGGCCACTTACCCTTGCATCAAGGCAGGATTCATTCTGTGGCTCCAGAGCCCCCCAGTGGTTCAGGCGAAGCTAAACTTGGGTGAGGCCACATCCCTTCCCCTGCCCGCTCCTCCTTCCCTCACTCCCCCACTCCTGAGAGCACCCCTCCCCCATCCAATCAATGCTTCCCGTCCGAAGCTTGGTTCTCGGGAACCAAACCCTACCTAAGACAGACTCCAGGGTCTCCACTGGCCTGGACTCTGGGACAATGCACTGCCTCCCACTGGTAAGTCTAACGTGAATGACAGTGACAGACTGAGGATGGACCAGGAGCCCAGCTGTAAGGGGAGGGAATGTCCACTGTGTGTGTGTGTGTGTGTGTGTGTGTGTGTGTGTGTGTGTGTGTGTGTGTGTGTGTGTGTGTGTGTGTGTGTCTGCGTGCGCATGCGTGCATGTGTGTTGGGGGAGGGTCTACCCTCTGCTCCCGAGTCCTTTCACTTTTATCTCTAAAAGATATACAGAAGGACCCCCATCAAAACCTTCTTGCTTTCAGCCACCAGCAATGAAGCTAAGAAGGGCAGAGAGGGCCCTCCCCTGAGCCACCCCTCCCAACCACGGGCTCTAAGAGCCACCTGGGCAGAAGGGGTCTGTTCCCTGATGAGTCATCAAGCCCCTCCCCTAAAGGCAATCTACCTGATCTGGTGACAGAAAACACAACCATCTCCTAAATTCAGATTAAAAACCACCTGCACTCAGTTCTTCTAGACCTTAATTTTGCTCAGGGTAATCAGCAATTATTAAGAGCACAGAGGATGACATGCTTGGGGGACAACATGCAGGATTGGCAGCCAGGATCCCCCCATTCTCCTCGCCCTGTTCGTGTCCCTCTGTAGGACGGGGCAGAGCGTGGACTTCTAGTGTCAACCAGCTGGGCATCCAGTCCTGTCTTGATCTCACCAGCTGTGTGACCTTGAGCAAGTAACTCCACCTCTTTGAGCGTTGGCTTCCTCAAGTATAAGATGGAATCATGGGTAGGTATTTCCTGTGCTTTTGTGAGGATTAAAGGAATCACACTTGCAAAGTGCTTAGGACAACGCCTGTGGGTGCCACACACATCGATGACTGTCCTCATCAATAGTAGTACTATTAACCATTTAGAGAGACTGGGACGAGGAGGGGGCCTGCGGGGCTAGACCTGTGGCCTTCGGTACAAGCGCAGGAAAGACGTGGAGAGCTGGGGGGAGGGACAGACAGACTTCGTCCAGCATCTCCGACAACACAAGGAACCAAAGAGGCTTGGGAAGTGTATACAGCAGGCGCTCAGTACACAGGAGTTCTGCTTATGATAAAACTCCTCCTCAGAAGATGAATCCAAGAAAATGACCTCCCTGGGCTCGGAGATCCTTTTACACCCAAAGTGGCAACGATGTGCAAATAGCCCCAGATCTCGGCAGAAACAGGAACAAGTAACCAACCTCTCCCTGCTCACAGCCTCTGGGCTCATGCTCGGGTTCACCAGAGCCAGCAACCCCCTCTGTCTGCTGGAGCCAGCAGGTCCCCGCCAGAGCTTGCCAGGCCGGGCATGCCAGCCACCGAGTAAGAGCCTGCCCACTGTGGCAGATGCTGTCAGAGCCCCACCCAAACCTCCTTGGCACTGGTGGACAACTTTCTACTGCTGGTGGGACAATTTAGAAGCGTGTTTCATAGTCTCCCTGAGGTTCCCAGCATACTTCATACCCCAGCTGCCCCCAGCTGCTTTGATTGTTAGCAAAGCCTAATCGTGTCCCACCACCCAAATAAATCACTTGCCCTGGCACCCCTGACTCAGGCTATGCTTCTGGGGGAGCCCAACCTAAGATACCCGTCTTTTCCCAAAGTCACTGACTCACAAGAGATGGACGTGCTCAGAACACCCATTCTCCCCTAGGGTCTCGTGATGCGATGGTGAGACACACCCCATCGTGAAACGGTCCACAACCCACCGATGACCAAGACGGTGGGAGGTGCCAACGCATGCGCTGGCCAAATGTTTGCAAGTTGCTCTTTTACCAATCATTCAAAAGATTTATTGACCCACTATGTGCCAGGCCCCATGTTCGGGGATGGGGAGATACTGATGAACTCAAAACTCGAGGACCCTGTTTACACAGAGTTTAGAGTTGGGAAGTGGGAAAGACAGGGAATGGATAAGCCAACACGGACAAAGATGGCAGCATGTGGCAAGGGAGGTGAAGGGAATGAGGTCTGTGAAGTGAATCATGGTTGAGCCCCATGGATTGGGTGATCAAGGAAGACTTCTTGGAGGAGGTGGCATTTCAGCTGCATAACCTAAAGGATCAGAGGGAGCCAGCCAAGGGAAGACCATGAGGTCTAGAGTTGGAAAAGAGCTCAGGGCATTGAGGGAAAGGCAATTTCTGCTAACCTGGCTGGGCTGAAGTGGCAAAAAGTGGCAAGGGCTGAATCTGGACAAGGGACAATGAGCAGATCTGAGGCCACCTATGATAGTGCACTTGGGGTTCTCCCAGAAACACCTTCCTCTCCCTGCCTCCCCTGCATCCTGATCTGCTTTCCTGAGTGGGAGAGGGTGGAGTTACCGCCTGCCTGCCAGGAGCCTCCCTGAGTCCCCCACTCCCAGGGGAGGGCGTCTCACATGTCAGCATCCTCCATCCTGTGCGTCCAGGTGAGAACTGCTGGCTCCAAGGCAGGTAGAGGGAGAGGCAGAGAGAGCTGCTTTGAGATCGGCACCTGGCAAGTGGGCATCTGACTCAGAAGAGAGCTTCGGGTTGCAGCTCACAGCGTGCAGAATCGAACTCAAATCCTGCCTTTGTGCACTCGGGCTCCTTACCTTCCTTAGCCTCAGCCCCCTCACCTGTTGAATGGGTTTGTGATCCTATCCAGTTCCAAAAGTGGCTGAGAGGTTTGCTAAGGACGTAAAAGTGCTTGGCACTGCTTATTTATTGACTCCACTTTTACTGGTCTCCTACTATGTGCCAGGCACTGTACCAGGAGCCGGGATGCACCTGTGAACAAGACGGGGCCAGCTTGGGGGTGGCAGGGGACACACATAATGTTCACACAAGTCGGCAATTACAAAGACAGGATTTTACAAGCACATAGTAGGTGTGTTCCCTTCACCTGAGACCATATCCTCCACTAAAAGCCCAGAGCCTACAGCCACAACATGGCAAGTTAAGACTCTGGTTTCCTGGCAGAGACCGGGCATGGGCATCCTTAAAGAATCCAGCTCTTTAGGGGTCAGTCTCAGCTCTGGCAGGGTCCAAGCCCTGGTCCCTACCCCCACCCGCTGGCAACATACCTAAACCCCAGAGACAACCTCTCAGGAGATCAGCTGCGGGCGTGGTCAGTTATGCCAAGGGCGGTGTCCGCCAGCGCAGGCATGAGTCATGTCCTGCTCTGTAGAGGAGGGGGAGGGGTCCCCAGACCCATGTCTGCAAAGGCTGATATGGTGTGGCCACGCCAAGGAAGGAGGGGACGCAAGGGGACAAGCATGGACAGGGCAAACCCAGGTCCCGGACCTCCCCATACTGGTGGAAATAACAAGCCCAACCACAGAACAAGCATTCACCCCATGCTTGCTGTGCGTGTCCCCAGCTCTAAAATAAACTCTGGATAGAGATCATCTCCTTGATTCCTCCCATTACCCCAGGACTACAGGTATCATGATTTTTCCCACTTAAGAAAGGAGGAAACTAAAGCTTAAGGAAATTAAAAGCCTAGTCCAAGGTCACTCATCTTGTCAAACTTCAGAGCCCAAAAGGCTGAACCGCTCTCCTGGATTGGCAGGAATGAAGACAGGGGACAATCTTAAAAATACGGAAGGGTGGGTCCCCAAAGTTGGCCTGAGTGACAGGCACTGCCTGGGCCAGGCCCTCAGCAGGACAGAGGGGCTGAGCGGTCAAGGGGAGGCCTTTGGTTGGGGCTTGTGACTTTGGCTGTGTGTCCTGAGCCTCAGCTCCCCTGCTGGGCAAAAGGGCCTGGCACACCCATCAAGCCCCAGGCCCTTCCCACAGGTGTGGCGGGAAGACCAGCCATCCAGGCTACGGCAGGAGTCCAAGGCCAGCATCCTTGAAGCTGCCCACCTGCAAGTCCAGGTCATGACTCCACCCCTCAAGGATGGGCAAGGCCAGGGCGTGAGCCAGCGCCTGCTGGGCCAGGCTGCTGACACCCAGAGGTGACCTGTTCACACTGGAGCCGGGCTGCAGGCGGTGGTTCTGTAGCCCAAAGCCAATACCAGCACCCAAGGCAGCTGGTGGAGTGTGCTCATGTCTGGCACGTGTGTGTGTGTGTGTGTGTGTGTGTGTGTGTGTGTGTGGTGGGCCAGGGCTGCTGTTAGAAGCTCAGGCTCTGGAACCACCCCACCTGGGTTTATATACTGCCTCAGCCACTTCTAGTCTGTGTGATCCTGGGCAAATTACAACACCTCTCCAAGCCTCAGTTTCCTCATCTGTAATATGGGGATGATGAGAGCCTCTCTCGGGGGCTGGCTGTGAGAAGTAACTGAATTAAACTAATTAATTAAACTAAGAGTTCAAGAAAGAACAGCTCTTACTATTTATCGTGGTGACAATGACACCTGTGGATCTCCATGGTAACCACCACTGTCATGTGGGTCCACATACATGGAGTATGTCAGTGGAGGAACTAGATGGGGTGTCATGCATCTGTGGGGGTCATTTTCATCTTTGCCTCATGCTTTGGGGGCTAAAGTAAAAATATATTAGGACCTCCCTGTCGGTCCAGTGGTTAAGACTCCACGCTTCCACTGCAGGGGGTGCAGGTTCAGTCCCTGGTCAGGGAACTAAGGTCCTGCATGCCAAGCAGAGCAGCCAAACAATAAAATAAAATAAAATAAAAATGTATCCCCTACCCCCATCATAAAACATATTCACCCCCCCAACTCCCCCAACCCCCCCACCCCGGCCAGCCACTCAACTAGTTAAGACTCAAAGGAAGCCAAGGCCCCATTTTTACAACACAAGAATAAACATCTAGGGGGCATGAAACTAACAATCCCCATAACCCCTCCAGAGACAGCAACACCCCCGGCTCTCAGGCAGCTCACAGTCAGGGGTGAGGGGAGCCGAGAAGAACTCAAAGAGAAACCCAAGAAAGGTTTCCATACAAACTGTGAGGAAAGTAAAGGGGGCACACCAGGAAGGTACAACAGAGGGAGAGGCAGCAGAACAGCCTGTGCAAAGGTCCTGAGGCAGGAGACCCTTTCAGGGAACCAAAAGTACGGGGTTTTCCAGGGCCAGAGAACACCAGGTACTCAAGGCTGGACAGATGGACCAAGGAATGTGAAACAATCTAAATGTCCAATGACTGGGGTTTGGTTAAACAGACTATGATATTCTTTGGAAATTTTATGCACTTGTCCGAAATGAAGTTTACCAAGATGGGTAATGGGAGAAACTAATTAATAGCATGATTTAAGTGGAAAAAAAAGGAAGCTTCAAAGCTGTATACATCTGGGGTTTTGAAAAAAGACTGTAATCAGCATAATCTATGGGAAAACCAAAGGCACCCTCAAAAATACAAAAATCCCCATGCCAAAAGTTCACGGGGATTATCCAATGGTGGTGGGCTTACTTCGGAGGGTATTTTTTCTTCCTGGTGTTTGGCATGTATAATGTTCCAGTAGAAAAAAATTTTTAATGTTTAACAAAGAGTGAGAAAAAAGCTCCCTGCCATCTTCTGCCTAGATCCCCAAAGCCCAGAGAGGTTTCTGGAGCTGCGTTTTAAAGAGGATAGCCTTCTTTTCTGTTCAAATCTCAAACAAAGCCTGCTGGGCAGAGGTCCCGGCAGGGGGGACACTCGCCCCGCACACCCTCCCGGCACCAACACAGCAGCTAAGACAACAGCCAGTGTTTTCTTGGGGGGCCGTGGAGAGGAGGGCTCGTGAGCTCTGGTTAAACCTCGTGAACTCGTCCCAAATAGTTGCTTCCCCACCCAAGGACTCTCCCTTTCCTGTGGCTCAGGGTCTGCCTTCCTCCCACATCTTCCCTTGGGCCAGCCCATCCCCTCAGAGCCCTGACCAGCCCTGAATTCCTGGGGCCTGGAAGGCCAGAGTCTTCCATCTTCGAGACCACGCAGCCCAAGCTTCTAGGTTACACTGGTGAGGAGACCCTGAGGGGGAAGAAAGTTGCCCAAGGACATCCAGGAAGCCCGGGCAAAGTCCACACTGGAACCTGGACCTCCTCACCAGGACCGTTCACTCAACAAATATCCATTAATTAAGCACTGACTGTGTGCCTGGGGGGTGCAGCCTCACAGCAAAACTGACAAGGGCTCTGCTCTAGAAGGCAGAGCTGTCAGTAGACAAAAGGAAAGGAAGAAATCGTTTAGGAGCCGACCACGGCTGTGGAGGGAATAAAGCAGGGTTATGTGATAAGAGTCAGGGTTGCGGGGAGCAACTCTACCCTGGGGGGATGGGGAGGGGAGGGGACTGACACCTGAGCTGAGACCCAAGGGAAGGGGAGGAGCCTGCCATGCAAACAGCTCAGGAAAGAGCCTTCCAAAAGGAAGGCCAGAGGCAGGCAGGTGGGAAGGGAGAGGATGAGGTCATCTGGAGGGGCAGGATGGATGGTGGGGGGGTCAGGCAGAGCCTCTGTGGGAAGGAGTGGGAATCCACTCCACTCCAATGTGGGCTTTAGCAGGGCTGTGAACCATCTGGAAGCTCACTCCGGGCACCCAGAGGAGAATAAACTGCCGAGGACAAGAGTGGAGGCCCCTGCTGCCTCCCAGGTGCAAGAGGCAGGGGGCCTGGGCGGGTTCAGTGACAGTGGGACGGAGAGAAGAGATGTTATGGCTTTAAAAACAGATGATGCGGGTTTCCCTGGTGGCGCAGTGGTTGAGTGTCCGCCTGCCGACGCAGGGGACACGGGTTCGTGCCCCCTTCCGGGAAGATCCCACATGCCGTGGAGTGGCTGGGCCTGTGAGCCATGGCCACTGAGCCTGCGCGTCCGGAGCCTGTGCTCCGCGATGGGAGAGGCCGCAACAGTGAGAGGCCCACGTACCGCAAAAAAAAAAAAAAAAAAAAAAAAAAGATGATGGGACTGGCTGAAGGACTGAATGTGAGGGTGAGAGGAAGAGCGTGAACCCCCTCCCAACATGAAGCAGGGAAACCAGAAGGGACCGAAAAAGTTCAATTCAGAACTCCCACCATGAATGTAAATTGGTGCAGCCACTATGGAAAACAGTATGGAGGGTCCTCAAAAAACTAAAACTAGAGTTGCCATATGATCCTGCAATCCCACTCCTGGGCATATATCCAGACAAAACTATAATTCAAAAAGATATGTGCACCCCTATGTTCATAGCCACACTATTCACAATAGCCAAGACATGGAAGCAACCTAAATGTCCATAGACAGATGAACGGATAAAGAAGATGTGGTGCATATATACAATGGAATACTACTCAGCCACAATAAAGAACGCAATAATGCCATTTGCAGTAACATGGATGGACCTAGGAATTATCATACTAAGCGAAGTAAGTCAGACAAAGACAAATATCATAGGACATCACTTGTATGTGGCACCTAAAATATGACACGAATGAACATATCTACGAAACAGACTCACAGACAGAGAACAGACTTGTGGTTGCCAAGTGTGGGGGAGGGAAGGATTGGGAGTTTAGGATTAGCAGGTGTGAACTATTACATATAGGATGGAGAAACAACAAGGTCCTACTGTACAGCACAGGGAACTAGATTCAATATCCTGCGATAAACCATAATGGAAAAGAATATGAAAAAGTATATATGTATAATGGAATAACTTTGCTGTACAACAGAAATTAGCACAACATTGTAAACCAGCTGTACTTCAAAAAATTAAAAACAAACAAACAAATAAACCATCCCACCACTCAGAATCAGGCAGCGTGCCGGGCCTGGTGATTCACCACTAGCGCAAAGGGCAGAGTCAGGGAGACCTGGGTTCAAATCCTGACTCCACCACTTACTGGTTGCATGACCTTGGACACGGCAATCCCCCTGCCCAAGCCTGGGTTTCCTCACCTGTGAAATGGGGATAGTGAGGCAGGGCCCGAATGGGCACGGAGGGCCCCAGGGCAGCAACCGGGACAGAGCGGTTCCCTTTCCTCCCCTGTCTTTGGGGCTGACGCCCACTGCGATCCTCAGGGGAGTTAAATCACCCCAAAGCCCATTTTTAAAGAACTAACATCAATAGTGACCTTCTCCCCAAAAGGATCATGTGAAGAAGAAATGGGAATTCTTCCCACTGAGGGGGGTCGGAACAGAGACACCCTAAACATAACAAGCAGGCTCCCAGCCCCAGGGCAGTAGTCTCTAGAATCCTGCGACCCACAGAGGGAGCTCAGCAGGACCCTCTCTAGCTACAGCACTTCGGTCGCTGCCCCCTCCCTGGAGCATGAGGAATGAAGGCCAACACGATTCAGGGCTCAAAGGATGCGAGGTCAGACTCAAATGCAAGCTTGGTTTCAGAAAATCACTCTCCCCCCAGCAAGCCTCGGGTTCCCCACTTGGAAAGCAGAAATAAGGAGCCCAACCTTGCAGGAGTCCATAAGATTAGCTGTGGGGGGAGGTGCCTGCCCGGGCTGGGGGCTCAGGAGGTGCGTTCTCGGGACCAGGAGCACGACGCTGAATTAATGGCTCCAAAAAATATCCAGGTCCTAAGCCCCGGAAGCAGGATCCCTGTTACCGTACATAGAAAAAGGGTCTCTGCAGATGTGCTTTCATTCAGGATCTTGAGATGGGAGGATAAGCCTAGATTACCCGGGTGGGCCCTAAATGCAGTCACACGCGTCCTTATAAAAGGGACGCAGAGGGAGAATTTCCTAGGGAAGAGAAAAGGCCATGTGACAGCCTCAGCAGAGAGACACTTGACATGCTCAGCTGCGGCTCTGAAGATTCAGGAAGGGAACTGGGAACGCGGCAGCCTATAGAAGCTGGAAAAGGCAAGGATTCTCCCCAACAGCCCCTGGACGGAGCCGACACCTTGGTTCTTGCTCAGTGAAACTGATTCCAGAACCAGAAGAGAATAAACGTCTGTTGCTTTAAGCCTTTAAGGTCTGTAATAATTTGTTCGAGCAGCCACAAGAAACCAATACAGAGGCATTTGGCACTCCAAGCCCAAAGGACTGGATCAAGATTTATAGCCAGATGCAGTCCTGGGCCAAGTTAGAATTTCCGCAGGTGGAGCCTGGGCGTGGCTATTTTTATGGAACTCCCAGGGGGACGCCAGGGATCGTCCAGGGGTGAGAAGCACAGGGTCTGCGAGCAGTAGGAGCTCAGAAAGCAGCCGCTTTTCAGCCGCAGCCTCCCCAGCCCTCATCCCCTGCAACACAGCCACCTGTCACTGTCTGCCTCCCCCCAGGGCTGTGAGCGCCCCAGGGCAGGGGTCCCCGCCTCACTGCCCTGAACTCATCATCACCAGGTACTTCCAAACCCTGTATCTGGGAACAATGTGTGGCCCCAACCCAGATCAAGGAGGAATTACAGCATCAAGCCCTGAAGCACTAGGATGGGGGTTGACCTGGGGGCTGAGGCGGACCAGAGGAAGGAGGACCAGGGGCTGCCAGGATGGGGAGTGGAGAAGACGTCCTGCAGGGGAGACACCTGAGCTAGGTCTTGAAAAAGGCACTAAATCCCAGTGCAGTGGATGCTGTCAGTGTCCTATGCAACCCTGAACACTCCCACAATTTTCAAAAGCCCTGTAGTCTCTGCCTGAGGGCTTTCCCCTGCCCTGGGGGCCTGGGTGCAAGACAGCCGGAAGTAGCCAGGAGTTGACGCCCCAGGAGTTGGAGTATAAATACCCCAGCTCTCCCATCCCTCGGGGAAACACCTGAGGTGCAACATCCTCATCAAAATCTAAAATGGCCGAGCTCTCATCTCCGGGACCTCACTACCCATCTCTCCCCTTCACCCTCTGGCTTGGGCCACGCACACTCTTCTGTTCCTTGTACTTGCACCACCACCCCCCTCCGCCAACTCCTCCCTACACCTCAGACCTTTGCTCCCGCTGTTCCCACTGCCTGGACAAGGGGCTGACTCTCCCTCCACTCAGTTCTCCACTTAAATGTCTTTTCTTCAAAGGGGCTTTCCCTGAACACCAAACAGAAGCGCTTCCGTCTCACTGCTGTATCCTCTGTACCACCCTTCTCACCGACCAAAATGATCTGTCGGCTTACTCACTTTGATTTTGTCTAGAATCCCATGGGCCAAATCTCTTTTTGTAGGGCCTGTGAGCTAAGGATGGTTTTCACATTTTTATTTTGTTTTGTTTGTTTGTTTGTTTGTTTTTGCGGTACGTGGGCCTCTCACTGCTGTGGCCTCTCCTGTTGCGGAGCACAGGCTCCGGACGCGCAGGCTCAGCGGCCATGGCTCACGGGCCCAGCCGCTCCATGGCATGTGGGATATTCCCGGACCGGGGCACGAACCCGTGTCCCCTGCATCGGCAGGCGGACTCTCAACCACTGTGCCACCAGGGAAGCCCACACATTTTTAAACCACTGGGGAAAAACATCAAAAAAATAATATTTCGTGTGTCAACATGAAAATTATAGGAAAACCACGTTTCAGCGTCCCTGAATAAAATCTGATTGGAGCACTGCGGCAAGCACTTGGCTACATATTGTGTCTGGTGGTCAGCAGTTGTGATGGGGGCCTTATGATCTGAAGAGCTGAAAATAGTTACTACCTGGTCCTTTACAGGAGAAGCTGGCAGACCAGGGTGTGGGAGCTTGTCTGTCTCTTCCATAGGTGAGTCCCTGGGCGCTGCACAGGGCCAGGCCAGGCAGGTGCTGGAATAACAAAGGGTGGATGATTAACCCAAGGACCTGTCTCCAGCAAGGGGTTGAGCATCACCCAGATTTGCAATGAGTGGATGGGTGGAAGGACAGCTGGATGGATGGATACATGGATGGATGGATGAATGAATGAAATATACATGCCTCAAAGGGAAGCTACAGGCATCACCCCTTGGGGTGGCCCAAAGTCCCTCCACGGAGTCCCAAACCAGAGTCTGACATGCCCTGGGTGGGCGTCCCTCTGACAACACCAGGCTGGCCTTGACATTCTGTGGGCCCAGAACGCTAAAGAGAGGATGTGATTCATTCGACAGGGCCTTTCACCAGGAGAGGAAGGAAACCAGCCCTCAGATCCCGAACCAAGTTTAACTCCTCTCCGCCACACACACACGCACACACACAGCATCTCTCAGCCCTGCCGGGTGAGGAGTCCGTCCCAGCATCTAGGCTTGGGGGGG
Organism: Globicephala melas; assembly: GCF_963455315.2. Lineage (NCBI taxonomy): Eukaryota > Metazoa > Chordata > Mammalia > Artiodactyla > Delphinidae > Globicephala > Globicephala melas. The sequence goes on from NC_083326.1 coordinate 70,993,839, forward strand.
GAGTCAGCAGTGTCTGGCTCAGCTGTCTCCCCAGGCAGCACCCCACAGCTCTCTCAAAACACAGTTGGAGAAAACTCCTCATCAGAAGGGGGGCATTCCAGAGCAACCCCTCCGTCTCCCTCCCGCTGACCCCAGCACCGAGACAAAGAGAGAACTAAAGAAACGAGAGACCCGAGCAGGAAATAATGACCTTGCCCCACACTGGGAATCTCAGATCCAGCAAATAAGCCTGTCTCTCAGGGGGATGTTAGCGTCCTCAATACCTGGGAGATGGTACTTAATTTATGTTGTCAATCCCAGGACAGGTTCAATGAACATGTTCACACTTTGGAATGTTTCATCCGAATAGATACGAATTTTTACTTCTCAAGAAGAAGAGAGTTCTTTTCCATGTGAATAGACACCCCAAATGTCACAGAAACATCAGCTCAAAGGTTCTGGGACAGTCTTAACTATCCTGCCATTTCCTTTGGGCCTTGGCCCAAGATTTTATCACAACCCTCCAAAATGCTCTTTGGTGAACAGGGCAGTGTTTATTGCCCTTGGCCTGCTTTTTCTCCTCTGGAGCTCTGCTCTGAAGGGGAGGATCCTAGCAGCTCACAGATATAAGGGAATTAACTCCACACTAAGTTGCCAAAGCTACCTTATCCCCATCGCATAGCTAAACCTTCCCTGGGCTGAGCAAATGACACAGCACAGGCAGCAACAGGTGTAAAATCAAGGCATCTCCCCTGCCCCCGAATCCCAGCTGTCTCTGAAAATGGACCTTCAAGGTCCAAAGACCTTCACCTCCAGGTGCCTGAGCATTCACAAGACAGAAGACATTGGTGAGTGTCTTGAGTGCTCGTCATCCTAGCTGTGTGATCCTAGGAAAACTGCTTACCCTCTCTGGGCCTTCATTTCCTCAGGGATATTAGCACTGCCCTACCTCCCTGCCAGGGCTCTGAAGATTAAAGCACTCGTGGGAAGCAAATGTGCTGGGGTAAACCTTAAAGCATGTATACTGTTGGTCACTGCCATGCCCCTTCCCCGTCTATAGTTAGAATAACCTTGTTTTAAAAAAAAACAAAACAGGGAACTATATTCAATATCCTGTGATAAACCGTGAATGGAAAAGAATATAAAAAAGAATGTATGTATATGTATAACTGAGTCACTCTGCTGCACGACAGAAATTAACACAACATTGTAAGTCAACTGTACTTCAATTAGAAAAAAAAAGATGACCGTTTTCCAAAAAAGGGAATCCAATCACATCACGCCCCCGTTTAAACTCGTCAGAGGCGCTTAGGATGAAATCCATCCCCTTTCCGGGGCTCCGTGCTGCAGCCCCCCAGTCTCTCTGCCCTCAGCCCTGACAGCTCCCCTTGTTTACCCTGCCCCCGTCACACTCGCCTCAGCTGCCCTCCCACCGGAAAGCCTTCGCACATGCTGTTCCCTCTGCCTGAATGACCCCCTCCCCCCAACTCCCCACCCTCCCTGACCACACACACGTTTAGGTCTCAGCTTTAATGGCCCTTCCTCAGCATAGTGGGTTGAATAGTGTCCTCCTAAAATTCATGTCCATCTGGAATCTCGGAATGTGACTTTATTTGGTCTTTGCAGACATAATGATGTCTCAATGCAGTCATATTGCATTAGGGTGGGCCCTGATCCAATGACTGGTGTCCTCATAAGAAAAGAAAATGCAGATATACAGACACAAGCCAAGAAACACTGAGGACTGCCGGAAGCCACCAGAAACTGGAAGAAGAAAGGGTTCCCCTTAGAGCCTTTGAGGGAGTGTGGCCCTGCTGACACCTTGATTTTGGACTTCTAGCCTCCAGACTGTAAGAGAATACATTTCTGTTGTTCTAAGTAACACAGATTGTGGTTACTTGTTACACCAGCCTCAGAAAAATCTGAGCCGACCGCTCAGCTAAAGCACCTCTCCCAGACTATCTTCAAAGCCTCCTGCACCTCTTCCCCTCCCTGCCATGTCCGCCTCCCCGCCAGCCCATAAACTCCCAGGGAGAAGGGGTCTCAGCTGCCGGGTTTCCTGCGGCAAGCGGCTCAGAGCCTAGCCCCAGCAGGCACCCAACAGTAGTTTCCAAATGAATTAATCTGACAGCTGCACCAAGGGAAGCTCAGAAAGGTCAAGTGACTCACCCAAGGTCACGCTCCAGGAAAAGGCACACCGCTGGCCTCCACACCGGCGATCCGAGGAGCCGGGATGCCTATGTCCACCCCACAGGGACTCCAGCGCTGCAGGACAGGCCTCTTCTCCCTCCTGACTCGAGCTACGAGGTCCGCGCCCTCTGGGCTCTGTGCCCGACCCAGGACCTGACCTCCTTGGCAGGGACCCGTCTCAACTCAATGAACCTGTAGATAAAAGCCTCTTCAGTCCTGGGACAGCCGTGGGGCAAGGGATGCCCTGGGCTCGAGTTAATCCCACACCCACAGGGCAGTTCGGGGCGATGGCCACTCAAGACGGTGGGCCTCGCCCACGGGAATCCACTCTCCCTGTCACCCTGGCTCCTCCCTCACGCCCTCATTGCCTGACTTTGCAGCTATGAAGCATGGGAGGCCACATAGTCCAAGCGCTGGACAATAAATAGCACTGACTCATGAAGGAAAAGTAGTTCCGGGCAGGAGAACATCTCCACCGGGTGCTGGCCTGTCCTTAACACTTACGTAACACTCGCTAATTACACCTGGTAATAAAGAGAGCAATACCCTTGGGGGTGGCAGCATTTACAGTCTGGTCTCCGCCTACGCACTTTCCGCATCCGGGGTTTCCGCATCCACGGATTCAACAGACCGCGCACCGTGTACTGTGTTTCCCACCCGCAGTTGGTTGCATCCGAGGATGAGGAAGCCACCGATACGGAAGGCCGCCTATCCTAGACTGGACTTAAGCATCCGCGGATTTGGGTACCCGGGTGACTCTCAAAACCAATCCCCCTCAGATACCGAGGGATGACTGAATTTAGTTGAAATCTGCTGACACGGTTTGATTGCCTTTGTACCTTGAAAGTAAACTTCTGTTTATGGCCAGAGATACTGGCTTTTCCAATTTTGTTGTTGTTGTTTTCGTTTTTTGCGGTACGCGGGCCTCTCACTGCTGTGGCCTCTCCCGTTGCGGAGCACAGGCTCCGGACGCACAGGCTCAGCGGTCATGGCTCACGGGCCCAGCCGCTCCGCGGCATGTGGGATCTTCCCGGACCGGGGCGCGAACCCGTGTGCCCTGCATCGGCAGGCGGACTCTCAACCACTGCGCCACCAGGGAAGCCCGGCTTTTCTAATTTTTACATAGATTTGTTTCAGTACACCTAGGTGGGGTGGCTTTAAAGTGTTAGGTGACTGGGGCTTCCCTGGTGGCGCAGTGGTTGAGAATCCGCCTGCCGATGCAGGGGACACGGGTTCGCGCCCCGGTCCGGGAAGATCCCACATGCCGCGGAGCAGCTGGGCCCGTGAGCCATGACCGCTGGGCCTGAGCGTCCGGAGCCTGTGCTCCTTAACGGAAGAGGCCACAGCAGTGAGAGGCCCGTGTACCACCAAAAAAAAAAAAAAAAAAAAAAGTATTAGGTGACTAATAACATAGAAAGTATACAGGCATACCTCGTTTTTTGGCCCTTCGAAGATACTACGTTTTTCACAAATTGAAGGTCAGTAGCAACCCTCCGTCGAGCAAGTCTATAGGTGCCGTTTTCCAACAGCCTTTGCTCACTTCCTGTCTGTGTCACATTTGGTAACTCTCGCGATATTTCAAACCCTCCACCAGCAAAAAGGTTACGATTAGCTGAAGGCTCAGATGATGACCAGCATTTCTGAGCAATAAAGTATTTTTTTAATTAAGGTACGTATATTGTCTTTTTAGACATCATGCTATTGCATCCTTAACAGACTACAGTATAGTGTAAACATAACTTTTATGTGCATTGGGAATCCAAAAGTTCATGTGACTCGCTTTTTTATCGTATTGGCTTTCTTGTGGTGGTCTGGAACCGAACTCGCAGTATCTCCGAGGTATGCCTGTAGAGACGGGGCAAAAATTATGAAGATGGTGTGGGGATGACAGAGCTTGGGGAACTCAGCACTCATTCATTCATCATTCATTCATTAACTCACTCACTCTAGCGAAGATGCAGACACACACATGTCCCTCGGGTATTTTTGTGATAAATTCCTAGCTTTAGCCAGAGTCGAGTGACATGTTATATGGGCGTGCCTCTTGGGCCAGGTGCCCGTAAGAATCACCTGGGGAGATTTCTTTTTTAAAACAGATGCTCGGGCCCCACCCCAGACCCACGGAGTATGAGCCTCCAAATGGTGGTCCCAGCACCTGTATTTTCTTAAAGCTGCCGGGGGTGGGAGGGTATTTCTTCTGAACAGCCAAGTGCCAGGTATTCAGCCGCTGCTTCCTCCCCAGTGACCCAGAAGGTGGGACTACGTTGCCCAGAGAGCATCCCGGAAGAATAAGATCCGGGCCGTAAGCGTTTCTCCCAAAAAAAGACACGTGCCGGGGTGTGCCCTGGGTCAGTGAGAATCGAGTTCTTTAGCGTTTCCTCAGCATCTAACCCAGTCCAGCATCCCCGTGGCGGCCCTGGGGCTCATCCTGAGAAAGTTCCCAGTCGGGTGGGAGAGGCCAAAATATTTCCAGAAAACGCATCCCGTGATGCAGCAGACATTCTAACAGGAACTGAGGCCTCACAAATACAGCTTCTAAGAATCTCTCACAAAAATCAGATGCCAGCCACACCTATTAGGATGGCTGGTGTTTTTAAAAAAAAAAAAAAACAGAAAATAACAGGTGTTGGTGGGATGCGGTTGTACGTTGCTGGTGGGAATGTAAAATGGTGCAGCTGCTGTGGAAAACAGTATGGTGGTTCCCCAAATAATTAAAAATAGAATTATCATACCATCCATCAATCCTAGTTCTGGGTAACTACCTAAAATAATTGAAAGGAGGATCTCAAAGCGATATTTGTACACCCATGTTAATAGCAGCATTCTTCACAACAGCTAAAATGTGGTAGTAACCCAAGTGTCCAGGTACACGACTGAGGAATGGATAAACAAAGTGTGGTGTTTATGTACAATGAAATAGTATTCAGCCTTAAAATGGAAGGAAATTCTGACAAAGGCTACAACGTGGGTGAACCTTGAGGACATTATGCTCAGTGAAATAAGCCAGACACAGAAGGACAAATATTGCATGAGCCCACTTACATAAGGTATCTAGACTAGTCAAATTCACAGAGACAGAAAGTGGAGTAACAGTTATCAGGGGATGCGGGAAGCTGGGAATGGGGAGCTAGTGTTTGGTGGGTGCAGTTTCAGTTTTGCCAAATGAAAAGAATTCTGGAGATGGATGGTGATGACGGTAGCATATTTAATGCCGCTGCACGGTACACCTAAAAATGGTTAAGATGCTAAATTTACATTATGTGTACTTCACCACAATTTTAATATAATTTTTATTTTTGAAATCTGGTGCCAGATTTTGCTGCCTGGGTTCAAATCCCAGTTCTACCATGGTGGCCTTAGGCAAGTTATTTTGCCTTTCTGTACCTTAGTTACCACAACTGTAAAAAGGGTATAAAAATAACAATCCCTGCCTTATGGGGCCACTGGGAGGATGAAATGAGTTAATCGTTATAAAGCGCAGAGCAGCGTGCCTGGTTCACAGCATGTGTTCAATGTGTTAACAGCTATATGATGGTGGTGGCTGTTATTACCATCCCCCCTCTGAGCTTTTGGAGGACACCCACATGAAAAATATGTAGGTACAGGGGAGTGTATTTTTGGCCTCGTGGTTTGGTTAATGCCAGGTGCCACTTATGAGTAAGGAATAAAGACTATGTACTGCAGGTGAGAAAGTGGAGAAATTAAACTCAGTGAGGACAGAGGCCAATTCAGCAATAAAATGTCCCTGCCCGGAGCCCAGAGTCAAGAGCCCTCTGCCCTCAGCTTGCTGGGTGACACAGGTCAAAGACCCTGCCCTCTCTGGGCTTCAGCAACCCCAGCTCTCCCACCCCACCCCGCTGCGAATCTAAGGGTGAGAAACCAGTCCACAGAACAACCTGTGAGCACATCACACCCCTGGGCCCCACCAGAACCCCGGGGGAGGGAAGGGGGGGGAAGGTGGGTGCCCGCAAGTGACCACAGGGTTAGAGGGACTTGGACACACTCAGGCCTTTCTGTTTCTGACTCACACCCCAGCAGGAAGTTGGGGGTGGATCCTGCCTACCATCCACCCATTCGCCTCACCAAGGCCAATGACCCCATTTGTCAAGGGCCCAGACAGCAGAACACAGAGTCCCTGGCCTTGGACCAATATTTTATCCAGCATCTCTGGACAGGAAGGGCCCCTGAGGGTTCACATCATCCATCCCTCTGCCTCCATCACCCTTTGGTTTCCCCCTTTTCAAAGAAACACATCCCCAAGTTTGCAAGGTCATCCAATAAACACACTCAGATGCATCCAATGCTGATACTGTGGAAACATTATTATTATATTAATATAATTTTATATTATAATTATATATATAATAATATAATATAATATAATATATAATATATAATAATATATTATTATATTATATATTAATATACTAATTATAATTAATATATATTATATTATTATATATATATTATTATTATTATATATTATATATTATTATAAATATATATAATATAGAATATATAATAATTATATTAATATAATATAATATAATATATTAATAATAACAGCTTCCAAAGACATGCCAAGCTAATAAGAACTTCACAGGCAGCATCTCAATCGATCCTCATAACAGCACATTCAAATTGGTTCTCCCGTCATTCCCATTGTACAGACAGGAAGACTGAGGCTGGGGGCTCAACTTGCCCAGAGTCACACAAGCAGCAAATGGTGAAGCCAAAGACTTGAGCCCAGGCTTCCTGGACACAAGAGCCTGCCTGCTCTCCTCCATCTACCCCCTCCCCCATTACATGGCCATTTACTGAGCCCCTACTACAGGCCCAACCCTTATCAGTCCTTTGAAGCAGGCCTATCACACCCATTTGGCAGATGAGGAAACGGAAGTAGAGGCAGGTGATGTGACTTGTCCAGAGGCAAGACTGGAACTGGGGTCTGTCTCTTTGTGGAACCGTGGTCCTCCACACTGGGCTGTGATTCTGCTGGTCCAGTTACCCCGCCTCGGTCTCCCCCTTCCCCTCCCCACTGGCAGGGTCCCTGGAAGGCTTTGTCCTACTGGGGCGGGGAGGACCGAGGCAGCATTTCTCCTGCAAAACCCGGCACACTCAGGCGCTGCCAGAGGTAGGTGGCCCATGGGCTGAGCCGGGGGTGGGCCCCAGCATGCGGGGGATGGGTGGGGGAAGGGCCAAACCCATTCCTCCACCTGCTGGGGTGCTGCGTGCTGGACTATCTTCAAGCCATGACCGGCCCGGTGGGCTCCCCAAGTCACCTGGCGGGTAGCCAGTGGGTGCTGGAGCTCCACCCAGACAGCTCGGGGGCTGTGTAGCACCCCCAGCCAGCTCACACTTGCTGTGGGGGGCAGCAAGGACGGGTGCCTCCAACAACAAGGGGGCTCAAGGGGGCCGGGAGGGTGTCGGGGGGAAGAAGCAGGAATTAGGTGGCAGGAATCCTGACATCTTGTCCCTGCGCAGCAGCTCCCAGCTGGCTCTGTGACCTTGAGAGAAACACGCACTCGAGGCCTTTTGTTCGCTCCCCTAGAAAGGAAGGCTTCCAAAGGAAAGGCACAAAACTCCAGACAGCCTGGTTAGGGCCCGGATCCAATGCCCGCCCCTGGGGATTCTGCCATCCTGCTCCGTAGACAGAGAGTTGCCAAATGTGGACCAATCCTCCAGGGAGGGATGCGCAGGGCTCAGCGTTCCCGGCTGCAGCGGGGCCAAGGGCCCCGAGTCGCCGGCTCAGGATGGGGAGAGGAAGGAGCAGGTTGTCAGGGGCCTTGGAGACCAGTGATGGGTAGACTTGTTTGGTTCCCAGCCAGCGGCCTCCCGCAGGGCATGCAGTAGGCACGTGGCCAGCCCACGCGGAACGGAGGGGAGCGTGGATGGTGCAGGGAAACCCGTCCCTGCTGCTGAAAAAATAAGCCAAAGCTCCCATCCACCGCCGGTGAGTCAGCAGTGTCATTGCAAGAACCAAGGGAGGCCATATGAAATGAGTAGGGACTTTGGCTCCCCGTTCTGCCCGTGCTGGCTGTGTTTGCTGAGTCACCTCCCTCTTGAGGCTCAGTTTTCTCATTTGCAAACAGGGACCAATATTGCTGACCTGGTAGGGTCATCCTCAGGTTGCACCGTATGAAATTACAATATTCCACCATTGTTGGGCTACAAAAACGGCACTTTCACACGTTCAACCCAATACGTGGACGGGGGCAGCGTACAGCATGCGAGCGGTCAACGCTGAAATTTAAGTCTCTCCTCTGTTCTAGCAGAAGACTGTGTTTTTCTCATTCATGGGACAAAATGGAAAATATCTCATCACACCCCCCTCCCCCAAATATAACAACGACACGACAGGATAAAACACCTCACTTTGTGGGTGGCCCGTTAAGAGTTTACAATGTATGGTCCCAAGTACATCAGGGCATGGGGTGTGTATGTACCACAGTGATAACGCAGCGGAAGGAAGGCTGGCATTGAAATATTTTTATCCAAAAAAAAAAAAGGAAAAGGCACTGTAAAGGCCCAGTTGTGGCAGATAGGTTTTTTTTTTTTAATTTTTAAAAATTTTTTAACATCTTTATTAGAATATAATTGCTTTACAATGGTGTCAGTTTCTGCTTTATAACAAAGTGAATCAGTTATACAGCAGATAGTTTTTTGAAAGTAACTTGTAAAGCATTTACCATATTCTTAACTTGCAGTCTTTGCAGACTTGCGCACATATATTCCTCTTTCAGAATAGTTTTGCAAATTGTACACAGACAAAAAGAGAGGGAACTTTTGAGTAAAGAAATTGCATTTATAAATGATCTGTATTAGAATGTAATAAATCTCCAGTTATAGTAAAAAAAAAAAAAACAGGCTTTAAGTGATGTATTTCCCCATGCTTTAGATCAAATATAACCAGCACGTTGAACATCTTTTTTCATATTTTTAAGTTTTTAAAAAATGAGTCAAAATGTCGTCGAGCCATACAATGGAGTATCATTCGGCCATAAAAAGGAATGGAGTCCTGATACACTTGACAACACGGCTGAACCCTGAAAACGTTATGCTGAGTAAAAGGAGTTAGAATTAAAACTACGTACAGTATGATTCCATTTATATAAAATGTCCAAAATAGGCAAATTCGAGAGACAGAAAGTAGATTAATGGTTACCAGGGGCTGGGGGAATCGGAAGGAAGTGGGGAATGACTGCAAATGAATACGAAATCTCTTTTTGTGGTCATAAAAATGTCCTAAAATTGTGAATATACTAAAAACCACTGAACTATATACTTTCTTAATTCTTTTTATTTAAAAGTTTTTAAGGTATAATTGACATACAATATTATATTAGGTTCAAGTGTATATGTTGCAAAATGATTACCACAATAAGTCTGGCTAACATCCATCACCACTCATAATTACAAAAAGTTTTTTGCTTGTGATGAAACTTTTAAGATCTACTCTCTTAGCAGCTTTCACATATGCAACACAATATTATGAACTTAGAGTCACCGTGCTGTACATTACATCCCCAGGACTTGTTGCATAACTGCAAGTTTGTACCTTTTGATCACCCATTTCAACCCCCAGGCCCCCAGCCCCCACTTGGCAACCACCAATCTGTTCTTTGTATCTATGTACTGGAGGTCTTGTTTTTGTTTGGGGTTTGTTTGGGTTTTTTTTAGATTACACATACAAATGAGATCATCTGGTATTTGTCTTCCTCTATCTGACTTATTTCACTTAGGTTAATCCTCTTGAGGTCCACCCATGTTGTCACAAATGGCAAGATTTCACTCCTTTTATGGCTGAATGATATTCCATTGTATATATATGCCACACCTTCTTTATCCACTCATTCATCGATGGACACTTAGGTTGCTTTCATATCTTGGCAATTATGAATAATGCTGCAATGAACACGGGGGTGCAGATGTCTTTTCAAGATAGTGTTTTCATTTTCTTTGGATAAATACCCAGAACTGGAATTGCTGGATCATATGGTAGTTCTATTTTTAACTGTAATTTGAATTGTACGCTTTAAATGAATGAATCATATGGTAAGTGAATTGTATTTCAATAAAGCTGTTACTTTAAAAAGTGAGTCAAGTTCAAGAAAAACATTAACTGAGGAACAGTCCCAGGTGGTACATAAATATGAAAACTTTTCAAGGTGATACAGGAATGACTGGAGTTTGGAAAACACAGAGTTGACGCATTAAATCCTCAAAACAGAGGCTCTACATGGGTTCACATCCCGCCTCCTGAGTGACCATGGGCTAGGGACTTCACCTCTCTGGACCTCAGTTTCCTCATCTGGAAAATGGGAACAAGAAGAGTTCCTGCCTCTCTGAGTCACCATGAGAATGAAGTGAGTTAGCACGTGCCTGGCACATCCTAGGGGGTCGATGGAAGGATCAGTGGGGGACCAGATCTTTCGGGTGGTTCTGACCATGCGTTCATGAGCACAGGGTCCCGAATTCAAATCTCTCAGAAATACCTTTTCCTGAGTAGGTGAAGTGAGATAAAGCATGTAAAGCATTTAGCAAGTGCTCAATAGACATTAACTTATTATTTTCGTTGTTGTTATCACTGTGATATCTGCCTGGGTGGTAACATTTTGGTTGATTTTTATTTTGTTTTTTATTTTTTGCTTGTGTTCTATAATGATTCTGTCTTGTTTCGGTACTAAGAACTACCCAAAGAATTATATTTCGTACTTAGCATCTTTCTCTAGTACGATCTTAGATTTCAGATAGAAGGGAAAACCAGCTGGGGTCCCGGCCTGTTCCAGCCGCCTACCCCGCCCCCTCACAGTAGACACACGCTGGAACTGAAGATTTCCCAGCATCGGTCGGCCTGTGGAAGCACAGTTAGAGGGAAACCCCCCGCCCGTACTCCAAGCCAACAGAAGGTGAAGATTGTAGCCAGAGCCCGAGGCAGCAGCCCGCAAGAGCAGTTATCCTCCCAACACCCTGCCTCCACGATCCACCCCCTAAAAGTACAGTTTGCGGGTGCAAATTTTGTACCATCCTCCACAACAACAGCCAGATTAATCACGCCCAAATTTGGGAGAGACACTTGGGATATACCGTGTCGTGGGTACAACATTCACTCTGGAGGATCCTGGGGGTACCCCCAGGATGCGGAGACCATCCTTCAGGGCAGCTGAAGTGGATAGACGGCCAGGAGGACTGCCGATGGGGGCAGGGGCATGGCACTGAAATGGACAAGGAAAACCTGGTTTTCTTTTTTTTTTTTTGGCTGTGCCATGAGGCATGCGGGATCTTAGTCCCCCAACCAGGGATTGAATCCACGTCCCCTGCATTGGAAGCACGGAATCTTAACCACTGGACCGCCAGGGAAGTCCCAAACCTGGATTTCAAGGTCAGCCCCAGAAGAACACTCACGGGACAGGTGCTCCAAATGACAGGCGTTGGGTTGGTGAGGGAGCTGCCTGTCGTCCACCAGCTGCGTGTAGTGCCAGCAAACCCAATAATAACAACCGCTGTGGTTGCCTTTTATTGATCACTGACTGTGTGCTGAGTGTTTCATCACACTCTCAAAGGTGTGAAGCCATGGTTAAACATACTCCCAAGCAGTGTGGAATCAGACAGCAGGACAATGGTGTTAATAACAGCAACGACGATTCATGACTAGGAAATAACGCATAGCGAGCACTTAGCATAGTGTCTGGCTCAGTCCATGTTGTTTTAGATGTACAAATGATGACGATGAGGTGCTGACTATGGGTCCAGTTGTGCTAGGACCTTTACATATCATAGTACAACAACCCTATAAGGTGAGACCTACTATTAGCCCCATTTTACAGAGAAGAAGACTGAGGGCGGATGAGGTTGTTTAACTCGCCCGTGGTCACTGAGCTGGTAAAGCACGCCATCGCTTGACCCCATGGATGTCGCCAACCCCAAATTCACTTCTGAAAGCCAGGCTCCATTAACTGTCCTGCCCGATGGCTCCCCAAACCCCTTCCCTCTCTCTGAGGGTCCCCACTGGTGCCAGGTGACTGCCTAATTTCAGACCTGCTTAGAGGTGGCCAGCCGACCCTGTCCCTCTTCCCAGCTGTGGCTGAGCCCATCCTTCTGAAGCCACTGCGGGCGCCCAGGGAGAAAGAAGAAGGGTTCTCGGTGAGCTCATTTACAGGGGCCACCTCCAGCTGCTGGGACCAGCCAGCGGCTTTAATTTGGACAAATGCCCAGGACTCAGTGGGGACAGGAAGCATCCCTGAGCGATAAAGATCAGGACCGGCTTGTGAGCGTGCCAGGAGCGCTCTGTGTCGGCCAAACCAGCTGGCCCAACCCCCATTCTCAGCAGCCCCCACTGCTGGCCCTGGCCCTGCCAGGAGGTGGTCAGGGTGTCCCCCCCAGCCTAACGTCCAAACCTGCCAGTTGTAGATTACAGCATTGCTAGAAAGGGGCGCAGCGCTCAAAACAGGGGAAAATATGCATAGTGTAAAACGGTAGCTCGTAAACATGAAGCATTTGCTGTATCCCAGGCATCTCTCTAAGCACTTCACAGACATCGACTCATTTAATCCTCACAGCCACCTTACTTCACGGAGGAGAAACTGAGGCTCAGAGAAGGAAAGTGACCTGCCCAAGGTCACACAGCTAGGAGATTCCAGAGCCAGGATTTGGATTCAAGCCACCTGAGAATAAAGCCCACACTCTAAACCGCAGAATGCAGTGCTGACATCTCTCCATCACATGTACTGTGCACAAGTCTAAAACTCACACCGCAAAACATGAGCCCAGGTTATCTTTCGACTGTGGGATTGTATGAGTCTTACCTCCTCCTTTCTGTTTATCTGTATTTGTAAATGTTTGACAATGAACATGTACTGTAGCATGACGTAAACATATTGTACTAAGGATAAAAAGAGAATAAAAATTATTAATTTGGAAAATGAACTGAGAATCATCCGTTAGAGCACTGAACAGTTATCTCCTGCCACCACCTTCAGGCAGAAGGGCTGGCCAGGTGTAAATAGTAAAGGATATAGAAACCCCGTGGTACTGCAGAAGGATGCATGCGCACAGTGGGGGCTTTACTTAACATCACCACCCACCCCAGTAGACCAGCACAAACATCAACTGGCCATTCACCCCAACATTCACCTACGTGACCTCGCTGGGAGCTCCCGGCCGGGCTGAAAGACGGGCATCAGCACCCACGCTCCATGGCACAGACACCCATGCAGAGAGAAGAAGCCACGCCCAGGGCTGGCGACAAAACAGAGGCAGCAGGTGACCCCAGGGCTGCATGGCTCTCAACCGAGCAGTGTCATCATGGTGGGCCGCTGCCGCGGTCCACAGAAGAGCCACCTTCCCGGGGGTGACCCGGGCCTTGGCACAGGAACTGGGCGACGCCCAGGAAGCCCCTGCGGTCGGCCAGCCGAGCTCACTAAAGCCAGGGCAGATGGCTCACACTTGCTCTGCTGGGTCAGCTAGCATTCTGGGCATTCCAAAAATTCCTCCAGAGCTTTTTGCTGCCCCCCTTCACCCCATCCCCCCCTTTAATGAAGGAAAAGGAGGAGGGCAGAGGGGCTGAGATGAAGGCATCTGGCTAAAGGCGACACTTGGACATCTCATCATCTCCTCCCTGCAGTTAAATCCCACAGTAACCAGGCACACCTCACCTCTCCAAGAAGGAGGTGGAATGCTGGTTGCCAAAGCTTCCCGTCTCATCCAAGTCTGAGCTCTGAGCGTGTCAAGGGAAACGGTTTTGCTTCGAGGCTGCCAGGAGGCGGGGCCGGGAGAACAGGGTCCCCACCCCGGTGCCCCCATGGGCCCCACACCCGCCATCACAGCCCTGGGCACGCTGCCCTGTAACCCCTCATCTGTCCCCTCTGGGAGGGCAGGAGCTGTATCCCAGGCACCTCTGAGACCCAGGGCCCAGCCCAGGCCCTGGTACACAGTAGGTGCTTAATTAATAACAAAGATGAAAATGACCAACTATCCCAAAAGAGGACAGGGATACACTGCCTGGGAAGTTCTGAGGGAAGAGATGGTATTTTCAACATGGTCATGGGGAGGTGGGAGGACACACTGCGTTGAGTTATTATCATAGGGGTTGGCAGGTGGCAGACCTGAGTTCAGATCCAGCCTCTGCCACTTCTTGCCTCAAGCTAAGAGACTTGAGGAAGGCTTCAGGTCTCTGAGGCTCGATTTTCTCATCTGTAAAATGGGTTAGTAATACCACCTGTCCAAGTCATTCTGAGGACTGACAGAAGACGTAGATGTAATACCTCCGTAACAAGGCAGTTGGTACACAGTAGGTCTTCAACAAAGGGTGGGATTTTGTTGTTGTTTTTTTTGGTTTTTTCCTGGGCCCTACGTTTCAAAGGTCTGGTCTTGAGTCTTCCCAAAAGGCGCAGCAAGAATAAAAGGCTCTGGGATCTACTCATCCAGTTGCCCCTCCCCCTGTGAAAAAGGCCCAGAGCGGGAAGGGGCTTACCCAAGGACACACAGCAGAGAAGTAGGTACTCAGGGGTCCTGACTAGTGGCCGATAACTCAGTCTAATATACTCTGTATTCTCTCCCATGGCCTCGGACCCCTTCTCATGCCAAGCAAGTCCCTGGCAGGCAGGCAATCCATTCTAGAAACAAAGACATGAGATTTCCAGGGCTGGGGCCTAAAATGAAAGGGAGAGACAAACTTGGGCAGCTTCCCAGGCCAAAGGGCCCTGGGAGTTCCCCAACGAGTCACTCCGCAGCCCAGCCCAGGGCACTGGGCAGGGCTTGGCAGGCACTGTGCCCACTAAGGCCCAGGCTCCATGTCTGGGCAGGCAGGGTGGCGGGAGTTCACGGAGTGACCTCGGTGGACCCAACGTGCCCGCTGGCCTCCCTCTGCCGGTGGGCCCCGCACACCCTGGGCTTCCTTCCCACAGCGGCGCCTCACCACGCCTCAGGTAAACAGGATGGCACCCAGAAAGGGCTTCCTTCACTGAGGAAGCAAAACAAAAAGAAACGTCAACACAGAGCCACAACCCTGACCTGGAGCCTTTGAAAGTGCAGCTGACTCTCCAAGGAGAGTCACACACAAAAGGGCTGCCACTGGCTGGTAGCTCTGGGAGAGGAGGTTCACCACACCGGGACTCCGTTTCCTCATCTGTAAAATGGGAACGACACTAGCATTGAGAAAAGATTGGATATAATAATGCACAAGGAACTAGAGTATAAGAAGCAGTCCATCAACGCTAATTATTATTTTGAATTACTGCTACTATGACTACTTCTGCTACTACAAACAAGGAAGATTTATATAGTGATTCATAAAGTCATTCCTTGGTATAACTTACAGAGAGTTTTTAAGAATACTAAACTGATCTTTTTATGGGTCAGCGATCCCATTTTTAAAGTGCCTACTATGTGCACGGTTATCTCACCTAACCCCACAACCACCCCACAGGGAAAATCCTAGAGTCTTCTTTCTGCAGATGAGGACTGAGGCTCAGAGAGGCAAAGTCACTTGCCCAGAGTCACACAGCAATGACACAGTACAGATGGGACGGAACACTAGGATTGTCTAGCTTGGCCTGCTTTACCGCCAGGGAGGCAGCAAAGGAGGGATTGAAGGCACATGGGCTGAGTCAGGCTGCAAGGATCAGCATTCCCCCTTCCTAGTAGAGGCCCTGGGCATGGGGCTCCCTCTCTGAGCCTCAGTTTTCTCATCTGTAAAATGGGGACATAAGAATCAAATAGGGCTTCCCTGGTGGCGCAGTGGTTGAGAGTCCGCCTGCCAATGCAGGGGACACGGGTTCGTGCCCCGGTCCGGGAAGATCCCACATGCCGCGGAGCAGCTGGCCCGTGAGCCATGGCCGCTGAGCCTGCGCATCCGGAGCCTGTGGTCCGCAACGGGAGAGGCCACAACAGTGAGAGGCCCGCATACCGCAAAAAAAAAAAAAAAAGAATCAAATAAAACAATGATGAGCACAGTGCCTGGGACAGAATGAAAACTCCCTACTTATTATTTTTATTTTACTCTAAATAACATTTAGTGTTCTCAAAAGCCAGGTCTCAGCAGATGGAGGAAGAGCAGACTCAGTCATCTCCCCAAACTTCTGAAGGCACAGGAGCCAAGGCAGACCATCAGGTACACACAGGTCAAAGGCTGTCCTCTCTCACCTTCAGTGACACCTTGGCCCATCTGAGACTCACTTCACCGATGGGGAAATGCCCAGAGAGGTGAAGTGACCTACACAGGGTCACACAGGTATCCCATGCTGGCGCTACCCAACTCTTCTCCAAAAATCCAGCCCTGACATCAAGCAGATCCCATTTTCCCCATGGCCAGCACGGGATTTGCCAAGCGATAGCTACAGGATAAATTTTCATTGAATGAAAGAGTCAGTGTGACTTCTAACCCTGCACCTAGCTCAGGTGGCCTCCAGCCGATACTCATAACCAGGGGCTCCCTGAAACCTGCTGATTGTTTCCACAAAGGGAAGGTGTGAATATTCCTTAAACTCAGAGCATCCAAGACCCCTCCCTGGCCGGAAGGGGGCTGAGTGGATAGTCAAGGCTCGCCTTGGGGACAGAACGTCAAGTAAACAGTGATCCGTTAACTGACAGCCCTCCAGCTACAGCAGAAGGGGAAAAACACTTGCTGGGAAGCAGGGGTCCTAAGTCACTCCTTTCCCCAGGACCCTGGTGCTCCAAGGACCAGAAGCAACCTCACAGACCTTCATACATAACAATGATACTAGTAATAATGACAATAGTATTATTGTAAAAATGACACATGTAGGGACTTCCCTGGTGGTGCAGTGGTTAAGAATTCGTCTGCCAATGCAAGGGACACGGGTTCGAGTCCTGGTCTGGGAAGATCCCACATGCCTCAGAGCAACTAAGCCTGTGCACCACAACTACTGAGCCTGAGCTCTAGAGCCCACGAGCCACAACTACTGAACCCGCATGCCACAACTACTGAAGCCTGCGTGCCTAGAGCCCGTGCTCTGCAAAAGAGAAGCCACTGCAATGAGAAGCCTGCACGCCGCAATGAAGAGTAGCCTCCACTCGCCGCAACTAGAGAAAGCCCGTGTGCAGCAACGAAGACCCACGCAGCCAAAAAAAAATTAATTAATTAATTTAAAAAAATGACACATGTACATTCATTATAGGGCACTATGTACTAACTCATTTAATGCTCATCCACCTCAGGAGGAAGGCACCATTGTTACTCCCATTTTACAGAGGAGTAAACTGAGGCACAGAGAGACCAACTGTCTTGCCTAAGGTCGCACAGTTGGAGAATAGTGGAGGTGGGGTCTGAACACAGGCAGTCTGGATCCGGAGTCTCTGCATTATTCCCAAGGGATGTTGGGAATATCTAATTCTAGAACCAATTCTGCAGAACCGATATCCAGTTTTGCAGAATTCCTCACTCCACCCTAATTAGGAACCCCCACCCCCATCCCAGCTCCGCAGTCACAGGACCATTTATATGTCATCTACTTCATGCCAAGTGTTTCACAGTCCTTCTTGCTAATGGTCATAAGCACCCTGCGTCCATTTTACAAACAGGAAAACTGAGGTTCCGAGAGGTGATGAGACTGGTTGAGGGTCACGAGGACCATAAGGAGCAGAGCTGGGATTTGAAGCCAGATTGATCACCTCCACAGCCTCCCCTTGGCCTCACTGGGATCTCCCAGTCCACTGGCTACAGGTACCAGAGCCTGAGGAACAAAGTCCAGAGCAAAAACCACCATCAAGACGATTATCCCTCACCTTCGCACCTCATGTCACAGAAAGCACCTCCTTATCCAATACTGTTTCAAGCTTCACAGCAGCTCTGCCAGAGAAGACGCATTATTCCCATTTTCCAGATGAGGAAACTGAGGCTCAGAGAGGTGAACTTCCTGTTCTGGGAGTTCTCACAAACCGGGTCGCCTTACCCAGACCCCTGCTTTGATGTGTCCCCCACAAATCATGAGCCACGATGCTCACTGCCACCTCTGGGCGGACCCTCCACCTTGGCAAGGACCTTCCTGACCCATGTGGCAGGCTGTATTCCTGCTCAGAAGATATATACTAGCTCCCTCTCAGCCTCCATGAGAGGATCGTACTTCCATCTCATTGATATTGAGTTTGGCCACGTGACTTGCTTTGGCCAAGAGAATGAGGGCAGAAATGACACCTTCCCAGTTCCAAGGGGAGGCTTTCGGAGTCTCTGCAGGTTCCCAGTGAGCTCCTGAGCATCTGTTGTCCACCACAGAAGAGCACGTCCTGGCTGGCTGCTGCCTGTCAGCCTGGGTACCAAGATGAAGATACACAGGGCAGACGGGAACCCAAACCAAAGCCTGGAATCCAGCCTCCCTGCCAAGCCCAGGCAAGGTCAGCCAAGCCATCTGATGACCCCCAAGTACGAAACAAATGTTTGCTGTTAAAAGTCACTGCAGGGACTTCCCTGGTGGCACAGTGGTTAAGAGTCTGCCTGCCAATGCAGGGGACACGGGTTCGAGCCCTGGTCCGGGAAGATCCCACATGCCGCGGAGCAACTAAGCCCATGCGCCACAACTACTAAGCCTGCACTTTAGAGCCCGCGAGCCACAACTACTGAGCCCGTGTGCCACAGCTACTGAAGCCCACATGCCTAGAGCCTGTGCTCCGCAACAAGAGAAGCCACCACAATGAGAAGCCCGTGCACCACGATGAAGAATAGCCCCACTCACCACAACTAGAGAAAGCCCATGCACAGCAACAAAGACCCAATGCAGACAAAAAAAAAAATCACTGTGATTTGGGAGATGTTTGTTACACAGTATTATCATGGAGAAACCTGACTGACACAAAGGACTATGTGTTTCCAGCCTTGGAAGGAGTAGGAAAGGTACAGCCACTCTGGAGGGAAACTGAGCAGGTGAGATCAACATTCTAAACACCCTATATCCCAACTGTTCCCCATCTTGGAATGTGCCCTCCCATCGACTACAACAAGTATGCAAAGACACATGAGCAGGGATGTCACCGTGACACTGTGTGTTATAGCAAGAAAACAAACCACTCAATGCTCACCAGCAGGGCATGTGCTCAATAACTAATAGCACCTTCAGGCATTGAAGTATTGTTCAGTTTTTTAAAAGAGTGCAGTAAGTCAACACGGTCTAAAATGGGTCCACATTTATTTTTAATTTCTGCGTGAAATTCTTTGTCTTATGATTGTTGTTGTTCAAAGCATATGTCCACATATACCGATTCATTTCTTTATTCCACAACTGTTTACTAAGGAAACAGCAGTGAAGACAAATAGGGTTTCTGCCTTCTTGGAGCGTCATCTAGAGGGGGAGGAAGCAATACCACCTCCACTACAACCACCACAAGGAACAAGAAGCAACACATACCGAGCACTGACCATGTGCCTGTTCCTTTTCACTTCCTCCTCACAGCAACCCTCAGAGGTAAGACCCGTTATTATCTCCATTTGCCGATGAGGAAACTGTGGCTCAGAGAGGTTAAGTCACCTGCCCAAGGTCACACAGACAATAAGTGGCAGAACCAAGATGCAATTCTTTCCATCTGGTTCCAGAGTGGACCAAAAAAACCCCAAAAAACAACTTAAGATAGCAGAGTGTGATAAGGGCTTGGGAAGAAGTAAACAGAGCATATGTATGTGGAAAGTTTCTGGAGGGTCGAGGGAACTGCTGACTGCGTTATCTCTGAGGAATGGGATTGGGGGTCTTGGGCGGGATTTTACTTTTCACTTAACGTAAATTCATTTTGCCGTTTTTGAAGTGTTTGGTATGTTACATGTTATTTTACCATAATATATATATTATATGTTATTATTATACTGTGTGTGTGAGTGTGTGTGTGTGTGTGTGTGTGTGTGTGTATGTGTATCTCTTCTGACTCAGTGATGTAAATATCCAAAGATCAGCCTTTGGGGATGTATTTTATATTCTCAGTGGAGACAAGGCTATACAACATTTCAAAGGTCACTCAACTGAGCAATTAGCAAATGTGGCAGTGATAACTACTTCTCAGAAGTCAATCCATAATCATTTCCATATTTGTCTCAATTTGCCTTCCCCCTCCCTTCCTCCCATCCAATTGACCAGATTTCTGTGGAGTGAATTCCTAAGGGCAGAGGCTCTTTTGACTTGCCCATAGAAGATGCTCAATAAAATATCCATCACATTGAAGGAAAAAAAAATTTGTGTGTGCATGTGTGTGTATCTCTCAATTCAAACTTTGTTAGCTTCTTTGTGAATGACGGGAGTTTCGGTAGTGGTCTTGGGCAGAAGGACCCCTCAAAGCCTCAGTTTTATAAACTGCAGAATCAAGGGTCCCCAAAGCAGGCATCGCCTGTGTTTGTTGTGAAGAATAAAAAAAGAACAAAAGAGCTTCGCCCAGAACCCAGCACATGTAAAGGGTTCAGTGAAAAGCAGTTGCTCTGATGTGTTATGTGCTTTCTCTACATTCTCTCCAATCCTCCCATTTTACAGAGAAAGAAATTGAGGTCCCAGGAGGGGAATGGCTTGTCTGGGGTCACACTCCTATAATCTGGATGGGTGAGTGGGGGAAGAAATGTGAAACTCCTGGACAGAGATTCCCCCTGCCCTCCTCTCAATCCCAAACCTGCCAAAGCCTTCCTGTTTGGGTATTTAGGGAGCGGCAGGGGGTGTAAAGAGAATTTTTGTTGCCAATGGTCTAACTTTTATTTCTTCAACACACCCTGTATTCTGGGTATACCAATGAGCACACAGTTCTCCTAATGGCCCTGCCTTTGCCTGTCCTGCTCCTGCTGCCTGCAATGTCCTCATCCCTGCCCTCTCCTCCTTTAAGACTCAGCTCAAGTGTCACCCGTGGTCGCCCAACGTCCCCCCCGCCCACCCACCAAACACACCAGGTTGGAAGAGGCAAGCACCACATGCCTGAAACACTATATATATATATAGTGTGTGTGTGTATGTGTGTGTGTGTGTGTGTGTGTGTGTGTGTGTGTATATATATATATATATATACACATAATGACATGCCGTGATGACATCTATTATAATAATCATACCCACTACTTAGTGGGCACAGACCAGTGTGGACACTATGCCTGGTAATGTCCATGCACTGCTTCTCTCAACTTGTATAACAACCCTTTGAGGGAGGGGAGTATCCTATCATGAGCCCATTTTACAGATGAGGACACTGAGTCTCAAACCAAATACCATGGCCTCAGACCACAGCCAGGAAGGGGCAGCGCCAGGGTTTGCCCCCAAGTCTCCCTGGCCGACTCCCTCCTTTCTATCCCTGCCTCCTCCTGGAAGCCTCCCTGGGTTTACCCCTGCTGCACCCTGACCCAACCTCACCAACATTTGTGGCTTCTCTATTCAACTTCCCTAACTCCAAACATCCTGGATTTGCAAGCTGGAAGCAAGTTCAAATCCCTGCTCTGCCACTGGCAGCTGACAAAGACCTCACCGCCACAACACTGAGTCCTGAATCTGTAAAATGGGACTGACGAGCCCCACCCCCTCACACAGGAAGATGGTGAGGGTTCCAAGGTAAAGTCCCCTCAGATGTTTATGACCCTCCCAGGGCAGGTGACAACAGATGCTCAGGAAGGTTTGCTGACTTGAATGAAATACTGACACTTAAAATATTCAGGCCACCTCCACTGGGGGTTTCCTTCTCCAGATTGACTGCCATGCCTCCAGGAAGGGGTCTTCAACCGCGTGGCTCTTGAAACACAACACTGACCACTGTCTCTATCCAAGTTCAGTTCCGTCATCACCTCTCACCTGGATTTTTCGAGCAGTCTCCAGCCTCCTGGCACACCATCTCCCATCCAGCCTCCCCAAGAGATGGGCAAGCTTCCCAAAACACACATCTGACTCCATCCCTCTCCCCCAGAGAAACTCCCACAGTGCCCCAGTGCCCCAGTATAAAGTCCAAACCCCTGGGAATGGTTGTCCTGGCCCCTGCCAGGATCTCCAGCCAACACCCTATGCTCCCTCCTCCGTCCAGGCACCCAGGCCTTTCTGTTCCCTCTTTCCAGCACATAACGCCATCCTCTACCCACGGGCACGCTCTCCAAGAAACAAACCCCCTGCCCACCATCCCCCACTCCAGGTCAGAAGCCCTCAGCCCCTCTTCCCATTATCACAGCTCTCTCCTTCTGAGCAACTGCCTCTTTTCACAAAGAATTTACCCCTTAAGGGTGTGCCTCCTCTTTGACATGGTGTCTTGAAATATTTGTTGAATGAATTAATTAATGAATGCACATTTAAAACATCCCTCTGGGGCTCTTTTTCTGAGATGGTCAGAGATGTATTCTGGTGATGCTGAGAGGGGAGAAAGGCTCGCGGCCAGATAGTGGGCTGTTCCATTCTCCTGCCAAAGTCAGCCCTGAATAAAAGCCAGCCCCCAGGACCTCCAAGGGGGGGTGGGGCACCTCCAGACTAAGAATCTGGGGTGAGGGTTATACCCCCAACATCAAGAATCAGTACAGCTGCCTCACTGGACTGCAGGGCAAGCTGATTGCTCACAGCTAGATCGCAAGCCAGGAGGACAGACCCTATATTGCCCTGGGTCCACCATTTCTAGTGTCTGCCACATAGTAGGTGCTCAATACACACACTGGTTGACCGAATGAGCTTCTCACATGTCTAGACACTGTACTGAATGAAACCCTGTACTTCTGTAGGATAATTGCACCCTTGTCAAGCATGCAAATCCTTTAAAAAGGATTCCCCATAAAACCACCAGGACCGTGCCTAGTGGATGCACAACTCCCTCTGGAACTGTCCCAAGGATGAGACACCGGTGTCTGAGGGTGAATGCATGTTTGTCCAGGAGCTTCGATGGATTAGCGAAGGGAAAGCTGGGCCAAGGGAGAAGTCTTGTCCAAATGCCCTGGTTACTGATTAGCCAAACCCTAGAGCTTCTCTCTGCAAGGGGGATCAGAGGGGCAATTAAACCCCTTTGGAAGAAAGACTAAGTTAAATATCTGCCTAATCCTGCAGTTTAAAAAGACGGCAAGTTGGGTTTCTGGAGCCTTCCTTCAGATACCTGAGGGGAAGCGGCAGGGCATGAGACAAGGGAGAGACCACAGAACGAGGGCCCACTAATATTTACAGAGCCTGTACCTGTTTCAGACCTTTTATACCTATTAATCCTGCCAGGCACCCAGACGAGAGAGGACTGTGACCCCCACCCCCACTCCATTTCGCCCGAAAGGGAGACCCGGGCTCAGAGAGGTTAAGTGTTTTGTCCAAGGTCACAAAGAAGCTGCAAAGAAAAAGCACTTTCTTTGTGCAACAGGTATAGCCCTTTCCTTTCCAAAAGGTAATGGCAGCTCCTGTCTGGAGAAAGTTCAGTCCCGCGGGCAGGAAGCCCTGGCCACCTAGGCGGCGCGCGGAGGTCACACGGCAGCCCCACTACCGACCGGCTACCGACCAGCGGAGAAGCAGGGTTTCAGGGCGCGGCGCCGCGGCTCCGTGCCGAGTGTGTGCTAGGAGGGTGTGGAAAGGTCGGGCCCGGCTCGGGGGTCAACGGGCCGCTTCCCTTCCCCTGGGTCCCGCCTGTAGCCCTAGGCAGCGCCGCCAGCGGGGTGGGGGCCACCCGAGCCTACCGGGAGCAGGGGGATTGAGCCTTAATCCCATCAGGGCGCCTCTGCCCTGAGAAGGCGCGCGGAGGGGTGCGCAGGCCCTGCAGGGAGGGCGCGTCCGGAGCCCCGGAGCCCGTGGGGCCCCGCGCGCTGCTCTCTCCACCGCTCCAGGTGCCCGGAGGATCCCTTCGCCCCGGGCTCCGCCTCGATCAGCACCCCCGCTTCCCAGTGTCCACCTCCTGGGCCTCCAACCTGCACGGACGTCCGGATCCTAGCAGTTCCAGGCTGGGTACGGATCTCCAGCGATACCCCAGCTCCCGGCCACCAGATCTCCTCTCGGAATCACTCCCAAGGCTCGGACCAGTGGGGGTCAGAGGAGAGGGATCAACTAGCTCCCAGTTTCCAATCACCGTCCACAGTCACCCCCAGGCTGGGGATCGTATGGGACCCCAGGCCACCAGTGCCCGATCCACTCCTGGGATCGACTCCCAAGTCTTCAACCGGGTGGCGTGGGATCCATTGGCTGCCCAGTGAGGGATCTTCCCGCGGGATCCACTCCCAAGTCTCGAGAGACAGACCTCCCGGCTCCCAAATCGAGATGCCTTCTCCCCGCAGACCCAAAGCCCCGGGAGATCCACCGGGTCCCCACCTCTTCCCCGGCCAACTTTGCCAACTTTTCTCCCGGGGCCTCAGCCGAGCAGAAACTTGGCGGCCATCGCCGGCCGCCGCCTCCCCGGCCCCCTTGCAGGCCGGGGACAGGGGGCGGATGGCCTGCCCCCATCTACCGCCGCCGCCGCTCAACCTACCCTAGAGCCGCCGCCGCCGGCCCGCCGTGCCTCCACCTGCCCGCAGCCCTTGGCACCTGCCCGCGCCGCCCGCGGCCCAGCGCAGCCTAGCCTGCTGGGGGCGGGGCCTCGGGCGTGGAAGCGCCCCCGTCGCCGTGGGAACCGTGGCCGGCGGCGCCTGCGCGGTGGGCCCCGGGGCGGAGCGCAGCCGGCGGACCCGTGCTCTCGGCCGGCGCCGGGGCCGGGGGACGGTGAGACAGGTCAGGGGTCACGAGTTTGCCCCGACACTCCTCCCAGAAGCGGTCCCGGCCCTCGAGCCCCGACCCCGCCGCGCTGGACTCAGAACGTTGTTCATGATCCCCGCCCGCATTCCCGGGGTCAGCCCGCGGCTCTGGCTAGGATCCCCCGCAATGGACACAGACCGGCCGCCGGGTCTGCGCCCCCAAGAGCCTAATGCAGCCCGGGAACTCAGGAGGCGCACGGTTAGAGCCTCGCCCATTGAATCTCTTGGGCTGCGGGCGCCGGCTTGGGTGGGTGGGGGTGGAGGGGCGGTCTGCGCGAGGCGCTCGCGTCGCCTCGCGGCAATCAGGGGAATTGCACCCGGGACCGCACGACCAGGGGCTTGGCAGGAGGTTGTTCACTCCCGCTGGGGCGCCTACTGTATGCCACGCCTGCTGCCATTGTGTTGAGGTAGGGGTTGAGGTGTGAGGCATTTAGAGACTTTTTGGACAAGTTGAGAGAATCGAAGGAAGTTGCTCCTGAATGGGAAAATGCCTGTTTTGCTATCCTTTACTCATTTCATTCCACAGGTCTTTATTAAGCACCTGCAGTATGCTGGATGTCAGGGACCCAGTGGTGAAGCATCTGGCAATATACAGGCTCTCGTGGAGCTTACAGACATTGTAAACAATATTTGCACGAATAAATTGAATTGTATTTGTGACTCGTGCTTTCTTCCTTAGGAAGGAAATGTACGGAGAGTTAACTGAAGGATCTAAAATCATACATGAATTTATTGTACGTCAGTTAGACCTCAATAAAGTCAAAGAGAGGAAAAAGAACATCACGCTGTGTGGCTTCAGGAGAATTGGCAGGGATCTCTCTTACCTGTCTTTCTCTCAATTTGTGTGTGTGTGTAAGAAGGCACCCCTGTTACAGGAGATACATACATCATATCTCTTGTTTCTTTTAATCTGCACTTTTGGAGTAAGTATCAGCATTTTATCAAGCAGCAGCCTGAGACTTGCCCACAGTGATGGAACCCAGAAGTGGTGAGGCAGTGGCCCCATGACGCCCATGGCTGCATTGGTTCTTCGTTGCTGCACGCGGGCTTCTCATTGTGGTGGCTTCTCTTGTTGCAGAGCACGGGCTCTAGGTGCGCAGGCTTCAGTAGTTGTGGCACGTGGGCTCGGTAGTTGTGGCTTGCAGGCTCTAGAGCGCAGGCTCAGTAGTTGTGGTAGACAGGCTTAGTTGCTCTGCGGTATGTGGGATCTTCCCGGACCAGGGATCGAACCTGGTTCCCTTGCATTGGCAGGCGGACTCTTAACCACTGTGCCACCAGGGAAGTCCCAACGTCTTACATCTTAGAATAATCTCCTGTATCTGGATGTCTTGAGAACAGCCATCAGTAGGACCCAACTGAGTGGCTTTTAAATACGACTACCACTCCCAGGGCGGAGTCTTTGTGGTGGGGGACAGAGAATGGTTGGATTGAAAGTTAAAATGCCTCAAAATCAACCTTTAAGCAGGACTTTTGCATTACATGTATATTATATGAGCAAAGGCAAATCGTCTGCTGTCCTCTCCAGAACTTCTGGAGGCAGGGGCTTTTATCTCTTTAGTTCACTCCTTATTCTTAGTGCCTAGAGCAGAGCTTGGTACATAGTAAGTGCTCAATAAATACTGCCCTTAATAAATATTGGATTAAATGCATGAATGGCCAACAGCTGATGGGGTACCCTCTACTATCTCTCCTCCATAACCTTATCAGAACTTCCTGTCTCTCCCAGGCACATCTCAATGAACCAGAACATGTGGGCTGAGGATTCTGTTGAACTGGATGTCTCTCAGCTCCCCATCCAGCTTAGTCCTCCATCTTGGCCTCTCCTCTCTATCCCAGAACTTAAGTGGGGGAAGGGAGAAGACAGTCCTTTTTCTGCCACCTGTCACAGAAACCCCAAACCCAGATGTGTCCCCAGCCCTAGCCAGCCCACCCCCAACTCTACACCCCAAGAAATGCCCAGTGTCAGTTCTACCCACATCAAGCTTTGAGGGGAAATCTCAGATGTGCCAAACTACAACTCCCAGAGCCCTCCTGGCCCCAGAAGGGGCGGGACTTCCTGGCTCAGCCCCACCTTAGCTGATTCTCTCTGTGTTCCTGTGTCTTCCTTCCCAGGTGAGAGGCTGCCAGCCAGCACACACCCAGAGATTACACCCTGACCAAAGAGGTGTCAGGTTGTACATTGTTTTCAGAGCCAACACCCCACCCACCACTCCCAGCCCTGGCTTTTCTCTTCCTGAGGAGAGAGGACAGTGCCACCCAGGGACTTTCCCAGAACCCCTTCTCTGCCGTTGTTTGCCCCCTCTTCCAGAATGTTTGTCCTGAACTGGCAGCTCTGTCCAGTAGAGCTTTCTGCAATGACAGAGATGTTCTATATCTGCACTGTCCAACATCAATCGCAGATGACTACTGAGCACTTGAAATTCGGCCATTGTGTCCGAGGAGCAGAATTTTTTATTTCGTTTCATTTTAATTAACTTAAATAACCACACGTGGCTACAGCTACTGTATTGAACAGAACTCACACACTCCTTGGCAAAGACCATATTCACACATTTTCATTGATGTATATTTATTCATTTTGTTTCTCCCGTAATTTACCTGCTCCTTGAAGGGGAGAGCCAGTACGTTCTTTGAAATGTTTTCTCTCAACACCAGGCCTTTGCCCATGCCGTGGCCTCTGTCTGGAACACTTTGCCCTCCATCATCTGTAACAACTATGTGTCCTTCAGATCTTAGTTTTAAAGTCAACTCCTCCAAGAAGCCATCCCTGATTACCATCCCTTACCCACATGCCGAAGCTTCTGAGTCTTCTAGCCCCAACTAGACACTGATGACACTGTAGTATAATTGCCCAATTACTTCTCTGTCTCACTTTCTAGACTATGAGCTCCTTGGGAGCAGAGACTAGCATAATACCTGAATCAGAGCTGACCCCCAATAAATATTTATGGAGTTCAACGTTGAATAAATGTTTTCACATGATACAATCCAATGCCTCATTCACAGTAGTGATACTAATGAAAGCTGTAATTTATTGAGCTGTCTCATTAAACGCCACAACAATCCTATAAGAGATGCTATATTATCTCCTTTTCACAGGTAAGTGATCTGAAGCTCAGAGAGGTTAAGTAAATCATTCAAGGTCACACAGCTAGGATCACAGCCTGGGTTCCCTAGAAAACAGAGCCTGAGGCAAGATTTATAAGCTAATGCCTTATTAGGGATGAAATCCCAGCTTAACAAGAGTGAAGGAAAAGGGACTGTGAGACTGAGAAGGAGAGAGAGCAAATATAAGACGTGTCTTACTAAGTTGGCCACAGCTTTCCAAGAAAATACGGCTGGGAGTTCCACTGCTCAGGGCAGCTCTGGAGAAGCCACGTGAAACATGCAGGGATAAAGGGCAAGAACTTCATCTGCCGGCCCGTCCCCTTTCCTGTCTGCCATTAGTGACCATTGGGCCCAACTGCTCCTCATGTCTGAGCTGCGTTACCTACACCTCCAGGCAGCCATGAGGGAAGCCAGTTCTACACCCAGAGCTTCACCTGAGTCTAGAAGAGGAGGAAGCAGAACCCTATTCCCAGCCCCCAGCCAAGGATCCAGTCAGGTCGGACTGGACCACAGCTGGGGTCGTTGGGAGACCAAGCCACGACTCAGGCCTCATCACCGCAGGCTGAGCTGGCCAAGTGGCTGCAGCAACTGACCCAGGCCGCCTGCAGGGGCAGGTGAGCGGAGGCTTATGGCATCCAGTGCTGCTGGGTGGCCAGGAAGGACACAGCTAAGCACACCTGAGAAGGTGCATCCTTCAAGCCTGAGAGATATCACACTGGGATTCAGATCCAGTTCAGACTAGCTCCAAAGCCCTTCCACAAATACTGATTGAAGGAAAGAAAAAGAAAAAGAATAAATACGTGACTGAATGAGTGGGGAAAAAACCCTGGCAATCATCTCTTCAAAACCCTGGTGTATTCCAGAGGCTCTCATTTTACAGTGGAAAGACTGAGGCCCAGTAAAGCAGAGATCCCCTGACCAAGGCCACACTGAGTGTGGGTGGCAGAGCTGGGACTCCAGGCTCGGTCTCAGGCATCACTGAACCTTCCTGCTTCTGACAGCACCAACTGATGTGTCTCATTTGTCGTGTCAGCATTCATAGCATCAGAGTGACGCCTCTTGTTCTCACCTTCCCAGCATCCGCGGCCCATCCTCTGCTAATAGCACCTTGGTTTTCCTCCTAGAAACCAACCCAGCCCCCACCTTTAGTCCATGTAGTTCTAGCGCGGTGAGCCTCATGACATGCTTACTCTAATCCCCATTCTCCAACTCTCAATCCCTAATCCTTGAGCCCAGGTCCTAGGTCTGGCCAATCAGAGCATCCCATTTCCCTGGCCACAATGATGGGACCCAAGCTTGTCCAGTGAGCGTTAATCACAGCAATTGCGGCAACTATGTGCAAAGAGGAGCTTTTTTTTCTCTGGGGCTGCTAAGCCTGGAGGCACCAGAAGCCAACACTGTTAGAATCTGCCTGAAAGCGAACCTAACTCAGCAGAAAATGGAGCTGAGAGATGGAGAGAGAAAGAGAGGTCCATTGCTTGTTCACCTGGAGCCAGCTGTGCCTGAAGCTGTCCCACAGAATTTTCAGTTATGTAAGCCAATGCATTTCTCGTTTCTAGTTGAGCCAATTGGAGCTGCACTTCCATCACTTACCGCAAAGACAAGACAAGCGCCTATTCTGTGCCAAGTTTTATGCTGAATGTGGGAGACAAAGATTTTTCAGATCCAGTGCCTACTCTCCGCAGGTTTACAGCCTGCAGGGTAGGTATCCAGATCCCAGAGAAATATCCCTCAACTAGAATTACCAAGGCAGAAAAGTAGAGAGCACAGTGGCAAGAATTTCAACACCTGGTGTTTAATCGTAGATCGGTTAATCCCTATTCATGCCTTCTCCTACCCAGGAAACCCCATACCCTCACCCCATCCTGATTTGGGGCTGCCTTTT
Source organism: Globicephala melas (assembly GCF_963455315.2). NCBI lineage: Eukaryota > Metazoa > Chordata > Mammalia > Artiodactyla > Delphinidae > Globicephala > Globicephala melas. The sequence goes on from NC_083326.1 coordinate 71,023,628, forward strand.
CCCTCTTTGCCCAACCCACCCAGCAGCCCAGTGAAAGCCTGTCGATTTAAGGAACTGGGAAGGAAAATACACACACACATGCACGCGCACACGCACACACACACGCGCACACACACACACACACACACAAACCCCTCAGGCCAGCTTATCACACACTTGGGCTTTGTTCAGCAGCCTGAATGTTTCCTTCAAACAGAAGGACACCTGTTATGAGGTCGCAGACGTATGTTCAAAGCTGGAGCCTGAGAAGAAGTGGCCACGTTGGAGGGTCTTGACCTGAAGTGTGGTGAGTCTGGAGGGAAGAGGGATGTGAGGTCAGGATGGGGAGAGAGGAAAGTATTGTCCAGGAACCATAATGGGCTTTAAGGGTCCATGAGTCCCTGAAATTACAATACTGTGTGTGTGTGTGGGGGGGGGGTGTATACAAGTAAATCTGCATGAAGAATGCATCCATGCTTTTAAATCCTATTTTCAAAGGAATTCATCACCTTCAAAAGGTTAAGTCCCACTGGTCTAGGATATGGCCATCTTTCTGCAGGTGGGTGTTTTAGTCTACTCAGCCTGCTATAACATAGTGCCACAGACTAAGTGGCTTATAACCAACAGAAATTTATTTCTCTCAGTTCTGGAGGCTAGGAATTCCAAGATCAGGTAGCTTTGGTGTCTAGTGAGAGCACGCTTCCTGGTATATAGATGGCTGTCTTCTTGCTATGTCTTCACATGGCAGAAGGGGCAAGAGTGCCCCCTGGGGTCTCTTTGTAAGGGCACGAATGCCATTCATAAGTCCACCCTCATGACCTCATCACTTCCCAAATGCCCATCTCTCAATACCATCACCACTGGGGTTAGCATTTCAACATGTGATTTTGGGGGGCACACAAACAGTCCACTGCAATGGGGAAACAGAGGCTTGGAGCCATTACATTACATCATAATTCGACCAGCTCACACAGCCAACTTGTAATGGAACTGGAAAAGCACCAGAAGTAGGGCTGACCTGGCTGTGCAGCTAGGAGAATGAGACAAGGGATGCGGGTCAAAGTCCTCCCCTAAACCCGACTTGCCCATCTTCAGATCTCAGCCTGGATGTCACCTGGCACCCAGGCTGGATCAGGTGCCCCTCCTCTGTGCCTGCCCCAACATCGCCCTGGGCTTTCTCTTGGTGTGACGCTGTGTCTGTTTGCATCTGTTGATCGATGGGTTGGCGAAATACACATCTCAGACTTCATTTAGGCTACACCACACTCAGATATCTCCACCTCTCCTAACAAACCGGTCCCTCCTGCAGCTTCCCTATCTCAAGTAAGGGCAGCCCCTCCATTCCAGGGGCCAAGGTCAAAAGCCCTGGCGGCATCCTTGCCTCCTCTTGGTCCCTCACACTCCAAGTCCAATCCATAAGCAAAGCCGGTTGGCCGGACCTACCTTTTTCCTTCAACAAAGATCCAGAATCCGCCCCCACCCTCCCTCTCTCCTCTCTCTCGGGTCCACTGATGTCTCTCACCTGACTGACTGAAGTTGCCTCTGGTTGCTTCTTCCTCGCCCTTCCTTCTGCCTCTCCTCCATGCAGAAGCCAGTGATCTTTTTTTTTTTTTCTGTATGTGGGCTTCTCACTGTTGTGGCCTCTCCTGTTGTGGAGCACAGGCTCCGGACGCGCAGGCTCAGCGGCCACGGCTCACGGGCCTAGCCGCTCCGCAGCATATGGGATCTTCCCAGACCGGGGCACGAACCTGTGTCCCCTGCATCGGCAGGCGGACTCTCAACCACTGCGCCACCAGGGAAGCCCCAGAGTGATCTTTTTAAAACACTGGGACAGGTGACGTCACATCTCTGCTCGAGACCACCCACAGACTCCCCATCTCACTCAGAAAGTAAAAGCCAAAGATCTATCATTGCCTACGAGGCCCACCACTCTCCCCCTTTCCTCATTCCTTCCAGTTACCGGGTCCTCCTCGCTTCTGCCAACACGCCAAGTACACGCTTACCACAGGGCCTTTGCACCTGCTCCTCCCTCTGCCTGGAATTTCCTCCCCCATAAATCCACATGGCTTCCTCCCTCCGCTCTTACTCAAAGGTCACCTTCTGGGCTTCCCTGGTGGCGCAGTGGTTGAGAGTCCGCCTGCCGATGCAGGGGACACGGGTTCGTGCCCCGATCCGGGAAGATCCCACATGCCGCGGAGCGGCTGGGCCCGTGAGCCATGGCCGCTGAGCCTGCGCGTCCGGAGCCTGTGCTCCGCAACGGGAGAGGCCACAACAGTGAGAGGCCCGCGTACAGCCAAAAAAAAAAAAAAAAAAAAAAGGTCAAAGGTCACCTTCTCATGGGGCTTTCCTGACCATCCCCCAGTCACTCACCATCTCCCTTCCCAGCTTCATTTTCCTCTGTGGCACTTATTTACATCAGGCATCTTATATATTATTTCCTTATTGTCTCTCTCTCCCACTAGAGTGTAAGCTCCATGAGGACAGTCGTTTTGTCTGTTTTCCTCACTGCTAAACCCCCACCACCTAGAACAGTTCTCGGAACATAGTAGATACTCAATAAATATTTGTTGACTGGATGGACAGATGATGGACCATATTCTTCCACCCTGTTTGTCTGCCTTGCCCACGAAACCCTAAGCTCCTTGAGGGCAGGCACTATGTTCTGTTCACCACTGTATCTGTGAAGGTCACACAGGGTTGGGCACATAAAAGTTGAATGAATGAATGATCAATTCCTTCCAGTTCACAGACGAGGACACGGACAGCAGGATGATGGGGACATACCAAGGCTCTAGCAGCCACCTCTAAATACCCGAATCCCAGTTCCCCTTCTGCCATGGCTGGCTATGGCTACCCTGGCCATCCATGCTCACTGGCTGGAGCAGGTGGGAGCGTTGACCAAATTCTAACCCTGGGTAGCTCCTAAAAAACGCTGGGGTATTTGACTTTTAAACTAATTTCTTAATATCACTTTGGGTTTAGGTCCCAGAGTCAGGAGCCTGATTCCCTGAGTTTGAGTCCCTGGTCCACCACTCATTTCCTGAGGCTTCGTTTTGTCATCTGTAAAATGGGAACTCAGATAACAGTACTACCCACCCTATCATAGAGGGACCACAGTCTTGAATTGAATGAGGCACTGAAAGAGTTTAGAATGGGGCTTGATGAGTGCTCAGGAATTGTCAACTGCCATTAACAGTTAAGCACTGAGCTGGAGGAGAAAATATTCAGTCCCTTTCATGTTTCCCTTAGGTGGATTCCAGGTAATTGAAGCCTGGCCGGATGTGGTTTCGGGTTATAATGCCTCATTTAAGTTTCTGGGCACCTGGACGGTTGGTGTGATTTTCCCAGGTGACACTGAGCACATTATCTGGAGAACAAAACTTCTTTCAAGGTCAGAAACGCCCGGAGAGGCACTGGGGCGGCCAGAGAGAGGCAAATCACGGGCCTCAGTCAGCTCTGGGCTCCCCAGCTTCCTGGCTGGAATTACACCCCTCGGGATCCTGCCAGCCCCAAAGTTGAGGCTGATTTTGGTGTAGGACAAAAATCCATCCTCCCTTCCTCAAGGGGCCATGTCTCATTTGCTGGCTAGCTGCCGTGAGGTTTTTCTAATCCTGGGAATAAAATGTCTGTGCCACCTTACCCTGACCTACCTTCCCAGGCTTAGCTCAGCCCCTCTCCCTGCAGCACACCTGCATTTGACCCCCTAGAACCTTCACAACACCCCTACCCCCATTTCCAGAGAGACGAGGTGACCTCCCCAAGGTCATGGGGGGAAACGTGGTTTGTTGCTTCTTTCTACCACATCATCCTGCTCAGTGATTGAACCCAACACCACGTGCCCCCTGGGATTTAGAATCTGCTTTTACAGATGGAGAAGCTGAGGCCCAGAGCAATGGGGCAGCTTGCTGCAGGTCACACAGCTGGGAAGTGGTAGAGGGACTGGCTGGCCTCCAAGCCCAGGATTCCGGCCACGTTTAAAGTGCTGGCTGGGCTTAGAGTCCCAAAGTGAAACCCAAGGTTGAAGTCCTGGAAAGTCTGTGTAGGTGCCCTTGGCTGGCTCAGCTGCTTTTGATCCCGGGTGCCCTTAGGCTGCCTCAGCCCTTCTGGGCCTCACTTCTGACCATCAATGACAATGCTGGCTATTAGCAAACCACCATCCTGCCTCAGCATCCTCACCCAACCTCTATTATTATTTTGGTAAGACTGGACTTGAAATCAACTCTCTTTCTCCTTAAAATAGATTTTAGTTTAAGATGGATAACCAGTATCATGCCAAAAAATAGAACAAAAACACCACAACAAACACAAGGAAACTCCAACTACATCCCCAGAATCTCACTAGACCCCACTGCTTGCTCAGGGCTCCCTGTCTTTTAAAAAGAGGAGATTGACAGATGCTTGGGAGATGATTAAGACCCTTTAGCTCCAACAGACATTTTCTCCTTGGTGTAAAGAGAAGGAGAATTAAAAACTAAGTAACTCTTGGCATTTAAGGCTGGGTTCAGGTGCCACCTGACTGTCCCTCAAGGGTCATATGTGGCACCGCATGAAACAGCGATATATAAAACAATGCCATTTACATACATGAAAAATACACATATACTGAACAATATTGATTTTGCAAAAATACCTCCAAACAAAAAGATACACATTAAATAAGGGTTAGGGATTGAGAGGAGATAACTGATGGGCAGGGTAGAAGCAGACCTTTTGGAAAGTGCAAGCCTTGGTAGGCAGAGCGAATGAATGAAGGAATAAATGAATGAATGAATGAAACACGAGAGGGGGCTCACATGGACCAGTGATGATCATTTCCCGAGGACTGGTTGTGCTCCAAGGTCTGTTTAAGCACTAACATTCATTCTAAAATTTGGAGTTTCGACTTCCAGAACTTGTTGGGAAAAGACCCACCCTCACCCCAGTTATTAACACCTCCAAGTCCACCTCCCAGGCCGAAGGGAGGCTAATGACCTGTGATCTGAAGACAGGACCAGATCCCTGGCTGGCCGGGGAGCGGGGGACACCTTTGCCAGCCCCTGTTTCTCTCCTTCCACTAATCTTGTCCCTTGACCTCTAAGTCACTGACATTCCCTGATGGTGGGCAGCGTGTGGGCAACTCTGGGGCTTTCCCTAACCTGCATCTCAGCCCTCAGCCTCATCTCTCCTGCCTGGTTCCAGACCACCACTTTCTCCTTTGGTGTCCTCACCTGCTGCTCCTGGCTTCAGGGTAACAGCTGGAACCAGAGCTGTGGGACCTTCAGGTCCCCAGATTATATTCCTGACTTTGCCTGGAAGGTGAGGCGTGGTCTCATCCATTCACTGGGACCTGGCGGTGGGGCACTCTTAAACCCATCAGAGTAAAAAAAAAAAAAAAAGCCAATTTCTGCTCACCTTCTAACCTCTGACTCGGTAGGTGCGGGGTGGGGTCTGGCTATCCGCATTTTAGCAAACACCCAGGATGATCCTGAAAGCAGCTGCCAGCATGCAGTGCCTTTGTACAAATTAGGAAAAGGGCGCCCCTTCTTCAGGACACTATACTGCCACCTGCTGGAAAAGTACTGTAGTCAATATGCATTTCTGTGATGACTCCCAAACGCGTCTCCTGGAGTTGTGCAGTGCACAACCTGTACACACCTACCTGGTCAGCCTCTATCTAAGCGCTGCTAGGTTTGAAAACCACAGCTAAGGTGTTGAAAGTCACTGCAAATTGCCAAATTCAACAATGGGCACAATGGGTTGGGACTCCCAGTTCAGCACCTCTAAGGAAGATTACACAGCCTTCAAAACCGATTACAAAGGTGCCTCTCTTGGTGACTCTGCTGTATAGCAGGTACTCAATAAAGGGAGGGTATGGTGGTTGTAGATCTAGATCTTAATCCTGACTCTATCTCTTAAGTAGCTGTGTGCTCTGAGGGAAATGACTCCAATTCCTTATACCTCTGTTTGTTTATATGTAAAACAGGGATAATAATAGCACAGACCTTGTGGGATTTTGAGGACTCAGTAGCTGATCAGTTAAGCAGAGAGAGCAGAGACTGCCCCCACCCCAGACAACACCCTCCCTCCTTTCTCTTCCTGGCAGGTCTCAGCTGTGATGCTCCTTGGAGGCTGACTCCTATTGGCCTTCAGTGCAATTCTCTTCCTGTCCTGGGCCTTAGCCCCCAAAGGGCTGTGCCCAAGGAGGGGCAGCGGCCCAATGCCAGGGGTGCAGGCAGCAGCAGGTAAATCTTCTATCACATATGTGGTCCAGACATGTTTGTGGAATGAATGAATGGATGGATGGATGGATGGATGGATGAGCCTGTAAGCAGAGTCTTGCCTCCTAGTTGAATCTCAGAGATAAACCCTAGGATTGTAGACTATTCCAGGTCCTTTAACAAGCCAGAAGTTGGAGGTAGGGAATGGTATCCTTAACATCACCCTCTCTTGCCCTTATCCAAACCCAGTCTTAATAGTCTGTCCTCCTTTGTTTCTCTCCCATCCATCCACTTTGCATCATTTTCACCAGGACCATCATATACAGTTGGGCAGGTTGTGCACTGCACAAGGGCATCCAGCTGAGGGCTGAGAGCTGCTGAAATCTAGCCATGCTCCAATTCCTAAGCTGTGAAACTGCAGGGCTGCGTCTGCCCGGCTGCATCTGCTTTTCTCTAATTCACACATCGGCTTGGGATGATCTAGCTCAGGTCTTGACTGAACCTTCATCCAATTAATTCTCCACCATCTCTCACCTGGTTTAGAGGTGACCACCTCACACGTCTCCCTGCTGCCACCCTTGCCCCCTAGAGTCTGTTTGCCACACTCTGGCCAAGTGGGTCCTGTTAAAGCTGAAATCTGACCATGCCACTCGGACTGGCTTATCCACGCCAATGACTTCCTGTTACCGATGAGGCTCCACTGATGAAGCCCTCATTCGCTCACTGACCTCATCTCTTACCTGCTCCGCCAGGCTCAGCATGCTCTGGCCAAACTGGCTTGCTTTCTGTTGCTCATGAAAACCAAGCTTGTTCCCTCTGCCTGGAATTCTCTCTTCTCAGATCTTCACATCTTACTCCTCCCACTTCATTAAGGGCTTTGCTCAAATATCACTGCCTCAGTGGGGTCTTCCATGACCTCAAGGTAAGGGAGCTTCCCTCTCCTTAGAGTCTCGTTCCTCTTACCTTGCTTTCCATTTTTCATAGCTCTTACCTGCCTGCTTGATAATATCTTATCTGCCTGCTTGATTACTGTGCATCTCTCTCCACTAGAACATCAGCTCCATGAGGGCAAGGACATATCTGCCTTGATATCACCAGCATCTAACACGGTACTTTGCACATAATAGTTGCTCATTAAATATTTGTTGACTCAATGGATGGAAAATCAGTCCTTGTCCTCCAATGTCTACTGGGGATGGGGTGTATTAGGCAGTTATAACTCAGTGGATATTTGGCACAAGAGGATGAGCACAGGATGCAAAGAAAAACTCCAAGAGGTACCAGACCCAGTGTGTGGAAGGTGTTAAGGAAGGCTTCCTTGAGGAGGCATCACTGAGATGAATCTGGAAGGATGAGTGGGAGTTAACCAAATGTAGAAGGGTGTTTCAGGTAATGGGAACATCATGGGCAAAGGCATAGAGAAAAGAGCAAGGCATGTGCAGGGAACTTCAAGTGGACGAGAGTGGCTGAAGGGTGGCTGCAGGTCACGTGACTCTCCTGCACGGGGAGTGCCTTCTAGGTGCAGAGGTGTCGGTTCATTTTCTTAGTATCATTAGTACCTTTGACAGAGTGCCTAACAGTTTTGATGAATGAGTGCATGGATGGATGGATGGGTTGGTGAATGGATGGAGTAGGTGGGTAAGTAGGTGGACGAGCTGATGGATGCATCAATAAACATATTACTGGAAGGATGGATGAATAGATAGATGGATGGAAGGATGGGGAAGATGGGTAGACTGGAATACGGATAGATGGATGGATGGATGAATTGGTGCAAGGCAGGTGGCTAAGTGGGTGGATGGTTGGATGGATGGATGGATGAGTGAATGGATAGGTAGGTGTAGGAATGGAGAGAATGAGTGGATGGGTGAGTAGATGGACAGATGGGTGGAAGGCTAAGCTGAGTGATAGGTGGATAAAAGGATAGATGAACCAATAAATAAGTGAGTGGATGGATGGATGGGTGGGGGGATAGGAGGGTGGATGAGTGAGTCCTGGGATGGAAAGGCAGCCCAGAGCCCCTTGACCGACACACTGGTTTTCCTTGCTGCTGTTTCTAGCCATCGCCACCATTGTGGGCCTGCTGGTTTTCCCGATCAGCTTGGCCTCCCCATTTGCCAAGGAAGCCTGCTCAGCCTCCTCTGTGTACCACGGTGGTCAGTGCCAGCTGGGCTGGGGCTATGTGACTGCCATCTTCCACACAGTCCTGGCCAGCCTCCTGCCCATGTTCAGGTGGCTCCACGTGACCGAGGTCCAGCGGAGGACCATCCTCTTCTCCAGTGACACTGAGAGCATCATCCTTGTGCCAGAAATGAGCAAATTAAAATATCTCAGGAGGAGCAAAAAGAGCCCATGCAACAGTAGTATGAAATCACCACGCACCCAGGTTCAAATCCCACCTCTGCTGCTTCCTTGCTGTGTGACCTCAGACAAGACACTTCACTTCTCTGGGCCTCGGTGTATACTTCTGTAAGATGGGAGTGTGTGTGAAATAATGCCTACCTCATAGGGTTGTTATGAGAATTAACTTAAGATGCTGTGTATAAATAAAGCCCTTAGCAGGATGTTAGGCACTAGTATTCAATAAACTTTAGCTATAATTATTATAATCCCTATCTCACAGGACTGTGGTGAGGATAAATCTATTCATGAAAAGTGCCTGGGGCAATTCTGAATCCGTGGTCACCACTCAAATACTACATCTTTTAATAAGTATGTGGATATTCTCTATGAGAGAATAAAATAAAAATATCCTTCCCTTTTTATAACTCCTCCTCTTGGAGAATTTGAAAATTTTTCATTTTCCCATCAAACGTCTAGTGAGTGCCCCTTATAGATGAGAGTTGGTCCAGTGCTGGGGTGGGGATTGAGGGGGTGTCAGGCAGTAAGGACCTATCTCACCCCTCCATGGACAATCCCACTGACGTGGAAACTTCACTGTTATTTGGGGAACATGAGGCCCCTCACGATCCAGTCCGAACCTCTCTCTCCAGCTTCTTTCTTGTCATTCACCCAACCCTGCACCTCTCCCTCCAGCCACACTGAATTCTGAGCTCACAGTAGGTCTCTTCACAGCTCCACCCCTTTGTACACATTGCTCTCTCTGCCAGGGATGGAGTCAGTCTGTTGCCTTTGCTTATCAAGACCCATTGCCCTTCTTTGGGAAGAGCGCCCTAATCTGCCCTTGGGGAATGACCCTCAGCAACTCTCTGACCACCCCAGGCTTTAGGATGGACAAATGAGTCCTTCTGGCCAGTCAAACCCAGTCAGAATGATTGGTTCAGAGATGGGCATGGGACCTGTATAAGCCAACATGGACAAGAGTGGAACCACCAGATAGACAAAGATGGAGCTCTAAAGACTTCACTTGAGTAGCTGGATGCAGCCACGCCTGCTCCGCTACCTGCAAGAGACATAGTCACAGGCAGCTCCAGGCCGGTACCCCTCTAGTTAGACTGCCCAGAAGAAAGAGTGAACTGCTCTCTTCCCAGGGATGGAATCTGATTGGCCAGAACTGAGTCATGTGCCCACCTTGGGGGGAGGGGCTTGTCAGCAATCTCAATAGACCATAACTATAGTTATAACGTAGGAGATACATTTCCCCAGAAGATGGGAGAAGTTGCTGGTCCTAGAATGGGGCAAGGATGCCAGGCAAGCAAAAACATTTGATACCAAACTCTCTCTTTAAGGGAAGCTTTATTATCTGCATTTCACAAAAGTGAAAACTGAAGCTCAGAGAGACAAAGTCACTTGCCCAAAGTCACACAGCTGATCAGTGGCAGAGCTGGGATTTGAATCCAGGTCTGTCAGACTCTGTGATGGAGGCAAAATAACACCTGAATTTGTGATCTCTGCCCCGACCCAGCTCACCAAACTCTTTTGGTTTTAAATGTTCAACTAAGAACATCTGTAAATAACAATATTATATTATTAGAGCGATTCTATTATTTTGAAAACACACAAACCACAGAGAATGCAGCTCGCATTCGTCTTTCAGAAAAAAACAATAAGGACAATAATTACTTTAAAAAGTAATAGAATAATGGAATAAAGTAATAGAAAACCTAGGAAGCCACCACATGGTATCCAAATGGACTCGAAGACCAGTGGTATGTTTCAAGTGTCATCAGCACTTTGATGTGAGTCAGGCTTCTGTGGGAAGATTCCAGGAGGCCCAGGCAGCATCCCAGTGCAAAAAGCAGCAAGTAGATGCCGCCAAGAAGAAGCCCAAACTCAGCTTCAGGTCACCCACCTGCGCTAGGGATGAGCCGCCTGCTCTATGTAATAACCTTACAGTAGCTCCCAAGTTCCTTAATTTTCTCCTTCAGCAATTTCAGCAATGCCAAAGGGAGCAAATCTGCAGGCTATGAAGCAGAAGCATTTACACAGACACTGTCTTTATTTGACAAGAGCCAGAGGAATCTGTCTGTCTTATTTTCTGTTCAGCATAAGAGGTATTCTTTATTTGCAGGAGCCCTTTACCTGCTGAGGCTGGAAATCATTGTGCCCACAAGACTGAATAAAGCAAGCCAGGAAGATACTGCAGGATTCCTGCCCAGCACCCCGATGTAATGGAAAGTCCCTAGGGAACGGCATCGTTCTGTAGGTCATTTGAATTCTACTAGGTTGACTTAGCAACGGATTGGCAAGCTGGCACTTCAAAGAGGATCAAACTGTGCTCCTTGTAGAGTCTATACCTGTCCTGGGCTCAAGCTCTCAATGTGCAGCAGCTTAAAAGCCTGCAGCACAGAGACCCGAGAGCCCTTCCCTGACTCAGCAGAACCCGATGCAAACTGCAGAGTCAGAGCGGGTTTTGCTCCTGCCAAGAACTGATGGCCTCACCACACCTAACTCCAGTTGCTCTGTCATAGCCCCAGAGGGCTCAGAGCTCATCCCTTCCCCAGTTCTCCTTCAGGAGCTGTGTCAAAGATTCACCTGAGAACCTGAGCAAGACAGATGATGGGAACTCAGGGAAACTGAGGTCCCAACCAGGAAATCATCCCCAGTGATGCTAGGGGCAGAGGGTCCCAGTGGAAAGAGGGGGGCCAGGACTGAATCCAGACCCAAGGGAGGCATTATTACCCCCAGTTCACAGAAATGAAAACCAAGGCTCAGAGAGGCAAGGTCACTTGCCCAAAGCCACACAGCCAGGAAGCGGCAGAGTTGGGATCCTAAGTCATCCCTCCCCAAGCATGTGGATAAAGATATAGGACCTGATTTTAGTTGGTGTGGTGAGAAAGTCACTCCCACTTCAATCCTCCTTGAAGTCCTCCAAGAAGAAAGGCTCGTCTGGTGCTAGCACGTCTTTAACCTCTCAAACCCTTAGCGCATCTCTTCTTAACGGCAAGAGAGCAAGCTTCAGAAAGCCTTTGGTGGGAAATAGTATTTTGGCAAAATAAGATTTATTTTTACAACCATCTTCTGTTTATGCAAATGATTCTGGCTTGCCATAAGTTTGAAGTTTTAAAAAATGAGTTGATTTAAAGAAAACTAGTAAAGGGACTTTCCCTGGCGGTCCAGTGGTTAAGATTCCACGCTTCCACTGCAGGGAGTGCAGGTTCGCTCCCTGATCGGGGAACTAAGACCCCACATGCAACACGGTGTGGCCGAAAAGTAAAAAGAAAAAAGAAGACTAGTAAAGATATAATAGTACAGATGGTACACAGATATGGTCCAAATCATAAAGGTGGACTGCAGGTGACTTGAGTTTGATGCTGTCATAAAACCTGGGGAGAAGACTCATTGATTGATGGATCTAATGTCTCTCAGACTTGAGTATCTGTTGAAAAGGAAAGAGATCTAAACTACTTCCTCCCACTGCCCTTGACTGTACCCTCACCTCCTTTCTCCGATGGGCTGCTGGGACCTCAGGCCTGGGAGAGAAGGAGGGAGGGGTAAGAAGGAAGATGAAACAGGATGGCATAAATGGTTGCAGCCGTTCTGAAACGGGATGGTCGGGGCCTCCCAAACTCTTTGCATGAGTGCTTCTCAGTTGCCCCATGGCCTCTCCCACAAGCCAAATGGAAAGCTCGAGGTGAAAAGAAAATGGAATGTGATTTAGAAGAGAGATGACAGAGCAGCCAGAGGGTCTAAACCCAGCAGTGTTGTTCTGAATGAGAACAGCAACATTCAGTCAGAAGACATGGTGACGGACAGTGTCCACATGCCCATGGCTACAAGGAAAGGAGGCAGAAGGGGCAGAGGAGAGGAATCGGAGGGATGGGGGAAGGAGAAGATAAAGAAATGGAGGAAAAGATGGAGGAGGTGGCGGAGGAAGAAGAAGAAAAAGGGGGGAGAAGGGGTTCACAGTGACAACTGTGTGTGCCATACGCATGGCAGCAAAGACCCCTTCTCCATTCCTGCTTCGAGTCACGAAAACGTGCCTAGTGGCCCAAGACTCATCTTCTCACATCTATGCAAGGTGCAAATGCATGTGTTTAGGAAAACCTTTACAAAAGCAAAACATTCTCTTAGGATTTTTTTCCCACAAAATACATCATCCTTTACCGTAAGTCAATAGTGCATGTAACTGCCCATTTGTACACACATAACAGGTATGCTGGTGGTACCCAGGTCTGGTGGTTCCAGGCAGCTGCAAGAATAGTGGGGTCCTCCAGGAGGAGGACCATGTGTACCAAGCTATGGCTGGAGCTGGGGAAATGAGACCAGTGGCTTCAAAGGATGGTCAGAACATCAGGACCAGTCTTTGCTCTCAGAAGTTTCTCCCAGGAAGAAGCAGACCTTCCCACTAAGACAGCCCCATGTGGGCCAGCAAAAGACAAGTCCCCACCTTCCCGCTGCTGTGTGGCTTCAGACTTACCTCTGCTGACAATCTTCCAAGAAAGTGGTGACTTGGGCTCAGCCAGGCCACCAATGCCACCTGAAACTCCTTTACTTGGCTGGCCTATTTGGAAACTAACTTTTTCTATAGAAAACCTGAAGTTTTGATGGGTGCTCATTAGATTAAATCAAGCTTTGCTTCTGCAGCGGAAAACCAGAAGTTTCCCTTGGTGCATGGTTCGAGGCTGCTGGGGGTGGAGATCCATGTGAGGTCTCCATTGCCCAAAGACTGTGGTTCAGAATGACAGCCGTGAGTGGGAATCATAGATATTGAGGAGATAAGTTGATGGTCTATGGGAACACTGGGGGTGAGAGAGGAGCTAGCTCAGCAGTGGGGATACAGTGAGGCATCAACTTAGAGGTATACTCTTGAGTCCAATGGCTGACCATCTTGGGACCCCTCCTGTGCATGGACCTTGGGATACATGGTAGACTGTTTGCAAAAATACTCAATTATTTCCGTGCCTGTATTTACAGCCCTTTTCATTGTCACTTTTCAAAACCTCCCATCAACTGGCGGAATCTATTTCTCCATCCTTTCAATCTGAGCTCAGCCATATGACTTCTTTGACCAAAAGAATATAGTAGAAATAACTTTATGCCAATTCCAATCCTAGGTCTCAAGAGGCATTGCACACTTCTGTTTGCTCTCTTAGAAACTGCCATCATGGCCATGTAAACAAGCCTGAGCTAGCCTAATGGAGGATGAGAGATACATGGCCCAGTTTCTCCCACTATCCTAGCCAACAGCTGGCCAACTGTCAAAAGCAGAGTTGCCTGGCTGGCCATCAGCTGATCAGAGACACACAAAGAAGTCGAGCTGAGACCAGAAGAACCGCCCAGCTGAACCCAGCTCATATTGTTGACCTACAGAATCATCACAAGCTAAATAAATGGCTGTTTGAAGCCACTAAGATTTGGGGTGGTTTGTTACACAGCATTACTTGTGGTAACAGCTAACTGATACAAAGGATGAGATGAGATTCACCAGCCTTGAACTTTCAGGGGAAAGACCAGGGAGCTATCATAAGAATACGTCCCTCTCTGTGTCTGGGTCACTGAGGTGGGGTGGAGGGTGGGGTATGAGGACACAGTCTTCAGAAGCAAGCATGTCTTTTTTTCAAATTAAAAAGAAAATCCCCAAAGAAACAAAAAATAACCCAGGTTCACATGTTTCTGTTTATATATTTTCTCTCTATATAGACACAAGTCTGTAGTAAACTGTAACAAGATATGTTGGCAACACTGAGAAAAGGAGGGCACTCCATAGATAAAACAACTCGCACGCATACGATTCAGGGACACAAGGACACACACAACGTACAAAGATCCAAATAAACACAGTAAGCCGAATAAATAGGAGTTATTCCAAATCACAACCACGACGCTCTCTGGAACACCACGAGAGAAGGCAGAGAAGAGATTTTGTGCTGTACTTTCAGACTAGTCTGTCAAAAAATAAATAAGAATCGGAAGGTCTAGGACCTGGGTCTTGCTAAAATAACATCCTCTGTAGTGAACAGTTGAATGGCAATATAAACTTTTATCTGGAGGGGACTTTCATACATTTTCTCCCATCTTGGGAAGGTGGGGGACTAGGGCGAGGAGATGCATTTCTCACGGAGCGTTCTTTGGAAGCGAGGGCCATCTAGTCTCATCCATCCTGCCCAGGAGACCATACTCAGGCGGAAGTTCAGTGCAACCTATAGTGCTGGGTCCAAGGGAAGTGCCTTCACAAGCACGCCAGGCAGGGATTGCTCCCCTTCCTGGTTTGCTCAGGACGGAAGGACTAATGCACTCTCTCTGCGAAGGCTTCAAAGTGCTTGACGAGTCTCCTACCCTCTCCAAAATCCCACCTGCCATTCTTGGGACGAGCATCCCTCCCCAACTCTCCCTGTTTCTCCCGACTCTCGTACACTCTCGGAAGAGAAGGGCTGGCAGGACCACTCTCTTGGGAGGACAGGTAGGCAGGTAAACTAGCTTGCTTAGGGTCTGTTTGGGGATTGGTGACCCTGCGTGTGAAGACATGGAGGGGACCATTTCCAGTCTGGTCTGTGACCCTGGCACCAGTTCATCAGCTGATGTTTCTTTCCCAAGGAAACCACCCGCCATACCCTACCTGGGCCAACCTCTGTCCTCCTTTCCCTCCTTTGTCCTGAGTGAGCAAGGGCACTTAGAGAAAAGCCAGCCTCCCTAAACAAGTGGCTTGCACCAACACACATCTTCCAAGCTTCTGGAACATCAGACCCGATGTATGGAAGGAGAGGCGAGGTCCTCCCTAGGAAGAGAGGAAGGGGATGTGGACTCTGCCCTGCCCGGGGGCCCCTGAGCAGGACCCGGAAGAGGCCTATCTCATGCTTACAGACACTTCTCACAGGCAGACGTCTTTCTTTAAAAGAAGAAAAAAGTCTCTCCTGGGCCAGGTGGAGGAGAAAAAATGAGAAATATACAACGGTTGAAATCCCGGACCCCAAGAGAGATGTGCAAAGGACCCCATGTGCCTTTTCTAAATGGAAGAAAGTCTCAGGATGTAGGCGGCTCAGGTACAAAGAAAGTGGAGAGGGAGATACACTTGTAGCCCCTCCTCCAAGCCAGTGGTTCTCAAATGGGGCTATTTGGCAATGTCTAGAGGTGCTCCGGGATGTCACAAGGGGCTGGGGAGGAGGGTGCTACCGGCACGTAGTAGGTAGGGGCCAGGGATGCTGCTCAAATTCCAACAGTGCACAGGGCAGCATCCCTCCAAAAAGCATTAAATGTCAACAGTGCTCTGCTCCAGGCCAACCTTCCAGCCATGTTCTGGAACATCTCCAAAGGCCCCTTTCAAAGTACAGAGGTAGCCCCACAGACCTCTCCTATACCAGTTTCCAAAAAGTTCCCTCCCCAAGTCTCATCCGACAAGACAGTTGGAGGGATGGGAGAGAAGAGGGAGGAGACCATTCTGGGGACCATGAACGAAGATGTTCCCTCCGCACACCAACAACTCCCAACTCCCACAAGGGAGAAATCCCAGACTTGGGCAATCTTTGGTCAAACAGAAAAACGTAAGGCTGAACTGAAGGGGCAATCCCTCAATCCCACCTGCCTGGTGGCCAAAGTTGGGGTACTTTCTCTTTGCACAGAGGTCCATGCTCGGGAACAGATGCCAGGACATTGCTCCCTGGGCGGCCAGGAGGAGAAGCAGGCAGGACAGGCAGGTGGGCAGAGGCTTGGGTGACGCTGCCTGGGTGACGTGGTCCTCACTTGTTCTCAATCAGGGTCTGCACCTTGTACACGAGGTCCCGGGCCAGCTTCAGGACCTGCTTGGTGTTGTGTCGCTCGGCCATTTCTGAAAGAGCGGAAGTAAGATCTCATGAGCCTCCTTCTGTGTCCATCCTCGGGACGCACCTTCAGTGCCCAGAGAGGTCTCTGGGGCATCCCCATCATCATCATCATCTGGCGTCACCCCCAGAGCAGTTCTGGAAGCAGAGACTTTGGGGAAGGCCTGCATCTCCAGACCTCGGTTTTCTCATCTGTAAAATGGGAACCATAACAGTACCTACTTCACAAGGTTACTGTGAGATCAAACGAGACGAAGCTGACTCTCAGTGTGTGTGTTTAAAAAAAAAATTAGGTCCTGCCACCACCCTCCTACAAACATGATGACTGGACACCTTTTAAGAAAGCAATGCCAGGCACATGGTAGATGCTTAAAAGTAGAGAAGGAAGGAAGCAACAGAAGGAGAGGGGGAGGGGAGGGGAGAAAGGACCAGTAATCACTTTGTCGAGAGTGACATAAAATGATCAGCTCTTCAAAGCAGAATAATCCTAAACTTAGACATTTATCATAAAGAACTCATTTGGGGACTTCCCTGGTGGTCCAGTGGTAGTCCCCACCTTCCAGTGCAGGGGACGTGGGTTTGAATCCTGGTCAAGGAACTAAGATCCCACATGCCACGGGGCAACTAAGCCCACGTGCCACAACTACTGAGCCCACATGCTGCAAACTACAGAGCCCACGCGCTGTGGAGCCTGCGCACAACTAGAGAGAGACAACCTGCATGCCACAGCTAGAGAGAAGCCCGCATGCTGCAATGAAAGATCCTGCATGCCGCAACGAAGATCCTGCGTTCTGCAACTAAGACCCGACACAGGCAAGTAAATAAATAAATAAATAAAAGTTGAAATAAAAACAAATAAAATTAGGGATAAGTAACATTAAAAAAAAACCTCAGAAAAACAAAACAAAACAAGAAAGAAAGAAATGATTTGGTAGAAGAAAAACAAACAAAAAACACTAACACCGTGGTTCCCAAACTGGGTGCTGAGGAATCCCAGGGTGCCACAGTGAACACATGGAAACTTTGAGGGAAATACAGCTATCTTCCACACCTACTGAACACCACATAAACTGCTAATGCAAGTGAGTTTGCAAATTTCATGACATTCCTATTAACGGCTTTCTAGCTTTGCAAAAACTAGGTTTTCAGCAAGCAGTTGCCGTGATAAAAGCAACTATCATGTGAAAATCACTGTGGAATAGGAAATGAAGGTGGTGGGGTTCAAAATGATTCCAAGGTTTGAGAAGTTGTGCAAAGCCCAACAGGTGAACACACCCATTAGTAACTGTACTTATTTATTTATTTATTTTTATTTATTTATTTTGGCCACGCCGTGTGGCGTGTGGGATCTTAGTTCCCTGACCAGGGATTGAACCCATGTCCCTTGCATCAGGAGCACGGAGTCTTAACCACTGGACCGCCAGGGAAGTCCCAGTAACTGTACTTATTTAAATATAAAATAAAAATACGATTTTCTTTTGACTTACACGTATTATTTTTTCAAATGGCTACTAAGTTGTTAGGAGAGATATACTTATTAGGTGGTTTGGACCTAACTAGTTAGTGAATGGAACTTTTGGTCCGAGTGCACGAAAACTTTACGGAGACATCAGGGGTGCCATGAACTGAGAAAGTTTGAGAACCTCCACGCTAAGACAGGAATTGCTTTGGGTTCTCAATCACACCCTCAAACCAAAAACAACCTAGATGCCCAATCAGAAGGGACGGTTCAGTAAGTTATGAACAGTCACTTGAGGTATATTCTGCTGTCTTAAAAAATGATTATATAGAAGATGGTTTTTAAAACATTAAGCGGAAAAAACCCTAGATACAACTGGATTCTGAAATGGTAACAACATAAAAATATCCATTACTTTGGGAAAGACTAGATGGAAAAAACATTTTTTAAAAAATGAACCCACTAAGTACAGCGTGGTTTCCTGGATTGGATCCTGGAGCAGAAAAAGGACATTAGTTAAAAACCAAGTGAAATCAAGTCAGTCTGTAGTTTAGTTGATAATAATATATCAATGTTAATTGCTTTGTTCTACAAATGTACTAGGATCAGGTAACATATTAACATTAGGGGCAGCTGGGTGAAGTGTATTGGGAACTCTCTGTACTATCTTTGCAACTTTTCTCTAAATCTAAAATCATTCCAAAATAAAACAGCTTCTTTAAAGGAAACTAATAATGTTTCCAGTGTAAGGTCATCACAGGTGGCTTTTTTCTTCTTTTGCTTTTTCCAAAACCTTCCTTAGTTTAAGAAAATGTTTTAATAGTGATAATATTGATAGTAGCAACAGCTTCTATTCAGAGTAACAGCTATGAGCCAAGTACCATCTGACTGATGGGCTTTATATCCTTGTGGTCTCATTTAATCCTCCTGACATCTCTGTGAGGGAGGTGTTAGTACCATTTTATCCCCAAGGACTCTGAAGCCCAGAGACATAAAGTCACTTGCCCAAGTCACACAGCTCCCAGGTGGCAAGGCTGGGATCAGAATCCATCTCTGTTTGATTGTAAAGACTGTGCCTTTTTCATGCCATTTCAACTGCTTTCCTGTATCTGCTTTCCCTACACACGTCAACCTTCTGAAGAAGACACTGTTACTCCATTTCCCAGATGCGGAAGCAGATGTTTAGAGAGAGGGGAAGTGACGTGTCCATGGCACAGCTGATTAATGGCAGAGCCAGGGATGCTCCCTGAGCCTGATTTCAACACCTAGGCCCCTTCTGCCAGATCCCTGAGAAAAACACACAGGGATCACTCAGCATTACAAGATGTTAACTCATCCATTTGGAAATAGCTGCAAGAAGTGGGGAGAACCCTCCTCCATCCCCTTCATGGTGTATCAGTCTCAGTGACCCTCCATCCCTCTCCAGGCCCCAGGAAGGGGCCCTCCAGAAGCCTGCATCCCTCAGATAAGACCCTGGTCACATGGATACCATTAAAAAATTTGATGATGTCTGTGAAATCCATGTTGTTCTCCAAGATGATGTCACGGTAGACCTCCACCAGCGCCAGCGCGATGAACAGGACATAGTGGGCGGACGACACATGTTTGGCTGCCCAGATGGTCTCCCAAACAGAGAAGACGTCATCATAGATGAGTTCTGCCGGGACACCAACACACACGCGCAGGGGAAGGGTCAGTCACTGAGCTCACGGTGCTGCCCTCCCTCCGGAAAGATCCCAGGCCAGCCATGGTCCGCGCTTCTGTCCTGGAGCAGTGGACAGAGCTCAGGCCAGGAGACAGGAGACCTGGACGCTGTCATTTGACAGAAGCCTCAGTTTTCCCCTCTGTAGAATAGGCTATGCAAACCACGTGGGTTGTAAGTTTCCAACTCTGACATCCTGTAAGTGGAGGAACCGGGCACATGCAGATTTGATTTACATTGACCTGTCCTTGCCCTGCCCCTTGGTCAGTGTCCCCCTCTCTCCCTGCTCCCTCCATCTCTTTTAGCACCAGTGGGGGTATCTCCTTTTCCCCCTGCACCCAGGCAGAGCTGGCTGCTGTCTCTGGGTCTGGTAAAGAGATAGAATAGAGCAATGATGAAAAGTAAGGCTTCCTATGTCCAATAAACTCAGTCTGAATCCTGGCCCCATCACTTACTAGTAAGGTGACCTTGGGCTAGTTACTTCCCCTCCATGAGCCCTTCTCTTTCCTCATCTGTAAGTGCGGTGATACTAACAGTAATAAAGGACTGAAGAAATAATACATAGAAATGGCTCAGCACAGTGCCTGGACCTTAATAAACACCTCCGTACAGGTTAGATATTATTAGCATCACCCCAAATTGGCATGACAGCAATGCACCGTGTCAGACATCATTTCTAAGTCACGTGTGAAAGATGCTCTATGGGCTTCAGAGTTCTTGGCCTCTCATGAGCAGCTTAATAGAATGGAAGGGAACTGGGCTTAGGTAGCCAGAGTGGGGCTCAGATCCTGGCTTTATTATTCCTAGCTCTGAATTTAGTTCTTCTCAGTCTTAGTTTCCTCATCTGTAAAATGGGGATTGTGACAACACCTACTGCATAGTGTCTCTGCAAGATAAGTTGGGTGAACTGATAGTCAGAACTTAACAAATGGGCATTACTCTCTTCCACTGGCTTTGTTACAACACCTCCTAGCCTCACCTCCCTGGTACCTTTTCCCCTGAGATTCTGCTACAAAGAGTCTGAGAACAAGTTTCCAGTTTGAAGTCTTGAAATCAGTACCTCGCTTGAAATCCAGCAGGAACCAGCGGTAGCAGAAGTAGAAGTGAGTGTAGTCCCCATTCTGATGCATCAACTCGAAGAGCTCTGAGTCCAGGATCTGTCAGAGAAAGGAAAGATAGGCATCAGTCTCCTGGGCAAAGGCTAGACTAGAGGGGACAGCTGAATAAATGATGCTACCTCCCCACACCAGATACCACACAGCCCTTAACAACCAGGTGGAGTTTAAAAATGGGCAAAGGATTTGAGGTGGAAGTCAACCTAGCTCAACCTAACCCCATCATTTCTCTAAAGAAGATGTGCAAATAGCCAATAAGCACGAGAGATGCAACAAATGGGCATCATTAGCAATTAGGAAAATGCAAATCAAAACCATAATGAGAGACCACTTCACATGCACTAGGATGGCTATAATAAAAATGACAGACAACAAAACGTTGGTGAGGATGAAGAGATACTGGAACCCTTATATGTTGCTGGTGGGAATGCAAACTGGTGCAGCTGTAATTCCACTCCTAGGTATATCCCCAAGAGAAATGAAAACCTATGTCCATATAAAAACTTGTACATGAATGTACACAACAGCATTATTCATAACAGCAAAAAAAGTGGGAACCACTCAAGTGTTTATCAGTAGATGAATGGATAAACAAAATGCGGTCTATCCATGCAATGGAATATTCGGCAATAAAAAGGAATGATGTACAGATATATGCTATAACATGGATGGACCTTGAAAGCATGATGCTAAGTGAAAGAAGTCAGACACAAAAGGCCACATATTGTGTGACTCCATTTATATGAAATGTCCAGAATAGGTAAATCTATAGAAACAGAAAGTAGATTAGTAGTTGCCAGGAGCTGGGGAGGGATTGACATTAATGGGTATGGGGATTCTTTTTGGGGTGATGAAAGTGTTCTGAAATTAGATAGTGATGATGGTTTCACACCCGTGAATATTCTAAAAATCACTGAATTGAACATTTTAAAAGGGTGAATTTTATGGTACATGAATTGATCTCAAAAGAGGTGTGTGTGTGCATGTGTGTGTGTGTGTGTGTGTGTGTGAGAGAGAGAGAGAGAGACAGACAGACAGACAGACAGACAGAGACAGAGAGAGAGAGAGAGAGAGAGAGAGAGAGAAAGCAAGGGAGAGAGAAATATACTCAAATATTTCTTTGCAGAAAAGGACCAATACATTCAAACATCCTGTTAAGGGCGAGGGCCATGTCTTGTTCATCAGTGTAGCCACAGTGCCTGAACCAAATAAATGCTCAGTGAGAATGAATGTAGTGGAGTTGAGCTGTTGAGTGAAGGTTGAGTTGAATTGAGTTTTTTAGTTTAACTCAACTGGGCTGAGTTAAGTAGGATTGAGAGACTGAATCAAGTTAAACAAGGCGTGGCTATTAAGTTGGCTTGCGGTCCATTGGGCTGAGCCGGAATAAGTTATATTATTGAAAAGCACAAGGTCCTACCTGGATTAGCGACCTCATGTTGGCAAAGTGCGTGTCCATGGCGCCTCCGTGGGGGAAGTTCTGGTTCATCCTCTTCATGAGCTCGGTGAAGCAGCTGAAGGCAAGCGCCTCTGCGGGAAGAGCACAGGAGGAACAGTCAACTGCGCCACTGCCCAAGGAACCCGAGGTCCCAAAGTGATGGTCCGAGGCCCTGAGCTGGTTCACAAAGTCCACAGCCAAATGAGAAACATAAAGACAATGGAGTACAAATGTATACCATTTCAAGGAACACTCTCCAATTAATTACATACTTCCCACCTTTAGAGGTACTGAAGTGTTTTATTTTAGGAAACAATGGTGACAGCAAAATGCTCTGTTTTAAAGATCCCTATTTGCTATAACGAAAAGTTGACAATGTTTGGTCCCAAACTTTTTGAAAAAAAAATTCTACAGGGTTCATGAAATTCTCATGTCTGGGAACCACTGTATTAAAAGAGCAATTGTTAATATTGGAAGGGTGTTTGCAGGCCTTATGCAAAGAAAAGGTCAAATAACATTGGGAAATGCTGCTTAGAGAGCCACTACCTATATTAAGAATGAAAAGGCTCTGAGAAGTCATGTAATTTAAAAAATCTTTTATATTGTTCAACCCAGTGTTTAAAAAATTTATTTGAAAATAGTACCTTTTTTCTCTCTTAACACCTAGTAACTTTGGGGAAAGTTATGAGAAGGTTTCCAGAGGCACAGTAGGATCTCATTTATTTTTTAAAAGACTTTATTTTTCAGAACAGTTTACATTTACAGAAAAATTGGGAAGAGTGTACAGAGAGTTTCCATATACCCCACACCTCGTTCCCCCTATTACTAACATCTCCCATTAGTATGGTACGTTTGTTACAATTAATGACCCACTGATGATACATAATTGACTCAAGTCCATAGTTTTTTTACCTTATGTCCTTTTTCTGTGCCAAGAACTCATCCAAGGACTACATTACATACAACTGTCATCTCTCCCTAGGCTCCTCTTAGCTATGGCCGTGCCTCAGGCCTTCCTTGTTTTTGATGACCTTGATAGTTATGAAGAATACTTGTCAGGTATTCTACGGGATGCCTCCCTATTGGAATTTATCTGATGTTTTTCTCACGATAAGACTGGAATTATGGGTTATTGGGAGAAAGACGTAGGTGAGGTGCCATTTTAATCACATCATATCGAGGGTATACTGTATCAATGTGACTGAGGATGGTTGATGACCTTGGCCAGCTGATAGAGGCAGTGTTTTCAGGTTTCCCCACTGCATAGTTTCTCTCTCACCTCCCACCCCCTTCTACACTGAACTTTCTGGAAGCAAGTCACTATGCTCAGCTCTGAAGAGTTGGGAGTCATACTTCCCATTTTAAAACAGCCTTACTGAGGTTTACGTACCATAAAATCCACTCTTTTAAATGTATAATTCACTGGTTTTAGTATATTCACATCTGTGAACCAAAATCTCTAATTTCAGAACATTTTCATCACCCCCAAAAGACACTCTCTCTATATCAGAGGTCATCACCTATTCCCCTCTCCCTGCAGTCCCTGTCAACCACTAGTCTATTTTCTGTCTCTACAGATTTGTCCCTTCTGGCAGCAATCTTATTTTACTGTTGCTAAAAGGCCCAGCTTCTCACATGATCTTGGAGGCAGTTTTCATATCTTACTGGCTTCCTCATTAATAAGTTGAATAAAATCTTTGTCATGTGTTTATTTTATTTGTATGAGAGAGACACATTAACTTTTTGAAAATTGTATTTTATCAGTTCTGAAGGTCATCCACTGAGATGTTTGAGGGGATTAATCCAATGGAGACAAATTAAATCAAGTTACCTGTACATCCTCGGTGGCAACAGAACTTTTTCTGACCTTCTAGTTCTTTTTTTCTTTTTCTACTGATATTATGTATTTGTTTTCATTTCTGGCTTGTATACCTTCAGTAAGTTAATCTGAATTGGTGGCAGCAATGACTGGGGATTTGCTCTTATGGTCTGACTATTTGGTGATCTCTGTTGGGTGTATAATGAAAGCCTATTCTCTCTTGGGCGAGAGATGACAGAGAATCCAATTTTGTCGTCTTTTTTTCTTTGTTGTTTTTTTTTTTTTTTTTACCTGTTTGTCTATTTGCAAACTCAAATCAATTAAGAATTACATGCTCACTGGAAGAAAAACAACTAAGTTTTTGTGTTTCTGGTTCACTGTTTTCAGCAGTGTTTTATAGTTTTTGGTGTACAAATCTTGCACTTCGTCTGTTACATTTATTCATAAGCATTTTATTCTTTTAGATGCTATTGAAAATGGAACTGCTTTCCTAATATCATTTTTAGATTATTCATGGCAATTGTATAGAAATTCAACTGACTTTTATATAGGTCCTCTATCCTGCAACCCCGCTGAACTTGTTTATTAGTTTTAATGTGTTTTGGATTCCTTAGGATTTTCTATAGGCAAGATCATGCCATCTGAAAATATACATGGTTTTACTTCCTTTCCAATCTGGATGCCTTTTATTTCTTTTTCTTCCCTAATTGTAAAGGCGAGGGCCTTTTGTGGCAAAAGTGGGCATCTTTGTCTTACTCTTGATCTTAGGTGAGAAGTGTTCAGTATTTCACCGTTGAGTATGATGTTAGTTGTGGGTTTTTCTGCTGAATTTTGTCAGATGGCATCTCTTTGTCAACTGAGATGATCATGTGATTTTTGTCCTTTATTCTATGAATGTAGTGAATTACACTGATTGATTTTCATACATTGAACCAGCCTGGGATTCCTGGGATAAATCCCATTTGGTCTTGAAATATAATCCTTTTCATATATTGATGGATTCTAGTTTGCTAGTGTTTTGTTGAGGATTTTTGCCTTTGATTTCATAAAGGATGTTGGCCTGCAGTTTTCTTTTCTTGTGATGTCTTTGTCTGGTATTGGTATTAGGGTACCAGTGGGTCCTCGTACAAGAACCTGCCTTATAGGATGAGTTGAGATGTGTTCCCTCTTCTTCTCTGTTTTAGAAGAGTTTATGAAGTATTGGTATTCATTCTTTGTTAAGTGTTCGGTAGAATTCACTAGTGAAGCTGTCTGTGTCAGAGTTTTCCTTTGTTCTCACTCATGTTTATAAAACCAGTGGCTAGCAAAAGGTTGGATGGGTGTTGGACACCTGGAAATAAGTGTTGGTCAACATGGAATAAGAGAACTTTTTATTTCACTAGGACCTTGATGTGTTCACTGGACAGGCCTTCTGAGCACCTGTACTGACCCATTCCATGGAGTCACAGAGTCAGGTTAACCTCTCTTCTATGTAGTGGGAAGGAAACTGCATCCCCAGGTCTGGGGCAGGGAGGATACACTCACCGTCATCCAGAATGACCAACAGTGGAGCCAGGAGGTCACACATACCCTGGACATAGCCAATATCAATGTGCTGCCAGATGTAGCTACAAGAGAGACACAAGATGCCCAGTGATGGCCCCCACAATATGCCTCTCCAACCCCCTCCTCCTTTACTTCCATCCTGGTTTGGTCCCCATCTCTCACCTGGACCACTCCCTCAACCTCCTGCCTGCATCCCCATCCCCAGTCTCACTCTCTTCAAATATCCTATGCTCAGTCACCAGGGTGTCCTTCTTAAAGCTCAGCTCAAGGAGACCACTACATGCTCAAAAACCCCACTGCATGACAGGACAGTGTCCATACTCCTTAACTGGGGGTGCAAGGAGTTCATAGTTTCCTCCCAATCCCTCTTTACAGTCTCACACTTCACTTCCCAGTGCTTCTTCCCCTCCAGCTGCAGAGGTATTTACCTTTGTACAAATAAAGCATACATTCATGCCGCTGTGCTTTTGTCCCAGCAGCTTCCTCTGCCTGGAATTTCCATCTGTCCCTTAATAATAATAACTAATATTTACTAAGCATTTACCGTATGCTCTGTCCACTATACATGAACTGTATCATTTAATTCTCAAAATAATCATATGAAAAAGTTACTATTATTATCCCATTTCACAGGTAGGGGTAATGAGGCACAGAGAACCAAGTGACATGCACCAGGTCATACACCTAACAATAAACGGTAGAGACAGGATTTGAACCCAGGTGGCCTCACTCCAGAGTATGTGCTCTTAACTTCAGTGCTAAATGATTTATTTCTTCAGTGTCTTCTCTTTTTGCCAAAATTCATCTTGAAGGTCACACCACAGTGAGGCCTTCCGTGATTTCTCCTGGTGCCATACCTAGGTAAAAGTCAGTCTATCCTTCCTTCCCCTCCAGCACTATTTAATTTTAAGGTAGCATGCTATATTAAAGTTAATTATGTTTGTATCTCATCAACTAAATTTTGAGTGGCAGTAATTGCTTGGGAGACCATAAGACAGAATAGTTAAGAGGTGGTATTTATTAATAAGAACGGTTTGAACAGGGTTTGGCAATCCTTTTCTGAGAGGTCCAGATAAGAAGTATTTTCAGCTGTGTAGGCCATATGTTCTCTTTCTCAACTACATAACTTTGCAGAAGCAATCACAGATAATACGCAACCAAATGGGCATAGATAAATTCTAAAAAAAAATTTATTTACAAAAGCAAGTGGTAGGCTGGATTTGGCCCATGGGCTGTAGTAGTAGCTTGCAAACCCCTGAGTTAGAGTAGCATGTAAAGAAGTCCAGGGTGCACTGCTGAGTGTAAAAAGCAAGTTGTAGAAAAATAGTTTATAGTATAACCCAACGCAGATAAACATTTTTAAAAAATTAAAACGTGTGCATTCATATTATATTATACTATATATTACATAGTATAACTATATATTATATAGTATAATTACATGCTATATATTTATATAGTTATATAGCATTATATTACATTAAATATTAATTACTATCTAAATATCAATATATTAACATGTGTATATTCATATTATACTATATATTTATATAATTATATACTACATATGAAGCATAACTATATGTTATATAGTATAACATTGTATATTATATAATATACTATCTATTATATATGTGTATATATAGATATCTCATATATATGGCTTGGGAGGATATTCACTAAACTGTTAGCAGTAGTTTCTTCTTCTAGGTGAGTGGCATTAATGACTGGATATAAAAGGAGAAGTTTCTCTTTATACTTTATGAACTTCTGATTTCTTTGGTTGATTCAGGTTTTTAATAAGCATGGGTTACTTTCATATATCAAGAAATAAAATATTTACTATTTAATGAAAAGTAACAAGTAGCCCCAAATCCTGGCTTAAAGAAATAAAGCAGAGATTCTAGAGTCCGAGAGAAATGGGTGAGTTCCCGTACAGCCACTGCCCACCTGGAGGGACCCTGAGCAATGTGGTACCCCTCTGAGCCTCTATTTCCTCACCTATAAAAGGGGATAACACTTACCTCATAGGCTTGTTGTGAGGACCAAGTGACATGATGTTAGTAAAGGGCTCAGGACAGTGCCTGGTATACAGTAGGTGCTTAATAAATGCTCTCTATTATTATCATTACTGTAATTTTTATATAATTGTCAGGATGGGCTGGAATGAGATTCAAGGTGGGCATGGTGCCAGCTGCAGAGAGTGCAATTCTAAATGGGCTCCCCGTAGCCCACACCAGTGCCATCCCCTCCCAATCCCTGACTGATCCATCCCCCCCACCCACCCCAGCCACCTGCACATGATGTTCCGTAGCTTCTCCAGGTTGGCGGGTGTGAAGTACCAGTAGTTGCGGTCACACCTCTGCACGTCCTTCTCGATGCGGTGCAGGTTCACCGTGTACAGATCCAGCAGCTCTGGCTGCAGGCCCCCAGGAGGGGAGGAAAAGAACAATTACACCCCAACTCCTCACAGAGGCTGTCTTCCAGAGATTCTCTTTCCTCCTCCTAGCCCTCTCCTGCCATCACTGAAAAAAACTTCCTCTACCTGGACCAGTCAGATGTTCGACTTTATTTTTGTTGCTATTGTTTCCTGAGAAAGCCTCTTTCACTTTGTATGTTGAAAATTCTCTTTTTTTCCTTTATAAAACAACACAATCCTGGGACTTCCCTGGTGGGCCAGCGGTTAAGACTCCACACTCCCAATGCAGGGGGCCCGTGTTTGATCCCTGGTCAGGGAACTAGATCCCGCATGCTGCAACTAAGAGAGCCTGCAGGCTGCAACTAAAGATTCTGCACACCACAATGAAGATCCCGCAAACGGCAATGAAAATCCCGCATGCCGCAACTAAGACCCGGCACAGCCAAATAAAAAAATATATTAAAAAAAAAAACCAAAAAAAATAAAACACCACAATCCTATGAGATGTATAGAATTACTATCCCCATTTTATAGATGAAAAAAGTAAGATTGATATATATGTGTATCTATATGCTACAATATATATGTAGCAAACTAATAAAAAGCAAACAAAGAAATGAAAATACTTCTAGGAAAAACAAAATTTTTTGCAGGGAAAAAAAAACATATACAGGTTACTACATGGATTATGCATTAAATTCGTATAATAATATAACCATCGAACAGTCATTTAACTAAAATTACTATAACCATAGTGAATGGGTGGGGATTGGGATGGTTTCACTCGTGTGGTGGGTGGGGGCGGGGGGGGGGGGGAAGGAAGAAGACCGAATCCTCTTCCTCCTCAGTGGGGAGTCAATAGATATCAAAAACTGAAGAAAAACAAAAAAAAGATCAGTAAGTAGCAATACAAGTGTATTATTTACAGACATGAGGGTAAACACCAGATAAGTGGGGCAGAATAAGTAACTACTACTGCCTCTGGGGAGAGCCTAATGGGCAGAGGTGGGGCGCACAACTTCCAGTGTTTGGATCCAGCCTTGTCTGACTGTTTGACTCTTTGTGATAGAAATAAAAAGTCCTTTAAAAGAAAATGGATATACAACACCTGGCCCAAAAAAACCTCCCTTTCAGTTGATGTCCTTTGCTTTGGGCTTTTTGGCAAGAAAGTAAAATATTTAAAAGATACTGGACCTGAGTGTAAATCAGGATGCTCACCATCAAGGTTTCTATTGATCGCTATGGGCTGAGCACAGAGGCCTTGACTCACTAATTCTGAAAACAACTCAGGGAGGAAGGTACAAGATAGATAGGGAAACTGAGGCTCAGAAAGATAAAGTGATGGACCCAAGCTGGGATCTGAACCCAGCACTGTTTGTCTGCAAAGCCTGTGTTCTTTAAGTATTATATTATCTTCTCTCCCAAATGGGTTTCTACAGTGAAACCTTCGTGATGGGAAAAGGCAATGAACCAGAGGTCGTTCTGGATAACTGAGGTTTGTGGGACACTCCCACCCTCCTGAGGCTGCAGAAAATTGAGTGGAGGAGAATCCTGGTGACTTACAGAGTAGGTGACGCCACTAGAAGACACAGGGGATGCCTCGTTGTTGGCAGAAGTGGTCACGGCCAGAGAAGCGAGCACAGGGAAGAGACTTTCCATCTCAGGCTCCTCTGAGAGGTCGTCCTCACTGCCCACCTGGCTCTGCTTCCCTACCTCGATGCCCCTCCAGCCCTCCATCGCAGGGCCCTCCCTTTCGGGCAGAGCTACATCCATACTGCCAGTGATGGACACGAACTCGTCCATGCTCCCGTTGGCCAGGAGGTCGCTCTCCAGGCTGTCCTGAACAGCCAGCTCCTCACGGGGGACCTCATCCCGGGAAGTGGTGGCCTCGCTGCTCTGCCCGTCATCCACACTGCTGTCCCTGGGTCGAATCACCAGTGGGGCAGGGCGCTGGGCGTCCATGACGCTGTCCTCCGTGCTCAGGCTGGGTTCTGAGTGCTCCGAGAGGCCCGAGGAGAAGTTGTGGGAGGAAGGGTGGCCGGAGTCTGGGGAACAGGTGCCATTCACCAGGTTCCCGTTGGGGATCTTGGGCTGCTTCTCCTCCAACCTGCATTCTGCCTCCACCTGCTCCACCTCGTCCACAGACTCGAAGACCTGCAGACCAGGTGCACAAAGACAGATGGACTAGGATGTCTACTGTGGTGCTACTTCCAGCAGCAGCCTGAATATCCATCCACAGGGGACTGGTTCAAATACGGAACATGCCTGCCAGGGAACACTACACAGTCAGTAAAAAGACTGAGGCAGAACAAGGTGTAATATATGCTCCCATGTGTAGAAAATAAAAAACTGCTCCATATGCACACATAAGCGTAGAATAATCCAGAAAGAAACAAGGAAGCATTGCAGTTGACTCTGAGGAAGAATATCTTTTGTCATACAAAATTATGTGCACACAATTTTTTAAAGTAAAAAAATTAGTTAAACACAGAAGGAACAGGCTAAAAAAGCATCCATGGGGTGGACTATTATGGATCAATTTCCAAAATTAGTTAGATGCATATGAAATATCATGGAAAGTCTCCAGGACACATATCTAAGATTTATTTGTGGTTCTTTGTGTCTGTAGGCCATTTCCCGTCAAGGCAGACAGTATAAGATCATGTCCCAAGATCACTTGAAATATTTCTTCTGTGTGGTTATGTCACCAACTTGATTTACTGTTAATTTCATGTGCTTCTGGTTTTAAAAAGATTTCTTTTCGATTAAATTGCTTTTGGAGTTAACTTACCTAACTCCAAAGTCAAAACTAGAAAACAAAGTACATTCAGGGAAATGTAGCTTCTTTCCCTGTGCCCCTCACCCCACTTAAGTAACCATTTGATCAGTTTCTGGTTTATCCTTCCATCATTTTAGAAGACAGATGCAAATACATACATATATTAATATTTCCTCTGTTTATGCAAAAGGTGACATACTTTGCACATTTTTTCACTTTGTTTTTTTCTTTAATATTGAATGAGAATGTGTTAACTTTTCTTTGCACTGAATGAAATGAAAGGCTGTTGAACAATACATCTGATGGTATTTATTTAGAAATTTTAAAAGATTACTAAACATCGCAATATATTACATACTGTCTATGTATTTCTGTGTATGTAAAGGCATACAGAAGGGTCTGGAAGGATACACAGCAAATTGAAGATAGCAATGTTATTTCTAGGGAGGGCACGTGGGGATTAGGGATGGTCAAAGCCAAATTTAGTTTTCTCTGTAATATTTTAATTTTTTTAACAGGCAAAAGAGATTCATGTATTACTCGTGTAGGTAAAACTTCAATTTTTAATGCTAGCATAAAAAGCTAAAACAGATCAACCATGAGTGACCTGTATATGAGGGACCTCCAGTCCCATTATTCCAGGTTGGAGGGAGGGGGATGGGTGGGGAGGGGCGGGGCCTCCGGGAGGTCACCTGTGTGCTGCTGCTGGAGTCGCTCTGCAGGCGGATGTTCTGGCGGCCCGAACTGCAGCTCTGGGAGGACTGAGAGAAAAAGGGGTAGGATGGCGTGTGGGTGAGGCTGCATCCGGGCTCAGGGTCCCCACATTGAGCTCAGGAGGGGCTGCTGGGCTGGAAGTCAGTAAGTGTGGTCTTATCTCTACCCCTGACTCAGGCAAGTCCCTTCTCAGGGCCTCAGCTTCCTACCTATCAAATAAAAGTGGGGCGGTGGCTCACTCCCTACTCCCTGGAGCCTCCTCGGAGGCCACAGCAGCCACTGGACCTCCACCTCCCACCCACAACCAGAGAACCCCACCTTTAACTGCTCTGCACTTGAGACTTCCAACTAATATTTTAGTCCAACTCAAAGGACTGGTTGTATGCATGTCTATGTTCTACTCCTTCCCTGTATACGTGCTCCTTGCCCTATAACTTCTAGTTTCTGTCTATCCTGATGCTAAGCTTGGCCAAGTGACCTGCTTTGGCCAGTGGGGTGTTAGCAAACTCGACAGGGCAAACACAAAAAAAATGCTTGTGCATTTCTGCTTTCTCTCTTTAAGATCTGCTTTCACTGCGAGAACATGGCCAGGCTAGCCTGCTGGAGGATGAGAAGTGAGGAGCAGGGCCGAGTCACCCCAGATATGTGAGAGGCCAACGAAGATCAACAAACCTTCTAGCTGAGCAGAACTGCCCGGCTGACCCACAGACTCATGAGTAAAAAACATATGTTTACTGTTGGACATCATTGGCTTTGGGGGGTTGTTTGTGACACAGTATTAGTGTGGCAATTGATGGTGGATTTACCACTGGTGAAGGGAATTGACTTTCTTTTCATCCCCTGCTTTGGGATGCTAAACTGGAGATTCTATCAGGACAGATATGTCTGACCTGGTCACTGGAGCATTCTTGACATTCCTGACAGTACCTGGCACATAGTAGGTACTCAACAGCATTTGCTGAACAAATGAAAGTCTAACACTGTGCTGGGCACTTTATATATGCTAGCTTGTTTGAGTGGTACACAAATCTCCCCTATACAAATGATCATTCCCATTTCATAGATGAGGAAACTGAGGCCCAGAAGTAAAGGTGCTTGTCTGAGCCCCAGAGCTAAGAAATGAAGGGGCTGGAGTTTGAAGTCAGGTCTGTCTGACTCCAAAGTCACCTTCCACCTAAAAGCCAGGGGTGAGACTCTGTCCCAAGGCCCCAAACACCCAGCCCTCACCCTTCCTACAACAGCCTGATGGAGCAGAGCCCCGCCCCCTGCTCCCTGAGGGGAGCCACCCGTCACCTCATTGCTGATGGTGGAGTCCCGGTGCATCATCCGGTGCAGGTGGCTGTCCAGGCTGGCCCCCGAAGAGCACTTGGCCAGGGCGGCCGCGTGGGATTCCCGCTCCCTCTGCCGCACAATCGCTTCGCAGCCCAGCCACTCGGACATGGTCTGCGCATAGCAGGCATGCATCTGCTCATCCACCTGCCAAGGCAGACGCACGGTCACCTGGAATGGTGGGATCCCAGGGGACAACCAACCCAACCCAGAAGATGGTGGCTCTGACCTGGGACCCTGAGCCCTAGAAACACCCATCCAACGTTCACGGAGTTAACATCCAACAGACGTTAACTGAACACTATGTGCCAGGCACTGGCTAGGCCCTGGGGATGCACAAAAGTGAGCAAGTCAACTTCTTTCTTTCCATTTTTCCCTCCTTCCTTCCTATCTTCCTTCTTTTATTCATTCATTCATTCATACACTTATTCAAATATTTGTTGACAACCTACTCTGTGCCAGGCAGTATACTAAGCCTTGGGGATACTAAAGTGAGCAGACTGTTCCTTTCCTTCTTTATTACCTTCTTTTCCTTTTTCCTACTTCATTCATTCATTCATTCATTCACTTGTTCATCTAAGTTGATAAGTACCTACTATGTGCTAGGCACCAACCTAGGCATACGAACATAAGATGAGCAAGATGCCTCATTTGTCCATTCCTCCAGTCACTCAATGCACTTACCAGGGGCCTCCCAGGTGCCCAGCATGGGGGTAGGTGCTGAGAACACAAAGATGAATAAAAGTGACCCTTTCCTTTACTTACAGCAATGGCTTTAGAGAAGGGCCACAGGTTTCTAGTGTTTCCCTTGTGAGATTTCAGCAGAGAAGATCGGAGCTTACTTCATTTCTGTGTTGCACAGCCCAGGTAACTGAGGTTCTGAATCTGCCAGACCTCTGGGCACAAGTGGGGCAGACAAGCTGATGAAAGGGTGTGAGGGGGCAGGAAGGAGAAGAGGGAGGGCAGGGAGCCTGCCCCATGCCAGGGTTAGGAGGGGCGGGCGTCCTTTAGCTAGTCAGGACTTCCAGAGAGAGGCTCTGGGTCCACCCTGCCCAAGCCTGTCATGGGCAGCTCCCTCCCACTGACCTCCCGAAGACTCATCCAAGCCCACCTCCCTGTTCCCACTGCCATCCTAGGCTAGGCTTCCAGGACCCCTCACACAGATGACCTTCTTTCCTGGTGCCTGCTTGTCCCAGCCTGGCCCCTCCTGTCCATCTCCCACTCGGCAGTCTTCCTCCTGTTTCCTCTCCAGCCCTGCTTCTCACTGCTGCCCCCACCCCCCTCATCCTTTATGTCCGCACGCCCTTCCACCCCTCCCCACACAAATGCACACAGACACACACACATCGCATCATGCAGGCATCTCTCTTCCTAGAAGCCCTTCCTCAGTCTCCTCGCCTGGAAAGCAACCTCTTCAAAGAATTCAGGTAGGCTTCTGCCCGGTGGAGGTGCCTCCTCTGTGCTCTTAAAGCCCCTGAGTTTGCCTCCATCTGATTTTGCATGAACCCCCCTAAACTGGCAAAGACCTTATCTAATGCACCTCTGGGTTCCCAGTCCCGAGCACGGGGCCTGCCACACCGGAATCCTCATGCTGGTCCTGAGATCATTTTCGACAGCTCGTGGCACAGCCTCAGCATACGGAACCACAGTGTGAGAAAGTCTCCATATTCAACTTTTCTGATTATGAGGAAGGCCAGTCTGGCACTACCGTGTCTTTAATCCATCCTTAATACCTTATAATCTCCCTTCTAAACAAAGAGAGAGCGGCCTCAGGCAGCCTGTGACATCTAGGTAGAACTGAATTATTTCATTTTGTCACATTCTATTTATTTTTGGAGTTTCCTTCTCTTTTGGCAAGTCATATTGGCTTTCCATTGATGGCAGGGATATAAAATGCCTTTTTAAGTAAGTTATATAAATTTTTAAGTGAATCAATTCAGAGACAAATACTTAGTAAATCGTAGCACGGATGGTACACAGACATGGAGTGTAAAGTATGAATGGGTTTTGAAAACTCAGTATGAATAAAAGAATGTAAAATATCTCACTAATAATTTTTATATTGAGTACATGCTGAAATGGTAATATATTGGATATACTGGGTTAAATAAAATGTTATTAATTTCACCCTGATAAAATGACATAGAACCACACACACACACACACACACACACACACACACACACACACACAGAGGAGCGGATGCAAAAACTAATGAAATCCTAGGTTGTACTGTACCAATGTAAATGTTCTGTTTTTTTGTTTTTTGGGGTTTTTTTGGCTGCGAGGCCTTTGGGATCTCGGTTCCCTGACCAGGGATCGAACCCAGGGCCCCGGCAGTGAGAGTGCCGAGTCCTTACCACTGGACCGCCAGGCAATTTCCTTAATATGCTGGTTTTGATAATACACTATATATAATAGTTCTGTAAGATGTTTCCATTGGGGGAAGCGGCGTGATGGGTACCTAGGACCTCTGCATCACAACTTTTGCAACTTGGCATGAACTTAAAATTATGTTAAAATTAAAACTTTAAAAATATTAATTGTGTCTGTTTCTTTTTACTTTTTAAAATGTAACTACTAAAACATTTAAAATTCCATATGTGCTACAGTAATGAAGACAGTATGGTATTACCTGAAGATTACTAATTATAGTGTGGCATTAGATCAAAGGCACAGAATAGAGAATCCAGAAATAGATGCCACTCTATAAGCCCCACTGATTTTTTCTCCTTCACTTTTTTTAAAATTGAGGTATAGTTGATTCACAATATTACGTAAGTTTCAGGTGTACAACGCAGTGATTCACAGTTTTTAAAGGTTATACTCCATTCATAGTTACTATAAAATATTGGCTGTATTCCCTGTGCTGTACAATATATCCTTGTAGCTTATTTATTTTATACATAGTAGTTTGTACCTCTTAATCCCCACCTCTATCTTGCCCCTCCCCTCTTCCCTCTTCCCACTGGTAACAATTAGTTTGTTCCCTATATCTGTGAGTCTCTTTCTTTTTTGTTCCATTCACTAGTTTGCTTTATTTTTTAGATTCCAAGTATAAGTGATATCATACAGTATTGGTCTTTCTCTGCCTGACATTTCACTAAGCATAATACCCTCCAAATTCATCCATGTTGTTGCAAATGTACCCCAAATGATTTTTCACAAAGGTGCAGAAGCAGTTCAATGGAGAAAGGATAGCCTTTTCAACAAATGGTGCTGAAGCAATTGGACATCCAGAGGCAAAACCCAAACCAAACCAAACCAACAAACAAAAACTCTTGACTTAAATGACACACCATATCCAAAGATGAACTCAAAATGGATCATGGACATTTTAGGAAAAAATAGGAGAAAAACTCTTCAGGATTTGGGGCTGAGCAAAAAATTATTAGACTTGACACCAGAAGTACAATCCCTCAGAGGGAAAATTGATACACTGAACCTCCTCAAAAATCTAAAAATTTGTTCTGCAAAAGACCCTGTTAAGAAGACAAAAAGACAAGGTACAGACTGGGGGAATATATTTGCAAATGACATATATGACAAAGAATTAATATCTAGAGCATAAAAAGAACTCCCAAACTCAACCATAAAAAAATGAAACAATTCAACAAGAAAATGAACAGAAGCCATGATCTGACATTTCACTGAAGATTCACAGATGGCAAGTGAGCACGTGAAAAGATGTTCAGTATCACTAGTCAATTGGGAAACGCAA
This sequence comes from Globicephala melas, assembly GCF_963455315.2. NCBI lineage: Eukaryota > Metazoa > Chordata > Mammalia > Artiodactyla > Delphinidae > Globicephala > Globicephala melas. Next base: position 71,059,998 of record NC_083326.1, read on the forward strand.
ATTAAAACCACAATGAAATACCACGTACACATTCCTGTAAGTGGCTAACATAAAAACTAGTGATAACACTGGTGAGGATGCAGGTGTGGATCGCTCCTACAGTGCTAGCGGGAAGATAAAATGGTACAGCCACTGCAGAAGTTTGGTGGTTTCTTATAAAACAAAACAAAGTGTGAACTACCATGGGGCCCAGCAACTGCCTTCGAGCATTTATTCCACCTTATGCTCACATGGAAACCTGTATATGAAGGTTCACTGCAGCTTTATTTGTGATCACCAAAAAACTGGAAACAACCTGCCTACCCATCAACAGGTGGAGTTAAACTGTGGTCCATCCATACTGTGGAACACTACTCAGCCGTAAAAAGGAATCAAGAACTGATACGCACAGCAACTTGGGTGAGCTGCTACAGATTTACACTGAGTGGAAAAGGTCAATCCCCAAAGGTTATACACGGTACGATTCCATTTCTACAACATTCTGGAAACGACAAAGTTATAGAAACAGAGAATAGATCAGTGGTTGTCAGGGGTTAGGGATGGGAGTGAGTGGGAGGGAGGGAGGTTTGGCTATAAAAGGACACGAGGACCCTAGTAGCACTGGAAATGTTCAGTATGTTGACTGTGGTGGTGATACACAAACCCACACGTGTGATAAAATTGTAGAGAACTAAATAGACACACACACGAGTACAAGTAAAATGGAAAGCCTGATTAAGATTGATATATATATATATATACACACACACATACATATGTATAAGGATGTATTATACAGCACAGGGAATATGGTCAATATTTTATAATAACTATAAATGGAGTATAATCTATAAAAATTTTGAATCACTATGTTGAACACCTGAAACTAATATAATATTGCAAATAAACTATCTCTCAATTAAAAATATATACATATTTATTGTAAACAACAAAAAAGAAATGCAATAAAATATGGACTTTAATGTAAAAATAAAGATTGATACATTGCCAGTATATCTACGTCAATGTCAATACCCTGGCTGTGATATTATAGTTTTGCAAGAAGTTACCACTGGGGGAAGTTGGATAAAGGATGAGATATCTCTGCGTTATTTCTTACAAGTGCATGTGAATCTATCACTACCTCAAAATGAAAAAGTTATTCAAAAAAATGACATCTGTGGCGTTTGTTGTGTTTCTATTGGACTGCGCTGCCCCCAAGCTTCCTGACTCCCCAACATCTCCCTGCCCCACCTTGGTCCACCATGGGACCAGAGCTCCCCCAGCCCCACATTACCTGGGTCTTCTTGCTGCCAAAGACCCCACTGCCCATCAGGGGTAACCAACCTCCTTCCTTTCTGTTTCTGTCATCCCAAACTGGTAGTGGCCCAGGAGGAAGGGCCACACGGCTTTGCGGATCTCTGGCTGGATGCCCCCGTAGTAGATGAGACGCAGCAGCTCCCGCTCCTGGTAACTCTGTGGTAGGTGCGGGGAAACAAAGGATTTGCTCAACAGGAAACCAGGGGATGGACTCTGTGACCCAGCAGTCCCGCTTCTCAGACTTAGCCCTCAGTGATCATGCTGTGAACAAGCAAAGCCACATGGGCCCAGATATCCATCGCGGCATCATACAATAAAGCAAAACCCCAGGAACCCCCATAACTGCCCACCAATGGGGGAATGCTGCATCCCCACGTGGGAATACCACACGGAGAGTAACTGGGCAGCAGGCGCATTTATGAGAACCTACATAAAAGGACGTTCAGTGTATATTGTTAAGTGTAAAAAATAAGATGCAGAATAGGTCGAGGGTGAACCCATTTTTGTAAAAAACAAAAACAAACCCCAAAGGTCAGAATATAATGAATTAACATTTCTACTTAATTTTTAGTCAATTTTGTGTACTGTGCTTATTGGGGAATATTATCTCGGAGTTATTAATCTTGACTCAGCACTAAGAAAATTGTTTTAAAGCGAATTAAACCAAAAAGGAACCATTTCCATCTGATTCTTCGTACACTAATAGCTTTTGTGCACACAAGAATGACTTTAGCAACTGTTTGTTGTACTGTGGAATAGATTTGTCCTCTTTCTTTTTAAAAATTCATTTCCAGGCAAAGGCTTTGCAGATACAATTTGTCAAGCAGTCACGCTGGGGGACCAGAGGGTCCTACCTGTGTGTGTGTGTGTAAAGTGCCAATGACTGCCAGAAGGTTACCCTGAAGGGAACTAGGGTCCTGTTTCCTCCCACCTCTTTACTTCACATTATAAAATTAAAAGCATGTTTCATTTCTTAACACTAGTCTTAAATGTACCCAACCACAATGGCAAAACCAGCCATTTTGTTCCTGTTAGGAATTTTTATTCATATTGTATTGACAGCCTTGTCAATGCTGTATAAAAATTAGGGAGCTATTTGGGGCTGAGGCTGTGAACGCTTCATCAAAAATCTGTGTTCTCTTCTCCCGGAGTCCATAGCGGGACTCCATTTCCCAGCCTCCCTTGCAGGTAGGTGTGGCCAGGCGACTGGGTTCTGGCCAAAAGGATGTAAGAGGAAGTGACGTAATCCATTTTCAAGCCAGGGCTTTGAAGAAGCGGGTGTACTCCCTTCACGCTTTCCATTTCCCCTCTGCTGGCTGGAAGCAGATGACCACAAGGCCCCAGAAGATGGTGGGGCCACAAGACTGAGAGATCCCTGACCCTCTAGAGGGAGGAGAGATGCCCACTCACCAGGAATGCCCACCCAGGACTGTTAAGTGAGCAATAAATACACCTCTATGGTGTCAAGCAACTAAAATAGCAGGGACTATGTGTTACTGCAGTGCAGTCCTCCCTGACACAACGATGCAACCAAGCAGATTGTGAAAGGGTTGGAGGAGTGTTAGATGAAATATATTCATTTTTGACTATTTATTGTTTCAGCCAATTTGTCCTTAGGATACTGCCTCCCAGACTGGGGAGATTGCGAGGAGCATTGGGGGAACTTTCTTCTCTTTTTTTTGGCCACAGTACGCAGCCCATGGGATCTTAGTTCCCTGACCAGGCATCGAACCCGGGCCTTTGGCAGTGAAAGCACGGAGTCCTAACCACTGGACTGCCAGGGAATTCCCTGGGGAAGGGGAAGTTTCAAAATATAAATTCTTGGGCTCCACTCTTAGAGGTGCTCAATCAGTAAAGCTGGAGCCCCTGGAGTGGAGCCCAGAAGTCTATAAATCTTACGAATTCCTCAGGAAATGTGCACTCACTCTCACAGACTGCCAGGGATTATGAACACTATAACCTTTCAAGAAAGGTAAGCTGGCATATCTATTTAAATTTAAAATGGACATCAAACAGTTACATTTCTAGGACTCTACCCTCAAAATAAGAGAACTAGTACAGAAAGGTATATGCTTATAAAGATGTTAACTGCAGCACTGTTTGAAATAATTAAAAAAAAAAGAAAAAGGAACAGCCCAGATGTCCATCATTAGAGGAAGATTTGACTAAATTATGGTCCACCCACATATAAGGTGCTAAGGTTCTAACGTGTAATAGTTTACTTAGAGATCTGAAAGATGCCTTTGATATAAAAGTAAGTTGGTCACTTAAAATATGTTACCTCATTAAAAAAATGAGTTTCAGTTTTATCTATATAGACGTACCTGTGGATGTATAAGTACGGGAAATGTATAACAGGGTCTACACCAAACTGATACTATTCATTAATTCAGGGGATCAGAACTAGGGGGGTGCAGCAGAGAGATCATATTTAAAAACTTAAAAAAAATTCTGTACACCTGTGTTCTGCATTCTTTGAATCGTTACAGTAAGAAGGCATTCCTCCTGTAACTTAGAAAAACAACTATTTCTGGCAAAAAAAGAAAACCACCCTTCTGCTTGTCCAGGTTTGGGAATCAGTTTGTTTTTCCCACTGAGTCTCCTGGCATCCCCAGATTAATACACAGAATAGCACCTTCCCCCAACGTGGGGAAGCCAGGCTGAGCCAGGTGCTCACCAGCTTGGCGCTCCCCAGGGAGGAGGGATGCAGCTGACGGAGCCACCGCATTTACCCAGCGTGGAGGAAATGGGTATCTCCTCTGAAAGCCTGCACTTGGCAGCAAACCAGTATTTCTTAGAGTGGATTCTGCCTTCCACCATAGGTGGTACTTTTCCAACGAAGGTCCCTGTGGCCACATACATTGGAAGGAACGTTCCATATGCTCTCCCACACTCCCCCAATTTCCTGAGCGTGACAAGCATATCAGCATAGCCAAGGCTCTGACAAGTCCTGCAGGATACAGAAAGCTGTTTAAGCTTGTTTCCCAAATTATTTCTCCATGAAACTCTTCTCACACATAAACATTTCCCTTCCAGGAATATTTGTACTCTAATAAGAAAATCTTAGAAATCTATCTCCAGGTGAAATAGCTAATGGTAGAATTCTCGAGCCCTAAGACAAAGATGAGAGAAAAGGGTTTCATGTAGTGGTGGGTTTCCTTGGTCCAGCTGCCTCCCTCTAACTTAGCTACTCTCATCATTCTAAGTAGCCAACTGGACTGTAAATTCTTCTGGCCGGGAAGTCACAGCACATCATACAGGACCAAGCATACAGCTGATGCTTAATAAATGCTTACTGGCTGACTCATTCTTTACTCCTTCCAGACAAACATATGTATTTTCCACCCTCCCTGATCCTCATCCCAATGGGCAGAAGCAGGCTGTGGGTGTTGGAACTCTCGAGGAGGGGACCTTCAATTTGTGTATGGAGAACCCAAGGATGTCACAACACCTGAGTCCCCACGCAGGTGCGTCTATTCCTCAGATGATAAGAAGTCCCCCCATAGTCTCTGTCCCCGCAAAGTCTCTGCCCCACGGCAGGCCGAGCCAGGCCAAGCCTTACTGTGCTGTCCTGCAGGTACTGCTCCCAGATCTCGGCCGTCAGCCCGTGTCCAGCATCGCAGGGCAAGTCCGGAGACACGATCATGTGATTGACCAGGGCTGACAGGTGGGTCCTCACAGTGGACAGGTGTCTGCAGTAGGCAAGCCCTACCAGGGAGGAAGGAAAAGTGTCATTGTCCACCATCCAACACCCCCTGGCTTGTCTCACGGAGTCTCCAAAGTACTGTCCTACCCGCAATCTGATTGAACCCTCATGACCAGCAAACTGTCATCATCCTCCTTTTCCAGATAAGGAAGGTGAGGCTCGGAGAGGCAAAGTCACTTGCTGGCTTAACTGCTTAACAGCCCTGTGACCCTGGGGAAGTCATGTCACCTTTCTCAGCCCCAGCACCTCCTCTGCTGGAAACCGAGGCATTTAATTCACAGGCTGGAGGCAGGAAGAGGCCAGTGACTCCACGGGCTTGCTGTGCCCTGGGGTGCCTCCAATCCATACCAAGAGAAAGAGAATGGGAGAGAGGGGATGACTCGTTCAAACTGCAGCGGGATAAAGAAGGCCCTGGCCAATCAGTAGCTGGGGAGATGCTGAGGGCACTGGTTTGCTTTCAAAGATGGCCCTGGCCCTTCGAGCAATTCCCACCAACTTGCCCCCCTTCATTTGCTCCACCCTGGGTGCCGGGTCCACAGGAAGCACTCAGCCGGTGCTGGCCTATGTGCGCTTTGACCATGCCCGTTCCTTCTGGCTACCGACCCCCAACTCATCCTCGAGTCCCAGAGAGGACCCTGGACCATCTGGAGCCTGAGGACTCACCCCTACCAACAACAGGGGTAATCATGATGATTACGATGAGGATGATATGATAGCTAACATTTACATAGCACACTCTGTTCCAGGGAGCTGTTCCCAGAGCTTACGTAACTTAGTTGATTCTCACTACAACCCTGTGAAGCAGGCACTCTTACTGCGCCCATCTTATAGGTGGGGAAACTGAGGCACAGTCTGCGTGCATCACTTGCCCAGGTCACGTTGCTAGGTGTTGAGCTGGGATTTGAATGCAGACTGTCTGGCTCCAGAACCTGGGCTCTCAACCATCATCAGGGAGGAGCCACACCATGTGATGACATCAAGACCCATCTCAACCCCCAACCCTTCTACCAGGAAGCTCTTCCATTGTGGTTCCATAAATACTCACCCAATGCCTTCTTCACACCAGGCCCTGCATTAGGCACTAGGGATGGTAGTAACAGAACAGGCAAAAACCTTGATCTTGGGGAGCTCATGCTTTCCCTGTTTCTCCAGGCCGATACGACCTGCACTGTTTTTTCGCAGGCCCCAGCAGGATATACTAACACTTCCCTAGAATCCCTGAAATACACACATTGTACCTTCCCCATCTAGGCTGTGAGACAGGGGAAATAAAACCTGCTAAGAATCAAAATAGCAGAGTGGAAAAAACAGAGGCTTTGCCACCAGGCAGGCCTGGGCTTGAGTCCCAGCTCTGTCGCTTATTAGCCGTGTAACCTTGGGCAAGTCACTTTGCCTCTCTGTGCCTCAGTTTCCTCATCTGTTAATTGGAAATAATCAGAGCACCTGTATTCCGAATTTAGTTTTTAAGTTTTGGGGAAGGGATCAGGCCATCTTACTCTTCTGCTCCTGCCTATAGGAGAAGGGGACTGACACTTACTGAGCACCGACTGCATGCAATGCCAGGTGCTAGGGGCTTTATACACGCTTTCCATTCAATCCTGAAAACAAACCCTCTAAGGTGGGCACTGGAGATGCAATGGTGATTAAACCAAACCCCTTCCAGCAAGTGTTCACTGCCTCCCCTTAGGACCAAGGGAGACATTTTATGCCCAATCTGTAAATGAGGAAATTGAGGCTAAGAAAGGTTAATGTAACTTCACCAAAACTAGACACCTAGGAACTAGGAGTCAGGCTCCTTCCCCTGATATTGATGGCATGCAGTAGGCACTGAATAAATGCTCCCTGGAGACCACAATGGCAAATAAGGCCAATACGCACATCCATAGAAAGCTCTGGAAAGAATCTGGTACTTCATATTGTCACAGAGAAGCTTCAAGGGAGCCCTGTAGGAAGGAAGGAAGGGAAAGAAAGACACTTAGTACAGATCCACACATAGCCCAGGTTTGCTGGAGAGGAGCATAACTCGTTATCTCTAGGGAGCAGATTACAACCAGCCAGTCAAGTAGACTGGGGGTGTTACTGTTTCTATCTACACAGCATCACTGCCCCTTCCTCTGCTATCAGCTTGGGAGTTACCTCCTCCCCAACTCTGTCCCTAAGGTTTGGGTAGAGCTGATTCTACCCAGTACGTGACTCAGCTTGGAGTCACAGTTATTGGGTCGGGGGTGGGGGGCAGTGTCACATGATCCAACCTGGGCCAATGAAAATCAGCCCTGGAACTTTTGTTGGAACTACTAGAAAACAGACACTCTTTTCTCTGCTTGAGTTCCTAAGCCAGTGGGATGTAGGGCAGCAGCTGCTGGGATCCGTTTTTACTACTGCACAGGAAGGGCCAGCTTGAGAATGAAACCATCATAGACACAAGCAGAGCCAAGAGCCAAAGAAACAGACATCCCTCTGTGGAGCATCTCGATCCAGCCATGCCTGAAGCCACCATACCTCTGGATGTCTCAGTTCTATCAAGAGATTTTCATTTGCACCAGTTTGAAGTGGGTTTCTTTCAGCAGCAGAAAGTGTTTTGACATCTTTTTATTTTTTGATTGGAGTATGGTTGCTTTTCAATGTTGTGTTAGCCTCCACTGCACAACAAAATGAATCAGCCATACATACACAGCCACATGTCCGACTTCTAAAGTGACCCCGCTGAACCAAAGTGGAGCCAGACTGCGATTCGGACTCTGGCTGACTGCAAAGGCGGTAATGCCTCAGAGCTTCTCCTTGCATGGGAATTTGCGGGGGTGGGGGTGGGGGAACTGTTTTGGCTGAAAGAAGGCCTCAGAATTGATGGAGAAAACAGGACTGCTGAAGGTAGCGTTGTGCATTCTTGGAGAAAACAGAGTGGAGGAATATTACACCCGTTAAAAACCCAGCGAGACTGGGAAGGAGGCATGGCTGAAGTCCTCCAGTTATGCACGTGGAGGCATTAAACATTAAAGTCACCCTCTTTGTGCCCTCAGGCTGGTGAGGCTTGGCTTCCTCGGGTTACATAAGGACAGCACCACACTGACAGCTGCCCCACAGTGGCCTTGGCCATCTGCAAGGTGGTGAGTTCCCTATCATTACAGACGTGGAAGCAGATACTATGAGAGGTACTAGGTTAGAGCAGCATTTGTCAATTGTCCATATGCACCATCATCACAGAATCACTTGGGGTTTCTCCAGCATGTGGATTCCTAGGTCCTGCACAGACCTACTCAGTCACGATCTCCAGTAAGTGGTCCAGGAAGCAGTACGTGATGCCCAAAGTGATTCTGATGCCTATGAAAATGTGAGAATCTCTGGTCATTTCAGTGCTTCTCGAGCTTAAAAGTACACACGCGATCTTGGGACCTTGTTAAATGCAGAATCAGCTTCAGTAGGTCTGGCGTGAAGGACAGAGAATCTGCTCGGGTGATGGTACTGCTGGCGCGGAGACCACACCCTGAAGGCCAGGAAGTAAGTATATGGCTTTATCTGATGCTGGCCCCCATTTACACGCCCATGACTGAAGACTGGACCGCCCACTGGGACAGAGGCCCAGCAAGGAAAAAGGAATTCCATTCTCCCAGGCCAGGCCAGGCGGGGTCAATGGGAAACCTGACCAGTCTCAGGAATGGGCTGCGTAGTTCCAAGGAGACAAAGCCCTGTGGGCAAGGAGAGAGGTGATCTGGGGATTTAACTTTATGCAATAAATTAAAAAGCGTCATTTATTGAACATCACCATGTGCCAGGTACACGTGCTGGCCACTTCAAACCAGTATGTGATTTGTCCTTACAACAGCTACATGACGTAAGCATTAGTATCCCCACTTGTTGGAAGAGCAAACTGAGGCATGTTTGGTTGTCATTAAGTAATATTTCCAGCTTCTGCCTTCCAGGAGTGTGGTAGGACACACTTCCTGGTCCCTTGTTGGTGGGGCCAATGAGGTGTGAGTGAAAATGTAAGTGCTGCACTCGGGCTGGAGCATTTAACCACTGGTTAAACCCCATCCAGAGCTCCATTTCCCTCAGTCACCGTGATTCGCAATGTTCAAGATGGTGGTGGCTCCATCTGCCGGGCCCTTTAATGTGGAGAAACCAGAGCCCCCAGCTGACCCAGGATAGACACACAGCATGAATATGCACGATGGACAATCCTTTATTGTAATAAGCCACTGAGATTTCAGGATTGTTTGTTACAGCGTCATAATCTTGTTTATGCTGACCGATATATGTAAGGAAGCTCCAACAGCTAGACTTCACATGGCTAGGATTTAACCCAGACATGGACGATTCTATAGCCTATGTTCACTCCTCTGAATACAAGGCAAGGCAAGAAATGGGCATCTGCAAATCTCTGGTAAATGCTTCCGTTCCCTCCAACCACAGTCCAAGCCCCTCATACCTCTCATGGTTGCAGCCATTGGTTGAGCCACCATCAGCCGAGCCACTCTGTGAACAGGAAGATTTCCGTGGGCTGGGTTGCCATAGGGATGGCAGGTTGCTCACGGAGACATCCATCAGGTCCTGGGGGACTGTGGTGGGTAGAAGGGGCAGAGGAAGAGCCATGGTTAAAAGCCTATGTGGGTCACAGAAACCTCACCCCAAAGCAAGCAGCTCACCCCTAGACCAGCACAGGGATAGGGAAAGACTCTGAATGTCACAGCAGGAGACAGCGACCCCAAACCAGGTCCTTGAGCCCATCCGAGCCAATGAAAGCCACCACCAAGATTTCGGGCCCCCAGCAGATGGGCAGAGCCGATGAAAGCTGAAGAGACAGAAGGAGAACAGACAGAAAGAGATCAGAGCCAAGGAAACAGGCCCAATCCCCGAGCAGGAGGCCAAGCCTCACCATGTTGTCATTCAGTTGTCCTCATAGGAGGCTGGCAGGAAGGAAGGGGAGCCTGCTGGGGACGTCTGGGGAAGGCTGATGGCCTCGAGTCCCCAGAGGTAGGTCTCATGGGGAGCTCCTGGTGGTGAGATGTAAGGAAGCCTGACTCAACAGGTGAGGCAGGCCACCCAACAGCAAGGGGACCCAGTGGAGTCCCCACTGATGAGGGTGCCTGCACTGTCCATGGTCCTGGGCCTGTAGCTGCTCTACCAAGAGAGCCTCAAATAGGTTGGCAACCCCCCAGAATCATGTTGAGGGGGCATGTTGAAAAGCCATATGCCTGTATCCCACCCCTGACCTACTGAATTAAAGTAGGTCCTACTATATGCAGGCTGGATCCTGGAGATACAGCCCTTGAGTCCGTGCTTCAAAAACAGTTTTGAGGTAGCAGCCACATTTGAGAACCAAGAGGGCACAAATGATCTCCTAACTCTTGGACACTGGTGGTTCCCGATCAATTGCTCCCAAGGATATAGCACTTATAGTTTCCCTTACTGTCTTCTTTCCCAGGTCCATGGAAACCTCAGCATCTGCAATGCTGCAGAACAAACACACCGGTGACCCAGGCATTAGAATTTCTACAGTTAATTTCCTGGTCTCTTGGTGCAAAAAAGTTGTTTTCTCTGGGACAGGGCTTGGTAAATATTTTCTGTAAAGGGCCAGGTAGAAAATATTTTAGGGTTTGCAAGCCACTATCATAACCACTTGACTCTGCTGCTGTAATGCAAAAGCAGCCAAAAACAAAAGGCAAACAAATGAGCACGGCTATGTTCTAATAAAACTTCCTTTGTGGACACTACAATGTGAATTTCATATCATTTTCACGTGTCACAAAATATTATTCTTCTTTTGATTTTTTTTCGATTTTAAAAAATGTAAACACCATTCTTAGTTCATGAGCTATACAGAATGAGACTGGATTTGGCTCGTGGGCCATAGTCTGCCAAACCCTGCTTTAGGAAATTAAGAGGGGTACTCATTTGCCCCATGAGCCATGCCTCCTCAAGGATGACTGGTAATACCTGGCCTCTTCCCTTGGGCTCTAAGGAGAGGGGGAGCTGTGGATCTGGCCCCCCTAGTCGCCACAGATCCGTAGCTGACAGCGTCTGCCCCCACCCACTGACAGAATAGAAAGCTGCCTACAGAATGAGGTTCTTGAGGCCACCAAAAGTGGCTTGTTGCCCTACTCCTCCCCATAGACTCACCAATGAGCTGGACGAGAAAGACCAGTAGGCCCCTGTAAAATGTTCTAGAAAAAGTCCCAGTTCTCAGCACTTATCAGTTTCACGCAGATGTGGCAAGCATGCCTCCACCCCCAGCCTCTCACACCTTGCAGACATCATCAATGGATCCCTCTGCTACAGAACCCTCAACACTCCAAGCTGCGTCCTGCAGCACGGAGGTAGGACAGTGTGAGGGCATCAATATTTCTCCTGCCTCCACCTCCCCCGGGACCAAGACTCAAATGACAACATGGCAGAGGTGGCTGGCACCCAGCCCCAGGGGTGGGGAGAGCCCAGACATTACTGGGGGGCTGCGGCTTCTGGCTTGATGTGGGGAGGGTGGTGTCCCATGTGGTCTGCGCCCACCGACTGCCCCTGGCCACCACTAACGCGGACCGTCCCGCAGGAACCACCATCCAGGCAGGGCCCACGGAGACAGGGGAAGTGCCACCCACAGCACTGGAAGCAACTTAAGAGGCAAAATAAAAAGCCCTGGTGAAATGGAAGGTCTGCGGTGACAGGAACACTGAAAAGGCGAGAAGAACCAATTCCCTGAGGCTTGAAACCTTCCCCTGTCCTGTTCCACTTAGTTCCCATGGATTGTGTTTGATCAGAGGAAGAAAGAATGCTGTTACCTATAAAGTGCCTACTCTGTGCTCGGTGCACATCCCCTACTATATGCAGGGGATTGCCTTATCCCTAACGACCCTGTAAGGGATGCATTTTTTTTTTCCTATTTTGCAGAAGAGAAAAGTGAGGCTCAGAATGGTAACATAACTTACTCAAAGCCTCACCTTTTTGACTAAAGTCCCCCCTTCTCTTCCCACTAAGAAGAGCTGTCACTTCCCGAGCTCAAGTCCTATCATTATCCCCTTTTACAGATTAGAAGACTGAGGCACAGAGAGTTCAAGCAGCATGCCCAAGACTACTCAGCTAATAAGTGGTGGAGCCGGGATTCCAACCTAGAGGATCAGACCCCGAGATCCTATTCATACTCTCAGCTGTTTTCCTACTGGCTGTTGTCTCCCCAAACCATCCTTGCCCTAGACCAGCGGTTCTCAACTGGGGTGATGTTGGCCTCCCAAGGGACACTTGGTGATGTCTGGAGACATTCTGTCCGTGACTTGGGAGTTAGCTAGATGTTACTAGCATCTAGTGGGCAGGGATGCTGCTCAACATCCTATATAACATATAAGACTCTTCCCTCCTCCACCCACAAACAGTTATTCAGCCCAAAATGTCAACAGTGCCAAGGCTGAGAAACCCTGCACTGGGCAGGTGCTGTCCAATGTGAGGTACAAGCATAATTTAAAATTTCCTAGTAGCCACACTAAAAGGGTAAGAAGAAACAGATGAAGTCAATCAGCAATATGTGCTGTTTAACCCAATAAGCTCCAAACGTTATCTTTTTTTGTTTTTTGGCCGCATGGCGTGGCACGTGGGATCTTAGTTGCCCGACCATTGTTGACCAGGGATCGAACTCGCACCCCCTGCAGTGGAAGTGCAGAGTCTTAACCACTGGACCGCCAGGGAAGTCCCACCAAATGTTATCATTTTCACACAGAATCAATATAAAATAATTAATGAGATATTTTACATTCTTTTTCTTGGTACAAAATCTTCAAAATCCAGTGTGCATCGTACACTTACAATTTGGACTAGCCCCATTTCAAGTGCTCAGGACCATATGCGGCTCACACCTCCCATACCAGACAGTACAGAGACTGTCTTGGCGACAGAGGGGTCTGGAAATGCCCTTCTCTGACTGTGAACCCACCTAAATGCTTGAGAACTTGTCTTTGCCTCCTCTGTGCACCAGAAGCAGGCACAGAACCAGGTGGTGGAGACAGGGGTGAGAAGACACGGAAAGGGAGTTTAGAACCATCTGTGGCCACATCTTTCCTCCCACAGGGGAAAACTCTTCTCTTATCATTTAAGGCAGGCATCTGTATACTTTTTCTGCAAAAGGCCAGCCAGTAAATATTTTTGGCTTTGTGGGCCATGTGGTCTCTGCCCCAACTAGTCAACTCTGCGGCTGTGGCTTTTCAAGCAGCCACAGACCATATGTAAATGGATGGGTGTGGCCGTGTTCCAATAAAACTTTATTTACAAAAACAAGCAGTGGGCTGAATTTGGCCCACAAGAAGGGGTTTGCTGATTTCAGATTTAGGCACTTCCTCAGAAAGAACTTTACAGACCTTACAGATGAAAATCATAACATGACTGTTTTGTAAACTCTGTGACGCTCAGGGTCCTGAGAAAATCAACCAAGCATGGGGGTCACCATTTCCATGTGGGCTGAACCTGACCTTGAGGATGAAGGGAGTGAAACCACAATGCCCTCCCCTACCCTCCCATCAAAACAATCTGCATGGAGTGGATGTAAGAAGCACAAGCTCTGGAGCCAGACCATGTGGGTTCAAATGCCAGCCATGCCAAGGATTAGCTGGGCAATCCTGGACCAGTTTTTTAACCTTTCTGTGCCTCAGTTTCCTCCTTTGAACAAGGGGGGATGGTGATGACAGTGGTACCTGCCTTGGAGGGCTGTGGTGAGGATTAAGTGAATTAAGACATGGAGAGAGCACAGAAGTGGGCTCAGCACACAGTGTCACTTAGTACATGAGACCCACCGTTGCTCACAGGGCATCTGCCATATTAGGTGTGTGATGTATCATTGAGCTGACTTCTAAGAATATGATCCCGGGTGGGGACTGCTGTTATCCCAGTTCTACAGATGAGGAAATGAGGCCTGGAGAGGGCCAGTCACTTGGCCACATTGCAGTGGCAGACTTGAAAGTAGTAATGTGTTCTTTTCTCTAAACCAGCAGTTCTCATCCGGGGGCAATTGGGCCCCCAGAGGACACTTAGCAGTGTCTGGAGACATTTCTGGTTGTCACAACGTGGTGCTGGCGGTGGGGGCGGATTTACTACTCGGCACCTAGTGAGTGGAGACCAGGCATGCTGCTCAACACCCTACAGTGCACAGGACAGCCCCCAACCACAAAGAATTACTCCAGCCGAAATGTCAGTGGTGCTAAGATTGAGAAGCCCTGTTCGAAATACACTGTCTTGGTTGGGGTTTCCTTGAAGGCAGACAAGGATTCAAGTGCAAGTTGGGAGATGTTCCCAAGAAGCACAGGTAGGGGACAAGTGAAAGGACACAGGAGGGGAAGGGTGAAGAGGGTAACAAGCTGGTCACTGCATCAGTTACCATCATGGGCACCTGGCGCTTGATCTCGTGGGGGGCCTCCAGGACATGTGCAGACACACATTTCGGAGTGTTCTCACCTGAGGGGTGAGGAAGCTGGGGCATTTATACACCAGCTCCTACCGGACACTGGCGGAGGGCTGCTCCAGGGAGGCACTGATTGTAATCCACCCCACCCACCCACCCGGGCAGAAGGAACCCCGGTGGCTGGAGACACTAAGGCTGGCAGCTGGCAGTGGAGCTGCCTGCACAGAGGGTGTGGGTGGGTGCAGCTAGCATCTGTTGCCCTGGCACGTGCAGGGCCACAACAGGCTAACGTGGATATTCCCCAAATAAGTAAGACGTTCAGCACCCAGCCTGGCTCCCAGCAAGAGCCTACAAATTGTTTGTTGGATGAGGCCCTGTGGAGAGAGCTGCCTGGGAAGGCAGCCACAGGGCACTGGCCTCTCTGATAAATCAGCTCTCTGTGGGGGGCGGAGGGGGGCGGGGGCGTGCGCCATGTGAGCCATAGTACCGCAGAGAGGCTAGGATGGCTTCAGCCCCTGATCCTGGGCAGGAACGGATATGGCAATACACGTCAGGACGCTCCATGGCTCTTAAAGACACAGGAACATGAGGCTTTGCTCCTAACTGAATACACGTGAAAACACAGGCTAACCCAAGCAACATAAGACCTTACCACCAAGCCTGCCCCCGTCCCAGCTCCGACAGCAGTGGACGTGAACTGGAGCGTTAAGCAGCCTGGCACGATTAGTCCAACCTAGCCAGGGAGGGTGTCTGCTTTCAAAAGAGCCTCTCACTGCCCAGCGTGGTCACTTAAGCAAAGGGAATCTCAGAGCCATTATCCATCAAATGGGAACAGGGCTGCAGAGGGTTAAATATTTAAAATAAGGTTTATAGAAAGAGCCTATAACTTATTATTGATTTGTTTAACAGACATCCACACAGTGCTTAACAAATGTCAGGCCTCCTTCTGAGAACTTTTCAAATATTAATTCATTTCATCGTCACCACAGCCCTCTGGTAATGAAGATCTTCATAGCAACAGTTCCCATTCACTAAGCATCTACTTCATGGCAGTCACCATGCAAACTGTAGGACACATGTTTTAATCTTGTGTGCCAGTGCCCAGGGCTTCCCTTCCCCTCTGCTGGCTTTTATTTATTTATTTGTTTGTTTATTTATTTATGGCCGCGCTGCGCGGCTTGCTTGATCTTAGTTCCCCGACTAGGGATTGAACCTGCGCCCTCAGCAGTGAAAATGCAGAGTCCTAACCACTGGACCACCAGGAAATTTCCCCCCTCTGCTGTCTTGACAACCATTTATTGAGGGCCTACTGTATGCGAGGCCTCATTCTATGGGCATTACATTGACCAGCTTATTATCTCATTGAATCCTTACAACAATACATTGAAGTAAAATAATAATAACAACATAATAGCATGTGAATGTTCTTTCTGTGCCAAGTGCTTTATCTCATTTGATCCTCGCAAGAGTCCCATGAAATAGGTGCTATGAATAGGTCCCCATTTTACAGATGAGGAAACCAAGGCACAGAGGGGTGAAGTGACTTGCCCAAGTGCAACCAGGATTCCAGAGCCCATATCACTGCTGCTACCCCATGCCACCTTGTGCCCATGGACATCTTTATTAGCTAAGTAGAGAGTGCTTATTTGTTTTCATTTGGGGAAAATCAAGGCTGCCAAGACCCCAACTTCCTGATTCCAGGTCCCCCTGCTGGCCCCAGAATCCACATCTCTTGTCCTCTAGTTCCACATGGCTGAAGTCAACTTCAGCACCAGCTAACAGGTGGATCCCTGGGCCCAGGGCCAGGGCAGCTTACCGAATTCGGACTGCATGCCAGGGTAGATGATCCTGAACACGTAATCCGTGGCCTCCTCATCTTCCTTGTCTGAAGACGTGGACTCGGACGAACCCTGAGGGCTTCGCTTGCGCAGTCTGGGAAATACTTTGCCCTGAAAGAACAAATCCCAGTGCGTGGTCCCTGGGACTCACCTGTCTCCACAACCTGCACAGCCCGAGGGTCTCTGCGGGGCATGCAAGAGCCTATGCAGCCACATAAGGGCCCATGGGCAAGAACAGCCAGCCACTCCCCATGGCTTACCCCTACCCCAGCCTCCCTGGGGCTCCCACGATCACTCACCTTCCCCCGCTGAGACCAGAGTGGCGGGTCCAGCTGCCCGTGAGGGAGGAGCCCATTCTCCAGGCACGAGAGGAACTGCAGGAGGTGACCTCCCTTGGGGAAGCGGAAGGGCGGCCTCTGGATCCCGTCCTGGCTGACCAACACCACTGTCCCACCGCTGTCCACTGCCACCGCGACCCGGCCAGAGGAGACCCAGCAGGAAGTCACTATGAGACATGGTGATGGGCCCCCGCCCAGGCATGCCCAGCCAGACCCAGCGGTCCTGCTCTAAGGCTCTGGGAAAGGTCTGGGAAGAAGCTCAGGGGCAGCTGTCACCTCCTCTGAGTCCCCCTCATCCCACCCACCAAGGTCATCAACTGGGGAACTACAGGACAAGGTCAAGAAGAAGGTGCTTGGCCTCCCTGCATTCACCCACCAAAGGAAAAAGGTACCCCCAAACACCCTATGCCCCTCAAACACACTCTACAAATTGACCTGACCTATTTTTGTATGGAGGCTTTCAGACAGACCCATTTTTAGGGCAGTAATTGACTCTTTTTTTTTTTTAATTTATTTATGTATTCATTTATTTTAGTAATTGACTCTTGCTAGCATGTATTAAGCATTTACTGTATACATGCATAGCACGTTAAAGGCACTGTCTTATTGTAATATTCAAAAGAGCACTATGAGGCATATCTATTACTGCCTATTTTGCATATGATAAAACTGAGGCTCAGAGAGGTTATGTAACTTGCCCAAGGTCACACAGCTGGTGAGTGGCAGGACCTGGATCTGAACCCACGTCTGTCTCATTAAATAATTTAAATCACTGTGTTTTGTGTCTTGGTGATGTACAGATTCCTTTCTTAATAAAGCAAGATGGCCCTCTGCTTGTTCAGAATATACCTTCCTTGAGCTGTAAAGGAGAACTCTAGCTATAAATCTTTGATTTTCAGAACACTGACTTTGGAGGGACAAAGGCCTGGGTTTGAGACCAGACTGGGGAGCTTAGGAAGTATATCAACGTGCCACGCTGCTTCCTCACCTCTAAAATGGGAATGATGGAGCCCCTACCGCTGGGTTGTTGCAACGATTAGATAACAAGCATGTGAATAGTGAGAACTGTGCCTGATACATGGGTTTAATGCTGAGCCCTTAACAAATGCCATTTGATCCTCACAGCAACCCCATGAACAGACGCTGTTATGATTTCCATTTTACAGATGGGGAAACCGAGGCTCAGAGAGGTGAAGTCACTTGTCTGAGGTTGCACAGGTAATAAGTGGGTGGGGCAGGCAGGGGGTCCAGGAGGAACACACCCCAGCCCCATGCTCACCCTCAGTCCCTACCTTGCTGGTGGCAATGCAGGTAGACAATCTCCTCCAGGCGGATGGTCATGGCATAGTCCCAGTAGACGCTAGAAGGGGAGAGAGGGTCAAGCTTGCATGATGTCTGCCCAACTCGCCATGGGGAAGCCCAATCCATGGGCTCCTCCACCCTCCTCACCAGGACCACCTATCCCCAACATCCATGTCCCAGTCTTCCCAGACTCTATCTCCCCTTCTTCTGGTTCCAGTACCCCAATTTTCCAAGGAATCCCCCCTACACACACATTTCTTTAACCCCAGTCCATGTGGCTAAGGCTGATCTCTCCTACCCTCCCCCACCTCAAGGACTCCAGGAATGGGCACCTGACCCTGGTGTCTTGGCCACTCAGTATATGACACTGTTCCAGCCACTGTGAGTGGTTCACAGATTGCCCCATGATGCAAGCAGAGCCAATGAGACTCAATTATTGGATTTATGTTAGAAATCTCTGGGAAGGAGATGCTCCTTTCTGCTAGGAGAGTAGTGGTTAGGAGATAGAACTCTGGAGATGTAGAGGGCCATGGCAAGAAAAAGCCTGCCTGTGAATGCAGTCAACAGTTGGGAAAGTAGAGCCAAGAGATGGAAAGAGTTCAGGTCCTCATTTGAGTCCCTGGATCCAGCCATGCCTGAAGCCACCACCCTGGATTTTTCAGTTCATGTGAGCCAATGATTAAGGCAGTTTGAGTTTGGTTTTCTGTCACCAGCATCTAAGATAAGAGTATTGACCAACTCCAGGCCACCATGTGGTTAGAACAGCCACTCAACAGCCTTAACTGCACAGGTCTCAGCAGGGTGACTTGAAGGCTTCCATGAATCTCATTTTCCTCCTCTATAAAACGGGGCTCATAATAATATCTACTGCATCGTGTTGCTGTGAGGATTAAATGGAATCACATATTTGAAGGGCTTAACACAGTGGTGATGCATGAAAAGGTACTTGGTGAACAGTCCCTGTGATGATTTACTTAAGGTTTTCCATTTCCAGCTCAATGCCTACTGCTGTCTTGAAACAGATTGCCCTTCCCCTCAGAACACAGTGGACAGTGGGGGCCACAGGAGTGCACTGTTCAAGTTTCCTTCAGATCTTGCTGTGGGGAGCAGAGCTGACCAACCAACAGCTTCAGAGGCCGCCCCTGTGGATCCACCACATCTGTGCTAAGGTCATGCTTCACTTGAGCTGCTTTTAGTCAGGACTGAGCACGTGGGGGTGACAGTGTAGGTCTATTCTTGTGGGCTGGGAGACTCCTCCAATGGTCAACTTTAGCCCAGGGATTCCCTACTGATCTGGCCAAATGTTCTTAGAACTGCACTGTGTCCGAGATTCTTCTGGGCCAGTCTTCCTTCCTTTCCCCATCCCTTCCCAGTAATGAGAACAGCTTCTCGGTCTGCCCGCCTCGTCCTGCTCCTCACTTTGATCCTTTGCAGGTTCTTCCCCCATTACATCTCTTCTGCACGTCTACTCCTGTCTTGGTGTCTGCTTCTTGGAGGACACTAACACAGGCGTCAAGGTCAGGCAGGGTTTAAATCCCACTCCTGCCACCTACGTGGAGCCAGTCTTTCCCCGTCTCTGGGCCTCAGTTTCCTCTGATGTGAAGCAAGGAAGTTGGAATATATGCTCTCCGAGGGTCCTTCCTGCACAGGTCTATACCAGAATCAGTCTCGCCAGGATCCATGGAGTGACTGTCCTTGGACGATGGTCAAGTATACAAGCGTTTTTCTGAGAAGCAGCCTCTTCCGAGCCCCTCACAAGGCGAGTCTCAGTGAGGAGTTCCTTCCCAGGGCTTCCACACCAGGCCCATCACACAGGGCTGCAATTGCCTGTTTTCTCCTCTGTCTCTCCAAGAGGTGCTGTGGGGGCCACAGGAGTGCCCCCAGTTCCTGGAGAGGGACTGGGCTTTTTGTTCACTTCTGCAAAATGCTTAAAGAATGTTCATAATGAATGGTAAATGCTGGATCCTGGAATGCCCAGGAAACAAGGCAACTCTCCAATTACCACCAGACACCAGCAAGGAGGATCTCTGTGGCCACAGGTCCTTTGGATCCACCTAAATTAACACCAACAAACCCCATGACCGGGATGCCTTTCCAGCTGCCAGGCTTCCTGCTAAGGGCTTTATATGCATTTTCTTATTGACTCTTCCCTGTATGTCTCTTCAGAGGTTCCATTACCACATCCCCACTTTACAGATGAACAAACTGAGGCTCAGGGAGGTGAAGTTGATTATCCAACTGGGAAGGAACAAGAGTTGAGTTTCTGTTTTCGTTTTACATGTTCTAACGGCTTCTAGAGTGGAATTTCTGGGTCATATAGCAAGGGTATGTTATAAGAAACTTCCAAACTTGTTTGTAAAGTGGTTGGACCATCAGCAGTGTATGAGGGTTCCAGCTGTTCCACATGGCAGGGCTGAGATTTGAGCCAAGTCTGGGCTGACTCCAGAGACCAAATATCCACCTTTCTGGTGGTATTTCCCCTCAAACATCAGGAAACCCAGCTGGGGAGTCATGATCCTGGCTGTGTAAGAGGGAAGTCTGGCTGGGAAAAGAGGAAAGAGGTCCTGAACCTCCTCCTCCTTATCGTCATTGTCCCTTGATCCCCAGAGGGATGCTGGAGCCCCTGGGTTCCCCCCTTTCCCATGCCAACATGCACATTTCTGACCCCTGGCTGTTTTTATTCCAGTGAACCTCAGTTCCAGGCAAGGATAACAAGATAGATGGGGGTTCAGAGCCCAGGGCTGGGGAAGTTCCCAACCCCATTAGCAGTGACCTTTGACGTGCAGATTCAGCTGGAACTAAATATTGAAGCACTTATGATATGCCTGTCCACAGAGGAAAAGATGATGCAGAAACAGGCAGAAACAGAGTCCCCGATGATTTGAGCTGGAGGGAAGGTGCTTGGCAACCATTTGGTCCAATGTCTTTCCCAAAACATTAACATCAAAAGTTTCCTGCCCACACAATCCTGGGCTTAGGTCCAACCAACAAACAGAGTCCTTGTGTTGTTGAAAGCTTTGATGTTTGGTGGAAGACACGTCAATGTTTAGGAACCCCTGCAGACCCTTGGGGAACCCTTCATGTTTTGGAGAGCTCATCCTGTCCACCCACCTCATTTGATAGGAGAGGGAAGCTGAGGCCCAGAAAGGGGGAGTGATGTACCCCAGGTCATCCAGTGAGGTGAGGACCGAGCAAGGACTTGTTCCCATCACATCCATTTATTCATTGCTTATTCGTTGTCTCCTTCAGTACAATGTAAATACAGTGTAAGCTCTGAAAGATCGATTTTCCTCTCCTTTTACGCATCTGTTCTCTCTCTTGGACCAAGCACAGTGTCTAGCACACGGTAGGTACTCAGTTAACATTTGATGAATGAATCCAGGTCCCCTGACTTCCCTGCTTTGCTTCACAATTATTTGATATCTAAAGGGCGAGACAGTCGGAACACAAGTCGTAACAGATTTATTATGATTTTGTAAATGCTAAGAAGGAGATTCAGGGGACCTCCGTGGGACCTGAACTCAGCTGGGAGGTCAGGGAAGGCCTGATACAGAGATTTCCGATGAACAAGCTGATATAAGGTTCAAGGGCAAGAGCATTTCCTCGGCTCCCACACTGCTCCTCCCAGAAGGTGTTGCCATCAGAAACTCAGGAGTCTGGCTGGAGCTGAATTACGTGGCCCAGCTGAGGACTGACTGCACCTCCCAATGACCGTCTCTGAGGACAGACGGTAACCCTTGCCCAGGAAGTGATCAGCTTAGAGAATGATATTAATCACACCAAAGCCTGGCGTTAATCGCACCGAGGCTTAACACTACACAGAATACAGTGATAGTGCTCTGGTCACGGCTCTTGGAAAGAGTTCTTCTTTTTTATATATAAATATATATATTTATACTTACAAATATGTATATATATTTATAGATGAAATCCTATAATTTCATGATGTTTGTTTGCTACTGCAGGACAATATGAAAGGCAGAGGGGATGATGGGATGGCTGTTAGGGCTGCATCATGGGTACCTGAGTTCTATTTTTATGTTAGAAATTCCTCATAATCAAAAGTTTTGAAGAAATCGAGAACATGTATAATAATAATAATAGAGCCCGATGGTGGGCTCAGAGCAGCAAAACCCATCATCCCTCCTCCCCACCGGCAGCCAAGACTCCCCCAGCTGAAATCACCGGGCGGGCTGCACCTCTGCATGGCGGCTTCCCTGTGTTTTTCCTAAACTTTCCCTAATTGCGCTGGAACACAGGGGATCGCAGGCAGGGAATCCCTGGTCCCCGGGTCTCTTTGAAGTGTGACTCCAAGGCCTTTGCTGGGTCTTATAACTCGCAGGGTATTACAGGAGATACAGACCTGGACCAGATGCTCACAACCAACACCTCTGGCCTTCCTTTTGCATTGAGTGATGGGTAAGGTGGCAGGAGACTGGGGAGTATTTGCCATTTGCGGGCTTACGAGATCTTTGTTACGATTTCTCTCTCCGGGTGGTGTTTGCCCAGGGCACTGCCTAATACCTATATCCTAAGATTCTTCCAGTCAGTTCCCAGATCCTCCTGAGTTACCCACAAGGCCACAGCTGCAGGGAGGCTGGACCAAGTGGCCATACCAACCAGACGGAGCAGGGGCAGAGGCGGGGCACAAGGGACAGGGCACAAACATCCCTGCGCCGAGGGGAAGGGAGGCTCCCAGCACCCTACCTCTTCTCGTAGTCCAGGTCCCCCACAGACCCGTTCATCAGCTGGTTGGGCGTCCACTTCAAGGTCATGACGTCAGCTGTCTGGTGCAGGGACAGATACCCCGGCACAGCCTCCATGTCATCCCTCTGCAGAGACAGCAGGACTCAGGCCTGATCATAGCGCTGGCATCACAGTGGACACGGGCCCTGGCCCATGTGACTCAAGGGCACACAACCAGAACCAAGAGGTTGGCTCATTCCCTCCACGGCCATGTCCATCTGGAAGACCCCGAGCCTCCCTCCAGATGGCTGTGCTAAGCCAACCACCACGACGGGTTTGGTTCTACGGAGTCCAGCTGTGAAGGCCGCCCACCCCACCCTTTCATGTGGCTCAGGAGCCCTGATGCAAGGGTGGAGTCGGGGGGGAATCTTTAGAACCAGGAAGGGGGCTCTGTCCTCTCAATAACACCCTTTCCAAAACGGAAGGCATGTATCTGCCATCACTGTGCCCAGTCTTAAGGGAGAAAGAGATGGCAGCCGAGTTCTGTTCCACAGATATCGCCCAGAACGCCCTCCCCAAATACCCTCTCCATACTCCCCGCCCGGGAGCCCCATCCTCTGCCTTCCCAATATGCCTGCAGGGCTTCTCACCTGCTCTGCTCTATCCCAAGTGGGGTTTGGCAGAGGGGGCTGTCTCCAAGCCTCACACATGAGAGGCAGCCCTCCTCCCCCCAGATTCACCCCACAACATGTGGAGACAGACAACTAACATTTACTGAGCACCGAGGGTGTACCGAGCACGGCTCCACTCCATAAATATCTCAACCACACATGCCAGCAACCCCGGGAGGAAGCATCTTTGCCGTATTTCATCGATTCTAAGATACACAATTTTTTTTCACATTTTAGTGCACCTGAAACGGTGCATAGCAGGTTCAGTACAAATGAGTGAACTAAATGAGTGAGTGATTACAACAGAGAATGATAGATAGACAGCTGGCTGGACAGATGGATGGACAGATGAACTGGAAAACAAATGGACAAGTGCAGACATGGATTGATGATGGGTAGATGGATGGATTAATAGATGAATATAATTATGGGTGGATGGATGGAGGTAACGATGGGTAGATGGCCGTATGGACGTAATGATGGGTAGATGGATGGATGAATGAATGGGTGGTTGGGTGGATATAAATACAGGCCGATGGATAAAGAAATAGTGATGGATGCATGGATAGAGTGATGGGTGAATACAGAGACTGGAAGAGAGGAGACTGGCTGGGTGGGTGGAGACTTTGACAGATGGATGAATAGATGGGTGAATGGGTGGATGGATGGATAGATGAGCAACCAGGAGCCAGAGGGAACTCCTCCTCTACAACCTGGAGCCAGACCCCCAGTGGAAGAACTGGGCCCAAGATGAACTCTCACCGGCTGAACCAGAACGTTGTTCTTGCCATAGAGCAGGGTGGCCCGGGAGTTCTGGTGCAGGGACTCTACGTAGTCACGGGCGGAGAGGGACGGCCGGTCATCCATGCTGCTGCTCGAATGCCTTTTCTGGATCTGGCAATGTGCGGGGAGGTGGCAGATGAGGTCTGGAGTGACCACCAAGGCCCCGGTCCACTCCCCACCTCCACACCAAGTCCAGAACTCAGCCAGACTCCCTCCCAGTGCCCCACCGTCCACCCCACTCACGCAGAGGGCCGGACGCTTGGTGGGCGAGTCCTGTCGCAGGTGCAAGCTGTGGATGCGGTGCCTCTGGACAAGCTCGTCAGCTGAGGGGTCCGTCCAGAAGTGATCGGAGGTCTTCATCTTGGTGTACTCCAGGGCGCAGGGTCCTACTGTGGAGCAGACAGGGGCTGGGAAGCCACCTCCCTGGAAAGTCCTCCCTCCCTTCTACGCCCAGATGGACCACTTATTTAACCGCCTCTCCCCTCCAGGCAGCTAGCATGACCCAGGGTCCTGCTGAAGAGAAACCAGCACAAGACCCTGAAAGCAAGAGGCTGGAGGGAGGCGAGAGAGGCCCTTAGGAGGTGCCCCCGGAGCTGAGACCAGAGATCCAGAGGAAGCTCAGAGCACTGGACCACTTACCCAACAAAGATGCAAGGATGGGGCCATCCACGGGGTCCATCAGGAGGGCTTCCTTCTCGTAATACTTACTAGCAAGAGAGGAAAGGACATGCAGGGTTGTATGGTGACCAGCGGAGGGTGCACAATCAACTACAACCTGAAGGTTAAGAGCAGACTGGGTTCAATGCCTCTCTGGTCACCCAGTACCTCTGTGAGCCTCAGCTGCCCCATCTGTAAAATGGGGATAATAATAATATGTCTCATAGGGCTGCCAAAGGACGTTTGAGAGAGACAACAGATGTAAGGCACTTAACACAGTGCTTGGCTATAACAGCTTAATACATGGCTTATTAATAATACATTATTATTAATAATGAGAGTAACAGAAAAAATCATTAGAAGGCTGCCGAGGCCTGGCTGTTCTGTCTGCTTCTCTTGCATCTTCCATTTCAAACATGAAGTCACTTAGAGGCTCAGATGATGTCTGCCCTTCCAATATTATTGAGGCAAACATAGGCTTTTTAGCTGTGGTGTGTCCTCAAAAGCTGTAATAATAGGCCTTCCTGTCTGGAAAACTAAAGCAGATGACGCTGGCCTGACACGCTCAAAAATGCCTCCGGCCTCTGACTCTCCAAAATAACATGCAATGGTGTCAATACGTTCGTGCTGAGTGTTTTGTTTTTTGAGTTGTTGTGCACTGGTTTCTAATTCTTTGCAAACTCATACAATCTAGAAACTAACAGAACTTCAGAATTGGAAAGGACCTTGTTCTGACCTCCTGAGGGATCTCAGGCCCAGAGAAGGTAAGTGACTTGCTGGAGGGCACACAGCAGGTGGATGCAGGCTACACCCAGCAAGCTTAGCTCTTCTTCCCTTCCTACAACAGGGGGTGAAGAACACAGGATCTGGAGTCGGACTGAGTGGGAGCCCAGCTCGGCCACTCCCTCCCTCGCTGTGTGTCCCTGGGCAGGTGACTACCTTCTCTAAGCTGCGTTCGGTGCCCTCAGCTGTAAAGTGGGAAGAATGACAGAACTCACCCACTTGCGGATGCTGGGAGGAGCAAATGTCCAACTGCATGTATTAAGTCCCAACACCGTGAAGTTCTCACTAAATGTGGCAATATCATTGTAATTTTACCCCGAAGAAATCTTCAATCAACCATAAAATTGGCTGAGGCAGAATGACACATCCTGGACATGCTCAACATCAAGTTTATACATTTTGGTGTCAGATCTGAAGCTAATACTTTGAGACACTTTCCAGTCCACCACTCATATTCTATTCCAAAAATCAGCACAGTTATGTGATCGTAACCTGGAAATAATGCCTTAAAATAGGAGGTAGGTTGGGAGCAAGATGTGACTATATAGGGTAGCCCCACGGAGTTTCTTCCGGGTGATGGGTTTCTTTGGAACAGTTCTATAGCCTGAGTGTGGTGTTGGTTTTATGAAACTATGCATGTGTTAAAATTTCATAGAATTATATAGCAAAAAAAAAAAAAGAATGTACCAATACTGTTGGTTTAACAGTATTGCATCAATGGCAATTTCTTGGTTTTAAGACTCGTACTACAGTTATGTAGGATGTTAACACTGAGGGTAGGCAAGAACCCTCTGTACTACTGCTTCAATTCTGTGTGAACCTAAAATTCAAATTACAGTGTTAATGAAGAAATAGTAGGTTGGTATTGCTGCTCAAATAAATTACTAAATAAATATGACCAACGTTTTCAGCGGGAAAACACAAGGTCATATGCCAAAGGCAATTAACTACAGAGACCCTGGACCCATAACAAGACAGGGGGCAGAGATGTGTTATAATTTACTAGGAGGTGAAGAGGTGAACTGGAACTCCAGAGCCTGGATTTCTTTCAGTTCCTCTCCTGCCTCCGGGCCTTTGCACCTGCTGTTCCCTTTGCTGAGAACACTCTTCCCCACACTGTTTCACAGTATCCCATCTTCTGGGATACTTTCCCTGACCACCCAGAGGAAGTTAAACACCACCCACCTGTCCTGGTACACTCATCACAAATTATCACAATTACTATTTGCCTGTTTTCCCTGCTACAATGTGAGTTTCATGAGGGGAAGGACTTTGGTTTGTACTTTCATACATATTTTCCTAGCAAACAGGCAAAGAATAAAAGATGAGAACAATGATACCCACTCTGTGTGAGGATGTGGTTAAACAGGCATTTTCACATACTGAAAGATGGAAAGATTCTCAGATATATTTCTTTCTTTCTTCCATCCTCTCTGTCTCTCTTGCTGGAAAGGGGTGCTGGCCACGAGGAGTCTCAGATCATAGATCCTTCAGTAGATCTCCACTGTTCTTTTCGTAATATCCAAGTTCTTAAACATGACAGGCAAGACCAGTGTATCCCCAACATCTAGGTTAGTGCCTGGCACATAGTATATGCTCATTAAATATTTATTGGGTGAATGAATGGATGCACGGATGAATGTTTGCCAAGAGGACTTACACTGTAAAACCTTTATACCATGTCAATCTGAGCTAGGAGAGAAAATGTAAAAAATATCACTATGCATTCCCAAAATGCTGTGTACTCACTAACTCCTTTTCTCACCTCTTCTCCAGAGTGGCAGCAATTCCCATCCTGTCCCATTCACCAGAAGAGACAACAGAGGCACAGAGAAGCTAAGTGAGTCCCCTAGGGCCACATAGTGAATAGACTGTGGGCTTCATTCATGGGAAAAGGAACATCTCTAAGATTGCAAGATCCTTACACCCCACCCCAATTCCAGAGACCCTGCATTGCTATTAAGCACCCAAATATTCCCAAGGTTCTAAGCTAGGCTAGTTCAGAGTCAAACATCCAGAAGGCCCTTATTTAATCACCTTCACATCAAGTGTATATCAAGGGGGCAAAGGGTAAGCAGCTTTGCGTGAGAGTGCAATTCCTAAGAAGGCCAGCAGGTGGTGGCAGAGCGCACCCAGGTGTCTTCCACTCACCTGCTGTTTTCCACAAGGTAATGAACAATTTTGTCCAGGACCTTCTCAAACAAGGCTGTACGGATCCACAGGTGCTTGATGGCGAGTGGGGACAGGTTGGGCAGTTTTGGCAGCTTTCTCACATTCTCCTGGAGGCCCTGTATCTGGTTTCGCCTTCAAGACCAGTAAAGGAAGAGAATAGATATTCACAAAAGAGGAAATCCAACGGGATCAATATGCAAAGAGGAAAGTGTCCAACTTCTCTGAGAAATCAAGGAATGTCAATTAGAACAACAACAAGAGCCCATATTGCTCCTGGAGAATGGGAAAACAGTTGAAAAAATAATACCGAGTGAGTGTGAAGCTGTGGTAAAACTGACACTTTCCTACACTGTGGATGGGTGAGCCAGATTCTCATACTGAAATGTCTTTGTTTTTTTAACATCTTTATTGGAGTATAATTGCTTTACAATGGTGTGTTAGTTTCTGCTTTATAACAAAGTGAATCAGTTATACATATACATATGTTCCGATATTTCTTCCCTCTTGTGTTCCCTTCCCTCCCACCCTCCCTATCCCACCCCTCTAGGTGGTCACAAACCACCGAGCAGATCTCCCCGTGCTATGCGGCTGCTTCCCACTAGCTATCTACCTTACGTTTGGTAGTGTATATATGTCCATGCCACTCTCTCACTTTGTCACAGCTTACCTTTCCCCCTCCCCGTATCCTCAAGTCCATTCTCTAGTAGGTCTGTGTCTTTATTCCTGTCTTGCTCCTATTGAAATTTCTGTCCCCCTCTCTTACTTTCTCTCTCTTGGCTGGAAAAGAGTGCTGGCCAGGAAGAGTCTTGGATTATAGATCTTTTGGTGGCTCCCCATTGCTCTGGAGAAGGGAGCTTTTTAACATGACTAGCAGGGCACTCCATGACCTCGCCCGTTTGCCTCTCCAGCCACCTCCTTATTACTCTCTGCCTCTGACCCCATGATCCAGCCAGACAGAGATATCTGTGGATCCCTGAGGCTGTGAAGCTCTCATATGAGGACTTTCGTGAACTGCTGCTTCTTCCCGGCTTCCCCCGCCCACCCTATTCCCTGGCTGACTCCTTCTCACTCTTGAGGTCTCAGCGAGGGCACCCCCTCCTACAGGAAGCCCTCTTGCACCAGCTGAAGCTGGGGAGGGGCCCCTCCTCTGTGTTCCCTCAACCTCTGCAGCTTAACTTCCCACTCACTTCTCTGTCTTCCCCTCCACACTGTGACCTCGAGGGTATGGACAATGCAACTGCTTTTAAAATAAAATATTGAGTCTACCAAGTGGCAAGCCTTGGCCCTTTTTCACGCCTGTATCTCCAGGGCCCAGCACAGTGCCTGGCATATACAAAGGGCTCAGTAAATATGTCCATGAATGAATAATTGCACAAATGAATGAATGGACACCTGGAATGGACATCTCTCATTCCTCCATTAGAAAGTTGCTCCCAATGTTATGGAAGGTCCATGGAAATCCATCCCTTTTAAGAAGTTATCAGCAAACACCTGGGAATTTAGCAGATGGACTGGAAGGCACCTAAAGACCAGGTGGCTGAGGAGTCAGATTCCAAATGGGAGTTGGCAATGCCAAATCCATAGCCTTACCCATCATGCAGTTCTGGCCAGCAGTCCGGGGCTGGCAGGGCCTAAAGGGCAAGGAAAGGGCCATTTCTCATCCAGTGAAGTAGAGTAACCACTCATGGCAGAGAGGGCAAACACATGACATGCACGCCTCTCTCTCCCTTCTGTTGCCCATAACAGGCATGGCTAATCAATCCAATTCCTCTTTCCCATGTAGTCCACTCACAGCTCCAGAATCTTTCGCAACACAACTCTCTGTGCAGCTACTAGGACCAAATGGGTTTGAAACCTATTTGCCATCCCTGACCAGGCTCCAGGTAGAGGGTTTGGCTGTGCAGTTGGGACGCTGGGGGTGGCTCGGGTGGAAGGCCCTCATGTGCACACTCTCAGGCCATGAGCCTCCCCCCAGTACACACAATCAGCCACTAAGACAACATCCCCTTCAGTGGCTGCTTCACTGTGAGCATCTGTCCACACAGACAGAGACCATGTTGGTTATGTTAAACTTTGATCTTCCTGCATTTGGCAGAGGTTTGGCTCAGAGTAGGCACTTATTCACTTTCCAGTTGTTTCTTGGGCATCTCCCGGGTGCTGAGCACTGTCTCAGACACTGGGGACCTAATGGGGGATAGCACAGGTGCAGCTGCCTGCCCTCAAGGAGTTCAGAGTCAAGTGGGGGAGACAGACGACAATCAAGTAAACAGTAAATGAATAAACTACAGATGGTGATAACAACTGGGGAGACAATAAACAGAGGGATATAAAAGAGAAATGGTGTGAGGGTTGAAATTTACCATTAATTAGGGGAAGGCCTGAGGATGACAAGGAACCAGCCATGGAAGATGAGGGGTGTGAACTGGGTGGAGGGTACAGTGTGTGCAAAGGACCTGGGGTGTGAAAGAATCTGGCGGGTTGGAGGAGCAGAATGGAGAGTGGAGAGGGTGCAGGCTCTCACCGAGCCCGGGGAGGAGCAGGGGCTATCCTCTGGGGGTACCCTAGCCTGTACCCCGTTCTCAGCACTTACGCGCTCTCGATCAGCTGCTCCAGGTCCTGCACCTTGCGGCTCAGCTCCTCTGCTGGCGGGAAGCTCTTGCCCACTTTCATGAAGAGAGCTGCGATCTTGTTGCTGCGCAGGAAGCCAGCCGCTCGCCTCCGCAGGCCATGCAGGACGCAGGCCTCCACAGCCGCTGCAGGGACACAACGATCAGCAGGCCCTGCCCATGCTCCCCAGTGCCCAGCCTGGCTCTGAGCTTCCAACACACACAGGTACCTTGAAGATCCGGGGACCCCAGAATCACAAATTTCGTGACAGCATCATAGCAAAAAGCACGTATACCTCTCCACCATCCAGCCCCTTAAAAGGGAGCAAGGGGGCTTAGTGGTGAACCCACGCGGGCCGCCCAAGGTCAGATCATCTCTGTTCACATTCTCTCCTGGCCAATAACCAGCTGTGTGACAGGGGTCAATTACTTCCCCTCCCTGTGCCTCAGTTTCCTCATCTGTAAAACGGGGATGGTATGAACATTAACCTCGTGAGGTTACTGTTAGGATGAGGTGGAAAAAATGCACGGAAAGCACTTTGCCAGAGCCTGGCACATAGTGTGTGCTTTACGAATGTTAGCTATTACTCCTGTCCATGAGGGAGGGGAGCCTGGACCATGTGACTGCTGAGCTCTATTCCGGTTAGGGAGTCACACTGTTGTCACTACTACTGTGACTCCAGTAACAGCTAACATCATGGATCTCATCTGAGCTCTGCCACAGCCAGGCAGAAAGTAAAACCATCCATTTTTCAGATGTGGAAACTGAGGCTCCCAGAGGTAAACTGAACTGTCCAGGGCCACCCAGCAAATGAGTGATGGAGCTGGGATTCAAACCCACATCTGAACCCAAGGTGTGCTCACAACACCTGTGCCTCCACAAAGGGCCTTTGAAGAGAGGATTCAGTCATAATCTTCCCATTTCTGTGTTTCCCCTGGAGGCCCTGCCCAGTCCTCCTCAAATAAGAGACCTAGGGTGTAGCCTGGGTTCTACCACTAACTTGCTGTGTGACCTTAGGCAAATAACTTTCCCCCTCTGGTCCTCAGTGTTCCCTTCTGAGAAACAGACCCTGTGCAGGCCATTCTGATGGCCCCTATCTTATATCTGATACTCTCAGCAGCCTTTATTTATCTTCTTACTTTCCATCTTACACAGCAGACTGGGAGCTCTCTGGTATGCACTGGAGCATAATCAATGTTTATGGGAAAATGTTAATTTATAATAAGAGCTACCCCTTCTTGGGCACCTACTCAGCCAGTGTTAAGGTTTACCTTCCCTGATCCCCGTGGCAAAACTCATTAAGCAAGTGTTCTAGTTACTGTCTTTTCAGAAGAGCACACCAGCACTCAAGAGCCTGGCCAAGGGCTTCCCTGGTGGCGCAGTGGTTGGGAGTCTGCCTGCCGATGCAGGGGGTGCGGGTTCGTGCCCTGGTCGGGGAAGATCCCACATGCCGCGGAGCGGCTGGGCCCGTGAGCCATGGCCGCTGAGCCTGCGTGTCCAGAGCCTGTGCTCCGCAATGGGAGAGGCCACGCAGTGAGAGGCCCGCGTACCGCAAAAAAAAAAAAAAAAAAAAAAAAAAGAGGCTGGCCAAGGTCATGCCATGTGCAAGGAGAAATACTGAGAGGTTTCAGTTTAATTGCTTGTGTTGCTTTTGTTGTTGTTGTTAGCAATGACTTGGCTTTGAAGGATTGTTCACATGTTGCCTAATCTGCTCATGGATTTAAAATATTCTGGGTGATGATCTCTAAAATATCTTCAGTTTTGCTTACATACCCAGAACTTTCATTTCTTTATACTGATTAAGTTCATGATCCATTCTGGCTTGGTAGACATTATTCCATGCTTTCCGACAATGGCTCATAAGGAACAATGGACAAAAGAAACCTCAGGGACATCCCTCAGGTCTCATTTAGAGCCAGCAGATTTCTCTCACCCCCAAACTCTGATCAGAGTTAGAGAATTATTATGATTTTTATCACTCTCTAGTCTTCTAAGTCTTTAATTGGTAGGTATGCTAGTGAGTCCCAAAATAGACATGCATATCATGTCTTTTGCAAATAAAAATGTCCAGGAGAAAAAAGAAAGCCAGAGATACGTATCTATATTTATATAGAGAGATATATATTCCCATATTTGTGTGTGTGTATATACATGTGCACGCATAAATGTGTATTTTTATACATAACGTAACATCTTACAGAAAAACCCCAATGAACTTTTTGGCCAACCCAATATATACATAAAACATATTTCTGGGACTTCCCTGGTAGTCCAGTGGTTAAGACTCGGCGCTTTCACTGCCATGGGCCCAGGTTTGATCTCTGCTCAGGGAACTAAGATCCCACAAGCCAGGAGGTGCAGCCAATATATATATATATATATATATGTGTGTATATATATATTTATTTAAATAAATGCATTATCACCTAAAAAAATAAGATCTTGCCCAAGGTCACCCAACCAAGAAATGGCAGAGGTGGGATGTGAACAGAGGTGGGCTGCAAGGGGCTGAGCTGACGTCAGTGGTCTCCCAGGTCATGGCATGTGCTCGGCCAGCTGTAGGCCCATGGGTGGTGTCCCCGGCCATCTGGATGGAGGCTGATGGGCCCCTCTATAGGGCCAAGACCGTGAGGGGGGTATTACAGCTTGTCCTTTGTTATGAGACTCCAATCACGAAATAAAAAGGTGTTCAGGGAGAAAGAAACACTCCCACGTATACGTACACACTGCTTAGGCACTGAATCTGACTTCAGGGACACGGTAAGACACCTGTCTCTAGCCATTGTGAAAGTACAGTAAGAACCTGGCAGCGAGGTTATTCCTGGAACCCTGTGGGCCTCGCAGATTCAAGGAGAGAAGTCTCAGTCACGCTCTGAGCCTGCCTCCTTTGCTGAGCCAGCTGGAAGAGATCCCTCGGGATGTGTCTATGGCTCTTGATTCCTTTCTTTTTTTTTAAAGTCCTCATTCATCCTCTCTCTTTACCTGGGTGAGGAAAGGATGTAGAGCCCATCCCTTAGATGCAAGACCCTTGGTCGCTTGGGGTAGGGTCAGTGCGAACGGAACCCACGGGAGGGAAGGCATCCTTCTATGTCAACCATGATTACCTTTTCCCGGGGTGCAGATGTCATTCTTAATTTCTTCTCTACTTCCAAATCTTTTCTCTACTTCCAAATTCCCTAATGGAGTCCCTTTAGAATCCAAAAATAACCTCGCAGTTAAAAAGCAAAAGAATGACATGAGAACTTTGCTCAAAGAAAGACGCCACATCCCCAAGGCAGCCCACAGAGGGAAAAAAAAGCCGCTTTTCAAGGCCACGGGCCACTAACTCACCACAGAAAGAGATGATGTGGCTGCTGTCTTCATGGACAAACTTGCGCGTGACGGCTTCCTCCATAATCTGCTTCACCTGGAAGGCAGAGGCACCAGAGGGGGAGACCCAAACCCACTCGGGGTGCAGACACCTCAAAGGGCTACATCACTCCCCACGGTGTTCTCAGGCTGCTTGGGATGTTTTGGTAACTGCTTTCCTTCCACATCCTCCCTGCTGTGTTTTCTGTAGGGCTAGGGCCTGTGGCCTCTGATAGCTGCACACTTCACACTGAACTAAATTATTTTTTCAGGCTCTCTGCACAGTGGGCTTCTCTTGAGGTGTCACGAAAAATGTCCTCTCCTTCCTGACTGTCCACATCATCTAAGGCATCCCACCTCTAACTCCTTCCATCCCCTGTTATGGTTTCTTCAGAGTACTTCCTGTCCTATTTGTTTACTGTCTGTCTCCATCTTCTACAATATAATTTCCCCAAGGGCAGGGCCTTGTCTGCCTTTTTTCACGGCTGTATCCATGGAGGCTAGAACAGTGCCTGGTCCGCAGTAGGTCTCCATAAATATTTTCTAAGTGAGTGGATGAATGAATGAATGAATGAAACGGGTATATTAAAAAAAACAGGAAGGTGTAGTATGAAGAATCAGCCCTGGAATCCTGTAGACCACAGTTCAAATCCCTGCTCAGGTACCTACCAGCTGGATTTGTGATCTTATTTTGGGAAACAGAGGCTTAGCAACGTGTAGAAATTCACCCAGAAACGTAGAGCTGGCCCAGAGTGGAGACAGAATCCAAGCTGGGTCTGACCCCCCAGGCTGTGTGTTTTTCATACTACATTCACTCATTCAACAAATATTTATTGAACACCTGTGATGTGCCAGGCACAGGGGACACAGCGCTGAAAGGGCAGCCATGCCTCTGCTTATGGAGGTGGCCCTTTGGTGGCCTGAATGCCCTTCTGCTCTGCTGGATTCTGGGCCCCACTGTGTCTGGAGTCACTGTAGCACTTTAGCAAAGTGTTTCTCCCCTCTAAGGCCTCAGTTTGCCCACCTGGAGGTTGAGGAGGTCAGAAGAGATGACCTCAAAACCTGGTCCCCGCTCTACATCTCTGGGGCTGTGACGTGGGGATCCGGAATCCACCCCCATCGATGAGCCCCTACTCCCTTCTGGCTGCCCTGCAGCCCACCTACACTCGGCCTGGCCAGCCCATCCACGTGCCTGTCTGAGAGCAGTCTCAGGCTCTCAGTGTCCCTCTCTCCTTTCCTTCTGATTGCCTTCTGGAGGGGAAGACAGAACCCAAAGCATCCTTGGCCATGTTCTCCGGAAAAACACATGGCAGTGACCACCTGAGAGCTGACACAGCACCTCCCCCGACACAACCAAGTCAGCACCCGCACCGTGAACAGCTCCCGGCCACCAAGCCCAGCAAGCTCTAAGCCTGGTTTTGCCAGCAGCATTTCAAAGTCTGAAAACTATCTAACTGAGCCTGTGGAACTGGTCCCAATTACAAATGGGGAAACTGAGGTTCAGGAAGATGAACTAGCCCACCCAAGGCCATACGGCTAGGAAGCAGCAGAGCTGGAATTCCAACTTATAAAAATGTTTCTCATTTTGGCTCCAGCTGCCATATCCTGGCCCGTCTAGCTGCTAGCTGTATTTCCTCAGGCAGCCCATGTCGCCTCTCTGAACCTTAGTTTTCTCACTGGGTAAAGGGCTTGTAGGAACAGCACCTACAAGGGGCAATGGGAGGACTGCACAAGGTAATGCACCCCATGTGCTGAGTACAGAGCCTGGTGTGCAGTGTACCTGCGATAAACGTTAGCTGCATGTAGGTCATTGCCCTACCGAGAACCTCACACCTGGCCTCCTTTACCGTTATTCTGGTCCTGCCTGAAACATCACCTGTTAAGATTAAATTTCCTTGCTTGGGGGCCCACAGTGGCTGCTTTTTGTAACATCCATCAGATTTGTGATGATTTTGTCAGCATCTGTCCTCCCTGCCAAGCTGTGGACCCCATGAGGGCAAGCACTCCGTGTCTCTCTGCTTAACAACTGTGGTTCCAGCACACAGTAGGTGTTCAATAAAGTTCTGTTTGAGGAATGAATGGCTTGAAAGATCATGATTGACTTCTGCTTTGGTAGAATATTCTAGTTGAAAAACATGCTTTCTTATCACTATAATCATGGGTAAATGGAGTAGCCGTATAATGACAAACAAAGGCACAGAGAGGCGGAGTAACCTGCCCAGAGTCACACAGCCGGTGACGAATGGATTCAGGGCTTGGACCCAGGTTTATCCGACTCCAGGGGTTGAGCCTCTTCTACAACATGCCGTTAAGCCCACATGGTCTCAGAGCATTTGTCCCCCTCTCTGCCCTCCTCAGCCTCAGGTACCTGCCTCCCTCTTTTCTCTGCTCCCAGCACCTAGACTTGGACATCCTTTGGGAATAGAGGCTGAGGGAGTGAGTTCAGGCCAAATAGTGGTGACAGTAGACTGTCAGGGAGGCATGGGGGTGGGTGTCCAGGCAGCTGGATCGGGAGTACTTTCAAAAGCACAGTGAGTAATCAACAGCCAAGAATTGGGAGCCAAGCAGACGTGGGTTCAAATCCTGGCTCAGCCACTTACTAGCTGTAGGAGCTTAGGCAAACTCCCTTACCTATAGCTCCAATTTCTACAGAATCGTTTCACTGACTCTTTTGGCTCCACCATTGAAACAGACTTAGAGTCCAACCATTTTTCCTCCCCTCCACCAGCACTGCCCAGGTGCCAGTGATGCTGGTCCAAGTCATATCTCTCCTAGATTGACACTGTAACCTCTCACTGGTCTCCCTGCATCTACATCCTAGAGGCTGTCTTAACAGCCTTAACTGTGTCCAGAAGGATCTTGTTAAAAGGTAAGTCAACAGAACAACCAGACAGAAGGCCAATAAGGAAACAGGGGACTTGGACGACATTATAGACCAACTGGACCTAACAAACACATGGACTGTCCAACCAACAAGAGCAGAATACACACTTTTCTCAAGTGTACATGGAATAGTCTTCAGATTAGTGTGTTAGGACACAAAACAAGTCTTAATAAATTTTAAAAGACTGAAATCAAAGAAAGTATCTCTTCCGATCACAATGGAATGAAGCTAGAAATCAACAGCAGAAGGAAAACTGGGAAATCCAGAAATAACTGAAAATTTAAACACACGCTTAAACAATGAGTCAAAGAAGAAATCACAAGAAAAATCAACAAACGTCTTGAGACAAAAGAAAATGAAAACACAACATGCAAACATTTATGGGATGAAAGGGAAGCAGTGATAAGAGGGAAATTTACAGTTGGAAATACTTACGTTAAAGAATAAAGATCCCAAATCAGCAATCTAACTTTACACCTTAACGAACTATAAAAGAATAAACTAAACCCAAAGCTAGCAGAGGGGAATCAAGATTAGAAATAAACAAAATAGAGAACAGAAAAAATTAACAAAAGCAAGAGTTGGTTCAAACAATCAGCAAAACTGACAAACCTTTAAGCTGGACTGACTAAGAAAAAAGGAGAGGGCTTCCCCTCTGAGAACCAGCCCTCGGATACTGAGTTCAAGGTGGAGAGAGCTGCAGGGATGGAGTAAGACAGTCCTGCCCTGAAGGGGCCCTTAGTTCAAAGAGCCACAAGCTAAGAGAGGTGGGAGGTAAGTGCGATGGGGACCAGCAGAGCTCCTCGGGTGGGGCCCAGAAGCACCAGCACTGGCACCAGCTGGGAACTGGTCAGAGAGAGGTACAGATGCTCAGCCTCACCCTGGACCTACTGAATCAGAAACTCTGAGGTGGTGATCAAGCCCTCCAGGTGATCTCAAGCACGCTCAGACTGTACTCAAGGATCTAAGGGGATGGAAAAGGAGAGGCGGGGAGAGTGCGGAAGGGTGGGGGAGGATATAAAATATAAAATAAGGAGCTGCCCCCAAATCCTTAAGAAAGAGGCGTAGCAGTCACAGCTGTCTCTGGGGACCCCCCCCACACAGGCTGCCCCTTCTGGGAACCTCTCCCTCCCACCCTGATCAGACTGGGGGCAGCAGCGGGTCCTGGCTCCCCAACGTTAATGTCACGGGGTGCTGCACGCTTCCCTTGCCTTAGTCAACAGCCCTTTATTAAAGTCACCTTGGGAAGCACTTGCTTCCTATCGGCACCCTGACTGCACACACACATTGTCTCAACTCCAGAATCTGCAGAGCGGAGAAGGCCGTCTGCTTGCAGCTGTGGATCCTGAAATTCAAAGGGTCACACAGCTGGGAAGCCGGCTGCAGGGAGGAGCCCGTGGCTGCCTGGCTCTGGGCCTCTTGTCCTGGGGATGGATCTGGGGGTGGGTGGTGGAGGGGAGAATGCAGCACCCAGGGTGTTCTCAGCCTGAACAAGGGGTTCCGGCGAGTGAGGGCCCCTCCCCACCTCCGTTGGCTCCCAGCTGTGGGCTAGAATATCTTCCCAGAAGTTCATAACAGGCTGATAGCCGGAGGCCAGGAGAGGAAATTAAAAGGCAATGCTGTGGGAGCCTCCCCCAGAAGGTCACTGAGAGTCTTGCAGAAGAGGGCATGGTCTCGCCGCAAGAAGAAAGAGGCTGCTGCCCACTCCTGCGAGGGGGGGACCCATCCCCGGGGACAGGTCAGCACTGGGGGCGGGGGAAGAGGGTCTGGCAGCTGCAGAAGACTTCTGAAATTAGCTCAACCACCTTCCCCCTCTCACACCCCCAGACATGGTCTTGAACTTGGTCCACGCTGGAGGCAGACAGACTGAGGGACCGTGGGGTGGTTTGGAGACAGTGGCAGTGGCAGGGTGCCATCCTGGCTCCTTGCGGCCTGCGTGATTTTCTAAGCTTTGGACCAGGAATCCCGCCCCATTTGGGCAGCACAGAGGCAGTGACTATGGTTGGCGCCACTCTAGAGCCACACAGACCTGTATTCTCATCCCAGCCCGGCCACTCACGTCCAGTGTGAGCTCGATCGAGTCGTGCCCCTGCTGGCACCTCAGTTTCCTCATCTGTAAAGTGGAACCTATCACCCCCTGGGGCTGTGCTGAGAGTTAAATGCGATGTGACTGGTGAAAGGGTAGGCCGGGCTGGCACACAGTAGAAGCTTTATGACGCTAAAGCTTACCCTCACTTTTTTGGGCACTCGCTGTGTTCCGGGGACTATCTGTAAGCACAACCTTAATGAGGTCATTTCCCAAGTTATTCCCATTTTATAGATGGGGAAACTGACACACAAACATTAGCTAACTTGACCCAGGTCATGCAGAGGCAGCAGGATTCAGACCCAGGGCCTTTGTTCTAACAAATACTTTGTCTGTCACTGCAGAAGCAGAGGCCACTGTGAACCAAACGCTTCTGTTATTCTCCTTTTGTTTTGTCATTCTGCTTTTGTTATTAGAATAAAAGAGAATGTATACTAAGAGCATCTACGAAGTGCCAGGTGATCTGTATAGAATGTCTGATTTAATCCTCATGGGAGCATTATTATCCCCATTTTAGAGATGGATAAAGTGAGGCACAGAGAGTTTATACAACTTGCCTGTAGGTCACACAGCCAGGACTTGAAGCCAGGTCTGACGGCCTGAACTGAAGCCCTGCCTCCAGCCCTGCCCAATGCTGGGTCAGGCCCTCTGAAATCCCAAGGTGCTGAGAAACCTGTGAGGAGGGATTCTCCAGTGTCTCCCAACTTGGGGATGGAAAGAGGCACTGAACTGGGAGTCAGAAGACCTGGGTCACCTGGATGTGACCCTGCCAACTACATCCCACTGTGGGGGCCCTTCAGAGGCAGGGGCACCTCAAAGGTCACAGTGGTCGGGAAACTGTGATCCCTCTCCAGCTCCATTCTAAGGAGTCCTCCAACAACTGCTTGCATTTCTCCAACGATGGGGAGCTCACTCTTTTTGGAACCAGCTTCTCAGCTCTAAGGACAGGATGTGAGGAGGCAGTTGAGAGAGGCTAAGAGCCCAAGAGGTGGAGTCACTGACCTGGGGTCCAATCCTTGGCCACTCACTGCCCACATGATGCTAGACAAGCTTCCCCATCTGTAAAGTGGGGTGGATGGTCTTAGCACCCCTACCTCACAGGGGTAATGTGAGGCTTGAATGAGACTGTGGAGACTGTACTTGGCACACAGTAGGGATGCTACAAACAGTAATGACTCTTGACATGGTAGTGACGGTCAGGTTCACTGAGTGGCCCACGGTGGATATCCATGAGGGTTAGTTAGTTAGGTGAATGGCCAATTGCTAAGGGGCCCTTTCAGCTCTATTCACCAACCCCAACTTCCTCTGGCTGTGGCCCAGCCGTGCCTTCACATCAGGCCTCAGAGCACCTACCCCACCCCACCGCGGGCCCCACCCGGCAACCATTCAGAAATATGCCCTGCCCTCCCCCATCCCTCCCTCCCTCTACCTGCAAATATTTAAACAGCATAAAAGGAGGAGTAATCTCAGGAGGGAGACAGGGAAATCCGGGCCAATCTGCAAAGCCGGAAGGGGGGCTCCTGGTGGCTCCCCGGGCTGCCCTGTGTCTCTCCTCCTCACACCTGCCACCTGCGCACACCCAGGTACCCTCATGTTGCCCACCTGGAACCCTGCCAGCTTCCAAATGGACTTGCTCCTCCTCCCTGACTCTCCACACTGTGCTGTGTTCACTCCTCTAAGCCCCGATGGGAATCACATGGCCCAGTATGCAGGGCTGTCACAAGGATTACGGAAAATACAGGCAGGGGACCTCAAACGAGACCCAGCACACAGCTGGCACCATATAAAGGGAGGCATTTTAGTGACGTGAGTAAGAACATGGGCTTGGGAGCCACCAGGCCCAGGTCAAACTCCAGCTCTGCTGTTCGCTGGGGGACCTCGGGCCTCGGTTTCCTCATCTGTGAAATGGGGATGATGTCTGCACCACCTCACAGGGGTGCTATGTGAGGATTCCACAGACAAAACAGGCACAGTGCTCAGAACCGCCCTGTCTAAAACGGAGCCTCTTGCATGGCACCCTAGAACTTATCACAGCCTGATCGTCACTACACGTCTGTGGATTTATTCGTTCAGTGTCCGTCTCTCCCAAGTAAACCTTGAGCCCCTCGGACAAGCAGTTCAATATATATTTGGTGATCACTTTGATTATACCAATAACACGAATACCAGTAGCCGATGCTTATGGAGCTGGGTTCCAGGCAGTGTCCTAAGCCCCTTGGATGCCTGATCTCGTTTGCTATGTGTGTAAGGCTGGGGTCAGCAAACTTCTTCTGTAGTAAGTCAGACAGCAAATACTTCAGGCTTTAGGATAGCGGTGCCATATAAAATACAGGATGCCCAGTAAAATCTAAATTTCAGATAAACAAGAAATACATATATATATTTGGTATAAGTATGTTCCAAATAGCGAATGGTAAATACTTTTGCTAAAACATTACTGTTTCCCTGAAAGTCAAATGTAATTGGGCTTTCTGAATTTTCATTTGCTAAATCTGGCAAACCTCTTTTTTAGACCACGTACAGTCTACGTCACAGAGTCTCTTTTGTTTTTACAACGCTTTGCAATGTAAAAAGCACTCCTGGCTCAAGGGCAGCACACAAACAGGCTGCATTTGGGCCACGGGGACCCCTGGTTTAAAGCACCCAGCACAGTGCCTGTGGCACATAGGAGGCCTAAATAAACATCACCAGAGCTGCCACCTGCTCGGCGGAGGCCTTAGAGCATCCGCACACCAGCTGGGGTCTCAGGTGGTAGGTGCCTGGTGGTGCAGGTGGGTGAGTAATGCTTAGGTAGCAACAGCTTCTGAGATGGAGGCCCCTAGGCAGCCTGACTCTTACATCTACAAGAAACTCACGGTGGAGAGGACTGTTAGATTAGGATGCCTGGAGGGCCTTCGAAATGGTTTTAAAAATAACTCTCAGGGACTTCCCTGGTGGTGCAGTGGTTGAGAATCCGCCTGCCAATGTTCGAGTCCTGGTCTGGGAAGATCCCACAGGCCGCGGAGCAACTAAGCCAGTGCACCACAGCTACTGAGGCTGTGCTCTAGAGCCCGTGAGCCACAACTACTGAGCCAGCGCACCACAACTACTGAAGCCCACGCGCCTAGAGCCCGTGCTCCGCAACAAGAGAAGCCACCACAATGAGAAGCACGTGCACCACAACAAAGAGTAGCCCCTGCTCGCCGCAACTAGAGAAAGCCCGCGTGCAGCAACGAAGACCCAACACAGACAAAAATAAATAAAAAACAAAACAAAACTCTCAGCATGTGGGGAAAGTGGGGAGAAAAGGGGGGTGGCTCAAAGGCCCCCTCGACAATGACTGGGGTGAGGGGGGTGAGAGGTGGATAGGCTG
The DNA here is from genome assembly GCF_963455315.2 of Globicephala melas. NCBI lineage: Eukaryota > Metazoa > Chordata > Mammalia > Artiodactyla > Delphinidae > Globicephala > Globicephala melas. The sequence goes on from NC_083326.1 coordinate 71,101,877, forward strand.
GGCCACTCTGCAGGCACCCCGGATGCTGAGAACAAGAAGCCGATACCTTAAGAGGCCAGTATTTCCAGCTCTGCCTCAGAACGCAGGTCCCCAAAGGCAACGCAATGGGCTCACCTCCACGCCTTTGCCTAGGTGGTGCCTTCTGCCAGATGCCCCTCCCTGCATGCTCCAGCTGGCTAACTGCAACTCAGGCTTCAGCCCAGGGGTCCCCTCCTCCTGGGAGCCTTCCTGGACTTTCCATACCCCAAGCGGGGATAAGCATGCCTCTTCCACGTTCCGCTAACACCTGCCTTCCCATAACGTATCACATGAACCAAAACTGTCAAAACTGACTGCTCAGTCAGTCAACATTCACAGAGCGCCTCCTATGTGTGCAGCATTAGGTGGCAAGCAGATAGAGTCCCTGTCCTCATGGAGGTCACAGTCAAGCAAGGTGGAAAGACATTAACTAAATCACACCAACGGGTAGATAATGACGAAGTGAGACCAGTTCTCTGCAGTGAAAGAACTTGGTTCTATGAGAACAGATAACAAGGAAACTGGGTGGGTGGGGAGGTCAGGGAGGGCTTCCTGCAGGAGGTGACGCTCAAGATCTGAAGTACAAGTAGAAATGAACTTTCTGGGCTTCGGATTCACCAACTCTAAAGCATAGGGAAAAAAAATTCCTCCTGCTACTGCCCCCACAGAGGTGCCCTGGAGCTCAAAGGAAGGAACAGATGTACGGACAGTGTGGCAGGGAAAAGCACTACATGGGAATAGCTGGCGGCTCTGTATTTTTTAATTTGATATGGGCGAGGCACGCAGGAGGTGAGAGTTGGGAGGGGCTGGAACAGGGCTGAGGCTGATGGGTGGGGCGGGGCGGGGGGAGGGAAAGGAATATTTTGGGAAGCTCCAAAGCAGACACAGATGTGGGGGCTGGATGGGACCGCCTGGCAAGCTATAACTATTCCCATGGTGTGGCTCCACCTGCCTTTCCTGCCAAATCCTGTCCCTTCCCAGTCACACGTGCATTCCTTCTGTGTGACCCATGTGACTCCCACCACCTGACATTCGCTTCTGCAGTAGCCTCCACCTGACATCCCCACCCACCCTTACATCCACCTCCAGCTCTGGAAAAACCACCCAGTGCTCCAGAACCAGATAATGTGACCTTCTTACTCCCTCCTGAGACCCCCTCGAGTTGATGTGATGCCCCCTCCCTTTCCCAACTCCTAGAGTAACACCCACTGCACAGCCATGAGCACTGGACTCTGGAATCAAACTTCCAGAATTCATATCCCAGCTCATGCACGCATGATCTCGGGCAACTCATGTCCCTTCTCTGAGCCTCAGCATTCTCATCCATAAAATGGTGTTATTCATATTAGTGTTATATTAGTATTTGTATTAGAGATTAGTATTGTCTCAAAGGCATAAAATAATACATTTTGTACATTTTGTAGCAATATATCTTGGATCTGTCTCTGAAGGCAAAAGAAATAAAAGCAAAAATAAACAAATGAGACCTAATTAAACTTAAAAGCTTTTGCACAGCAAGAGAAACCATTGACGAAACAAAAAGACAACCTACGGAATGGGAGAAAATATATGCAAATGATATGACCGATAAGGGGTTGATATCCAAAATATATATAAACACCTCAGACAACTCAATATAAAGCATTAAACACAATAGCAGCTACATAGTAGGTGCTTTATGCATTTGTTTTATGTAAGAACAACCAGCATTTATTTATAAAGTGCTCACTGTGTGCCTGGCACTGTGTTTAGGGGGTTTATCTCATCCAATCCTTGTGGCAATTTGGAGAAATGGATACAATTAGCCTCCTCATTTTACAAACGAGGAAACTGAGTCTCAGTGAGATTAAATGACTTTCCAAGAGCACAAGGTTTTCAAATGGCAGGGCAGGGATTCAAACCCATGACTACCTGCTCTGCACTGACCCTGGCACACAGTAGGTTCATTCATTCATTCAACAGACACCTACGGATGCTTCCCACAAGCTGGGTAGGAGCTTTACATATGTGAGCCCAAAGATTCACAATAATATAGGTGTCATTGCTACTATTCTCATTTTTCCAACGAAGCAGCAGACCTGGGAGGGACAAAGGTCATCTGGCCTGTGAAGAGGCTGGGATCTGAATCAAGGTCTCCTGCTCCAGAGTCCCAAGTCACGGTGGGGACGCTAGCAGCCAGGTGGCCAATGCACCAGCTCCCTCAGCCCAGTGAAGCCCAATGTCACAGTCACAGCCAGGGTCCAGCAGCACCTGCCAGCTCCACCTCTGCCCCAGCCATCATCTTTCATGACCCATCTCTCCCCGCTCGCCAGGCACCTCCTAGCTCCCTCTCTCTGCCACACGTCGGTTCCCGAAGGAAAATCAGAGTCATGAAAAGAATGTCCAAGCTGAAATGCTTATTACTAAATGAAAGAAGCCACTCTGAAAAGGCAACATACTGTATGATTCCAACTGTACGACGTTCTGGAAAAAGCAAAACTATGGAGACAGTAAAAAGATGGGTAGTTGCCAGGGGTTGGGGGGAGAGAAGGATGACTAGGGTGGAGCACAGAGGATTTTAGGGCAGTGAAACTGTTCTGTGTGATGCTCTAATGGTGGATACACGTCCCTATGCATTTGTCCACACCCACAGCATGCACATCACCAAGACTGAATCCTAGCGTAGCTATGAACTTGGGGTGATAATGTGTCAATGCAGATTCCTCCATTGTAACAAATGTCCCATTCTGGTGGGGGGTCCATAGTGGGGAAGGCTGTGCATGTGTGGGGTGGGGAGTGTAAGGGAAATCTCTGTACTTTTCATTTAATTTTTACTGTGAACCTAAACTACTCTAAAAAAATAAAGTCTGTTTCTTAAAAAAATGTCTTTACCTTACTCTGCCACTCATGGAGAATGTCGGCGGGGGTCCCAGCTTTTGGGCAAACAGGCTGAGTCTCCTTTCAAAGAGACTCCTCCTTGCCTTCAGCCTGCGTGGTCTGCAGGGCGCTCTGGGGCCTCGCAGAGCAGGGGTCTGAAGGTGTCTGGCACTAGGACCTCAGCAACCACAGGGAATGGATCAAGCTTCCTTTTCGGGATTCTCTCTCCTCTGCAGTTCCAGGACTGATCTGCCCCACCCTCACGCCCACATCCTTCCACCCTGCCCACCACATCCACACAGGTAAGGAAGGCAAAGCCACAGGGGTGTCCTTCTGCAGTCCCATCCGTGTGATGGGAATGAGCAGATAAATAAATAAATGATGAAGTGGTGGCATGTGGATTTTCAGAGGGTTAGAAAAGCCCTCCCTCCGGTTCCTCACTCTTAAACGCCCTAAAGGTGGCTATGGGGCTTGCAGGAGAAGCAAATGCCTCTCCCGGGCCGCTGCCGGTCCCGCCCCAGTTAATAGTTTACTGACGTGCTATAAATAGGCACCAGGCATTGTTTCCGAAGAGCAGAAAGACCCGCCAGCCAGCGGGGCTCGGAAGGAGAGGTGTTCCGGGGCTGAGAATGGAGTTCCCACCAACAGGTCTGTCATCGCCACCCTGCACAGGTGCCCCAGACCCCTCGACAAGGAGTCTTCCCCAGTGCCTGATTCTAAGACCATTCACCTGGGGACATCCTGGCCAAAAGGTCCCTCCGGCCAACACTCCCACACCCAGCCCCGGATGGACATGGAGAAGCCTTGAAGGCCATCCCCCGGCCGCCCCCCATCCCCAGGAAAAAGGGCCCGCGTGTTTCACATTCTCAGCCCACACCATGGACACCCACCAGCTTTCTCCCGGTTGCTCTGCCTACTGCGTGTGGCGGCTCCCCTGGCAACATGCCCCGTTTCCACAGACCCACGGGCCTCAAGGATGAGGAAGGCACACACGGACTCCAGAGGGTGCCGAGATTCTCTGGAAAGCTGCCCAAAATCTGGGGGTCTGGGCGGCTGCAGGAAAGAAAGAAACGGAATTCCCAGATGGTTCACACTCAGGATGGACCAGAAAATGGACTAACCACCTCCAGCCAACCTTAAGAGGAAAAGCAGTGAGATAGTGTGTTTAAGGGCTGGGTTAGAATCCTGGTTCTTACGGGCTCTCCGACCTTGGGCAAGTCACTTCACTTGCTCTGTGCTTCAGTTTACTCATCTGTAAAATGGGACAATAAATAGGACCTACCCCTACCTCTGAGGTAGGGGTAGGTCCTATTTATTAAGGATTTTTTAAAGATCAAATATGTTAATGGATATAAAGCACTTAGCACAACGTCTAGAACATGATAGAACTTTCTGGACATGCTGTATCCCTGTATCGTCCAATATGGTATCACTAGCCACGTGGGGCTATTGAAACGTGCCTAGTGCCGTTGAGGAACAGTATTTAAAATGTAATTTTACTTGATTTAAATGTAAATAGGCACACGTGACTAGTAGCCCACATTGGACAGTGCAGGTCTAGAATATAGTAGGTGCCCAATAAATGCTCATTATGATTATTATTAGAGATTGATATTATTATTAGAGGACTCACTGGGTTAGAAATTAGGAGACACTATTTCATTTCTGAGCACGTGGAGGTTGGGAAACTGTACTGTATTCACCTTTGTATCCCAGCATCTTTCAGGATTTTTTTTTTTTTTTTTAATCTGTGAAAGGTTTATTTAAAACCATATTAAAGGACACCAACTGTATTAGGGTATCTGGGTTGTGGATCCTCTACAGGTCCTGAGGATGATGGAGGATACCCTCTCCATACAGCAAGTACAAAGTGTTTGTACAATTTCAGGGTTTTGCACACCCCAGAGTAAAAATCTCTGATCCAGCAGACACCTGCGCACAGCAGGTCCCCAGGCAGCACTTGGGATCACAGCCAGGCACGGAGCATCAGAGTGGCCACCTCTACTGTTAGGGGCTGAGCTCCAAATGCAGGACCCTCAGGCTGTGAAGGTGGATGTCTGTGGTTTGTTGGCCTAGTTACCATCTCCCTGTCTGGTCATTTCACCTTGACTCTCCTCTGGGTCCCCTCCTTTACTCTCACAGGGCTGACTCCACACTTCACCCCTCCAGGCTTGACCAATCAGAGCAATCCATCCCACAGCCATTGGCGCAAAAGGAGCACATGACCCAGGCTGGTCGGATGAGATGTAATCCTAAGACTTCTGCTAGAACCGTGGGGAAGGAGAAGCTCTGTTTGTCTCGATGTCAAGCTGGCATATTGTTTCCTGAGAGCGGCTGGGCAACCCTCTACCTCCCCATAGAGAGGAAGCATAAAGCTTACACAGACAAAAGCAGCACAGAGAGGTGGAGAGAGATGGTCCTGGTAACATCACTGGAACCCCTGGATACAGCTGTACATAAAGCCGGATCACTACAAACTTCCCAAACCCTTGAACCAATAGATCCATTTCTTAGCCTCTCTTTCCCTTTCTGCTTTATATTTATATGTTTATTTACTGTTTTAACTAGTTTATTTTTAGCAAGTTATTATCCAACTTGAATTGGACGGGGCTGGCTAAAATACCCTGCTCTGCTGCTTTGCAGCTGTGTGACCTTACTTAGTCTCGTTTCTCAACCTCTATGAGCTTCAATTTCCTCTTCAGCAAAGAGGAGTTGCTATTCTGTACGTACTCTATAGGAAAATTGCTTTGTGGATTAAATGAGACAGAGTAAAGCACTTAGAGTAGCGTTTAATAAATGGTAGTAGTAAAAATGTCTTTATTTCTTAAAAAAAAAGAAATGATAGCTGCTCTAATTCTAACTTTCTATTTCAACATAATTCACTAAATAACAATAATTAGAGGAGAATTCATTCAATGCCCCAAGTATCGCCAAGTCCCTTGATCTCTTGGGGCTTCAGTTATCCGATTTTTGTATGGGGTCTACGGCAATAGGACCTGTTACTGTCCTTCACAAATGCCCAGAATCTGAGTTCCTTCAAGATTTTGTAAAGAAAAAGCACAAAAAAACTATTCATCTCCTATCTTCTTGTACTACTAAAAGAAAGAAAAATACGCTGCCCCCACTGGAGTTCAGCCCTCCTAGCTGCCTCACCTGGGGGCTCACAGCAGCTAAGCGGCAGGGCCAGCAGGCTCACGAGGGTTTCTGACCTCCTGAGGCTGAGGGATTACCTCCACGGGGGCCGATGAGCAGTCAGACACAGAGGGAACCTCCAGCTGCCCACCCGAGGATGGCAATGCCATCAGTCAAGACTCAGCCTTGCAGACTCCTACTCAAGGGCTCAGTCCCGCTGGATCCCCTTCCTAGGCTACAGCACTGCTGCTGTGGTCCTGGCACCCCCCAGCCCGAGGCTTACCCAAGGAGATCATGATCCCATGCTGAGGGCATCTGCAAGTTCAACGTGACCAGAAAGGGCAGCAAAATGTCCTTCTGCAAACGAGTTCCATCTCACTCTTAACTGAGTGAGCCAAGCACCGTGCCTGGTCCCTCCACAAATACTGTCAAACCCCCGTGTGACGGCATAAACGAGTGGTAGATGATGCCCTGGCCATCTGATACACAAGGAAACTCAAGCCAGAGAGATTCCCACAGCTCCTAAACGGCAGGGCTGCAACCTGAACTCAAGGCTGTCTGGCTCCAAAGCTTGGCCTTATCCCTAACTCCACACTCTCGTCACAGCTTATAACCACATTGGTTTTGGCTCCAGAGTGCAGAGCTGGGTCCTGGAGCCAGACCCCCGAGCTGTACCACTTACAGTCTCCACGACCGCACGGGTGTTACTTGCCATCTCTGTGCCTCAATATCCTTCTCTATTAGGGAGAACGTTTTATCCACTCCACGGGGCACTGAGATACTTAAATGAAGTCCTTCATATAAAATGCTCAGTAAATGCTGTTTAAAAAAACTTGATCCCATTAGAATGGCTTTAGTCGAGCCCTTGTTTTCCTTGAGTGAAGGCTCCCCAAAAGTCTTATCAGCTACTGAGTATAATAAGTCTTAAATACAGACTTGGCAAATTCAGAGTAGAGAAAACACAGGAGAGACTTGGCTCTTATAAAGAGATGCCGGTCAAATTAGATGGCTCGATGTTCTTAGAATCCCTGAGCCGTCCGACCTTGTCCACTTAGAAAGCAGGAGAATGAGACAGGGAGAAGGGACCCGCTAGGAGGCCACAGGTCGTTAGACGCAGAGTTGGGACAAGGACTCAGGTGTCCTCACCTCCCATCCTGGGGTCTGCAGCCAACAACTGTGGGTCCAACTGGGTGACAGAAATGCACTTTCCCACCTGCCAACCAGCAGCAAAAGCTACCACCCTCTCGCAGAGCCCCTCAGGAGGTTACTGCAGGGGGGACCCAGCCAGACTTCACGGGAGACATATCTAGGCAGGAAAGCCAGAGTCCCTCCTGCCACCCCCATCACATCGAACCCAAGCCCACCACTATCCAAAGCTCCCGGAAGCCGCATTGCCAGAGATACAAAAAAAGCATCAAACCAGACTATGTGTGGATATAGCTGCATTATTCATGAGAACTTCTGCCGTTTTAAGTTCGAAAACACGACACACACCAACTGATTTGCGTCAACCCTGCAAGCAACAGAGAGCCCCAAAATATCCCACCCAGTATTCCTGCTTTTGTTCATTCGATCAGCAAGCGTTTTCGGAACCTCCACTTGGCCCAGCAGAGGAGTGTGGGGCTGTGATTTCCAGCCCAAGAATGGAAAGCTCGGAAAGAACTAGATAGAAGTTTCCTCTCTTGCCTAATGACTTTGTATCCTCATTTGTCCCCTCCATGTATTGCCTGCCTGCAGCCACACATAGGTGAACTCACACTCCCCCCATGCTCAAAATCCCCCCACGGCTCCCATCTCACTCAGAGTAAAAGCCAAAGCTTCCGAGGGCCACAGGCCCTGCACGATGGGCCTCCTGTTCCTTCTCTGACCTCATCTCATCCTCCTTCATTCTTTTTCCCTTTGCTCCAGCCTCGCTGGCCTCCTCGCTATTCACTGTTCCCCACTCAAGGGCTTTGTATATGCTGTTCCCTCTGTCAGGAACACCCTTCCCACAGACGTCTGCCAAGCAGACAATGTCACCCTGTCAGAAAGGCCATCCCAGAGTGCCCCCTCTGGAGCACGCTTCTCACCACTCTCCACCACCTTTCCTGCTTTATTTTCCTCATAGCTCCTGTCACTATATTTATTGTGTTATCTGTCCCCCAACTAGACTGTAAGCTTCACGAGAGCATGTGAGCAGGGATGTTGCTTTGTTCACTTCTCAATCTGCAGTTCCTACAACAGTGCCTGGCACCTAGTAGATGCTCAATAAATATTTGTGGAAAGAAGGAAAGAAGAGAGGAAGTTTTCTTCTAAGAGCTGGCAGAAAGGGTCTGTCCTGGCCCCTGCTGCCAAATGAAACTTCCTGAAGTACAACTCCAAGCAAGACCTCCCCTGTTCATAAATCTTCTAGAGCTCCCTACTATCTGATGGAGCAAAGGCTGCCGCCTGGCATCCACAGCCCTGCACAAGCTGGGGCTAATGGACCTTTCCTGACTCATCTCCTTGCCCTACACACATCTGACCCCCAAGCCTGCTTCCGGGGACTCTGCTGTAGCTTGTAGCTCCCTACCTCTGCCCTCTGTGAATCAGGGGCCACGAGGCCACCCTTCAGATCCTGAGAATGTGGGACTTGAATCCTGGCTTCTCCACAGGCTGGCTGTGCAACCTTAAAGCGAGCTGCTTACCATCTCTGTGCCTCCAGGTCCTCTTCTATAAAGTGAAGGAGATGGTTATTCTCCCTCTTAGGGCTGTCTTTCTGAGTAAAGAAGGTGGCATGTGGGGGCCAATCAGCAAAGCAGTGCTGTTCTGAGCTGGATACTTCCTTGTGATGGGGGCTGTCCTGTGCTCTGTAGGATGTTGAGCAGCATTCCTGGTCTCTTCCCACTAGATGCCAGTAGCACCCCCAGCTATGACAACCAAAAATGTCTCCAGATGTTGCCAAATGTCCCCTGGGGTAGGGCTGCCAGATTTAGCAATACATACTCATTCTAAAAAACTGTTTGTTGTTTATCTGAAATTTGGATTTAACTGTATGACCTGTATGTTATCTGGCAATCCTACCTGGGGGGCAAAATTGTGCCCCCTCCTTCACTAAGAGCCACCGGGTTAGACTGACACCACCACAGGGTCCTAGTACTAACATCAGCTGTTTCCCTCTTGATTTCCTCCAACCTTCTCAACACGTCCCACCTACCTCCCCTCTCATGATCCCCCACTCAGGAGCTGGGAGGCTGAGTCCCCAGACAAGCCCAGCTCAGCCACTGTGAGGATGGCTCCCCAGGACAGCCCTCACACCAGCTCCAGTGTGCAGAGCGTAGCTTCCTCTCTAGCACCCACCTCATCGCCCTGCCTCTTTCTCAGGGTCTCTCCTCCGGCCCACAAGCCCCTGCCTTCTCCCCTCCAATTAAGAGGCCTCCCAGGCCCAGCCCTGAGGCAGGAAAACAAGGCAGTTAGACACTCTGCTTCCCTTATCAACTCGTGTCACGTGGCTAGCTCCTTTAGTGGCAGTCGTCATGGCAACGGGAAGCCAGTCCCTGAGGCTCTGGGAACCAAAACAAAATTAAGGGGTGGAGGTGGGGAGGCAAAAGGAGGGGAGGGCTAATCGAGCCAGGAAGGAGCCAGGATAGAGTTGGTTGGATTTAACTGGAGGAAATTATGCTGAGGCCACGCTGTCCCCAGCTTTCCCTGGGTGGTGCTGGGGAGACAGAAAATAAAAAGATTCCTGTCCTGGAGAAGCTCAGACTAACGTGGTGGGTGTTTTCACATGGTTTACCCTGATAGGTGAGTAATTTTCACCCCCATTATGAATAAACTGAAACCCAGATACGTGTGAAGGTAAAGACAGATGTTTGTCCAAGTTGTACAATTGATAAGCAATGAGTTTCGGCTCCACCCTCTTCTTTCCATATTCCTCATGTCCTCCCCACTCCTTTCCTCTTGCTTTTAGGATAAGACCACATGCTCTGCCCCCTCTGCATGTGGCACCATTGTCCTTTCTCTCTGCACTCCAGCCACTTCCTAGTCCTTCCATTCCTTGTCTGTAGTGCTCCCTCCAGCCACAAAGTCTTTGCATGTGCAGTTCCCTCTGCCAGGAATGGTTTTCCTCTGTCTCTTGCTACCTCATACCTTCACCTAAAAAGCCTACTTATCCTTCACACATCTTCTTAAACATCACTTCCTCCGAGAAGCCCTCCTGAGCCACCTGCATGCAGTTATATGTTCTTGTGATGCCAAGTGCTTCTACTTCAGACCTCAGTGCACAGCCTGCAATCATCCTTTTAATTACATTCGGATGTCTGTCAGGGTCTGTCCACCGTACTGGAATGTAAGCCCCCAGAGGGCAGGGCCGATCTTGTTCACTGTGGGATCCACAGAGCCCAGCTGAGTCAGCACTAGATGGAACTTCCAGCCCCACAGGCTCTACTAGCCTTTGTAGCTTCAGTGGCTCAGACAAAGTTTGCAGACCTGCTTGGCTTATCTACAGAAACTGACTGTTAAGCCGCCCCTTCCAGAAAGAAGGATGGGAGGGGCCTCTGGGCGAGGCTGTGACAGGCAGGGATGTGGTTCTGAACCCAGAGGGTGGAGAGAAGGAAGACCTCAATCAATTCCCAGTTTTCTAAGCAAAGAGCTCCCCTTCACCATTCCATTGGAGATGCTCTCCAAAGAGGTAGGCAGAGGAAGGAAAGGAGAGAGGAGATCTGCTTTGGGGGGCATGGATTTGTCACCACGCCCTTGGGGGCACCCATGCTGAACAGGGGGCTCACAGACAGAAGACTGTTCCGCTTCACTGGTTCTGTGCCCTTGAAACACTTCGCTTACTCTCCCTGGGCCAGTTTTCTTATCTGTACAATGGAAATTATACCACCCACACATGCTGAGATTGTGGCACTGTGTAGATGTGGATGGGCATGTTTGTGATTTAGGGGGTAAGACAGCCTGGCTCTAACACCAGACAGACCAGGGGGATAAGTCCCTTCTGGGCTGTGTGCTCTTGAGGAATTTACTCCTCCTCTCTGAGCCTCAGTTTCCTTGTCTGAAAATGGGAACAACCTCATTCACTTCATAAAATTACTGTGCACACAGGATACAGCACAGAGTAGCCCCCAGTAAGTGGAAGCACTAATTACTAAAACGATGTGCCCCACGAAATGCAAAATTTAGAAACAGCTATCAACTTGCAACTATAAGTCTTGCCTTCTGATTGCAGATCGGGGTCAATGGGCACTCGAGGTCCTTTGCCGAAACTTGCAAGGTTCTGCCTCTGCACCCCGCCCCCCCTGCCCCCCACCCAGGCATCAAGCAGGATGCCAAGAGGTCCCTCTGACCAGGAGATGGCCTCGGCCTCGAGCCAGGCAGAAAGCTCATCCCAAGCCCCAAACTCAGCTGCTCCCAGGAGAGAGAATGCAGCCTCAGACCGCTGGCCACCAGGGGAAAAGTCCCCCACAGCCTGGCCAATAACCCAAACTAGACTGACATGGATGGGACCTCCAGGGACACTGAACCAATGCTCCCTCCTCCAGATATGGAAACTGTGTCCCTGAGAGGGGAAGGAACTCGTCCAGGGCATCGAGGGAGCTGGTAGCAGAGCTGGGTTCAGGGCCCCAGCTGGAGGCCTGCCCAGAACCAGGGAAGCACTCCCTCCAAGATGTTCACAAGCTCTTCTGCCTGTAGGTCCCCTCCCCCAACCTCTTGTTGAACCAGTCAAGCATTTCCTTAAAAACACAGCCACTCCAGGTGAAAACATTTGGGGAGCACATTTTACACCCAGGTTTAATTAAACAATGAACAAAAAAATTGTATGTTTTTAACCTGAAGGGTTTTGGGCGGGAGGTCTATACACACTTCCCCCCGAAACAATCAGAATATGTAGGTTTTGATGGAAAGAGGGTCTAGACAGAGCTTTCTTCAGGTCCCCACAGGGGTCTCTAAGAGGCCTGAGCTGAAAAGTTCTGGGCCTTTCTGAGGGATTCCATGTAGCCTGTATGTCTCCTTATTCAGAAACGCTAGAATGGGCAGTCAGCCTGGAGCTGATTCTTTTAGCAACAATGGGACATGCCACACACTGAGACATATGCACAGACACATGCCCACGCTCCCCAAGCGGGGAGGGGGAGCAACAGGTTCCAGCCTCCAGGCTGCCCTTGGTGGTATCTGCCACCGTGCGGGGAGGGGCTTCTTGGTGGACAGCACTGTTACCAGATACTGACACCCTCAACATACACAGAGGCACAGGATCAGGTCAGCCCCCGAGGGCTGCGGCCATTCCTGGTCTAGGGCTGAGCACTTAGGATGCAGATGTGAGGCAGGCTCAGCAGCAATGGGGTCCCACGTGGAGGGATGCGGGTGACATGAGGAGGGCGATGCACACACACGGACACAGCCTCACTCATACACACATGGTCACAGCTCACTCATTCACACACAGACTCATGCATCCCATGTCACATGCACACACACAGTCACAACCTCACTCATTCACAGAGATTCCCACATCACACAGATACACATCATAATCACAAAAACAGATAAACACACAGACACACGGATGCATGTACACATAGAGATACACTTAGATATCTCCAGGCAGATGCACACATGTTCTCAGATACACATACTCACAGCTACATGTCCTCACCCACACAGACATGTGCATGCACGTACACACACAAAAAAACACACGCAGTCCAGGTATCTAAATGCTTCCCCAGGCACCCATCACTATAGATTCTCCCACTCTCCGAGAAGTCATGAACTATTAACTCTAAGGCTAGACTGGGCTTCCGTCTAACCCCAGGGAGAGTGAAGGGGCAGAGGGGCAGCTGAACCCTGACTAATTCTCACCCTCGTTCGAGGGTGGGGGGGGTGGGGGTCAGGGGGGGCCTGCCTGCCAGGGGAGCATGCACACATGCCTCAAATGGAGTAACCCACTGACCTGGGACTCTCAGGGAGGGAGTCCCCTGGCTCCTGGGGGTGGCTCCAAGGACTGAGAATTTCGGGGAGGGGTAGGTGGGGAGCTTTATTTCCCCGTAGTGACTTCCTCCCCTTTCCCAAAGTCTCGTGCTCCTGCTGCAGTCCCATCCAGTCCGTCCCCAGCAACATGCCCTGTCAGCCCCGCCAAGTGCTTTTCTCACCTTGGCGAGACCCACCAACCTGCTCTTCCACAAGAGGGGGTCCTACTCAGACACATCCAGGTGTGCCTCCACCTGGAGGGCCCTCACACAGCAGTCGCCCCTGCACACAGCACAAAAACACCCAGGGCCCCCCACCAATAATCTCACCCCCAAGCTCACCCGCTTCTAGCCCCGTGGGGTCAGCACCCACGCAGGGTAGCTCCACACCCCAGGAGGCCACCGCTCCTTTGCAGACGCTTTCCGGGCTGGCTGCGGTGGCTCCCTTCCCTGTGGGTCGCGCCCCCGGCCCCCGCCCGGCACTTACCTCCTTCTTGACGGTGCGCAGCAACCTCTGCCGGGTCTCCGCCTCTGTGGGGTGACACGGGGGAACTGCCGCTCAGCCGAGGGCTGGGGGCCGCGGCTCGGGGCTGCCCTCCCGCCGCCCCCGCGCCCCGCGTCCCCTTACCCGCCAGCCCTGAAGCCATGGCTGCGCCCGCAGCGATCCAAGTGCGGCCGGCGGCGGTGGCTCCTAGGGGCTTCTCCCGGCTGCTGCGGCCGCGGCGGGGCGGGGCGAGCGCCGAGTGACGGTCAAGGCGCCAGACGTCAGGCCGGGCCGCAGCTGCCCCACCCTCCGAAGAGCCACGCTGGGCCGCCCAGGCCCTAGCTGAGGCTCCGCGCGGCCCGACACACACGCTCACCCCCGCGCATCCGGCGCGTCCCGCGCATCCCGCGCCTGGACCTCCCTCCTGAGGGACCGCCCCCACACCTCCATGCCCACCCGCTTTCTATGCGGCCGGGAAGGACAGCATCATTTATTCAATGTCTGCTGTGTGCCAGGCTTGGAAGTGGCGGGAGACGGTGGGGCTACTATCGACACTCTACTAGCTTCGGTTTTCTTATCTTTAAAGTGGGTATAATATGATCACCTCATGGGAATAATATGAGACTTAAATGAAGTACTGAATGTAAAGTGCTTAGCACACACCTAGGAAAAAAAGGCCAGCAACCATAAAAGATAGCTGTGCTGCTACTATTACTGTTGTTGTTGTTATTATTATTATTACAGGCATACCTCGTTTTATTCTGCTTTGCTTTTTTTTTCATTTTAAAAACTTTACCATGGACATTTTCAAACATATATAAAAGTAGAGAGAATAGCATAATAAACCGGATTTATTATAACTGGGGATGGCCCCAGTTATTAATATACAGCCAATCTTTTCTTTTTTATACCTCATTTGTGTCCTACCCCCTGACACCATTATCATTTCATCTATAAATATTTCAGTGTATCTCTGAAATATAAGAACTCTTTTTGTTTACAACAAAACCCCAATCTCATTATCAGACCTAAAAACTAACACTAAATTCTTAATAACAACAAATATCCAGTCAGTGTTCACATTTTCCCAGTCAACTTATAGATTTCAGTCTATTTTCAACTAAAGTATTGCTTGTGTCTTATACCCTTTACTGCACTTTGCAGATATTGTGGGTTTTGTTTTTTACAAATGGAAAGTTTGTGGCAACCCTGAATTTAGCAAGTGTATTGGTGCTATTTTCCCGATAGCATTCGTTTCCTTTGTGTCTCTGTCACATTTTGGTAATTCTCACAATATTTCAAACCCTCCACCTGCAAAAAGATTGACTCCTCAATGAAGGCTTGCATGACAGCATTTTTTAGCAATAAAGTATTTTGAAATTAAGATTTGTCCATTTTTTTAGACATAATGCTATTGCACACTTAATGGACTGCAGTATAGTATAAACATAACTTTTATAAGCACTGGGAAACTGAAACATTTGTGTGACTTGCTTTATTTTGCTATTCACGCTTTTTTTGTGATGATCTGGAACTGAAGCCGCCATATCTTTGAGGTATGCGGTATTATTAAGAATCTTCCAAGGCACACTGGTTCTCCATCCAGGAGATGCCAGGCCTTGAGGGGCTCCCTCCCCCACATGCAGGTCATTGGGAGAGTGGGGTCCTGGCAGGACCCCAATAGGGGCACCTGTCAGCCAGGATCTCCAGGGCTGGGCAGGCAATGGGCTCTTTGGGACCAAGGTTTGTTCCACAAAGTTCCTGACTGCATCCACCCAGGATGCATCTCAGATCTATATTTATTGAGCACCTACTATGTGCCAGGTTACTGTGCTGGGGATACTGAAGTGAGCAAGACAGACAAAATGCCTCACTTTGTGGGGCTTAGGGAATAGACAACAAAATAAATAAGCAGATGATATAGTAGGATGGAAGCTTCTGGAGAAAAATAAAGTAGGCAAAGCAGAGAGGGAGGGCCCAGACGGGTGGGCTTTGTATTTTGAAGTGGGGTAGCTGAGAGAGGCCCCACTGAAGAGATGTCATTTGAGCAAAGGCAAAGGAGTAGGCTGTGGGGATTTCTGGAGGAAGAGCATTCCAGGCAAAGGGAAGAGCAAGTGCAAAGACCCTGAGGTGGGAGTGCGCCCACAGAGTGTGATGACAAGCTGAGAAGCCAGTGGGGCTGGAGTGGCACAAACAAGGAGCACAATGGTGGGCCAAAGTCCTGTAAGGCCTTGAAGTCCACTTTAGGATTTGCATCCTGCCCCAGAGGGGCCCCCACTATTCAGTTTTCCTTTCAGAAGGACTGAGGACAGCTCAGAGTGTGCCCTCTCCCTGCAGCTGTGGATCCAGAGTCCCCTCTTTTCCATTTGTCAGTGTCAGGGGCCTTTGACCATAAGCCACAGGTTCTGACTTTGGCTAACTTAGCAAGAGGGAATAGACTGGAAGGATAATGGGCATTCCCAGAGTCCAAGGGAGGCTGCAAGACTCAGAAATGGGATGAAAACCAAGGCAGCTCTGGAAGGCCAGAAAGAGACTCTTGGGAATAGTCGTCTGACAAAGACTTTAGAGCACCACCACTCAGGTGACAGGAGCTCCACCTATTTAAGGCCCTGCTCCAGAGAGGGAGCATCTGATTGGTCTGGCCTGGGTCACACAGCCTGCTCCTTCTGTGGGAGGACCTCAGCACCTCACTATCTCCAGTGCAGGTGCCCAGAATATGAGAAAGTTGCCTATTGGCAAAAGAAAAAAAAAAAAGGTAATACACGAAGTGAACAGCAGTCAGAATTCTGACCTCAGGGCTCAAGAGATTGACCCAGTGGTTCTGTCCTTGACTGTGCCCCTAGGGTAACTGTGGTACTTTAGAAACGCAGGATGCCCAGGCCCCACTATGGGGAGCCATTTCTCAAAACCCACGTTTTTCCTTCTGCCAAGCACTAGGCATGGATAGGTGACCTGTGATGGTCCCTCCTTGAAAACCTGGAGCTTTTCTTCCAAAAAGAAAGACTTGATGAAGCTTGCTTTAATAGCAACAGGAAGATGGGCATCGGTGGGACCTGGATTTGCTCAGGTTTCTGAACCAGGAGCTTGGCTCTCTCCGCTGAAGTTAGACCGCTCACCACTTGGGGCGCCATCACCTAAGATCAGCTTGGAAAGATCCCAAAGCCCTCCTCAGGGTCTGAGAATTCCACCATCTGACTCACAGCTACCCAGGCTTTGCCTCATACCTGTGCTGCTGACCACTGGTGCAGCTGCGGGAACCAGAGAGAAAGGCCTGTTTCTCCTGCAGTGTCTCTTTAGCGCCCTCTACTGAGAAAACTCAGCATCGTGCTCAGTATAAAAGACAATCTTAATGCAGTCTTGATTATTATGGAGGAGCCTCCCTTGGACTCCGGGAATGCCCGTTTTTCTTCTTAAGTTAGCCAAAGTCAGCTTCTGTGGCTTATGGCCAAAGACCCCTGAATACTTCCATTCACTATGGAAGAAAGAATTTGGAGTTGAAAAGCAATACACTGATTACTGGCACAACGGCATGACCCTATTGTGAAGTCATTGACCTAGAGTTTTCTCTTACCTGCAGTTGAAAACACCTTGCTGATAAAATTATTCTATGTAATGTGTTCATCTGTTTACATGAACATTTGTAAAAAAAAAAAAGTGACCTGCTTTTTCCCTTGAAAATGAACATCTAGGGCTTCCCTGGTGGTGCAGTGGTTGAGAGTCCGCCTGCCGATGCAGGGGACACAGGTTCGTGCCCCGGTCTGGGAGGATCCCACATGCCGCGGAGCGGCTGGGCCCGTGAGCCATGGCCGCTGAGCCTGCGCGTCCGGAGCCTGTGCTCCGCAACGGGAGAGGCCACAACAGTGAGAGGCCCGCGTACCACACACACACAAAAAAGAACATCTCTCTATGTCAATAAATATAGATCTAGATCATCCCAGGCACATGGAAGAGCAGGTGCAAAGCCCCTGGGGCGGGAATGAGCATGCCTAGACAAAGAAGAGAATGGATGTGGTGGAGACTGTAACACAGTGAGTACTTAAGGCTCCTCCAGTCCATAACTCCCTAAAAAAACCCAGGAGAGTCTTGATTTCCTTCTTACCTTCTCATTCCACATTCTATCCATCAGCAAGCCTTTTTAATTTACTGTGGTAACAGTCACATAACATTCACCATTCTAACCATTTTAAAGTGGACAATTCAGTGGTATTTAGTACATTCACAATGTGATGAAGCCATCACCACTCTCTAGTTCCAGAACACTTCTTCATCTCAAAAGGAAGCCCTGTACCCATTAAGCAGTCACTCCACATTTCCCCCTTCCCCCAACTTTTGGCAACCACTAATCTGCTTTTTGTACCTATCAGTTTGCCTGTTCTGGAGATTTTATGTAAGTTAAATGATCAGTAGGTAGGTAGCCTTGTGTCCAGCTTCTTTGACACACCATATTTTTGAGATTCATCTATGTTGTAGCATGTATCAGTACTTCATTCCTTTTTACGGCTTAAGAATTTCCATTTTATGGACATACCACATTTTGTTTCTTCATTCATTAGTGGACGGACATTTGGATTGTTTCCACTTTTTGGCTGTTGTGAATAATGTTGCTATGGATAGTGCTGTATACTTCAGTGTACAAGATTTTATGTGGACAAATATTTTTATTTAGCTTGGAGTGTAATTGCTGGGTGCTATAGACTGAGTGTTGATGTTCCCCTCAAATTTATATGTTGACATCTAATCCCCAGTGTGACAGTATTTGGAGGTAGGACCTTTTGGAGGTGATTAGGTCAGGGGGATGGAACCCTCATGAATGAGATTAGTGCCCTTATAAGATACCCCAGAGAGCTCTTTGGCCCCTTCCACCACGTGAAGACACAGCAAGAAGATAGCCATCTATGAATCAGGAAGTGGGCTCTCACCAGACACTGAATTTGTCAGTGCCTCGATCTTGGACTCTCTGGTCTTCAGAACTGTGAGAAATAAATTTCTGTTGTTTATAAGCCACCTAGTCTATGGTATTTTGTTATAACAGTCCAAACTGACTAAGACATGGGTCACATGGTCATTCTATGCTTAACGTTTTGAGGAACCTCCATATTCTTTTCCATAGTGACTGTACCATTTTGTATTCCTACCAGCAATGTACAAGGATTTCAATTTTTTCACATCCTTGCTAAAACCTATTTTCCTTTTTAAAAATTATAGTCATCCTAGTGGGTGTGAAGTGGTATCTGATTGTGATTTTGATTTGCATTTCCCTAATGACTAATGATGTTGAACATCTTTTCATATGCTTGTAAGCCATTTGTATAACTTCTTTGGAGAAGTTTTATTCTAGTCTTTTGCTCACTTTAAATTGAATTGTCTTTTTGTTGGTGAGTTGTATGAATTCTTTATGTATTCTGGATACTAGACTCTTATTACATATATGGCTTGCAAATATTTTCTTCCATTCTGTGGGTTATCTTTTCTCTTTCTTGATAGCAGCCTATTGAGATAGTGCAAAAAACGTTTTAAATTTTTATAAAGTCCAATTTATGTATTTTTTCTTTTGTTGCTTGTGATTAAAAAAAATTTTTTTTTTGGTCCGCTCCACAGGGCATGTGGAATCTTAGTTCCCCAACCAGGGATTGAACCTGTGCCCCCTGCATTGGAGGCATGGAGTCTTAACCACTGGACCACCAGGGAAGTCCCTGTTGCTTGTGATTTTGATGCCATATCTAAGAAACCATATCCAAAACCAAGGTTATGCCTATTTGCCCCTATGTTTTCTTCTAAGAGTTTTATAGGTACAGCTCTTATATTTAAGTCTCCAATCCATTTTGAGTTAAGTTTTATATATGGTGTGAGGTAAGGGTCCAACTTCATTTGCATGTGGATATCCAGTTGTCCCAGTACCCTTTTTTCAAGAAACTATTGTTTCTAAAAATAAAGCTACCATATGATCCAGCAATCCCACTCCTGGACATATATCCAGAGAAAACCATAGTTCAAAAAGATACATGCACCCCAGTGTTCACTGCAGCACTATTTACAATAGCCAGGACATGGAAATAACCTAAATGTCCATCAAGAGAGGAATGGATAAAGAAGATGTGGTACATATATACAATGGAATATTACTCAGCCATAAAAACAAATGAAATAATGCCATTTGCAGCAACATGGATGGACCTAGAGATTGTCATACTGAGTGAAGTAAGTCAGACAAAGAAGACAAATATCGTATGATATCACTTATATGTGGAATTTTAAAAAATGGTATTTACAAAACAGAACTTATTTACAAAATAAGTTCTTATTTGCAAAACAGAAGTAGAGTTACAAATGTAGAAAACAATCTTATGGTTAGCAAGGGGGGAGTGTGGGGCGAGGGATAACTTGGGAGATTGGGCTTGACGTATACACCCTACCATATATAAAATAGATAAGTAATAAGGACCTACTGTATAGCACAGGGAACTGTACTCAATACTATGTAATGACCTATATGGGAAAAGAATCTAAAAAAGAGTGGATATATGTATATGTATAACGGATTCACTGTGCTGTACAGCAGAAAGTAACACAACATTGTAAATCAACTATACTCCAATTAAAAAAAAAAAGAAACTATTGTTTCTCCATTGAATGTCTTGGCAGCCTCTTGAAAACCAATTGATCATAGATGTATGGTCTCCTTTCTGGGCCCCCAATTTTATTCAGTTGATCTATATAACTATCCTTATTCCAGCACCTCAGTTTTGATAACTGTAAGGAAGTGTGAATCTACCAATTTTGTTCTTTTTAAAGATTGTTCTGACTATTTGAGGACTCTTGATATTCCATATGAATTTTTGGATCAGTTTTTTCATTTCTGCAAAAATGGTGTTGGGAATTTCCCTAAGGATTGTACTAATCTGTAGACAGTTTGGGGGAGTATTGCCAAAGTTTA
The DNA here is from genome assembly GCF_963455315.2 of Globicephala melas. Taxonomy (NCBI): domain Eukaryota; kingdom Metazoa; phylum Chordata; class Mammalia; order Artiodactyla; family Delphinidae; genus Globicephala; species Globicephala melas. The sequence continues at coordinate 71,122,230 of NC_083326.1, forward strand.
TAAAGTGGTTTCACAGTCATCACTTGGTCCTCATATTGTCCTTACGAGGTAAAGGTTACAATCAGTGTTTCCCATTCTACACACAAGGAAACTGAGATCAATGAGATGGAATAACAAAGCCCAAGGTCTGGCTGTTAGGAGGTGACAGATCCAGGGCATGGAAAGCAGAAGGAATAATACATGCAGGGTTCAGAGGTGACAGCCAGTATGATACATTTGGGGAATTACATGTTGGTCAGTAAATTGAATACTGGGGTGTTGAAAGTGGGGTGGCTGAGAAAGCTCTGGGGTCCACTCAGGGAGGCAGCACCATATACTGGTTAAGACCACAGTCTCTGGTCAGACATACACAAGACTGAATTTCAACTCAGCTACTTGCCAGCTGTGTGACCTTGATCATGTCCCTTAACCTTCCTGAACTTCAGTTTCCTCATTTATAAGATGGGGGCAATAATGATCAATATAAGCTTGTGAGAATGAAATGGATGCCAAGTGCTATATTCCTGGCATACAGAAAATGCTCAAGAAATAATAGTCTCTAGGGACTTCCCTGGTGGCGCAGTGGTTAAGAATCCACCTGCCAAGGCAGGGGACATGGGTTCGAGCCCTGGTCTAGGAAGATCCCACATGCCACGGAGCAACTAAGCCCATGCGCCACAACTACTGAGCCTGTGCTCTAGAGCCCAAGAGCCACAACAACTGAGCCCTCGTGCCACAACTACTGAGCCTGTGCTCTAGAGCCCATGAGCCACAACTACTGAGCCCTCGTGCTACAACTACTGAGGCTGCGCTCTAGAGCCCACGAGCCACAACTACTGAGCCCGCATGCCACAACTACTGAAGCTCGCATGCCTAGAGCCTGTGCTCCACAACAAGAGAAGCCACTGCAATGAGAAGCCCACACACCACAATGAAGAGTAGCCCCAGCTCGCCGCAACTAGAGAAAGCCCACACTCAGCAACAAAGACTCAACACAGCCAAAAATAAACAAATAAATTTATAAAAAAACCTGTCTCCAGTCTCCAAACTTCAAAATCTGATTGGCTTAGCCTAGCCAATGAACTGACTCTATCCTGGGTCAGGTGGCCCTATCTGCTCCAGTCAGCTGTAGCCAGAGGGCTGAAGTTATTTGGTGTGAACATTGTTACTGAAGCAGAACGAAGAGTATGTGGCTCAAGAGTGTGCCTATGAGTGAGGCCTAGAGAAGGTGGGAGAGAAAAGTGTTCCAGATGGTCTCTGAGGGCTCCAGGATGTCCTGGTTCCTGTGCCACAGGCATTGCCTTCTGAACATCATTCCTTATCCTCTAGGCCTCACTTTTCTCATCTATAAAATGGGAGAGTGTTAATTCTACTTGTCTATCTATCTCCCAGTGCACCTGTGAAGATAAGAATCAAATGACATCGTGTTTATGGAGACTCTTGGTGTACATGCCATGTAAGTACATATGACTGTTAATTTACTGAAGTGATAAAATTATGTTATTGAGCTGCTAAAGCAGATCTTAGTCAAGGCTCTTGGGACAGGAAAGACACTCACTCTGAGTCACTTAAATTGATGGAAAGATATGGGGGGTGGATTTGACAGAAGAAAAGGACAAGCCAAATAGCATCTCTGGCTGTGTGAAGTTTAATGATTTTCTCTTGCTGTGTGTGGCTCCATTCTCTTTGCCGATGGGTCTTTCTCCCTTTACTAATGCATGGGAAGGAGACTTACTTTGAATTGTGTGCTCTTTCCAGCAGTACGTTTGCAGTTTTCTTTGCCACACCACACGGCATGTGGGATCTTAGTTCCCCAACCAGGGATTGAACCCATGCCTGTGCCCCCTGCATTGAGAGCACAGAGTCTTAATCACTGGACCACCAGGGAAGTCCCTCCAGCAGTGTGCTTTTCAAAAAATTGTTATGAACATATGTTACCTTTTCACAAAATAGAAAATAATAATGATAATAATAAAGATGATGGGGTAGGGTCTCAGCAGGAATTGCAAGTACCGGCCTGTTTTGTGAATCTTGCCTCCTCGTGAATCAGCTACTTCTCCAGGACACCTTAGTTTCTTCTTTTGGAGTGTGGCATTAGAAACCAAGATCTGGGCACGAGGTATCTTCTGCTTGGCCTCATTCTGCCTCCTTCTCTTCACACTCCCTTCGAGGTCTTGGGTTTCCAGTTTCCTGGAGGAATGCACAAATGAGAGATAAATTTGCGTTAGAAACAAAGACAGAGGGCTTCCCTGGTGGTGCAGTGGTTAAGAATCTGCCTGCCAATGCAGGAGACACGGGTTCGAGCCCTCGTCCAGGAAGATCCCACATGCTGCGGAGCAACTAAGCCCGTGTGCCACAACTACAGAGCCTGCGCTCTAGAGCCCACAAGTCACAACTACTGAAGCCTGCATGACACAGCTACTGAAGCCCGAGCACCTAGAGCCCGTGATCCACAACAGGAGGAGCCACCGCACCGAGGTGGCTGCAACAAAGAGTAGCCCCTGCACTCCGCAACTAGAGAAAGCCTGTGCACGGCAACAAAGACCCAATGCAGCCAAAAATAAATAAATAAATTTTAAAAAATTATAAAAGAAACGAAGACAGAGCAGAAGCAAGGTCCAGGATACAGGAACCCGAGCTCTGGCTGCTTCTCAAGCAAACTGTTCTTTCAGGTCGGCTTTTGCTTCCTAGACTCCAGAAGTGTGGATCCTGAACCAGAGGAAAATGAGCTGGGTGATGGCCTGACATGTCCAAAAGAGCCTGGGCAGGTGATGAGGGGACCCTAATGACAAGGCTGCTCCTCACTGTGCCCTCGGCAGAAGCAGGGCCACCGGTAGCAAAGGCCAGAGCCTACATCTCAGCACAGTCTTGCCTTTGGTGTCACCGGGCTCCCTACTTGCAACAAGGGGGCTCTGCCTTGGAGTACCTCCAGGCTCTGACTTAAGGCAGGGGCAATCGTGCCTGCAAAAACAGGGTTATTCTTAGTGCCAGGTCCTGTGGTCGCTATGGAGGTGTTTTGCTGAGGGGGGCCCCAGGTGTTCAGGCCACGCTTCCCCCATTGCAGCTTGTGGTTCTCGGGGACCCACTCACTTCTGCTGTAATGCTGACTGCTGCAAAGGGGCAGCTCATATCTGGGGCAGATCTGCAAAAAAACCCAACAAGCAAACAAACAAAAAACAAAAGAAGAACCATCACACAAACAATAATCTGCTCACCAGGGAACCACGTCACTGACACTTGGATGCACCTCCTTCATGGCTCATTTTTAGGTGAGCCCCCCGCCCATTATCCCATAGGTAATAGGGAGTCCTTAAGAACTCCTGGGCTGGAAGAGTTCTCTCAACAACTTAATTTTGAAGCTCAAAAGACAATTTGGGGAAGCTACGTGGGCCTTAAAAGATCCAGTTACAACACAGGAGCACCTCAATACATAAGGCAAATGCTAACAGCCATAAAAGGGGAAATCAACAGTAACACAATCATAGTAGGGGACTTTTAACATCCCACTTTCACCAATGGACAGATCATCCAAAATGAAAATACATAAGGAAATACAAGCTTTAAATGATACATTAAACAAGATGGAGTTACTTGACATTTACAGGACATTTCATCCAAAAACAACAGAATACACTTTCTTCTCAAGTGCTCATGGAATATTCTCCAGGATAGATCGTATCTTGGGTCACAAATCAAATTTAAGAAAATTGAAATCATATCAAGTATCTTTTCCAACCACAACACTATGAGACTAGATATCAATTACAGGAAAAAATCTGTAAAAAATACAAACACATGGAGGCTAAATAATACACTACTTAATAACCAAGAGATCATTGAAGAAATCAAAGAGGATATCAAAAAATACCTAGAAACAAATGACAATGAAAACACAATGACCCAAAACCTACGGGATGCAGCAAAAGCAGTTCTAAGAGGGAAGTTTGTAGCAATACAATCCTACCTCAAGAAACAAAAACATCTCAAATAAACAACCTAACCTTACACCTAAAGCAATTAGAGAAAGAAGAACAAAAAAACCCCAAAGTTAGCAGATGGAAAAAAATCATAAAGATCAGATCAGAAATAAATGAAAAAGAAATGAAGGAAACAATAGCAAAGATCAATAAAACTAAAAGCTGGTTCTTTGAGAAGATAAACAAAATTGATAAACCATTAGCCAGACTCATCAAGAAAAAAAGGGAGAAGACTCGAATCAATAGAATTAGAAATGAAAAAGGAGAAGTAACAAATGACACTGCAGAAATACAAAGGATCATGAGAGATTACTACAAGCAACTCTATGCCAATAAAATGGACAACCTGGAAGAAATGGACAAATTCTTAGAAAAGCACAACCTTCTGAGACTGAACCAGGATGAAATAGAAAATATAAACAGACCAATCACAAGCACTGAAATTGAGACTGTGATTTAAAATCTTCCAACAAACAAAAGCCCAGGACCAGATGGCTTCACAGGTGAATTCTATCAAACATTTAGAGATGAGCTAACACTTATCCTTCTCAAAGCCCTGTTAGGACTAGCAGGGCCTGAGTTAGGAGTAGTGTCAGGGCCTTAATTAGGGACAGTGTCAGGCCTTAGTTAGGGACAGTGTCAGGGCCTTAGTTAGGACTAGCATCAGAGCCTTTGTTAGGTATAATATGAGGGCCTGAGTTAGGAGTAGTGTCAGGGCTTTAGTTAGGGTCAGTGTCATGGCCAGAGTTAGGTGTACTGTCAGGGCCTTAGATAGGGACAGTATCAGGTCCTGAGTTAGTAGTAGTGTCAAGGCGTTACTTACAGACAGTGTCAGGGCTTTAGTTAGGAGTAGCATCAGAGCCTTTGTTAGTTATCGTGCTAGGGGCTGAGTTAGGAGTAGTGTCAGGGCCTTAGTTAGGGACAGTGTCAGGGCCTTAGTTAGGACTAGCATCAGAGCCTTTGTTAGGTACTGTGTCAGGGCCTATGTTAGGAGCAGTGTCAGGTCCTTAGTTAGGGACAGTGTCAGGGCCTGAGATAGGATTAGTGCCATGGCCTGAGTTAGGAGTAGTGTCAGGCCTTAGTTAGGATTAGCATCAGAGCCTTTGTTAGGAACAATCTTGTCTTGTCCTGATCTTAGAGGAATTGGTTTCAGTTTTTCACCATTGAGAATGATGTTGGCTGTGGGTTTGTCATATATGGCCTTTATTATGTCGAGGTAAGTTCACTCTGTGCCTACTTTCTGGAGGGTTTTTTATCATAAATGGGTGTTGAATTTTGTCGAAAGCTTTTTCTGCATCTCAATAGATAATCAATATTACCTCAATAGAGATAGTCATATGGTTTTTCTCCTTCAATTTGTTAATATGGTTTATCACATTGATTGATTTGCGTATATCGAAGAATCCTTGCATTCCTGAGATAAACCCCACTTGATCATGGTGTATGATCCTTTTAATGTGCTGTTGGATTTTGTGTGCTAGTATTTTGTTGAGGATTTTTGTATCTATGATCATCAGTGATATTGTCCTGTAGTTTTCTTTCTTTGTGACATCTTTGTCTGGTTTTGGTATCAGGGTGGTGGTGGCCTCGTAGAATGAGTTTGGGAGTGTCCCTCCCTCTACTATATTTTGGAACATAGAGAATAGACTTGAGGACATGGGGCAGGGGAAGGGTAAGCTGGGATGAAGTGAGAGAGTGGCATATACACTACCAAATGTAAAATAGATAGCTAGTGGGAAGCAGCCACATAGCACAGGGAGATCAGTTCGGTGCTTTGTGACCACCTAGAGGGGTGGGATAGGGAGGGTGGGAGGGAGGGAGACGCAAGAGGGAGGGGATATGGGGATATATGTATACGTATAGCTGATTCACTTTGTTATAAAGCAGAAACTAACACACCATTGTAAAGCAATTATACTCCAATAAAGATGTTTTAAAAAAAAAGGATCCAGTTAATGTGATTTTTGGAGGCTTAAAGGGGTGACCCTGTGAAATCAGGAAAACAAATGGTAAGGAAATTAAACTCAAATTGAGCATTTATTCCTAGGAAGATGGCCTTACACTTGCACATATGGGTGGTGGTGCACCAAAGTGGTTTTACTGTCATTCAGGAGAGGAATCCCACAGTGATATCGAGGAAGCCACAACTATCCACCTACAGGATTAATTTGTTTAAATGTCCTAATGCCACATGAATGCCTTGCTGTGGTTTGTCACAAACTCCTGATTCAAAAAGGTCTGTTTTTCTTTCCACATAGATGGAAAACAATCTGAAAAAGACATATATGTATGTATAACTGAATCACTTTGCTGTACACCTGAAACTAACCCAACACTGTAAATGAACTATGATTTTTTTAAAGGTAAAAAATAAATATACATAAAAAATGCTAATAACCTATAATGAAAACCTATAGTTTTCTGTTATCCTGATTTCTTGTGAAACCGGTCAGAAATTTGTATATTCCTTCAATATGTTAGGGTTTACTCCTCTTCTTAACTTGATTATCAAATAATCCAAGAGCCTAATCATTGATTCTGTTTGAAATTTATCTCTTCCTCTTCATAAATTATTGCTTTGGGTATGATACAAAAAATTTCTGTTATATTTCTCATTGTTCGGTGCATTTATAAATATATGTGCCACATTACTGACTGTATTCCACTTGGACTGGGTGACCAACAGAATTGTTGTACACACTTGAATTTCCTAACTGAACACCATAGCTTGTTCATTAAGCGAAATGGTTCCTGATCTTGCATATTTGGGGCCTGAAAATTGCAGGGGAATATGTATTGGATAGGAAAATTTTTTTTTATCCGGCTGTGCTACGTGGCTTGCAAAATCTTAGTTCCCAGACGAGGGATTGAACCTGTGCCCTCAGCAGTGAAAGCGTGGAGTCCTAACCACTGGAGCACCAGGGAATTCCTGGAAATTTTTAATTTTGGTTGTTAAGGACGCAAAAAACCACCACACATCCACTGTCTCCATCATTTCATAAAAGAAAAACCGGGACTTCCCTGGTGGCGCAGTGGTTAAGAATCCGCCTGCCAATGCAGGGCACATGGGTTCGAGCCCTGGTCTGGGAAGATCCCACATGCCGCAGAGCAACTAAGCCCGTGTGCCACAACTACTAAGCCTGAGCTCTAGAGCCCGCGAGCCACAACTACTGAGCCCGCGTGCCACAACTACTGAAGCCCGCACGCCTAGAGCCCGTGCTCCACAACAAGAGAAGCCACTGTCATGAGAAGCCCGCGCACCGCAACGAAGAGTAGCCCCCCACTCTCCGCAACTATAGAAAGTCCGCGGGCAGCAACGAAGACCCAACGCAGGCAAAAATAATAAATAAATTAAAAAATGAAAAGAAAAACCATCTTAACACCTAAAGGATAGGAAGGACCTAATTTCAGCCCTAAAAAAAAAAAAAAAAAGGCCTTTCCCGGGCAGGGACAGCTGGTGTTTGTACACTGACAATTTCACTGCAGAAACCTTCTGCCCCAGGCTTATGGATTTGAATCTTGTCTCTGATACTTCCTAGCTGTGTGACTTTGAGTAAGCAACTTTGCCTCTCTGTGCCTCACTGCCTCCTTCTCCAGGTCATTGTGAGGATTAAATGATTTAACCTATGTAAATTAAAGCCCTTGCTACAGAGGCTGGTGTAGATTGATCGTCGCCGAAACTCACGAGTGACAACAGCGCCACCTAGTGGCTCTTCATCCCAGGTACAGACAAGCTGCTTCGGAGGAGGCATCCACACGGGCAGTGAGTGGGAACCATGTGTAATGGCCAAGGCTGAGGGAGAAATAAGCAGAAAAGCCACAAATATTCATGGAATTATAAATAAAGTTGGATTCTCACTTTATGCCATATACAAAAGTTAATTCAAAACTGATCAAATATCTAAACGTAAGAGCTAATCCTATAAAACTCGAAGAAGAATACAGCAAAAATCTACATGACGTTGGGTTTGGCAATGATTTCTTGGATGTGACACCAAAAGCACAGGCAACAAAATAAAAATAGATAAATGACTACATCAAAATTAAAAACTTATGTGCATCAAAGGACACAATCAACAGAGTGAAAAAGGTAACCCAGGGGATGGGAGACAATATTTGCAAATCATTCATAAGGGGTTAATACTCAGGATATATAAGGAACTCTTACAATCCAATAACAAAAAACTAATGTCACCATTCAAAAATGGGCAAAGGATTTGAATAAACATTTGTTCAAAAGTGTATACAAATGGTCAGCAAGCATGTGAAAAGATGCTCAACATTACTAATCATTAGTGAAATGCAAATCAAAACTACAAGGAGGTGCCACCTCACATCCATCAGAATGGTTACTATCAAAGAAACAAAAGACAAGTGTTGGTGAGGATGTGGAGAAATTGGAAACTTTGTGCATTGTTGGTGGGAATGTAAAATGCTGCAGCCACTATGGAAAACAGTGTGGTGGTTACTAAAAAATTTTAAATAGAATTACCACATGACCCAGCAACTTCACTTCTGGGTATATACCCAAATGAATTGAAAGCAAGATCTCAAAGAGATATTTGTACACCCATGTTCATAGCAGCATCAATTACTAGAGCTAATCCACGGAAGCAATCTCCATCGTCAGACGCATGAATAAAGAAAATGTTATATATATATATATATATATATATATATATATATGTCATATACACACACACAATGCAATAATATTCCATTGGACACAATGAAATACCAGTCCTGGGTCATTCTAAGGAAATTGTTCCATCCAAGTATCAAATGGTTTTCTAAATTTATAACCCATCACAGGCTCAAAGTCATGCCTCATTTTAATTGGCCTCCTATTTGGCCCATGACTTTCTTGCATAGACTTATTTTACTAGAACTTGTAATTGGCTTCCTTAGTTGTTACTGACATAACAAGCATATGTGTTCTCCTTATTTCCAAGATTTTCAGTCACAGCTTCTTTTTTTTAATTTTTTTTTATTGAAGTATAGATGATTTACAATGTTGTGTTAATTTCTTCTGTGCAGCAGAGTGATTCAATTATACATATATACATTCTTTTTTATATTCTTTTCCATTATGGTTTATCACAGGATACTGAATATAGTTCCTTATGATATACAATAGGATCTTGTTGTTTATCCATTCTACATGTAATATTTTGCAACTACTAACCCCAAACTCCGTCCATCCTTCCCTCACCCCCTTCCCCTTGGCAACCACAAGTTTGTTCTCTGTGAGTCTGTTTCTGTTTCATAGATAGGTTCATTTGTGCTGCATTTTAGATTACACATATAAGTGATATAATATGGTATTTGTCCTTCACTTTCTTACTTCACTTAGTATGATAATTCTAGTTGCATCCATGTTGTTGTAAATGGCATTATTTCATTCTTTTTTTATGGCTGAGTAGTAGTATTCCATTGTATATATGTGCCACATCTTCTTTATCCATTCATCTGCCAATGGACATTTAGGTTGTTTCCATGTCTTGGCTATTGTGAATAGTGCTGCTATGAACACAGGGGTGCATTTATTTTTTTGAATTATAGTTTTGTCCAGATATATGCCCAGGAGTGGGACTGCTGGATCATATGGTAATTCTATTTTTAGTTTTCTGAGGAACCTCCATACTGTTTTCCATAGTGGCTGCACCAACTTATTAATACATTCCAACCAACAGTGTAGGTGGGTTCCTTTTTCTCTACACCCTCTTCAGCATTTGTTATTTGTAGATTTTTTAATGATGGCCATTCTGACTGGTACGAGGTGGTACCTCTTTGTATTGTAGTTTTGATTTGCATTTCTCTAATAATTAGTGATGTTAAGCATCTTTTCTTTTTTTTTTAAACACCTTTATTAGAGTATAATTGCTTTACAATGGTGTGCTAGTTTCTGCTTTATAACAAAGTGAGCATCTTTTCATGTGCCTGTTGGCCACCTGTATGTCTTCTTTGGAGAAATGTCTATTTAGGTCTTCTGCCCATTTTTCAATTGGGTTGTTTGTTTTTTTTGTTGTTGTTGAGTTGTATGAGTTGTTTGTATATTTTGGAAATAAAGCTCTTGCAAATATTTTCTCCCATTCCATAGGTTGTCTTTTCATTTTGTTTATGGTTCTCAGTCATAACTTTTTTTTAGTCATAAGTTCTTTTTTTTTTTCGGTACGCGGGCCTCTCACTGCTGCGGGTCTCTCACAGGCTCTGGACACGCAGGCTCAGTGGCCATGGCTCACGGGCCCAGCCACTCTGCGGCATGTGGGATCTTCCCAGTCCGGGGCACAAACCCGCGTCCCCTGCATCGGCAGGCGGACTCTCAACCACTGCGCCACCAGGGAAGCCCTAATAAAATTTTTAAATGGCAAAGCCAAAGAATGACAGAACCTGGAGGCAATTAACAAAAAGACTGATACAACAAATATCATTTACAAAAACAACCTCCAATAGTTAGCTGAAATATCACTGCAAATCCACTTGTAGGAATCTGTGCCAGGGAGACAACTAGGGATGAGCCCAGGTTTGAGTCCAAAGACAGCCACAGTAGCTACAACTGAGTTAGTTATATTGGCCACAGCAGGGATTTAGTTCAAGTATCAAGTGCTAAGGACATAAGTTTCTGGAGTTCCAAGTGAACATCATTTGGTAAAGTCACTCGGCAGGTTAATCCGCGGATGGCTGATGGGTGGGATCAGGTGGGCCCAAGGGCAGGCAGAGCCACTCCCCCTCCTACCTTCCCATCCCACTGACACTCGTAGCATCTCTTAATTCACCAGGTGCAGCTTAGAGTTGGCTGCATTTGGGCCAGGATGGAGGCGGCGCCGGAAGAGGCTGGGCAGCAGGGTTGAAAACGAAATTGAGGTGGGCCTGCACCGGGCACCTGCCCTGCTTGGGGTGAGGCGCATCCCACAAAGCGGCCAGGCTAGTTCTCCCTCCAATCCCACCCCTGCTTGGTGACTGCTTTGGGGGCACAGGGTTGTGTCCTGGGAAGGGCTAACCCTTTTAGAAAGGAGCTTTGCACCTCTAACCCTGCAGAAATCGGCGCTCAGACACTGTGGGGCTGGAGGAGAGGGACCCGAGGGCACAAAACTGTGGGTGCGTCATGCACAGATCTTCCTAATTGCAGAAGAGGAAGGAGGGTAGGTGAGCTGTGTGGGCTGAGGACCAAGACTGGAGATAGGTGGGTGGAGTAGCAGTTCAGAGGGTGTGTGTGTGTGTGTGTGTGTGTGTGTGTGTGTTAGAGAAAGTCTAGGGGACACTGTGTGTGTGTGTGTGTGTGTGTGTGTGTTAGAGAAAGTCTAGGGGACACCGTGTGTGTGTGTGTGTGTGTGTGTGTTAGAGAAAGTCTAGGGGACACCGTGTGTGTGTGTGTGTGTGTGTTAGAGAAAGTCTAGGGGACACCGTGTGTGTATGTGTGTTAGAGAAAGTCTAGGGGACACCGTGTGTGTGTGTGTGTGTGTGTGTGTGTGTGTGTTAGAGAAAGTCTAGGGGATACCCAGGCTCCTCACTGTGCTATGGGGATGCCTAGTAGGTAAGAAGAACCCAGTACACACCTGACTCGTACTAGCAAGCACTTTGACCATAGTGTCTCGTGAATCTGTGTGTGGAAAAGAATCAAAATCAACAATTTTCTTAAATTCCCATGAGTATCTTCCCAGGTCCCCTGTCTTTTACTACAGGACACTTCTCTGACAATTTAGGGGCAGTCCCTCTTGTTGGTGTGACTGGAAAACGTGTGTAGCTAGAAACCTGATGCTTTATTTGAAGTCGTAGTTTAAAAAAAAGTTCCCAGGCAACTACGCAGAGATGTTTAACAAAACCATGTTTTTTAAGGGCCTCCCCCCTTCAGGGTCATCGCCTTCAGGACAGCAATGACCGGCAGGGCCAGGGTTCGAGCCCGAGGCAGAGCGTGCAATCCAGCATCCGTGGAGCCTGCTAAGCCTGAGGTGGCTAGGGGGTCCTGAAGTACCCAGAACCGACCCACCACGGAGCTTCTCTGACATAGTGAGACGTGGCACGGCAGCGAGCTTCCTAATGTTCCTAAAGATGCCTTGCTGAGTCAGTACAGTTCAGGTTTAGAGTTCTCTCCTGCTGAGAGGGAACTAATGCATCTTGTAAGAAAAGTCAGATTCCACGGCTGTCGGTGTGGGTAGGCTTTATCTACCTGGATATCCTCTCTACCCCTTCCCTTTCATGTGCATCTTCATAGATGCAAACAGACTTTCTTCCAAACCCCAGTGGATGGAAAGTCATCTACATCTCTTGGTCTCAGCCAGTGACTCCTCTTTGGGGAGTGATTTCAAAATGGGCAATTTCAGGCAAGTGTTTGAACAGACTGAGTTGGATAGAATTTTTTAGTCTTGTTTAAAACTTGCTATCCCTGCTGTCTCTACGCACTTCTGTCCTCTCTTATCCCGCATCCACTTTGCATGCTTTAGGGGGTCTTGCTTTGAACTCTGATGGGTCCCAGTGCTGGCCAGCAGTCACATGACCCCATCAGGTCCTGTTTCTTCGCCTCCCCCACCTGCTCAAGCCTCAACCCTTCCTGCTGCTCCTCCCCCGTCTTAATTTTCAGCCTTTAACATCAACTCCTATGTCACTGAGACAAATAAAGCATCAAAGCAGAACTTCAATGCTGTCTTCACCGAATCTCCACATCCTGGCCTTGGCCCCTCACCCAAGACCCTAGGGCACTGGCTCTGCTCCTACCTAAAGGAAAAATCTCCTGGGCCCCTTAGCCAATTCTCTATCCCCTGGCATCTCTCCTGCAATTCTCCTATCTCCCAAGTCCTAGGTCATCCCCATCTGCCTACAACCAGCTGAGTTGACTGCCATCCAACGAGAATCCTCTCCTGGATCTGCTTTCCTCACAATTACTTCCTTTCTCTTTGCTTCTCATCAACGAAGTCTTGTCTCTATTCTGAACTCCAATCCTTATCTCCCTCTTGTCCCTTCACTCCAATCAGGTGCTCTCCCCATTGCTCCACTGAAATGGCTCTTGTCAGGCTTCCTCAGTATCCTCCACTTTGTCAAATCCGTCCTAGGTCTTGCCTATCACTTGTACTTGGAATAGCTGAGCCCTCCTTTCTCCTTGATTAACTCCTTCCATGTGGTGGTCAGGTCACCGCACACCCTTGGTTTTCCGCCAACCTCACTGGTCACTGCTGTAGCTTCCCTTGGCTGGGTTCTCCTCCTGTCCTGTCCATATGCCCAGGACCTAGTCCTTGGGCCTCTTCTCCTTGGTACATGCACTCACACCCTTGGTCATCTTTTCAGTATCATGGCTTTAGGTGCGATCTGGTATGTGGACAAGTTCCCTCTCCTGCACTAAACGAACATCCCCATGCATGTCTCATGCTCCTGATTTGCCCTCCCAGACAATTCCTAACTACTTCATCTGAAGAAATCCCTTTCTTCCAGTTGTTTAGGCGAAAGTCTTTGGATTCATCCTCTCTTGACCTCAAACCCTTCACATAAACAACCAGGAAATACTGTTGTCCCTGACGTTCAAAAAATATCCAATCTCTGATCATTTCTCATCCCCTCTATTACTACCCTCTGGGCCAAACCACCAGCATCCCTGGCTGGACCCCACAAATGGCCTCATAACTGGTCTTCTTGCTTCTGCCCTGGTCTCATCCTCAGTCTGTTCCCAGCACAGAGCCAGTAAATTGGATTCACGTTCAACCCACAGCCTGTAAGCGTTCCCATTTTCTCAGTCACAGGAGATTTCCTTAACATGGCCTCCCTCCCACTACCTCTCCGGGTCCCCCTGCTTCCCCCTCCCTTGTTCATCTTGCTCTCCCTTCAATATTTCTTCCTTAGGAGCTTGCTCTTTCCTCCACCTGAGGCTTGTGTAACCTTGTTAACTCACTGCCTCTGAGTCTTTGTTTCAGCGTCAACTTCGCACTGAGGCTCTGCTTTGTCCCCCATGAATTAATGCAACCAGCCCCTTTCATACCCCACCTTCCCAATAACTCCCAATTTTCCATACTTGGCTTTGTTCTACTTTTTTCATTTCCCTAGCAATTATCATATTCATGCCATATAAGTTAGTCATCAATTTATTTTCTGTCACTGGAATATGAGATTTTCAAGGAAGTTCCTTTGCTTTATGCTCTGATACATGCATCGTGGCACATGGCAGGCATATGATAATTTTTGGGTGACGGTCGAACATATGGATAACATTACTCTTTATTTTTATCTCCAAAAACTTGCAGGCTCAGCAACCTCATCAAATCCAGCCTAGACTCAAGCAGCTGTGGGGTGTTAGCCACGTGGCTGGGGCTGGACCACCAACAGAAGCAGAAGGAACACCGCAGCCTTCAGGTAAAAAGAGGGAAGAAGAAAGATATGCTGAGGGGCAGAGGATACTTAATATGTGACGGTACATGACAGCGATAAAATTCTAGACAGATAGCCTCGGTGCTCCCGTGATGTTTGGCAGGATGGGAAGAAGGTACAGCTCTCAACTATCTCCTGCAGTGAATTATCTGGCTATCAATGCTTTATTCCCCTTATACTTTAAGGCTTATGGAAAAAGAAATAGAGGTCATTATTCATTAGCTAATTCAATGTAATTGCTTTTCAAATTTAGAAAATGCATTGGTATGACAACTATAAGTTAACTAGTTCGGGGAACAAGATTTTTCTTGGGTTCGTGAATCGCTATACTGAAAGGTTGAGCAGTTCCTCAAATGTTTACCTACGTTGTATTATCCTCACAGGTGAACGGTTATCATTATACAGGTAAGCCCACAGGCTCAGATGTTGTCGTTTGCCAAGGATTTGGGTAATGCAGTGAAACCTTAGATCTGATTCTCCAACCACCTTTTTAAAACATTTTTTAAATTTGTATTGTGGTAAGAACAATAGAGCTCTACCCTCTTATTGTATTTTTTTTTTCATGTACAGCACGGTATTAACTATAGGCACAATGTCGTCCCGCAGATCTCAAGAACTAACTTACCTTGCATAACTCTAATTTTACACCTGTTGATTAGCAAATCCCTATTTCCCCTCTCCCACTCCCTGAAAACCACCATTCTACTCTCCGCTTCTGAGTGTGACTATTTTCATTGTATAAGTGGAATTATGCAGTATTTGTCCTTTTGTGACTGTCTTCAAGGTTCATTCACGTTGTTACATATTGCAAGATTTTTCTAAAATTTATTTTTATTTATTTATTTTTGGCTTCATTGGGTCTTCGTTGCTATGCCTGGGCTTTCTCTAGTTGTGGCGAGCGGGGGCTACTCTTTGTTGTGGTGCATGGGCTTCTCATTGTGGTGGCTTCTCTTGCGGAGCACGGGTTCTAGGCGTGCGGGCTTCAGTAGTTGTGGCACATGGGCTCAGTAGTTGTGGTGCACGGGCTTAGTTGCTCCGCGGCATGTGGGATCTTCCCGGACCAGGGCTTAAACTATTATATATACTCATATGTGAGGATATATATGATATATACATATATATGGGCAAAGGATCTGAATAGACATTTCTCCAAATAAAATATACAAATGGCCAATAATCACATGAGAAGATGCTCAACATCATCAGCCATCAGGGAAATGCAAATTAAAGCCACAATGAAATGCCACTTCCTATCTACTAGGATTGCTAAAAGTTAAAAAGGAAGATGTTAACAAGTGTTGGCAAGGATGTGGAAAAATTGAAACCAACCATTATACACTGCTGGTATAAGTATGGCCTCTTTGGGAAACAGTCTGGCATTTCCTCAATGTGCTAAATATAGCATTACCATACGACCCAGCAATTCCACTCCAGGTTATATACCCAAAAGAAATAAAAACATATCCACCACAATTGGTATATGAATGTCCACAGCATCACTATTCATACTAGCTTGAGCATAAACAACCCAAATGTTCATCAACTGGTACATGGATAAACACAAATGTGGTATATCTATACAATGATATATTATTTGTCAATAAAATGGAATGAAGTAGCAATACATGCTACAGCATGGATGAACCCTGAAAATATTATGCTAAGTGAAAGAAGCCAGTCAGAGAAGATCACATATTATATGACTCAATTTATATGAAATGTGATGAGTAGGCAAATGCATAGGGACAGTAAGTGAACTAGTGGTGGTTTAAGGACCGGGGGAATTGGGTGGAAACAAGGAGTGACTGCTCATTGTTCAGGTGTTTCTTCTTTGGGTGATGAAAATATTCTAAAATCGCGTGATGGTTGCACCACTCAGTAAGTATACTAAAAACCACTGGACTGCACACTTAAATGGCTGAATTGCATGTTATGTGAATTAATCTTAGTAAAGCTATATATACTGCAATTACCTGTAGGATTTTAAACCACTTCTTTCTTACATGCTTCCATGCAATAACGTCAGGAATAATACCATATATTACGATTATTCCACAGGTATGACAACAGAACCTATAGGGTGGATGGTATTACTTGGGAGAAGCCTCCCAGCTCTACATTTACAAGATCGGATGGCAGTGAAACCTCCTTTGTAGACTGTTACAGGGAGGTATGAAATTTTATTTCTTCAAACATACTTGTCTTAAAATTTTTCATATTATACAGTTAAGTATATTTCTCAAGTCTTATTTAGACACATATATATGTATTTGTATATATTCTCCTTTTGGGGTATTATAGCTTGGCTTATATCTATTATCCATGTATAGAGTGTTTTGTGTATAGGGTAATGTCACATAATTAGAATGGCTCCAAGATGGCCCTCCCTGTCAGGCTTAGAAGTGGCTATGGTAGTTTTGAACATGTAAATGGATTGTTAGGTAGAAAATAAAATATGGTAAGACTTCAGGAATGAGAACTTTATGTAGGAGTTTCAGCCCTACAGAACTTGGTTCAAAAAGAAGAAAAAAATGACCAATTACAATCTGAAATGATGTCTATTACGTGCTAAATCTCATAATCTCCGTTGCTGTGCACGGGCTTTCTCTAGTTTCGGCGAGTAGGGAATACTCTTCATTGCGGTGTGTGGTCTTCTCATTGCGGTGGCTTAGTTGCTCTGCAACATGTGGGATCTTCCCGGACCACGGAACGAACCCGCGTGCCCTGCATTGTCAGGCGGATTCTTAACCACTGCGCCACCAGGGAAGTCCTTCCTTTTTTATTTATTTATTTTTTTTTGCGGTACGTGGGCCTCTCACTGCTGTGGCCTCTCCTGTTGCGGAGCACAGGCTCCGGACGCGCAGGCTCAGCGGCCATGGCTCACGGGCCTAGCCGCTCCGCTGCATGTGGGATCTTCCCGGACCGCAGCACGAACCCACGTCCCCTGCATCAGCAGGCTGAGTCTCAACCACTGCGCCACCAGGGAAGCCCTACCTCCTATATTTTAATTTGCGTGCTCACAAATAAACTCAGGCCAGTTGGTGAGGTTGGTTTTCTAGCTTTAGCAGATGAGAGAAACGTAATTAAAGGAATGGCAGATATTTGTGGCAAATGGAAAGAACTTATAAATGGATGTTTTAAAAAAAGCTTGTATTATATTGGGACTCCAAACATAGCTACTTGGAACAATTGCAGGTACACAGCCCTCTGACATCCCTTCAAGGGAGGGTTATTATGACATTATCCTCATTTGTGTTTCACACTTATTACTTGTTCATTCAATCCCAAGAGCATTTAGTGCCTATTGTATATCTTGGGTATACATTAGTAAGACAATTTAGTTCTCAGCTCTTAAGGCACTTGCATTCTCATGGCAGACAGAGAGATGACAAACAAGAAGAAAACTATTCTAACAGTTATAAGGGATATGGAGATAATTAAAATCGGGTGGTATTATGGAGAATATCTGGTGGCTATTAGTCTGCAAGGTCATGGAAAGCTTCTCTGCGAAGCTGACATGTAAATGGAAGCAAGGAGCAAGCTAGGTGCGGATGAGGGAGAAGAGGTAGTACAAACGCACTATTTTCGGGGTGGGCATTGTGTACCCAGAGCCCAAACTAGGCTGGAGTGTTCTCTAGAGAAGTAAATTGGATTTTATTGTCAAATCATATTGTGTAGATATTTGTAAGATTTCTGTCTAATATACAGAGAATGGGCTGTATGGGGGTAAAAATGGAGGCAGGGAAACCAGGGAGGAGGTTATTAAATCAGTTGACTTAAATGATGATGGTGGCCTGGAGCAGGGTGGGAGAAGTAGGTGAAAATGGAGAGGACATAGTGAAGGCTTGGTTGTAATAAGTGAGGGGATTGTCCTGGGATGAGATAGGCACAGATGGAACTGCAAACTGATATATCAATAAGTTAATTTTAAAAGGCTAATTTCTGGCTTGAATAAAGTCTAATGAGAGTCAGGGAGACTCAGTGATCTCATCTGTTACCATTTTGTGGCTCTACCATCTCAACAAGAGGACTCCAAGGTTGTCATGTTAGAAGAGAAGAGGTAGAAGCAGCAGACTGGCTCTTAGGTCCCTTAGACTGAAAGTGATAGGCTGATGCACTACTTTCACTCATATTTCTTTGTTAAAATTCAGTCCTACAGCCTGAACCTACCTAAGTGGACACTCTTTTCTTTCGTGTACAGATGTGGTGAGTTCAGTATCATCTCTCTGCCAAAGGGTGTAAATAAAGTATGCTCTTTGGGCATGCGGATGAGTCAGGAGTCCCAGGGTGTAAAGCCTGGAGTTTTCATTTTGGGAATTATTAGCTCTTACCTAGTCCTTGGATTTTGATATGCAGTCACCTAGGCAGAATATATAGATGACCAAGAGAATGAAATATTTCAGGAAAGAAGGATATGCGTCTCTGTAGAATGTTAAGATGAGGTTAAATGAGAGTGTATACATATGCCCCAA
Organism: Globicephala melas; assembly: GCF_963455315.2. Lineage (NCBI taxonomy): Eukaryota > Metazoa > Chordata > Mammalia > Artiodactyla > Delphinidae > Globicephala > Globicephala melas. Next base: position 71,141,008 of record NC_083326.1, read on the forward strand.
TTCACCAAACTGTACCCAATATGGGCAGATTTTTGTATACCAATTATACCTCAATAGAGCTGGGGGAAAAACACACAGTGAAGAGTACATTGAGTTTGATAGCATGGAGTTCACTGCCAAGAGCAAATTGTGTAATGGTGGCAGTTGAAGTCCAGGTGGAAGGTACTGAAGGAAAAATTTAGCAACGCTTGCTGTAGAAGGGAAGAGAAATGTTATGTAGATGAAGGATTTTTTAAGTTAGAGAATACTACAGTATGTGTTTATCCTGGTATAAATTGTCCGATAGAGAAGGAGAAATTGTTAATACAGAAGGCAAGATAAATGAGGGGTAATGATAGGAACAAAATCCCTGAAGGAAAGAAGAGGTTAGAATCCATAGCTGTGGTAGAGATTACGGACCCTTTTCTGGAGCAGGACATATCCTCCATAGTAATCGGAAGGCAAGAAGAACATACATATGTGTAGAAAGAAGGCAAACACCGGGCAGAATATAAGTGTACTCCTGTCTGAATCCTCAGACATTCACTTCTCAGTGAAGTATGAAGCAAGATCACCGGCTGAGTTAGTTGATGGGCAGCGATGAGGGAGATGTATAGGAGATTTGAGAAGAGATGAGAAAGTGTGAAATGTTGGTTTTTTGAATGGGTAGGAAGCATAACTAGGGCATCTGAACAGAGCACCCCTTTTAGATTGTGGCAGACTAACTCTAGAACCACTCAGCACGTTTGGCTGTTGGTTGCATGGGCAGAAGAGACAGCTGGGTTTTACCAGGGTTTGAGACTTGCCAACGTAGCATGATCAAGGCATAGTCAAGGAATGAATGGTATTTGTGAGGACGTAATTGTGACAGGCTATGGAATGCAAGCTGGGGAAGTAAGGGAGGTGAGGCTGTGAGAGAGTTAAGGACCTCTCTCCTTCTCAATTTATGTGTGCTGATTCCTCCACCTAGGCTGATGTTTGCTTGTTCATCCTACAAATTTTATCTCAAAGATCTTTGACTAAGAAGAGCCGCTCTGGGTCCGTCCATGTTGCTGCTAATGGCATTATTTCATTCTTTTTTATGGCTGAGTAATATTCAATTGTGTGTGTATGTGTGTATACACCACATCTTCTTTATCCATTCATCTGTCGATGGACATATGGTATTATACGTGCAATCTAAAATATGACACAAATGAACATATCTATGAAACAAACAGACTCACAGATACAGAGAATAGACTGTGGTTTCCAAGTGGGAGGGAGTGGGGGAGGGAAAGATTGGGAGTTTGGGATTAGCAGATGCAAACTATTATATATAGGATGGAACGACAACAAGGTCCTACTGCATAGCACAGGGAGCTGTATTCAATATCCTGTGATAAACCATAATGGAAAAGAATATGAAAAAGAATATACATATGTATAACTGAGTCACTTTGCTATATAGCACAAATTAATACAATATTGTAAATCAACTATACTTCATAAAATGTTTTTAAAAAGAGCCATTCTGGATATCCCAACAGTACCCCCCCCCCTCGTGCATACACTGACCTGCAACATCAGGCCTCTGTGAGGTCACCCTGTTCTGTTATGTACTTGTATTTCATAACACTTATCCCAGTTTGTAATTATATATTTGGGTGATTTTTATTAATCTCTCCCCTCCCCAACAGACTATGAGTTTCATAGGACTAGGAGAGCTATGATTCTGCTCTTTGCAATACATATCTCTTATACCTTACACCATGACTGGCACATAGTAGCTCATACACATAGGTTGTAATAGATAATTCATGCATGTTAGCCTCACAGAGTAGTGGGATTAGTAATAATTTGAGGGAGTGTGTCACATTAAGGCAAACTACCTTCTTGGCATGTGTTGATATATAGAGTCTTACATGTAAACATAAGAAAATGGTTCCAGCAGATTTACTTGAGTGAAATGGATGTGCTGAAATATTTGAATGACTAGGGTAGTCTCAGGATGCCCTGGTAGGAATTGAGTCTCATAAGAGATGACAACTTTGTCGTAGGGTTGTAATGAGATCTGGGAAAAACTGCTGAATTCATAGATGAGGCATTAGAAAGTAAGCGCAATCCTACCTTTCAAATAATGGAAATAGGGACAACAGAACTGATTTGTTTTTTGGACCTAAAACAATAGACTGCAGGTTTTTTCTTCAGCAAAGATGGGTTGATTTGGGATCAGTGGAGAATTGCAATTTGGGGTCTGCAACCCTGGCGAGCCATGTGCAAGTCCCACTTGATGAGGAAAGGAGAACCCCTTCATAGAAGAGAAAAGCAAGTTGGAAGTGCTTTAGTAAACAAAGAGTCCATGGCTTTTCATTGGCCAAGGTCTTGCCAGGGAAGAAAAGAAGTCTTTCTTCTTCCTGTTGGGCTCTGCTATCGTTGCAGGGTATGAGAGCTCCCCCCTGGTCTCCTGACTCTATTTAATTGAGGCTTGTTTATTTTTTACAAAAGCTATAAGAAATGGGAAGTGTGATTTCCAAAGTTCACAGTTGGTGGTTAAAGAAATATTAGGAGAACACCATGGGCTAGAGTGGGCCACTAAGTTTGAAATAGGTTGTTTATATTTTTCTAAAAACTGGTTAGTGTGGTGAATTATAGTGTGGTGAATATTTCTCTTAGTCCACACAGGTAATGCATTTAATAAAATCTCATACTTTTTCATGTGAAAAGAAAAACTCACAATCTACAATGAGAAAAGAATTACCCTAATCTGATAAAGAACGTCTGCCAAAAACTTCTATAAGCATCATTATGTTAAAAAGAATATACTGGGCTTCCCTGGTGGCGCAGTGGTTGAGAGTCCGCCTGCTGATGTAGGGGACACGGGTTCGTGCCCCTGTCTGGGAGAATCCCACGTGCCGTGAAGCGGCTGGGCTCGTGAGCCATGGCCGCTGAGCCTGTGCGTCCGGAGCCTGTGCTCCGCAATGGGAGAGGCCACAGCAGCGAGAGGCCCGCGTACCACACACACACACAAAATATATATATATATACTGATGATTTTTCCCATTAGTCAAAAACAAGCCAAGCAGTAGCCTCTCTTCCTAACTGCTCAGTGTCCTACTGGAGGTCCTGGCGAGGGTTTGGAAACTTGCTCTGCTGCTTGTAAATCAGGCAGTTTCCACAACAGCCCCCAAGCTTGTTTGCTGGTGGGGGCACATAACAGTATTTATCTCAGTTGATTGGTGAGAGAATTAACTGAATCAAGTAGAATGCTTGGGAAGCGCCTCACACAGCGATCATCCCATCGACGGTGACTGTCCTGAGGACGGTATAGTTCAGTCTATGTTTTTAACCCATTCATGTTGACTTCATGATAAACTTCTGGAAATGGAATGACTCCTGGGAATGGAATGACTAGGATGAAAGGGTTTTGCAAGTTTAAAGGATCGATGCATATTTCCAAATGCCTGTCTCGCAGCCTGTCTCTTCCATACACTCACACTCACACTTGTTGAATGCAGTGTGATTCTAGACCCTTCACCCTCATGGATTCAGATATCTATTTAATAAATAGTCTCTACTTTGTCAGTGCTCCACCTATATAGCTTCCTCGACACGCATCCATTTCTCACGTCACCGTGTTCTTGCATTTTGGGGAATGTCATGTTTGCTTTCTTTCAAGGTCCTTTTCTTGCTGCCCACTGAAAATAAAGAAATTTATGATGGCATAAAAAGACACCTGTGTGTCAATTACCCGATTCCAAGCCAGTGTGTGTTGAAACGGACCTTAGAGAGACCACCGCTACAAAGATTGCCCTGCAGATGAACTGCAAGCTAGAAGGTGCCCTCTGGAAGGTGGATAGAGAAGTACGTGGGGATTTTGTTGCCTTCTCTTGCTTTCATCTGTCTTTGGTAGAATTTGTTAAGGTCCTATTTAATTGGAAATTTGCTTCATGTTCTGACTCAATCTGCTACCTTGTTTAAAATTTAAGTTGCAGAATGCAATGTTCATCGGTATCGATTGTTTCCACGGTATTGTACATCGACGGAAGTCAGTCGCAGGATTTGTGGCAAGCATCGATCCAGACTTGATGCGGTGGGTAAGCTTTGGCAGACAGTGTTTAGTGGGGAGCTATCTGGAGGCCAGATAGGAGAGGTGGACTTAACACACATTATTGGCAAGCTCCATGGACAAGTTGTTCTTAGAGATGTGCTCTCCTGATCTTCTGGCAAAGTTAGGCTCCCAGAACATTTTGTATGGAAGCCTCTGATCATTCTCTATTGCTGCCTAACAACCATGACAAAATATGGCAGCTTAAGACGACACTCACATGACCACGGACAGTCCTGTGGGTCAGATGTTGGGCACTGCGTGGCTCTCAGCGCCTTACAAGGCCGAGATTTTGTTTGTTTTTTTGGCTGCACTGCACAGCATGCGGGATCTTAGTTCCCCGACCAGGGATCGAACCCATGGCCCCTGCGGAGGAAGTGCAGATTCTTAAACACTGGAGCACCAGGGAAGTCCCAAGGCTGAGTGAAAAGTGTCACATAAGCCACATTCTCACCTGGAGGCTTGGGATCCTCTTCCCAGCATACGTCGATGTGGCAGAGCCAATTTTCTTGTGATTGGGGGACAGAGAACCCCACTTCCTTGCTGGCTGTCACCTACAGCTTCTAGAGTTTCATCCACGTTCCTTCTGATGTGCTCCCTGCCTCCCCTCCAACTTCCAACCCGCCAATTCACACTGTGCTATTGTTCTCTTTTGAATCTCTCCATCTTCCTCTTCTGTCATCAGCCAAAGAAAACTTGCTGATTTTAAAGGAGCTCATGAGGTCGGATATCATCCATCTGGAGACTCTCCTTATCCTAAAGTCAACTGTGCCATATAACATCACCACAGGGGCCAGATCTCAGTATGTTCACAAGTTCCAAGGATGAGGACAGGTAGAATTCTGCCAACCGCAGAATTTGATCAGTAAGCCTCTGCATAGGGACACATGAGGAAGCACTTAGGATACACGTGGGTGAAGACACATATGGGAACATACTCAGTGGCCTGTAGGTATAATAAGATCTTGTCTTCATACATTTGTATATAATGTACCTGAATAAGGAGATGTGCTTCTATATCCTATGATTCTCCTTTTCTCCAGGGACCTTTTATTTTCTGTGCTTAGAGTAGAAAATAAAACCCATAGTGCAGATGGGTTTGCATATTCTTCTCTTGTGCATTATGGTATGTGGGACAGTCACAAACCACTACTATGTTCAATGCTGATTTGTGGCCCACCAGGTATAATTCCACAGTATCCTTTAAGGATCTTTTTTTTCCAGTCATACTCTAAATACAGTAACATGGATTTACTCTGCCTTTTTTAGTAGAAAATGCTGTGATAATAGGTAAAAAGTTAAGCTTGCATTCACGCAATAGATATTTTTGAGCACTTGCTATGTGTAAATACTGAGAATGCAGCAGTGAAAATGTAAAGCCAAAATACCTGATCCCATCCATTGGAGTACAGATTCAGATGAAGAGGCAAACATACATCATACCCTATCACGTCATCCTAATACTCTGAAGTAAACAAAAACGCAATAAGGGGATAGAAACTCGAGACAAACAGGTGATTTTACTCGATACCTCGAGCAGTGGTCACAATAGCTATTACTGTTTTGAAACAAACTGCTCCCTCCAAAGCAGATTCATGTGGATGAACCATTGTTTAAGACATCGAACTAAAGTAGGAGTCTCCAGAAAAACACTGGGTTTGCACTTTGTGGAATTCCCCAGGAGCTGAAACAATATGAGTCATATGTATTCAAAGCATGTATAATTTGTAGTTAACGTTAACAAATGTTTCCATTCTATCTTAGTCCTTCTGTGCATTCAAAATGTTACAAAATGCCTAAGATATGTGAAGAGACCAATACCTGGATCTCTGCAGCGGGATGAAGAATGGATCTTTAGGGCTTCCCTGGTGGCGCAGTGGTTGAGAGTCCGCCTACCGATGCAAGGGACACGGGTTTGTGCCCCGGTCCGGGAAGATCCCACATGCCGCGGAGCAGCTGGGCCTGTGAGCCATGGCCGCTGAGCCTGCGTGTCTGGAGCCTGTGCTCCGCAACGGGAGAGGCCACAACAATGAGAGGCCCGTGTACCGCAAAAAAAAAAAAAAAAAAAAAGGATCTTTAATTGGATCCTCAACTACTGATAGTGAATTTTTTTTTGGTCATAGATTAATTTCATCATTTTGATTCTGAATTAATCTTGTTTTCCAAACTAATGGCTTATTTTTCTCCATACAGGTGGTTCTCTCAATGCATCATCCAGCAATCGGGGCAGGAGCTTGTCAATGGGCTGACGACCTGCTTGCACAGTCAGTGCCTGGTGGAGGCTGGAGGGCTTGAGTCTATACTGGTGGAGATACTGCTCCCCCACCTGGGACATCTGGCAATGAGTGAAGACACTTTTGGTTGTCACAATGGGGATAGAGGTGCTATTGGCATCTAGTGGACAGAAGTTTAGGGATGCTGTTAAATGTCTTACCATGCATGGGACAGCAACACTCCCTGCCCCTGACCACCACAAAGAATTATCTGGCTCAAAATTTTCATCCTCTTGTTAAGTATGGACTAGACTGAGGACTTAAGCAGTGTCCTGAAAGCTACCATGTTGACAAATGAACACAGAAGTTGTCAAAAATAGTGGCCACTTTGTTCCAAGTTATGGTTTATTTATATGTGTTTCTGACTTCCTTTCAGCTGCCTTGAAGCTCTGGTATGAACAAAATTCATCTCTGCCACATTCACCATTGTGTATCGAGATGGAGTGGGAGATGGACAGCTTCAAGCACTGACTGACCAAGAACTAAGACAGATGGAGGCCTACTTAGAAAATGCTTACAGAGGACAAAAGTGGGTATATCACTCTTGAAGTGCAGATTTTGTAAGCTTTACATTTTAGTTTCCGGGGGCAGGGGGAAATATCTACAACAATTGTGATGTGTGAATTGGAAAGCTGGATACAGAGGGCTTCAGTGGATGGGGTGGGGAGAAAAAACAGACCCTTCCCCCTTTGTGTTCCATGCCCACGTCAGAGGAGAAAGCAGAACTGAAGCCTTGCAGTAGCAGGTTGTTTCCCCATATGGAACCCCATGATTCTTTCTCTGTTTCCAATCTCCTTCCAAACCTTGATGGAGGAGGGCTTGCTAACCTCAGATATTCCTAAAAGTCCATGAACATAGCCAATCAATGGTTTGTACTTATCCAGCTCCTTTATCCTGGAGTTCTGTACGTCCCAGGACTGGGGATTACTCTCAGTTCCCTTCTCTGGCCTCACCTGTTTGTCAGTGAAGCCTGGTGCCCAGCATATACAGTACAAGTAATCCTGACCTTGGGAGGAAGGGACCCTTCCCCTAGGATCTGAATGGCTATGAATAGAAACCTCCTCCTTTACTTCCTGAATTAGGCTCTTGGATCTAAGACAGTAAAATTGGGGTGTGTGGAGAGCTAACATCTGCAGACTCCTTTTAATGACTCCTACGTGTGGGCTGTTTTCGACATTCTGAATGCTTCTGAGATAACGCAGAGCAAACAGAGTGACACTGATCATAATCTTTTAAGTGTCAGAGTAACTTTCATCGTGGTGAAGAAACAAATAAACATCAGATTTTTTATTGAAAAGGATGAAGGAAGACTTGACAATCCATCTCCAGGAACGGTTATTGATTTAGAGGTGACTAGGATGGAATGGTAAGCCATCTTTATTTTAAAGATTCCTTTTTATTCAAATAGTAACAGAATTTTTTAAGGTTTGCATGATTTGGACGAGAAAGGAAGAATTGACCTAAAGAAGGTTAAAAATGATAGGTATATTAGACGATAATTTTTTCTGTCTTCAATCATTTTGTTTCTCAGAGAATTTTATTTTTTTTTAATTATTATTATTTTTTTGCGGTACGCGGGCCTCTCACTGCTGTGGCCTCTCTTGCTGCGGAGCACAGGCTCCAGACGCGCAGGCTCAGCGGCCATGGCTCACGGGCCCAGCTGCTCCGCGGCATGTGGGATCTTCCCGGACTGGGGCACGAACCTGTGTCCCCTGCATCGGCACGCGGACTCCCAACGACTGCGCCACCAGGGAAGCCCTCTCAGAGAATTTTAAAAACAGACAAATATTTATTGATCGTTCTAAGATGATTCCGTTGTTAGGAAGAAGGCTAGAACTTCTGGTTAACTTTAGACTTGTAAAGTGAATTATGCAAATGAGAAAGTTATGCAAAACCACAGCAAGAAATAAAACAGGACCTTCATACCAACAGATAGGGAGAAATGAATTAAGTTTGAAGAAAGGCAGAAACACTGATTTTTCTAGTAGAAGGCATGAAAGGATTGAAGAAAACAAAGCAAATGAAAAGTGCAATTAACATAAAGTATAACATAAAATGATATAAACATTCAATATTTACAATAAATTGGTTAAGCTTACCACTTATATAACTTAGGGAGTTTGAATATATTCTGGTGATATGCAGGGATGGATATTCCCATCTTTCCCTGAATCTCGGAATCACATTACCTATGACCATGTCTAACGTGCTAATTTGATGTTTGCTGCCTCTAGGCATCAGTGCATATGCTTTTGAGTTTAAATCCCATGAGCGTTATTAATTGTCAATGATTTCACTGTCCTTTGTAGATTTGCTTTAGCAAATCATTGCTCAACAGTTAGCCAGGCTTCTAAATATAAAGGAAACTCTGTATCATAGATTTCTGTAAATTGTTACTTCAGAGACTAGGTTTGCTACATTGTTTTTCTTCTAAAATAAACTTGATACCAATTAGGTTCTATAATTCTAGGTATGACTTTTTTATTGTGAGTCAGTCTGTGAAAGAAGGCACTGGTACTGTCACTCCCACTCATTATAATGTCATCCATGACACGCTTTACTTGAGCCCAGATGCAGTACAGAGTCTAACTTACAAACTATGCCACATGTATTACAATTTTTCAGTAAGTACTTTTTTTCTTTAATTTGGTAACGTGCATCTGTTAATCCTATACTCCTAATTTATCCCTCCCCCTGCAGTTTCTTCTTTGGTAACCATAGGTTTGTTTTCTGTGTCTGTGAGTCTGTTTCTACTTTGTAAATAAAAATAAGTTCATTTGTATGCTATTTTTTAGGTTCTACATGTAAGTGATATCAAATAATATTTGTCTGTGATTTACTTCACGTAGTATGATAATATCTAGGTCCATCCATGTTACTGCAAGTGGCATTATTGCATTCTTTCTGAATGAGTACTATTCTATTGTATACACATACCACATCTTTGTCCGTTCATCTGCTGATGGACATTTAGGTTGCTTTTGTGTCTTGGCTATTGTAAATAGTGCTGCTATGAACATTGGGGTATATGCATATTTTTGAATTAGAGCTTCCGTCTTTTCTGGATATACGCCCAGGAGTGGGATTGCTGGGTCATATGGTAGCTCTGTTTTTAGTTTTAAGGAGCCACCATACTGTTCTCCATAGTGGCTGTGGTAAGTATTTTTTGATACTGATTTTCCTTCAGATCTGTGAAACTGTTCAAAATTGAATCTGCTTTTTGAAACTTGGATATCTATAAAAATTTAAACTTAGGGAAAGTAGACATAAAGGTGAGAAAATTGTTTTGGTTGATCTTTCTCCTAAAGGGTATCATCTGAGTCCCTGCTCCTTGCCATTATGCCCATAAGCTGGCTTACCTGGTGGGCCAGAGTCTTCACCAAGAACCACATGGGTCTCTGTCAAAACGTCTCTTTTACCTTTAACGTAGAGAAGAAAGCATGATGGGATGTTGAAAACCACAATTTGTAAATTTATTTTCTCATTCTGCATCTGTACATCTGAAATTTTTTCCTAGATGCACGATCAGAGTTTAAAACAATTCTTGACTGGACATGGACGAGACTCCAAGTGTGTTATGCTATTTTCAATACTACCACTAACTTAACATGAGGCTTCTCTTCTCCAGGCTGGAGAACTGACAGTGAGAGTTTTGTTTTAGAATTTACCTCTCAAATGTGTTACAAGGACTTTATGATTAAATATGCCTGAATATTCTGTACTCCAAGCAATGCTGCTCTAATTGTAAAGGTTGGGGGACTTCCCTGGTGGTGCAGTAGTTAAGAATCCACCTGCCAATGCAGGGGACACTGGTTCGAGCCCTGGTCCAGGAAGATCCCACATGCCGTGGCACAACAAAGCCCATGCGCCACAACTACTGAGCCTGTGCTCTAGAGCCCACGAGCCACAACTACTGAGCCCACATGCCACAACTACTGAAGCCCATGTACACTAGGGCCCATTCCCCGCAACAAGAGAAGCCACCGCAATGAGAAGCCCACGCACCACAATGAAGAGTAGCCCCCACTCACCACAACTAGAGAAAAGCCTGCACACACCAATGAAGACACAACGCAGCCAAAAATAAATTAATTAATTTTTTAAAAAGTTGGGCATTAGTCACATGGAGAATATATATATCTATGAACAAGTAAATTCTACTTGGAAAATCATACCCACTTTATTTTTGTAACATCCTTTTTCTCAAGGACAGCGAAGACATAAAAGTGGCAAAATTAAATGGGAATTTATTTGTGTTTAATATTTTGTATGAAAGAAACAACCTATATATGAAATAGTTTGTTCTTTGTACCTGCATGGCAATCTGAATTTTTTCTGGTGGAGCTGTAGTAAGGAGAGCTTTGCGATTTAAAAGTTGGTGGCTCAGGAATGTAACATTTTGTCACTTTTTCCACAAAGAAGGTAAATTAAGGGCTTTGTTAGCATTTCTGTTTAATTCATTCTCTTGTGCATGTTCTAAGTGTGACATTATTGTGTTAGCTGTACCATCATCAGAAGAAAGTCTTGAATAAGTTGTTTAAATGAAGCTATCATGTTTTTCCTGAAAGCAGACACATTTTTTTTCTCTCTCCACTTAAAACTATCTGTAAATAGACTTAAGAAACAATATGTGGGACTTCCCTGTGGCTCAGTGGTTAAGAATCCGCCTGTCAATGCAGGGGACACGGGTTCAAGCCCTGGTCTGGGAAGACCCCACATGCCACAGAGCAGCTAAGCCCGGGCGTGACAACTACTGAGCCTGCGCTCTGGAGCCCGCGAGCCACAACTACTGAGCCCACACACCACAACTACTGAAGCCCACACGCCTAGAGCCTGTGCTCCACAACGAGAAGCCACCGCAATGAGAAGCCCACGCACCATGACAAAGAGTAACCCCCGCTCACCGCAACTAGAGAAAGCCCGCACAGAGCAACAAAGACCCAACGTAGCCAAAAATAAATAAATAAATAACTTAATTAACTAAAAAAACAATATGTGAAACTTTCATTCTCTTATACTCCTAGAGTGGTATTTTTTCCTTTTGAGGTAGGATAGTTAGGGGGCTTCAAATACGTCGGAAAGGATATGTTTAAAAACAATATAATTGCTTTGATTATAGGTTAATCAATTTAGGTTTGCAATTTGAACCCATCTTATAAGAAATAAAATTAAAACAAGTCTTTTAAATATTCTGTAATCCAGGTAACATCCTACCTAGCTGTATTGCTAATAATGATAAATATAGGATATGGTCTCCATGATTAAAGATAACACATTCTTTTCTAAAGCTAGAATTTGGTTTATGATAATACATTTATGGTAGTACATTTTTAGAGAGCTACAAAAATCACTTGGAACAAATTCAAAGTAATGAGCACTTTCTGAACATTTTCTATAAATGCAATACAAATATTATTCATAAAACTATAATGTCTAGAATTATAAATTTAAAATGTGATTCAATAAAGGTATTCATGTTAAAATCACTGAATTCAGTCTTGTTCTTAAAAATATGGTCTTAGGCTTCTTAATCTACTGATTAGAAAAAATTGTTGCTTTTGTAAGATGAACAGAAGTATTGTGACCAGGACACCATCTGACTTTATTAGCCTACTAGTCCTTTATAAATTAGATGAAGGAAACTGGGTATCAAATATTTCTAGGAGAAAGCTTTATTGTTCCAAAGGCTTACAGATAAACTTTCTCCAGTGTATCATAGTACCTAAGTTTCACGTTACTGAGTAGGTTAGGAATGAATTTGGCCTAAGCAGCAATACAATATATAATCTAAGAATAATGAATTTCCTGACTCTGAGTTAGAGGTCTGATGTGGGCATTACCAGGCTAAAATAAATGTCAGCAGGGCTGCATTCCTTTCTGGAGGCTCTAGGAGTCTGTTTCCTTCGTTCTAGCTTCCAGAAGTTGTCTGCATTCCTTGCCTCCTGGCCCCGCTTCCATCTTCAAAGCCTGCAATGGCCAATGGAGTCATTCTCATATCCCACTGACACTGATTCTTCTGCCTCCCACTTCCACTTTTAATGGCCCTTGTGATGATGTTGGGACTGCTTGGATAATCCAAGATATTCTCCCTATTTTAATGTTAGCTGATAGGCAGCCTAGCTCCATCTGCAACCTTAATTCCCTTTCCCCATATAAGGCAACATTTGGGTAGAATCCAAGGATTAGAATATAGACATCTTTGGAGGGGCCATCAACCTGCCACAGAGACATTGCCCAGGGCTGAGCGTGTCGGGGAACAGGGACACATGTGAATGTAGGAACTCCTCCCTCCCATGGGTGCCTCAGAATAAGAGAGACTTAGGGGAGCACCCACTGGAGTCTCAGGCAGCACAGCTCTTGAGCACCTGCCCCATGACCTGCACCCCTCTCCTCATCATTCTCCTCCCTCTCTGCAGCAGGTGAGGGCTGACCTGTTCTGGGTGGAATATTTGTGGGGGCCCCCTCAGTTCTACCCTGTACCCTCATTCACTTGGCTCACTGTTCCCTCTCTCCCTCTAGGGTCTACGGCCCAGGCAGGGCTGACTCAGCCACCCTCAGCATCCAAGGGCCCAGGACAGATGGCCACCATCACCCGTACTGGAAATAGCAACAATATGGGCAACCAGGGAGCAGCTTGGCTGCAGCAACACTCAGGCTGTGTCCTCAAACTCCTGACCCACAAGTGTGTTAACCGACTCTCAGGAATCACAGAGAGATTCGTGGGCTCTGGGTCAAGGCAGACTGGCCTCTCTCTCTCTGGTCTCCAGCCTGGAGATGAGGCTAATTATTACTGCTCAGCATGGGACAGCAGCTGAGTGCTTGCATTGCGCTCAAGGTCCACAGGGCAGTGAGAGAAAGACCTTTGGGCTTCAGGCTACCTACTCGCTGCCCAGAGCATCGGGGTGCAATGGATCCCTGAGGAGATATGGAGCAGACAATACTGGGTACTTGAAGGGGCTTTTTAAAGTTGGGACTGCCAACAAAACTCAATAAATCCAGTTAAGGAAGTTTAGAATTACTCATTCAAAAATATTGATAGGCAGCACAGTTCTAAACCTACTGGGATCTACTTGATGATGTGTATTACATGTATTTATTAATGAAGAGGAGCTAGGTTAAATACGTTTATTTAACCTCCGATTTCTTCCATAAAGGAACTGTAAACAACGCCAAGAATAGCTAAAGGGACATTTACTTACCCAACTTCTTCCTAACAATCTTTCAATTCCATGCAATCATCTAATTTTTCAGTCCTGTGGATTATCCACCATTACAGCATATATTGGCCACTTCCTGGGGTCCCTAACACTAGAACAGTAATGCTCTCACACAGCTTATGTTTTTGGATGTCAGTCTCCTCAATTGTGCCTCCAAAGCCCCACCTTCACCTTCTTCTACCAGTCCCTGAACACAACAGGGTGAGAATTAGAAGGGTGCCGTGGGAGCACATATCGAGTTAAATCCCCAGTGAGGGTTTAGGCTTGGGGGAAGCATTTAGGACACAGAAACCTGACCCCAGAGGGTGATATCTTTAGGATTTATGGAAATGAGCTAGAAGGAGAAATGAGGGGGAAAATGCTCTAGGTGTTGGTAACAGCATATGTCAACAACAAAAAAACGTTTTTTTGGTTGTTCATCCAAGTAAATAATAGAATTTGCACTGGGCCTAAGTGTGGCAGATGGCAGTGGGGACAGGGTCAGGAGAAGTGACTCTAGATGAGTCTGGATGAGATGAAGGAAGGGTGCAGCCATGTCGTAAAGATGACACACCCTACGAAGTATGCATTTGGCTGTAGAGGTCATGTGGAGGCTGGGCTAGTCAGAGTTCTCTAGAGAAACAAACAGAGATAGAAGGAGGTAGAAGGAGATTTATTATGAGGAGTTGGCTCACATACTCAGGGCTGTGCACATGCTCAGGAAAGACCTGCGAAGGTTCTAGCTCTCACCTCTGGCTGACCTTGACGTTCTGCACAAGCAGGAAGTGAAGGCTTAGGTGGGGATTTCCGCTGCCTGGCTGAGTGCTAAGACAAAAATCCCCATGCTCACAGAGCCCCTCAGTAAAGACTGGGTGACTTCTTGGTTCCAGGCTGTTAATGAAATCTCTATCCAATCAACCAATGACCGCCAAGTAACCAAACAGGGACGACAGTGGTCACACACGACACAGAATACACTTAGTGAATTCGCTCAGAAAAGTCAATAGCAAAACAACAACAACAACAAAAACCCAAAACCAAAAACACAACAAGTACAAAAAAATAGCATAACAACAAATCCTGGGGAGGGGTGAGAATCTGATTCTCAGAGTTTCCATGTGATATTATTTTAAATGTCCAGTTTATGCCCCCCACCCACCAAAAAAAAAAAGTGTGGTCCTACGTGGTCCAGAAAAGAGTTGACATAGTAGGGTTGAGACTGCTTTCCTTAGAAAGGCCTGCTTGCTAGATTGGCCCTTGGCTAGAGTCTGGGAACTTGGAATCAGGACAGTCCCCACCATTCTCCAGTAAGAGTGGCTCACTGTGCCCAAGCTGTTTTTACAAACACTGTGCTTTATGCTGAACATCTCTTTCCTGCTGAAATTCTTGAGTTTAGGTATGTGCTAGGCAGAGGATGACTAAATGACCAGCCCCCAGTAACAACCTCTGGGCACACAGTCTCTAATGAGGTTCCCTGGAAGACAGCATTTCACATGTGCTGTCACAAGTTTTGTTGGAGGAGCTCAGTGTGCCTGTGTGACTCCACTGGAGCAGGATTCCTAAAAGCCTGTGCCTGGTTTCCTCTGGACCTCCTCCATGCACTTTTCCCCTGAGCTTATTTTGCTTCGTGTGCTGTCATTGTAATAAATGATAGCAACTAGTATGACAATATATTGAGTTTGGTGAGAGAATCACATAGCCTGGGGGTGTTTTCACCCCCCCCCAAAACAGGCTGACACACAAGGGGAAAAAAACCCTAGTAGACAGTATCTTCATGAAACTCCTGACAATGGACAAATACTTTATATCAGCTATTTTTTTAAACCATTTTTTAAAACTGAAGTGTAGTGAATTTACAATGTTGTGTTAGTTTCAGGTGTACAGCAACATGGTTTGGTTTATATATATATGTGTTCTTTTTCAGAATCTTTTCCATTATAGGTTATTATAAGATTGAATATAATTCCCTGTGCTATACAGTAGGTCCTTGCTGTTTATCTACTTTATACATAGTAGTGTGTATATGTTAATCCCAAACTCCTAACTTATCTCTACTCCCTCCTTCTGCTATCCCCTTTGGTAACCATAAGTTTGTTTTCTATGTCTGTGAGTCTATTTTTGTAAATAAGTTCACTTCTGTCATTTTTTTAGATTCCACATATAAGTGATATCATATGATATTTGTCTTTCTCTGTCTGACTTCACTTAATATGATAATCTCTAGGTCCATCCATGTTGCTGCAAATGGCATTATTTCATTCTTGTTTATGGCTGAGTATTATTCCATTATATATATATACACCACATCTTCTTTATCCAGTCATCTGTTGATGGAGATATAGGTTGCTTCCATGTCTTGGCTATTGTAAATAGTGCTGCTATGAACCCTGAAACATTTTTTGAGTATGTTCAAAGAATTAAAAGAAATCATATTTTAAAAACTAAACAATAGTATGAAAATTATATTCCTCGAAGTAGAGAATGGCAATAAAGAAGATAAAATTATAAAAGAGAACCAAATGGAATATCTGTAGTTGAAAAGGACAGTAATAACTGAAAATTTCACTGGAGGGGCTTAGATGAGTTTCCCAGGGCTGCTGTAACAAATTACTATAAACCACATGTCTTAAAACAACAGAAATTTACTGTTTCACACTTCTGGAGCCTGGAAGTCTGGAGTCAAGCTGTAGGCCCGGCTATGCTCCCTATGAAAGATCTAGAAAATTATTCTTCCTTGCTTCTTTCTAGCTTTTGGTATTTTCTGGAACTCATTGCTTTTCCTTATCTTGCAGCTGTATCACTCCAATCTCTGCTTTCATTATCACGGGGCCTTCTCTCCTCTGTGCCTGTGTATCCAAACTTCCCTGCTCTTATAAGGACAACAGCCATTGGGTTAGGGCCCACAGTAATCCCATATGACCATATCTTAACTTGAGACCTTATTTCCAAATAAGGACACTGTCACAGGTACTGGGCATTAGAGATTTAATATATAATTGGGGGGACACAAACCCACAATAGGGCTGAACAGATGTGAGCAGGAGGAAGACAGAATCAGCAAATTTGAAGACAGGTTAATTGAGTTCCAGTCTGATGAACAGTAAGTTAAAAAAAGGGGGGGGATAGGGAAGAAAAATGAACAGAGCCTAATGAGACCTGGGTAATACTATCAAGCATACCAACACATGCATAAAGAAGAGTCCCAAAAAGGCATGAGAGAGAGAAAGGGAGGCCATGTGAAGTAACAGCCAAAATCTCACCAAATTTGATGGAAAACACAATCAATATTCAAGAAGTTCGATGACCATCAAGTTGAATAAGCTCACATCACACTAAAATGTTTCAAGGTCAAAGACAAAGAAAGAATCATGAAAGCAACAAGAAAGAAGTGACTAATCACGGGCAAAGGCTCCCCACTAAGTTAAAGGGCCGACTTTCATTAAAAATCATGGAGAACAGAAGGCAGTGGGATGACGTAGTAAAAGTGCTAAAAAAGGAAATTTCCTGGCAGTCAAGTGGTTAGGACTCCACGCTTTCACTGCAGAGGGGCCGGGTTCAATCCCTGGTTGGGGAACTGAGATCCCACAAGCTGTGCGCAGCGTGGCCAAAAAAACCACAAAGAAGTGCTGAAAGACATTGACTGTCAGCCAAGAATTCTCCAGTAGAGATGCCCTTCAGTAATGAAGGAGACATTAAGACATTCCCAGATAAATAAAACCTGAGAGACGCCATTGCTATCACCAGGCCTATAAGAAATATGGAGTCCTTTAGGCTGAAATGAAAAGACAACAGAGTAACGCAAATCTACATGAAGAAATTGTTACATATGTAAATATAAAAGAAAGTGTAAATATAAGTACATAAGATGTATATAGTATAAACATATAAACAATGTACTATTTTCTTCTATCTGCTTAAAAAGGACACTCTAAGAATATAATAATCTACATTGCTGAACACACAACATATAAAATATGTAATTTATATGACAGTAACAGTATACAGAAGGGTACGTGGAACAGATCCACAGATGAGTGAAGTCTCTGTAAGTCACTTAAATTAATTTGGTATTAATCCAGATTAGAATGCTATAAATTAAGATGTTAATTGTCCCCAGGGAATCCACTAAGACTATAACCCAGAATCTATAGTAAAAGAAACAACATGGGAATTAAATTGGTACACTAGAAAATAACCAGCACAAAAGAAAGCAGCAATGGAGGAATATTAGAACAAAAAGATATAACTCATACAGAAAACAGATGGCAAAATGACAGATTTCAATGCTACCTGATTAGTGATTAAATTAAATGTATTCATACATGGTTTACACACTCCAATAGGCAGACATTGGCAGAATGGATAAAAAGCTATGATCTAGCTGTATGCTATCTACAGAGTTGCACTTTAAATTCAAGATACAAAGACATCTAAAGTAAAAAGGTGGGAAAACATATATCAAGCAAATATTAACCAAAAGAGAATTAGACTGGCTTTATCATATAAGACAAATAAACATTATGGCATTTTTTTCTAGAGACAAGTAAGGACATTTTAGAGTGACAAAAGGGTCCATTTCTCAAGGAGGAAACATTATAAACATTTTGCACTTAACAAGATAGTTCCAAAATACATGAAGCAAACTGACAGAATTGAAAAGAGAAACAGACTCCTCAACAATAATAGTGAGAAACTTCAATACTCAACTTTCAATAGTGGAGAGAATCTGTTATTTCTTGGGATTCTCACATCAGCACTATGGGTTGGACAGAGTAGGAGCTGTGGCCCATATTTTATGGTTCAGGGCACTGAAATTTAGAGAGATTGAGTAACTTGCCCAGAGTCACAACACTGATGAGTGATGGGTCTAAGGCAGGGGAGGGAGTTGATTCCCTGGGGATAGAGATTCCTGAACACATGGACATGAGATCATGCCCTGGATACAAAAACCAAGAGCTCTCCTCTCTCCCTTTCCCACATCCTCCTGCCCCAAGGATGCTGCAAGGAGACAGCTGGTACTCGGAGGAGGTGCCTGGCCCAAGAGAATGGCTCAAATCTGGACCCAACTCCTGGCTCTACGTTTCAATTCCTGACCCCAAATACAATGCCTTTCCCCCAAATGCAGACCCCCTGATGGACCGGGGTATCCAAATACGTGTGCATCTCCCCTCCCTTCCCCCTCAGCACTTGATTCTAGCAGCTGACTTGCAGTGAGACTTCCTGGTGGTCAGGTGACCACCCTGAATGACCAGTAGTCTACTTGACTCCCTAACTGACTCAGAACTCAGGACATTCCAAACCAACTGCCCACATGACAGTTGCACAGAGAATTAGCATCATCTTCAACTGATCAAACCTGGATGATGAGCAGTTAATATTCATGAGCTGGGAACAGGGTCTACTGGGCTGGTGTTTTGGTGGCTTAACAGATGAAGTTTACAGGCCCCCAGGGTCTCACTGACTAGAAACTGACCAATTGTCTAAGCAGCTTGGACTAAGGCCTGGCTAAGAGCGGGCAGTGGCTGCACGGGCTCTGAGTGGGCACCTTCCCTGCCCAATCCTCCCTCAGCCAGATCCAGGTTCTGCTGTACAAACTACAGCCATTACTCCTGAATCTACTTGCTGGTATTATTTCCACAGTACCTTCAATGGAGTGGTTAGTGGGGGTGATATTTGTGTCCCCACCCTGTTGTTTGGCCAGATGCTGATTCTGATGTGTCTGAACCACCGCTGCGGATGGCCAGCAGATTATCTTGATCGCAGATGATATTCTTGTGTATCCTGTGTTTGATTCCTTTATAATCTTCCTTTTCTTCTTGGTACCCGAGTCATGATCCTGGAAAACAACAAAAACTGAGAGAACTATTGATATGTTGCTGGGAGAAGACCATGCAGAGGTGTCAATTCATTCCCAGGTCACATGTCTGTTCTCTTTGTTCACCAGCCTCCTAGGGGAGTCTAGGGGAGTCAAGCGAATCAAAGCTGGGCTTGGGAAGAGGGTGTTGCAATGTGGGGTGCACTTAAAATAGCCAGTGGGCTGACTGCACGGGGACATGACTTTATTTAGTGAGATAATACAGAAAAGGAACACAGCACAGTGACCGACAGAGTGGGGGCTGGTGCCTGATGGTCTGGATTCAAATCATACCAGAAGCCACATGAACCTGGGAAAGTTATGCAGACCCTCTGTCCTCAGTTCCTTGTTCTGTGATATGGAAATATTAATAGGGCCCACTTATTAGTATCACATGATAAAGCTTAATACAACAAATCAGGTAGACCCTGACGAAAAATGATGGTTACTTCATAAGTGCTACCTAAGTGTTCAAATATTAAATGTCTGGAAGAATAAGCAAGAAATGTGGTAGTGCTGCCTCCAGAGAGGGGACCTGGATGCCACAGGGCAGGGAAGTGGGGAAGGTTATGGGTGTGATGCTTTAGAGCTTGTGAAGAGTATCTGTTATCATCTCCTGTGATCCCCACATCAGCTCTGTGGGGAACTCATGGCAGGTGCTGTGATCCATATTTTATGGTACATGGCACTAAAATGTTGAGATTTTAAGTGACTTTCCCGGAGTCGCAAAGCTGATGACAGATGGATGTGGGACAGGAATGTAGTTGGTTCCCTGGGACAGAAATCCCTGAACCCCTGAATCCTCTAGATGGTGCTCTGGACCCCTGAGCCCAGGGCTCCCCTCCCTCCATCCCCCCAATCCTCCTGCCTGCCCCATGGTTGCTCCAAGGACAGGAGGGGTCTGAGCCAACAGGAGGGCCCATGCCTGACCCGCTGCCTCCCTTACATGTTGATCCCTGACCCCACAGCTCTTAAATATCCCTGAAAGAAGGTCCCTTGAAGGATCAGGGGGTCCCATCTACGTCCCTCCTCCCTCAGCGTCTTCACACACCAGGTGAGCCTCCTGGTGGTCTGACCAGTGGTCGGCTTGTCTCCACGTGGCTCAGAGCCCTGGTCTCTCCAAGCCAGCTGCCCACATGGCACGTCTCTAACAAATTAGCTTGGTCTTCAACAACCAGCCCTGGATGCACAGTTAGTGCTGATTAATGAGGACAGTGGCCTGCTGGGCTGTGCTTGGTGGTTTAGTGGGTGAAGCTGGCGTGCCCCACTGTCGCCTGACTATTGATGTGAGCAACTGTCTGAGTAGCCTGGGCTACGGCCTGGCTGGGGAGGGGCCGTGGCTGCACTGGCTCTGAGGGCGCACCTTCCCTGCTCATCCTTCCTCATCAAAATCCAGCCCTTACAAACTCCTCAACCATCCCTAGACCCTGCAGTG
Organism: Globicephala melas; assembly: GCF_963455315.2. Classification (NCBI taxonomy): domain Eukaryota; kingdom Metazoa; phylum Chordata; class Mammalia; order Artiodactyla; family Delphinidae; genus Globicephala; species Globicephala melas. The sequence goes on from NC_083326.1 coordinate 71,161,832, forward strand.
GCACAGGAGAGAGGCCCATGTCCTCCTAGAGGGACCCCTCCATAGCCACAGCCTAGAGATCCCATCACAGGACTGTCTCTGAGGATGACCCAGGCCCTCCTAATCTCTGTCACCAAATGTTCATTCCACTAACCCGATGTCATTGCCCCTTCTCTCCACGTTCCCAGGCAGCACCCAAACACCCAGTGATCCTGTCCACATCAACCACTGGAAATACCGCCACGAAATACAGTTTCCTTCCTTTCTGAAAACCTCTAGATTTAGACTGCTAATATTTGCTTTTGGATTTTGACATCGACATTCAGAAGTGTTTAGCCTGTAATTTCTCCTGTCCTGTAATATCTGCTGCTTGTATGACATCCATATTCTCCTGGTCCAGTGAAAGCAGTGTGGGTGTGTTCCCTCTGTATCTGTTCTCTGGAAGAGTGTGTAGGAGACGGGCATCATTTCTGTCTTAAATGTTTGATAGAAATCAGAGGCAGCCACCTGGGCCTGAAGTTTGTTTTGTGGGGAAAGTTTTTTGGATCTCTTTCTAATTGAAGTTTACTTGGTGTATTGTACAGGGCACAGATCTTAAGCGTAGAGCTTTATGGATTCTTGTAAATATAAACACATCTGTTACCAACACCCAGTTCAATATACAGGACGTCCCCAGCACCCTGGTAGCCCCCTGTAGAAGGGGAGAAGAATAAGTGCTAACTTATTCGGTTATAAGAATGAAATCAGTTACTCCATGTATATTCCAAGTGCAGTGATTTACACACAAATAACTCAAAATTAGTGTGGCAGCACAATCAGAAAGTAGTGGAGGGCGCTGGAGGGCTGGGAGAATCCAGTCCCTTTGGGATTTCCGCTGTGGAGGTCTGAAGCCAGAGTAAGGAAGCTGAGAGGAGCTTCTCAGGAGCATCTGGGCTTTTACAGAGGGAAAAACTACTGCTCCCCAGAGTGGAGCGCCCATTGTAATTCACTGAGCCCTCCCTTTGCGGAGGGTGCTTTTCTATACTTGTGTGTCATTTTACATAGAAGTGTTTAAAAAAAAAAAACCGAGGAGGAGATCAATTTTGCTTGATGTAAAAGCCTCCAGTGTTAAAAATAAAACATATATCTAAAATTAATGCTAAACATGTACAGCTCCGACAGGAAGTAACCGGCACTCACGAGCTGACTCAGGAGTGGAGGGGGAGCAGAGAGGCGGCCGTCCTTCCTTGGCCTCGTGTCTCATTTAAGCTGCCAGACGCTGCACAAGCTCCATCCCCTCTGAGTTTCAGGCTGAGGCCTCCAGGTCACGGTCTTCACAGGTGTCAGACCAGAACCTGCCACACAAAGGCAGGGACTGGAGTCAGTGGGGAGGTGGGCTTCCTGGGGTCGGTGTGTGGGACCCAGGGGCTACTCAGACCCTGCAAGTGACTTTGGGCCCTGACATCCCCAGGGCTCACATCCCCAGGGCACTGGGGCCTGTTTGCTGCTGTTTGCCAAGTGTGTTCTGGTAGCAGAGAGACCTGTCCTCTATGGGGCGATTTAACCTGGGCATTTGGCCGGGCGGCGTTCAATTGACTGGTCCCCTGAACAGTGAAATTGATGCAGAGGAAAGGGGAGGCTCTGGGGCTCCAGGGTGAAAAGTGTGGGCGCTGTGAGGAGTGGGAGGTCTGATGACAACAGGTGGGAGTAGTGACCCTCTCCCTCCAGCCCTACTCAACCCGACCCATCAGGAGACCTGCACAGTGGAAATGAACAATTAATTAAGTCACATTTTACCCCCAATAATTTTTTTCCTAACATCCCCACCAAGTCTTGCTTGTTTCTTTCACTTTAGAAAAAGATTATTCAGTGGTAATAAAAAAATAAGGTTTATGGCCTAAGTACTCCAATGTGAAAAGGTTATAGAAAACACTGCTATGTAAAATATAATGAGGGCTTCCCTCGTGGTGCAGTGGTTAAGAATCTGCCTGCCAATGCAGGGGACACAGGTTCGAGCCCTGGTCTGGGAAGATCCCACATGCTGCAGAGCAACTAGTCCCATGTGCCACAACTACTGAGCCTGTGCTCTAGAGCCTGCGAGCCACAACTACCAAGCCCACGTGCCACAACTACCGAAGCCTGTGTGCCTAGAGCCCAAGCTCCGCAACGAGAAGCCACCGCAATGAGAAGGCTGCACACCGCAACGAAGAGTAGCCCCCGCTCACCACAACTAGAGAAAGCTGGCACGCAGCAATGAAGACCCAACGCAGCCAATAAATAAATAAATAGATAACTTTATTTTAAAAAAATAATAAAATAAAATATAATGAAATAGGGACTCCCCTGGTGGGCCAATGGCTAAGACTCCGTGCTCCCAATGTAGGGGGCCCAGGTTCGATCCCTGGTCAGGGAACTAGATCACACATGCCCCAACTAAGAGCTTGTATGCCACAACTAGGAGTCCACATGCACAACTAAAGATCCCATGTGCTGCAACTAAAGATCCCACATGCCACAACCAAGACCTGATACAGCCAAATAAATATTTAAAAAATAAATAAATAAAAAATGAAATATAATCAAATATATATATTTTTTACTTATTCACAAATTTGGAAATTAAAGAAACATAAGCGATTTATAATTCTGCCCCCTTACCCTATCCCAAATGAGCATGGCATTGAGTTTCCTTCCACTTTTGTGCGCCTGTTTTGTTCTTATATACATATGACAAATCTACAGAACCTCAGCCTGAGAAACGTTGCCATGAGGTGACTCAGGCCCTCCGCAGGGCTCTATAGAGGCTGAGGGGCCCCCAGGGGTTGGCTCCCTCCCAGCTGGGTGTGGATCCTGCAGAGTCCCCTACTTGATCCTGAGACTACTACGGGCAGACAGGGCTCTAAGCTGGCCCACTTGAGCTGTCCTGATTGCATGAGAAGGAGTCCCAGGTGCCTCTGTCCTTCTCACCCTTTTCCTAGGAGGCCTGAGGGAGGGGGAGGGTCAGGGCCTCACCATGCTATCTCATCATATCCAATGTTAGCAGATCTAGCATTCAGCCGCTGAGTGGGGGATGCCCCCTGTTGATGTTAAGGGGGTTGGTGGAGCAGAGCTGGGTCCCACACTACCAAGATATTAAATAAATCCTGGCAGACTCTTACAAACGTGTATGATGTGAACAACGCAGCCTGGAGTCAGGCACAGTGGCCTTACAGTAACCTACAGGCCTCCCCTCCAAATGGAGGAGCCATTGGAGGGTTTGGCTCAGCAACCTTAAAAGGTTATGTGGAGTGGGTTATCGCTTCCAGGAAAGATGTTCTCAGGGCACCCTTCAATTGTCTGCATAGATTTTTACCATCCTCTTGTCTCCACTGCATGCAATACTGGCCACCCCAGTGTGCTCCTCAGTTTTGCTGGTTCTACCAAAGTGCCAGAAAGAAAGTTAGGAAGCGATGGAACCCATGTGCCCTTATTTGCCTCCCCTCCACAGTTTACTTGTTTCATGCTCCCATTTCCTCTTATTCTTCCACTTTATCTCCTTCCTTCATTCTAATAGAGTAGGAGAGAATTTCTTGACAGCTGGAGAGAAAACAATGGCACTTGTCAGAGGCGCCCAGGGCAGGACTACACCCATTAGTGGCAGTGGTGGGAGGGGGCAGCGCAGAGCCAGACTTCACAGGTGGGGCTGGGGGGGCTCCAGCAGGGTGGGCCCAGTCCTTCTGACTCCGACCTGCCTCCTGCCCCAGGGAGGGGGGCACTCAGGGCTGCTCAACACGATTCAGTGATACAGACAGGGTGGTAGGCGGGCACTCTGGAGCCAGGGCAATGCTAAGAAAGTGGAGGAGGACGGCTGCAGAGGGTTTGTACAGATTTTATAGAAGATCCCAGGACCTCAAGTGCCTGAATGAGAACAGGTCCTTCTGGATGAGAATCATTAAAAAGAGGGAAGGAGGGGACGGGGAAGAGCTACACAGAGGAGCTTATGGATTAGAAAAAGAGAGAAAATGTAAAGGAGATGAAAGAGTAAGTAAGTTACATGCAGATTGTTGCCCTCCTGTTCAGAGTCTGCACTGTCAGCCAAGGAGTGTTTTAGTGCCCAAGGACAGCAATGATGCTGGGGGTGGGGGCATGTGAAAGGAGAGCTGAGAATCAGAGTCAAGGTCAGAACTCGGGGCCCCTTCTGTCCCCATCTCTCCCAGGGCCTGGATGGCTTCACCTCTGCAATGAGGGAGAGGGTCTAGGATCTCTAGGGCCCCTTTTCCAGCCCTCGAATTCTGTAACTATGACCAGGAAGCCACGCCTGTGTCCTCCTGTGCCTCCAACAGCCAGTCACATCGCCACGGCTTTCTGTGCATAACACTGCCCTCCTCCCAGCTCCCTCCTCTTCCTTACTTCTTCCCTTCCTTGTCGGCTTAAAGTCCCTTCTCCTTGACAACCTCCACCAACCATATTGTTCCCCAACATATGGGAACATTGCAGGAACAATTGTGGGTATCCTATCACTCTCCCTAATCAATCAATGGATCGATGAACCAATCCAACCAAATGCAGGAAGCACCTGTCATGAACCCAGGGTTTTGATGGGCCTCCTGGGAGAGAATGGCAGCCAATTCCACATACAACTTATCTGTCCTGTGCCTGAGGCGATGACCTTAGTTACTTGCTAGATACTTACTCCTCACAACAACCCTGTAAGTTTTTTAGCTCCTTAGAGGGGATGAACACAAGCTTAGAGGTAAAGTAACTTGTCCAAATTCTCTTGGTCTGCAAGTGATGCAACAAGGGTTCTCTGGCAGGAGGATATATGCCCACATGAGTAAACAGTACCTGCTAGATTTCCCCGGAGTCCTGGAAGGACTGGGGAGGAGGGGACCTGGGCCGGCCTGGGGGAAGGGCACAGGGTGGGCATGGCTGGGGTGTGGGGGAGCAGGGGCAGCGCTGCCTGGCTGCAGCAGTGGGTTCTGAGAGGAGAAGCGATCCCCTGGCCCTGCCTTCCAGACGCTCTGTCCTGGGGCAGGTCAGTCCCAGAGGACCAGGTCAGCAGGGCTATGAGGACAAGTGTGTGGGGCCAGCCCGGCAACCCTTCACAGCATCCTCGAGAATTCCTGCCATCCGTGGAGGGGCTCGAGGGGCAGCTGAACATGGGCCTCATTCCTGGTCCCAGGATTTGGGTTGTGGGTGAGGAGTGGAGGTGAGAAATGTGCTCCAGGGCGTGGTCCCCCCTCACCTCTCCAGGAGGACCCAGGAACCCATGCAGGAAGCTGGGAGGAGGTCATCTCTAACCTCCCCACCCCTGGGAGCGCCCTTAAACTAGGAGTAAACCTGAGGACAGGACATGAAGGTGCTGCCATAAGACCTGAATGTGCAGAGGGAGAGTCTGCTTCTCACCCAGCACCGGGATCACACACGAAGAACTGTGTCTCCAGGTTCAAGTGTTCATGAGGGAGTCCAGTCCCACCAGATGGCCTCATCCCAGCTCAACCCCCAAACCCCAACCCAATAACACTTGTGCTTTATTCCCAAGAGATGCCAACCAAACGTAAGCAAAGGTTCTGGTGTTTGGCAGTGGCAAAGGCAGCAAGAACTGGTCTCCTGGAAATGATTATCTTAAATAACAAAGCCAGAAAAGGTGATTACAAACATAGCACCCTCAAAGCCCACAGACGTAACACCTCTTCCTATTAGGTCATTAAAATACAGAAAACATGGGACTTCCCTGGTGACGCAGTGGTTAAGAATCCACCTTCCAATGCAGGGGACACGGGTTCGAGCCCTGGCCCGGGAAGATCCCACATGCCGCGGTGCAACTAAGCCCGTGCACCACAACTACTAAGCCTGCGCTCTAGAGCCCACGAGCCACAACTACTGAAGCCCGTGCACCCAGAGCCCATGCTCTGCAACAAGAGAAGCCACTGCAATGAGAAGTCCGCGCACTGCAACAAAGAGTAGCCCCCACTTGCTCAAACTAGAGAAAGCCTGCACACAGCAATGAAGACCCAATGCAGCCAAAAATAAAATGCAGCTAAAAATTAATTAATTAATTAACTTTAAAAAATACGGAAAACACAAAACAAGCCTCCATGTTTCCTCTTCTTTCTGATTTTACACCTTTCTTCCTCAGCCTACTAAAGCAGCTGAGCCTTGTTCCCTACCTGGAGAGTCTTCATCCTCGCTGCTTGAGTCATATATGCTCTCCTCAAGCCCTTCTTTAGAAACACAAACTTGAGCAATAAGGTTGTTAGAGAGAGTAGCTCACTCCTTCCTTCTACTCCAGTGGAGGCCATGCTGGCTCACTCAGCATCACCCAGCTCTTTCCTCTGGGTTCTCAGCCTTCCCTGGGCTCCCTGGAGCCAGAGCCCTTCACCAAGATCATAGTTGCAAATCTTCTAATGAGAGAGAGGATCCCTCTTCAACTTCTCACTACCCCAATTCCCACCGGATAAGTACCACTGTCACCTGCAAATTTATCAACCTGAAATTCCACCTGTGATGGAAACACTTTGAATTAGATGAGTTCAACCAACAGACCTGTGCCCAGATCAGGTCAGCTGCACAAGACGGTGTCCTGTGAGGATGGAAATGTTCTCTCTGCCTTGTTGAATATAGTGGCTGCTAGCACATAACTCTATAAGGCACTTGAAACATGGCTGGTGTGATGGATGGACTGAATGTTCATTTTAGTTATAATTAATTAAGTAGTTAGTTATAAACAGGCAAATCTGGCAAGGGAACACCACACTGGATGTCACAGCTATAGAATCCAGAGATGAGGAAGACATAGTCTCCCCCGCTCCGCCTTGTTCCTTGTAAGTATAGTTTGCTGGTCTTATCTGACAATGCATTTGTAGGTCCTTCCTGGACTCACGCACACGTGCCAGGCATTAAGTGAGGCCCTGGGGACACAGCCAGTAAGGTCAACACCCAGGTCCTAGAGGATTCCCAGCAGGGGGCCCACCTGTCAGCAGAGATGAAGAGAAAGGCCGGGCACACCTGTGCTGATGTAATCAGAACAGCAGGGTCAGGGGTGAGGGAGGGATGCTTCAGGAGCCCACCCGTCTCATTCCTGATCTGGATTAGAACCTGGGCAGGCCCCTGGCTTGGTGTGGACCCAGCAGGCCTGGACAAGCTGAGGAGGGACCCTTTCCACTCCTGAACTGGATCCCAGTCCGGGGTGGGGGGATGTACATTAGACATTTATGGGGCCTAAGAAGGGTTGTCCAAGGCTGACCACTGGGGTGAGAATTGATGAGGAAGATACAGGCAGTGCCCTTGCAGTGGTCACCTACTGGTCCAAGGTTCCTGTCCCCACGAGTGGGAGGACACAGAGTTTGGGCCTGAGAATTCCAAGACGATTTCGAAGAAACTCTTAAATTGATGCCTCTCAGTCATAGAGAAGAGTAGCAAGGACCACCTCGACTCTGGGAACATCCCTCATGTCTTTGCTGAGCTTGCCCGGTGCTAGTGCCTGTGCCCCTCCCCACCTCCACTGCACCTGGAGTGCTCTACAGCTGCCTGGCCACATGCTGTGAGCTCTCTTCAGTTTAAATGCTTTTCTGGGCCGGAAAATCCTTGGTTAATATTGTCTAGAAAAGGAGTAGCAGTCATGCAACCTCTAGAAGCTGATGAAAAGTAAAAACTGGTCCCTGTCCCAGCATGAGGGAGAAGAGGTCTCAGAGCCTCCTGTCTCTGGCCGGACCCTGTAGTCCATTCCTGCTGACCCATGTCAGACCTGACTCCTCTTCTCTGCCTCTCACCAACTGCCATGATGCAAAGTGCTGGGTATGTTCCAGTTGATGGAGAAGACAACAGAATAGGAAGGAAGCTCCTCTCTGCAGAAAATAAGGTGGATGTCCCTGTTGTTCTCACTGCAGCCACTGCACCTCATCCTCCCTCATCCCCACATGGAAGGAGCACAGAGGTAGAGATGGCATGGCTGGACACAGGTGGTGACGCTGTACTGATTTTTCCCATCTGAAGACTTTGGAATCTATCACCCCTCTTCCTTCCCATGGCCTGGGTACTCCTGTGTCCTTCTTGTGTCCCTCCATATCTTTTCCCTCTCAAGGTCCTGGGCCCTGATGTCTCCTATGGGCAGCTGCTCTTGGTATCTCTCGCTGTAATCTTTAATCACACATGGCCAGGGTCCCCTCAAGCACCCCTGGGAATCTGTGATCTAGAGATGAAGGATTTCTAGGACAATCTTGTTATGAGAAACTTGCTTCTGGGGGGGAAAAATTGATCTTTTTAATCAACTAGTCTCCTTTTTTTATTTCCCCACTCCTGTAGGACAATCAAATTCTATTAAAATGCCATGCATTTCACACAGGAGCCATGAAACTAAAGGATCCTCAAGTCAGACTCTGCCTCATTTTTTATTTGCATTGACTTCAAACAACTCCCTTGACTTGTTACTTGCTAAGGCTTCAGAAGAAACCCAGACCCCATTTCCTCTGGCAGTTTTGACAGGGACATGAGTGGCGATGTTCCTGTCCCACTGCTGAGTTCCCCTCTCCCCATCTTGCAATGCATAACTTCCCCTTCAGCCTCCCAGGAAGGGAGCCCAGGGCCTACCCTGACGCTCAGTCCCTGAAGGAGATCTCTGTACAGTGTTTCGTGCCCAGCACACAGAAACCAGGGCTGGCATAAGTGATGGGAGACTGATTTCCCACATCAGAATGGCATTTCCTATTCTTGGCAACATTTTCTGGAGCAAAATACTAGACTTTAGTTGGTGAGAGTTGGAGTATAGGTTCTTCATTTATCCCTGGAGGATCCTCCTTTCTCAGATTCCTCCAGAACTGGGTGCGACATGTGGGTTCACCTGGGGCTCCTGCAAAAGGAAGGAATGCTGCCCCAGCGCCCAGCTGAGATGGGGGAGGATTAATTCTGAAGCCTCTTGTAATAACAAAAAGAAGCTTTGGGAATGTGGAGAGGGACAGGAAGGAGGCATCCTTGAGAAAATACCCCTTTAATGTTAAAGTATCTGAAGGAGCAAGGGCTGGGATTCCTGCAATCTCAGGCCTGCTGAGCATCCCACACAAGGATTGGGAACAAGGATTAAAGTCATAACTGATATGCCAAACTCATAGGAGAAGTTTAGAGTCTGTCCCAAGAAGCAGAGGCACCAGAGAAAGTCCACAGGATTTGGAACTGAAGGGTTAATCTACAGGGCCTGGTTCCCTATTTGTTGGTCGTACAACTTTGCAGAATACCCCCACGTTCTCAAGCCTCCCACTTCTCATAAGTCAAATAAATACAGTTAGAGATTCTTTTCTTGTATTTGATCAACCAAAATGAGGGGAACGTAAAGGCCAACTCAGAGTGGAGATTTATTATTAAACAAATACTTAATGTCTCAGTAATAGTGATTCTGAAGCCACAGTTTTGTCCATTTAGAACTCTGTGAATGTTTTCCTGGATGGCAACAGTATTTTGTCCCAGTTTATTGAGGTGTGCTTAGCATACAGTATACTGTACATACTGAAGGTTTGCAGTTTGATAAATTTGGACATACATCCTATAGTATAATAAAGATGGTGTCTGGTCTCTGTCCCTGGCTCCTGGCACAAAGCTTCAAAAATCCTTGGAATTTCCTGCATGCTAAGATAGCCTTTGTTAGGCCAAAGAGGTGACTCATTTTGGATCCCTGGATGGCTTTAGGATGGAAGTGAAAGGCCAACTGCAGGATTAGATGGTTATAACTTCAAGCCAAAGTGACCTCCAGGGAGAGGGGAGGGGGCTGGAGATTGACTTCAGTCATTCGGCCAATGATTTGATTAATCGTGCCTACCTAATGAAACACCAGGAAAAACTCTGGACACCCGTACACATTGGAACCTCCAGGATGGTGAACACGTGGTGGGAGGATGATGTGTTAGGACTCCACAGGGAGGGGACATGGAAGCTCTGCATCCAGAACGCTCTTAGACCTCACCTGTGTGTATCCTTTATAGTAAAACTGTAAGTGTAAGGATAGTGCTTCCCTTAGTTCTATGAATTGTTTCCAGGGAATTATTGAACCCCAGGGGTTGTGGGAACCCATAAATATATAGCCAGTCCATCAGAAGTGTAGGTGGCTAGGGATCCCCAAATTGCATCTGGTGTCTGATGGAAGGAGAGTCTTGTGGAGGACTTTGTCCTACCTTGTGGGATCTGATGCTAATTCTGGGTGGTAAGCATCAGACTCACATTAATGTATGCCCAGATTAGGGGGGGAAACACAGCATTTGGTGTCAGAAATGGGGGATCCACTACAAGGACCCTGACCCACTGAGACATGTGGTTTGTGAAGAGAAAGGCTAAAAGGGTGGCGGGTGAGGATTTTTTGATTCCTGGGTGACCACAAGGTCATTTACAGTATGGAAGAGCAGTTGTGCTGCAGTCCCTTACTCAAAAGTGAACAATAGAGTTTAGAGATGATGGACCCAGCTCCTGGGGTTTTGGCTCACTGGATGCATAAGAATTGTAAAATAACAAGAAAAAAGTTCAGTATGTAGTCCGCTGGTTACTGTTATCTGTAATAGCTACCGCTGAATTGAAAGAAAGTTCTGAGTCAGATCTTGGTGTTGACAAAGCTCAGGTTTTGGACAGGGGAGAGGACCTCTGAGACCTCTGGTCATCAAAAAGGTAGTCCAGGTCGAGGATGGCAAAAAGAAGAAATTCCTGAAACCAGGAGGTAGAGTGTGCAGTTGTCTCATTTTGTGGATTGGTATCATCAGCTTCCTGAAAAACCTGTACTGAAATGGCACGTGAGACGATTAATGTGGGGGCTGTGCCTTTGGCTTTGAAGGCTGCACAGTGGAAGGGTGTGTTTGCTCTGATCCAGGACCCACATGTCACTATGGAACAATCACAGAAGGTTGTGCATGATTCAGACACACCAAAGGTTATTCCCAACAGCCTTGTGGGCTGGATAAAAGGCCCTGTGAGGTCTGTTTCCCCTGACAGGAAAGCCTGTCTGACTCTCCCTATAAATGCCAACTAGTACATCTCAGATGAAGCAGCTGAAATGCTCTGCACACAAGCCACGCTACACTGGCTTCATGGAGACCAGGATTTTAATCCACAGAGTATGCCCCTTACCCAGGACGTGGCACGCGCTGTGATTAAAGAGCCTCTTCTGCATGGACACGCCTTGTAACCTAACTGCTGCCCAATCAAACAGCGCCCCAAAATGATTTGTGAGATTTTTCTGTCTCAGTTTTCCCCTTACGGGTCTTATAGGTGCTAATTAAAAAATAGACTAATTAACTTTAAACAATGGCAAAAGGCAGAAGGGAGAGTCAAGGGACTCATCCCAGCAGAATGGAAATCTTTGCATGGTTTTTGAGGAATGGGATGAATAAAGCTGACCTTGATGGCATTGAAACAAAAGTCTTAATGGAGCACCATCAAAGGATGAGTGGACCAATGGGACATGGGTCCTCAAACATGTCTTTCCACTCTATTTATCCCAGTCTGGAGCAATTTTAAAAGTCAGGAGGCAAAGACTACAGTGAGAAACCCAACTGGGAGTCACCTGGGATGACAGTCAAGCAGACTCACCTAGATAAAGACTGACAAAGGGGCCAGTGTATCTTGGCTCATGGCTCCGCTGGGGACCCAAAGCCTTATGCACATGAGTGGGTGGAATGATTGGGGAGGGAGGAAGGGAAGTTTCTTGGGCTCCTTGACAAAAGAACTTCATGCACTGTGTAGCACCCAAATCTGTGCGTGAGACAGGACCTCAAAGAGCCTACAATTAAACTGAGAAAATAAAAGAAATGCATGATTTAATCGGATTAAGGTGGAAAGTTTGGATGAAAACTGGAATGTTTATGCAGGCTCTGTGTGAAGTGGCTGTGTCTGTGTTACCTGAACATATTATAGGGATGGATATTGGGTCTGACTGAGGAATGTTTCCCTTGCCTGGCATAAAACAGAAGGCACATAAGTCCACTCTTCAAGCAATACTAATTGCTAAATGGGAAGCAGTAAAAATGTCAGAACCTAGAGTATAAAATAGAAGCTTAAGTGTTGGTACAGACAAATCCTCGTTACAGTAAACCCATGTAAGAGTGTAGCCCGGGGTTTATGGCAAAACCCTGTGCTCCCCTCCCAGTGACCACTGCTGGGATAACAGACTAGAGAATTTCCATAAGAGGAGCAATTATTATCTTGCTATCGGACATTAACTGACTCTGCCCTACAACTGAAGGATATAAAATTATCTTGAAACCTGAAATACCCATAATATCTTGGGTGATAGCAGAGGGACACTCTAATAGGGAGGGCAGTGCCCAGATGAGTTCCATAATAAAATGGAAATGGTTTGCACAGGAGCATGCTGTGAGGGGATTGCAAAGACTTGTTCAGTGTATTTGTGGGCAAGTACACTCATTTTCTCTAGGACTGACTTTGGAATCACATGAGGAGTTACTGATTCCATTGCCACTTGGGACAGTGCCCTATAAACAGCTCTTGACTGACCAAAAAAGAGCGGCTTAGCTTTTAGATGACAGTTCCAAGATGAAGAGATAGTTTCCTGTTTGGAAAACCATCACTCTGATCAAAGAAGGTAAAAATAAACTAGCTCCATGCCCCTAAATTGCATGCTGTTTGGGTTTTTACTGATGCATTGGGTGGTGACCAATAGCTTGGCCATATGGTCAGGCCAAAAGGCAATGGAAAACTGGCCTATGAGAAGGATGCCCAGATGGGGCATGGCCCTATGGAAATCACTATGGAAATCTGAAGACTGAATTCAAGTAGGATATGTCAATGCCCATCAGAAAAACCATTCTTCAGATTTGTAAGATGACTGGAATCGATGAGTTTGGATATACTAATGTGCTTGCCTGAGGTGGCCTCCTCGGTCCACGGACTGTAGTAATGGACTGAATCTGCATGCATTCCTCTTGCTCCCTCTGAGACACAAAATGCCAAGAACTGTTCTGTCTGTCGACAAGAGAGACACAGACTGCTGATGGCCGTGGAGTGGATTCCCCAGGGGGAAAGCTGGCAAGTGGATTACACTGGACTAATGCTGGGGCCCCAGGGGGCTATACCTAAGTCCTGACAGGAATAGATACTGACTATGGACTGGAGTGTATGTTATCAGGTGGTACATGCCAATGCTCACACTACAACAAAAGAGTCAGAACAGAAGGTCCTGCACCGAGCAACACAATGCTCATCCTCAGAGTAATGGTTTGGTAGAGGATTGGAATAGGCAACTAAAGCATTGATTTGTCTAAAACAGGGGGAGATAGAGGCATAACAGACTTGCTTATGTGCCCTCACAAGCGTTTGCTCACTCTCACCGTGACAGGCGCCAAAGGCATTTCCCCACTAGACAGATCCTTCTGCTTTTTTGGTGGATCTGAGGGAGAGGGCATGGGAGAGGATGCTGCTTTGACTATGCAGTTCTTCCCACTGGGGGAAGATGATGGTATGATTATATATTTTTCTTTTCCTCACCCATCACCTCAACTTTCTTCCCCTACCTGATGTAAATAGTAGTCACAGGACTGGGCTGTAACTACAATCAGAAGCAGGCATGGGTCCTAGGCAAGAAATTGTAACTCTACTTTTACACGTTTATGTCAATTTTCCTAAGGGCCTGATTGAGTGAGTCCTGGTTTCACTCCCTCAAGCCAAAATGGGGTTAATGGTGCATGCTCTTATATTGCCCAGCGGTAGAAATAGCCCATTCATTCTGTACAAATGGAGAGAAGCAGAAATAATAGCCGAAGGTAAAGGAATGAATACATGGGTTATGCAGAGGGAAGTCCAATGTTCTTCCAAAAAGGCTCTTAGCTCAATTATGCCAGATGCCTGAAAGGCTGAAGCCACATAGAGCTGAGACCACTCCTTCTTTTGGAACCTGACAATGTCAAATGGAAGCCTGCAAACCTGTGTGGCCCTGGCCCAGGAGACATTTGGTCATGTAATATGATGATGGGCTGGACTATTTATTCATAACGAAAAGGAACTCATTTTTCAGGTTGCATCTATAATATTGAGATGCGGCCTAACACCGGCATTGTTGGCAAGATTATAATACTGATAGTTAAATGTATTGGGAAATACATTTGAGTTAAAAACCTACTATCTGTACCCTACACTTGCTCCTCCAAATATTAGCTATATTCACATCAGTACTATTGCTGTATCTATTACATAAATGCTACTCCAAATGTAGATGCTCAGACAGGTATGATCATTCTGCTGTAAGGTAACCATGGTCAAAGACTAGGAGAGGGGAGGGCAGACAAAGATTGGCTTCAGTGTTTAAATCAATTATGCCTGCAGAGTGACACCCCAATAAAAATTATGGACACCGAAGCTCAGTGGTGTTTTTTGTTTGGGGAACAGACAGTTGTGCTGGGACGGTGACGTGCCTGACTCCACAGGGAGAGGGGATGGGAGCTCTGCTTCCAGGACCCCCTCAGGCCTCGCCCTATGTGTATCCTTTATACTAAAACTGTAATAACAAGTATAGCACTTTCTTGAGTTTTCTGAGTCATTTATAGCGAATTATCAAACCTGAGGGGGTCATGGGAACCCCTGAATTTATAGCCAGTCTTTTGGAAGTTTGGGTAGCCTGGGAACCCGCAAAATGTGGCTGGTATCTGAAGAAACGGCAGTCATATGGAGGACTTTGTCCTTAACTTGTGGGATCTGATAGTAACTCTTGATGGCTAGCGTCAGAATGACATTGCAGTACACCTAACACATATACCCATGAGGCAATGGCAATGGGATATTTTACTGAGAAAGCTGACACTTGCAATTTTGCTGTGTAAAAGGAATATAGGGGAAAGACACACACACACACACACACACACACACACACACAACTGCACCACACGAACTCACATACAGACACACCCCACCCCCTAGGACACAAACCTGTACCATCTAAAGGGATTACAGTGGCTTGCAGAAACACAGCCAAAGTTCTTTATCTAGAAAATTCACCTATAACCTCCTGTTTGACTAGATACCTAAGGGCTTGAGATTCTATAATTGTCAGAATCATAAAGACCTTTTAAATATTTTAAAAATTAAATGTAGAACTAAAAACATGGAAAGGAATCACAGATGATCAGAAATGTCCAGCCAGATTATTAAAGGAAACAACTGAACTACTAGAAGTGAAAAATACAGAAATTAAAATTAAAAACTCATTTAATGAGCTACAGCAGAAGATTAGAGATAGGTGAAGAAAGAAACATAGAAATGGACATTAGGTCTGACATATTTTCCCAATTTAGTATACAAAGAAATGGAATGCTCAAATAAAGAGGTAAAACAATATGAAACACAGAATGAGAAGCTTTCATCATCTTCCAACTTTATTCCAAGGAGAAAATGAAGAGAATGGGAGAAAGAAAACACTGGAAGTAATCACGGCCGAGCATTTCCTAGATGTGATAAAAATATGTGAATTCTCATCTTCAGAAAGCAGGATGAAAACCCTAGCACGTGAATAAATAAAAAATCCATGTAGAGCTACATTGCGGTGCATCTCAAGAAAAACAAACGGAGCAACGAGAAAGGGCTATTCTTATCCCATAAGAACAACCAGCAAAAGTACAAACAAAAGGAACTGAAATAACACTTTCATATGCTAAGATTCAAAAGAAGATCAGTGTAGAATTATAGACTTTTACTTGTATTCAAATAACAGTGAAAAGAAACGGTAAAGATGATTTTTCAGAGACAAATTGAGGTAGTTAAAGGGACAATGATCTCAGAATGAAAGTTTGAGATGTTGGGATATTCAGTGAACACTGGTGAGCAGAAATGAAGTACTCACCAAATGAAAGAATAGTATTTTCCAAATTGGGAGTTAAAAAAAAAAAGAAGCAAACTACTAGACAAAAGTAACATGTAGGGGGAGAAGGATGGCAATCAGATTTGAAGAGTTCTCATTTTGTTCAGAGTGAGGTAGGCACAAAGATTACTTTGCACTGTAAGCTAATTTTGTAGGTTAAAGTTTTAAGAGTAACTTTAAAATTACATAATAGTATTATGGTAAAAATTACAGTTAGTCAATCCAAAAGAAAAAAGAAAAGGAGAAAGGAAGCATCAAACCATCAGAACAAATAGCAAAAAACATAGAAAAATAAATACAAAGATATCAAAATTATAATAGAAATAAATATGAATATAAAAATATTCACTCATACTAAATTTAAATGGGCTTAACTTGAGAGTTAAAAAGCTTTTATCCAGATTAGATAAACCATACAAGACATGACTATATATAAGTACACATACATACTTTTTTTTTTTTAAAGGGGCCTCTCACTGTTATGGCCTCTCCCGTTGCAGAGCACAGGCTCCGGACACGCAGGCTCAGCGGCCATGGCTCACGGGCCCAGCCGCTCTGCGGCATGTGGGATCCTCCCAGACCCGGGCACGAACCCGCGTCCCCTGCATCGGCAGGCGGACTCTCAACCACTGCGCCACCAGGGAAGCCCCCACATACATACTTTTGATTAAAATGTTGGGAAGTTATACTAGGCAAACATTAGCGAAAGAGAAAGATTATTGAAGGTACATGAATAAATAGCAAACTAAATATGGTTGGAGACCAAAAGCACTGTTTTGCCTTTAGAAAGTCAATATGTAATAATAAATTGTGTGATTCAAAAAAAAGAATCATAATTCTCAACTCCAACACCAACTAGCTTGGGCAACTCACTTTCTTTCTCTGGGCTTCATTTTCCAGCTACAACCCTTGGGGATAACAGCACCCGTAGCTCAGTGGTGGTGAATGAAGGGACATAGTGAGTCCCCTATAGTAAGTGAAGTAACGGACGGCTTGTGTGATGGAGAATGAGCTCTTTGGGGGCAGGGATGGCTCCTACTCTCCCACCCGCCCCTCGGGCCCCACTCAGTGCCAGGCACACAGTAGGTGCTCAGATGCCCGAAGGAACTGAATCTTGTTTCAGTTCTTTGTGCTGCAGCCCCAGAGAGCCAGCGCCAGCTCCTGAGCGCCCTCCCCTCCAGGCTGACTCTCCTGTGTTTTTCCATCCCATTTCTGATGAGGTGGAGACAGAGCACCAGCCCTGCCCTTGCCTCTGTGCTGAGCCTGGTGGAGGTGGGGTGGCAGCTGCTCCTCCAGGGCACACCTCCCAGTGGAGGCTGGGAAGGAGGGAGGAGGGAGGGAGAGAGGAAGTCCCTCCAGAGTTAGCCCTGCTTTCCCAGGGGCCCAAGGTCCTCAGACAGGAGAGTGAGGCTTCAAGCCCAGCACCACTACTCCTAGCTGTGTGACTGTACAATGGGGCTGTTGATGACACTGGCAGCCCCTTAGGGTTATGGGGAAGGTGGTGAAGTGTGGAGCATACCGTTGGCACTCCATAAATGCACCAGGCACTGCTGTCTCTCATTTTTTACAGTACAGCTCTTGTCTTCCACAGGTGGAGAAACTGAGATCCAGAGAGGGATGTCACGGAGCCTATATCTTGCTGGTTCCAGCGTTGGCCTTAGCCATTCTCCCTGGGCAACCCCAAATAACCAGCAGGGCTGGGCCTCTGGGTAGACCAGGCAGGGGTCTCCTGGGCTGAGAGAGTGGGGAGGGTGTGGCGTGGAGGAGAGCATCAACAGTAATACCGCCTTGCTAAGGGCCTTACTTGTATTCTCATTAAATCCTCAAAAAGCTATGAAAGCGGTGTTACTGTCATCTTCATTTTACAGATGAGGAAATTGAGGCTCAGAGAGGTGAAGTCACTTGCTCAAATCACACAGTGGTGGGAAGAAGGGTCTTAACCCCAGCCCCAGACCTATTTGTTGAATGAAGAAAGAGACAGTAGATGATTCGGGGACATACAGTGAATTCTTGGTTTGAGGGACTTCAGCCTGCCTCCCCCAACCTGAAATGGTGAAGGGCTACAATGCCAGCATCTTCTGGGCTTCTGGCTCTTTTGAAGCTCTCAGAGCTCCAGAAGAGGACAGCCCTAACCTCACCCCACTTCCCATGCCCACATCTAGTTGGCAGAAGCCTCCCCTGCACAAGCTCAGCCCCAAGGAGCAGCAGCAGGGCAGCATTTAGAACTGCAGGGGGCCACACCCACACGGCACCCACCCAACCAACCTCTGCTCTGTGCAACCAGGCAACATTCAGAGGCCCATCAGTCTTTCTCCCCAGGACTGCTCCAGCTCCAGCCATGGACCTGGAGCCTTAGCACCTGGTCCCATTGTATATGTTGTCTCCTCCAAGCCTGGCACCTCCCCCCACTCCCCAGTCTCCTACAGCCCTCCAGGCTCCAGGAGGAGGGTCCTGGCTGTGGGCCCCATGTGCCTGCAGGTCTCCAGGTGCACTGTTTCCAGTGCACCCTCAAGGAGACACAGGGAGGTGTCTCAGCCTCTGATTCCCCAAGTGGGAAGGCCAGTCCCAAAGTCTCAGAGGAAGAAGGCAGAATCTCCCACCTGAAAAGATATTCACAGTAAGCCTCCCAGGAGGTGCTGTGACCCCATTTTATGTGAAAACTGAGAGTCAAGAGTGAGTGGATGAGAGTTTTGGAAATGGAAACTGGAGTCTCCCACCCCCTGTGTTATCAGTAACTGGCCCTGCTTCATGGGGCTGGGGATGTCAGAAGGGGCCTCACCCTGATGATGTAGTGGAAAGAGACTGAACTGTGGCTCCACGGTTTCAAGCAAACCTCACTTTCTTCAGTCTGTAAAATGGGAGGATAAGGTTTCTGTATCAGTTTTCTAGTGCTGTGTAACAAACCATCCCAAAGTGTTGTGATGGGGTCCTAAGTAGCATAAAAATAATAGCAATTATTTGTTCATAGTAGGAACTCAAAACGTGTTACATTAACAATTCTCATTTTATAGATGAGGATCAGAGAAGTTGAATAACTTACCCAGGGTCACACAGCTAATTAGTGGAAGAGCTGGAATTTGCACCCAGGGCTATCTGATTCCCAAGCTCATGTTCACGACTGCTATCCTCTGCAGCTGTGACAGAGTGTGTTATTCAGTTCCAACATTAATAGGGATTAAAAATTTACAGTACTTATTCTGGGTTGCAAGCCCTGTTTCTTCCTTCTGACCCTTTCCCTCATTGTTCTCAGACAATGAGAATGTCTGGCCACATTTCAAAGAAGCCAGTTGACTGGTCTGCTTTTCATCTATATCCCAGGGTCAAGGGAAGTTGATCCAGGCACACAGTAGAAACCAGGGGTAATTAGTCTGAATAAGTCACCCACCCATACCTGCAAAGACAGTAAATAAACTCGACTTCCACTCTCTCCAGGCTGTAATGAGGCACTCCAACCCCCTTCTGGCGGGACAGGGGTATGGTGGTGCCAGAGAAGGCTGAGTATGGAGTCAGGACTTTCATCCCTGCCAGATGATAAGGAAGTCCTCCACTCTTCAGTGTCAGTGGATTTTGGAGAGAGCCTGGACTTCCAACAACACCCAGCCGTAAAGAGGTGGCCTCCCTCCCGCTGAGGTGATGTCAGAGGAGGATTTTACCACCACTCAGTGTTACTGAGGCCACTCTCCCTACCCTTGATGTCAGTGAGGTCACATGGGGAGCACTAATGGGGCACTCATACCCCTCCCTCCCACCGATGTATCACTGGAGCCCTAGTGGGGAGCTGGAACTCCACTCTTCTGTCCCATCCTGACCAGCAGTAAGGAGAACCTCAGCCCTCGAGGGTTAATGGAGGCCAATGGGAGACCTGGATTCCACACTCAACTGGCAGTAATGAGGCAAGACCCTCTTCCCCTTGAACAGGGTCAGAAAATCCAGCTAAAACAGAACATTTAAATAAGATCCAGAGTCTCATCATACTCATAATGTCCAGGTTTCAATAGATAATTACTCATCACATCAAGAACTAGGAAGATTTCAAATGGACTGAACAAAGACAGTCAGTAGATGCCCACACTGACGTGACAGAGGTGGTGAAGTATCTGACAAGGATTTTAAAGCAGCCATTGTAAAAATCCTCAAATTAGCAATTAAGAATATACTTGAAATCATGGGCTTTCCTGGTGACGCAGTGGTTGAGAGCCCACCTGCCGATGCAGGGGACACGGGTTCGTGCCCCGGTCCGGGAAGATCCCACATGCCGCAGAGCGGCTGGGCCTGTGAGCCATGGCCGCTGAGCCTGCGCGTCCGGAGCCTGTGCTCCGCAGCGGGAGAGGCCACAACAGTGAGAGGCCCGCGTACCGCAAAAAAGAAAGAAAAAAAAAACACCCCAATTTTAAAATTGGTAAAAGACGTGAAGGGTCATTTCACCAAAGAGGAATTTACAGAGAAAAAATAATTTTTGACATTCATTAGCCATCAGGGATGAAAACCACAATGAGATACCACTATATATCTATCAGAATGGCTAAAATAAAAAACAGTGACAACACCAAATTTTGCTGAGGTCGGAGAGGATCTGGATCACTCATAGATTGCTGGCAGAATGTAAAATGGTACAGCCACTCCAGGAAACATTTGGGCAGTTTTTACCGGTAAACTAAACATGCCCCAGCAATTGTGCATCTCTTTTTTTCCCCAGAAACATGAAGACTTATGTTTACACAGAAACCTTGTACATGGATGTTTATAGCAGCTATATTCATAATAGCTAAAAACTAGAAAGAACCCAGATGTCCTTCAGTGGGTGAAAGGCTAAACTGACTGCAGAACGTCCATACTACCGAATAGCATTTAGCCATAAAGAGGAACAGACTATTTACCTAACATCTTGGATGAACCTTCAGAGAATTACGTGAGTGGAAAAAGCCAATCTCCAAAGGACTGTATGGTATATTTACACAACATTCTTGCAGCTACAGAGAAAAAAAAGTAGTGGAATCCAGGGGTTAAGGAGAGGCTGCATGAGAAGGGAAGAGGATGTGGGAGTTAAAGGGATATGAGGGACCCTTGTAGTCATGGATCAATTCTGTACCCTGACTGGACCAATGTCAATATCCAGGTTGTGACACTGTACTATTGTTTTGCAAGATGTTACCATTAGGGGAAATTGGGTCAAAGATCCATGGGATCTCTTTGTATTATTTCTCACAACTGCGTGGGAATCGACAGTGATCTCAAAATAAAAACTTTGATTACAAAAAAATGAGGCATCTCATTCGCAGCGGGATCATTCGGTACCTTTCCAGCCCCCTATTTTCCAGAAAGAAGCACCCCCATTGCAGTGAGACTCCAAGATAAGGACTAATTGACTCACCTTCCAGGGTCCAGGACTGTTGAGGAGATTTCAGGTGATTACGCAAATAAAGCACTCAACATAGCATCTGGCGCATATAAGTAGAGCTGAATGTTAGCCATAAAGGGCAAAGTCTGGCCGGGGGAAGCCTGCTGGGACTCCATTTGGGCCCAACCTTCTTCCTTGGCACATCTGCTTCCCTCAGAGTGACAAGAGGCGGCGCAAAATGGCGCGGGTCTTGGTGTAGGAATTGGCCTTCTCTCCGGCATGCGGGAGGGGCGGGGCGGGGGCGGGGGCGGGCCCCGCGGGGCCCGCCCCTGTCCATCTCCAGTCAGGAGGCCCTGGTTGGACACGGTGTTGAGGGGGCGGGGCCTCAGCGCAGGGCGTGGCCTGCATTGCCAGCGCTTTTTCGTCCAGGCCTTCAGCAGGGAGGAGGCAGACATATCGCTTTAAAGTAGCCCACCTATAGTCCGTCATACAGAGTGAAGTAAGTCAGAAAGAGAAAAACAAATACGGTATGCTAACACATATATATGGAATCTAAAAAAGAAAAAAACGGTTCTGAAGAGCCTAGGGGCAGGGCAGGAATAAAGATGCAGACGTGGAGGATGGACTTGAGGACACCGGGAGGGGAAAGGCAACCTTCCCTTTTCTAGTCTATATAATCTGCAACTGTAGCACAATAAAATTTGCCCTGCAACCATCAGTTGTCTTGGTCATTCTGACACCATTCGTCGGTGAACACTCAGAAAAGAAACTTCTGAAAATGTAATTTAAAAATATTCAATATTGTTTAAAAATGTAACACAATTTGGAAATTTTATTTCTTAAATAACATTATCAAAATAATATGTACATAATATAAAAGACTAAAAAAGGTCAATTTGAGCTCTTGGTAAAACAAAGCAAACGTTATCCACAGTGAATTTTAAGCGATGATGCCATCAATATTTCCATCATTAACAAAATTAATTATAGTAGTAACCAACATCTAAAAAATTGGCACACCTGCTGTCTGATGCTCCTGCCCCCAGGTGTCGACCTCACAGCCCACCCACTGCCTGGATCACCCCTGGCTCCGTGCAGGTGGGACCTGGTAGCGCCTCACCCTCTGGCATCCCATCAACCCTCCACTGGCTGCCTCAGAATCGTGGACGCTCACCCACAGTTCCCACGTGTCCTGAGCTGATTCTCTGAAGGTTCCACCCTCTGCTTCCATCACCGGAGTTGGCGTCTCCTTGGTTACACTGCTGCCTTGCTGGACCTCTCTGCTGGGGACTGTGCTCTTTCAGCATCTTGCTTAGGGCCATACATGGATTCACTGCAGGGACGCAATAGCTGCCGGGCCTACCCCGTCATTGCTCCAAGACTTCAGCTCCTTGCTCTCTGTTAACTTTCCCCAAAACCATGACTGTCTTCATCCTGGTCTCAGCACCCAGCCATCCCCGCCACGTAAGATGCTCATCAGCGCAGCTGCTGGAAGCACCGCAGGCAAGTACCGTACATCCTTCCACAGGTCACAGAGTACCGTCCTCGCGCCACCTCGTGGACATACTGTGCATTTGCCCATTAGTGCGGTCATCAGGGTCCACCTATTCCCTGCAAGTTACATCTACAGAATTAATAAACATGGGACTTCCCTGGCGGTCCAGTGGTTAAGAGTCCATGCTCACAATGCATGGAGCCGTGGGTTCGATCCCTGGTCAGGGAACTAAGATCCCCTATGCCGCGTAGTGGGAACAAAAGGTAAAAAACCAGCCTATGTTGTTTTCACTCTTCCAGCGACATCCACATGCCCTCCTTTCAGCCCAGAGATGAGCGTGTTTGGCTCCACAAAAACTGAAAGCCCAGCTCACTGGTTGTATGCTGTATAAACTTGTTCTGATATTGAGATAAATTATTTCCACTGTCTTTTGTTTTTATACTTGAAATTTAGCCCCCACCTCACAGAACACGTGTCACAGTTTTCAGCTAGAGATGTGTCTTTTTCCGTTTTTCTTAATTAGATAATACAGGAGCGCTGGGCTCTGTCTTTACAATGACCAAAGAACCCAGCAAAAAGCAAACACCGGGCGATTACTTTCTAGATGCAATACAATTTAATCCAACCATTTAGAATTAACCTGGCCTCTTACAGACCATCTCCCCGAGTCTTTATTCCCATTGCTAAAACATTGAATTTGTAAGAGTCATCTAATCACGTGATTTCTTTTTGATATTAAAAAAATTTTTTTTAAAATTTTGTTGAAGTATAGTTGATTTACAATGTTGTGTTAATTTCTACTGTATGGAAAAGTGGTTCAGAGATATATATATATATATTCTTTTTCATATTCTTTTCCTTTATGGTTTATCACACGATATTGCATATAGTTCCCTGTGCTATACAGTAGGACCTTGTTTATCCATCCTATGTATAATAGTTTGCATCTGCTAATCCCAAACTCCCAGTCCATCCCTCCTTTACCCCCCTACCCCTTGGCAACCACAAGTCTGTTCTCTGTGTCTGCTAATCACATGATAAATCATTATCAAATAGGACCAAAATTCGGTCTTACAAAAAATGTACACAAAGAAAGGAAAGATACTTAATTTATGATACATTTTTAGGTGGGGGAAAACAGTAAGATTATGTTCAGTTGTTTGTAATTTGAAAACAAAGCTGTTATTTCACAAATTAAGCACAATTTACTCAGTCAAATTAATCAGACCAGTTTCTTCCATGATATCTGGAGATTCATTGTTCCTCTTTACTTTGCTTAAGGCCTCACGTCCCACGTAGTATGGAAAATACTCTTCCATTTAGTTCCACATCCTCCTTCTGTCCATGGACACCTACTGGTGTCCAGCAATGGTACCTCTGTCCCCATATTGCCATCTGCAGAGATATCCCATCTCCCACAAACTACAAAGCATTGCTAAACCAAAATACAGAAGACACAAATAAATGGAAAGATATGCTGTGTTCACAGAGTGGAAGATTTTGTGATACATTATTTAAGAAGACTTCGCAGGTTTTGCTTCCAGTAAAATTGTGATCTGAACCTACAGAGGTCCTGCCTGACTCTGTCACATGCAAGTGCTGCAGACCAATGACCTGTCAGGACCACAAAGAAAACTGATTTGTTTACAAACAGGGAAAACAAAAGGCTGGAGTCAGGCCTTAGATTGCTCCTGCACTAGGAGTAGCAAAACGTGGAAACAGAAAAATGTGTTTGAACATTGCTAACTTACATGGTCTTAATTATCCTGAGAGCTGGGCACTTGGGGGCAGCGGAGGCAATGCCCTTAGCTGGACACGGGGCAGGTGGAGCAGAACATGGAAGATGAGCCTCTGAGTCCACAGGACCCAGAGACCCAGCACCCAGAGAGGCCTGGGGAGGGGGAGGGGGGAGTCTTCCATTAGTACGTGGGGCTCAGGCACATGCGAGGGAGTCCTGAGTGCAGCCGAGGGCAGTTTGTGTACCTCCCCTGCTGGGGACACAAGTACGTGCCAGTCACCTTCCTGGCTTTTCTGCCAGTATTGAAAACGTTCTCTTCCAAACATCCTTGTGACACTTTGTCACTTTTTCTTCCTCTCCACTAGATGCCACTCTACACCCACCCAACACAACAGCCATTTCTTTTTTTCTTCTTTTTTGTTAACATCTTTATTGGAGTATAATTGCTTTACATCGTTGTGTTAGTTTCTGCTGTATAACAAAGTGAATCAGCTATACATATACATATATCCCCATATCTCCTCCCTCTTGTGTCTCCCTCCCACCCTCCCTATCCCACCCCTCTAGGTGGTCACAAAGCACCAAGCTGATCTCCCTGTGCTATGCGGCTGCTTCCCACTAGCTATCTATTTTACATTTGGCAGTGTATATAAGTCCATGCCACTCTCTCACTTTGTCCCATCTTACCCTTCCCCCTCTCCGTGTCCTCAAGTCCATTCTCTACGTCTGCGTTTTTATTCCTGTCCTGCCACTAGGTTCTTCAAAACAATTTTTTTTTTTTTTTAGATTCCATATATATGTGCTAGCATATGGTATTTCTTTTTCTCTTTCTAACTTACTTCACTCTGTATGACACACTCTAGGTCCATCCACCTCACTACAAATAACTCAATTTCATTTCCTTTTATGGCTGAGTAATATTCCATTGTATATGTATGCCACATCTTCTTTATCCATTCATCTGTTGATGGACACTTAGGTTGCTTCCATGTCCTGACTATTATAAATAGAGCTGCAATGAACATTGTGGTACATGACTCTTTTTGAATTATGGTTTTCTCAGGGTATATGCCTGAGAAACCCCTGAGTAGTGGGATTGCTGGGTCGTATGGTAGTTCTATTTTTAGTTTTTTAAGGAAACTCCATACTGTTCTCCATAGTGGCTGTATCAATTTACATTCCCACCAACAGTGTAAGAGGGTTCCCTTTACTCCACACCCTCTCCAGCATTTATTGTTTCTAGATTTTTTGATGATGGCCATTCTGACTGGTGTGAGGTGATATCTCATTGTAGTTTTGATTTGCATTTCTCTAATGACTAGTGATGTTGAGCATCCTTTCATGTGTTTGTTGGCAATCTGTATATCTTCTTTGGAGAAATGTCTATTTAGGTCTTCTGCCCATTTTTGGATTGGGTTGTTTGTTTTTTTGTTATTGAGCTGTATGAGCTGCTTGTAAATTTTGGAGATTAATCCTTTGTCAGTTGCTTCATTTGTAAATATTTTCTCCCATTCTGAGGGTTATCTTTTCGTCTTGTTTATAGTTTCCTTTGCTGTGCAAAAGCTTTTAAGTTTCATTAGGTCCCATTTGTTTATTTTTGTTTTTATTTCCATTTCTCTAGGAGGCGGCTCAAAAAGGATCTTGCTGTGATTTTTGCCATAGAGTGTTCTGCCTATGTTTTCCTCTAAGAGTTTTATAGTGCCTGGCCTTACATTCAGGTCTTTAATCCACTGTGAGTTTATTTTTGTGTATGGTGCTAGGGAGTGTTCTAATTTCACTCTTTTACATGTAGCTGTCCAGTTTTCCCAGCACCACTTATTGAAGAGACTGTCTTTTCTCCATTGTATATTCTTGCCTCCTTTATCAAAATAAGGTGACCATAGGTACATGGGTTTATCTCTGGGCTTTCTATCCTATTCCATTGATCTATATTTCTGTTTTTGTGCCAGTACCATACTGTCTTGATGACTGTAGCTTTGTAGTATAGTCTGAAGTCAGAGAGCCTGATTTCTCCAGCTCCGTTTTTCTTTCTCAAGATTGCTTTGGCTATTCAGGGTCTTTTGTGTTTCCACACAAATTATGAAATTTTTTGTTCTAGTTCTGTGAAAAATGCCTTTGGTAGTTTGATAGGGATTGCATTGAATCTGTAGATTGCTTTGGGTAGTATATTCATTTTCACAATATTGATTCTTCCAATCCAAGAACATGGTGTACCTCTCCATCTATTTGTATCATCTTTAATTTCTTTCATCAGTGTCTTATAGTTTTCTGCATACAGGTCTTTGGTCTGCTTAGGTAGGTTTATTCCCAGCTATTTTATTCTTTTGTTGCAATGGTAAATGGGAGTGTTTCCTTAACTTCTCTTTCAGATTTTTCATCACTAGTGTTTAGGACTGCAAGAGATTTCTCTGCATTAATTTTGTATCCTGCAACTTTACCAAATTCATTAATTAGCTCTAGTAGTTTTCTGGTAGCATCTTTAGGATTCTCTATGTATAGTATCATGTCATCTGCAAACAGTGATAGCTTTACTTCTTCTTTTCCGATTTGTATTCCTTTTATTTCTTTTTCTTCTCTGATTGCTGTGGCTAAAACTTCCAAAACTATGTTGAATAATAGCAGTGAGCGTGGGCAACCTTGTCTTGTTCCTGATCTTAGTGGAAATGGTTCAGTTTTTCACCATTGAGAACGATGTTGGCTGTGGGTTTGTCATATATGGCCTTTATTATGTTGAGGTAGGTTCCCTCTATGCCCATTTTCAGGAGAGTTTTTATCATAAATGGGTGTTGAATTTTGTCAAAAGCATTTTCTGCATCTATTGAGATGATCATATAATTTTTATCCTTCAATTTGTTAATATGGTGTATCACATTGATTGGTTTGAGTATATTGAAGAATCTTTGCATTCCTGGGATAAATTCCACTTGATCATGGTGTATGATCCTTTTAATGTGCTCTTGGATTCTGTTTGCTAGTATTTTGTTGAGGATTTTTGCATCTATTATCATCAGTAATATTGGCCTGTAGTTTTCTTTCATTGTGACATCTTTGTCTGGTTTTGGTATCAGGGTGATGGTGGCCTCGTAGAATGAGTTTGGGAGTGTTCCTCCCTCTGCTCTATTTTGGAAGAGTTTGAGAAGGATAGGTGTTAACTCTTCTCTAAATGTTTGATAGAATTCGCCTGTGAAGCCATCTGGTCCTGGGCTTTTGTTTGTTGGAAGATTTTTAATCACAGCCTCAATTTCAGTGCTTGTGATTGGTCTGTTTATATTTTCTATTTCTTCCTGGTTCAGTCTTAGAAGGTTGCGCTTTTCTAAGAATTTGTCCATTTCTTCCAGGTTGTTCATTTTATTGGCATATAGTTGCTTGTAGTAATCTCTCATGATCCTTTGTATTCTGCAGTGTCATTTGTTACTTCTCCTTTTTCATTTCTAATTCTATTGATTTGAGTCTTCTTTTTTTTTTGATGAGTTTAATGGTTTTTTTTTTTTGATGAGTCTGGCTAATGGTTTTTTTTCTTGATGAGTCTGGCTAATGGTTTATCAATTTTGTTTATCTTCTCAAAGAACCAGCTTTTAGTTTTATTGATCCTTGTTATTGTTTCCTTCATTTCTTTTTCATTTATTTCTGATCTGATCTTTATGATTTCTTTCCTTCTGCTAACTTTGTGGGTTTTTTGTTCTTCTTTCTCTAATTGCTTTAGGTGTAAGGTTAGGTTGTTTATTTGAGATGTTTCTTGTTTCTTGAGGTAGGATTGTATTGCTATAAACTTCCCTCTTAGAACTGCTTTTGCTGCATCCCATAGGTTTCGGGTCATCGTGTTTTCATTGTCATTTGTTTCTAGGTATTTTTTGATTTCCTCTTTGATTTCTTCAGTGATCTCTTGGTTATTAAGTAGTGTATTATTTAGCCTCCATGTGTTTGTATTTTTTACAGATTTTTTCCTGTAATTGATATCTAGTCTCATAGCATTGTGGTCGGAAAAGATACTTGATACGATTTCAATTTTCTTAAATTTACCAAGGCTTGATTTGTGACCCAGGATATGATCTATCCTGGAGAATGTTCCATGAGCACTTGAGAAGAAAATGTATTCTGTTGTTTTTGGATGGCATGTCCTATAAATATCAATTAATGTATAATTTAAAGCTTGTCTTTCCTTATTTATTTTCATTTTGGATGATCTGTCCATTGGTGACACTGGGGTGTTAAAGTCCCCTACTATGATTGTGTTACTGTCGATTTCCACTTTTATGGCTGTTAGCATTTGCCTTACATATTGAGGTGCTCCTATGTTGGATGCATAAATATTTACAATTGTTATATCTTCTTGGATTGATCCCTTGATCATTATGTAGTGTCCTTCTTTGTCTTTTGTAATAGTCTTTATTTTAAAGTCTATTTCCTATTAGAGAATGGACTTCAGGATATGGGGAGGGGGAAGGGTAAGCTGTGACAAAGTGAGAGAGTGGCATGGACATATATACACTACCAAACGTAAAATAGATAGCTAGTGGGAAGCAGCCGCATAGCACAGGGAGATCAGCTTGGTGCTTTGTGACCACCTAGAGGGGTGGGATAGGGAGGGTGGGAGGGAGGGAGACGCAAGAGGAAAGAGAGATGGGAACATATGCCTATGTATAACTGACTCACCTTGTTATAAAGCAGAAACTAACACATCATTGTAAAGCAATTATACTCCAATAAGGATGTTAAAAAAAAATCTATTTTGTCTGATATGAGAATTGCTACTCCAGCTTTTTTTTGATTTCCATTTGCATGGAATATCTTTTTCCATCCCCTCACTATCAGTCTGTATGTGTCCCTAGGTCTGAAGTGGGTCTCTTGTAGGCAGAATATATACGGGTCTTGTTTTTGTATCTATTCAGCCAGTCTATGTCTTTTGGTTGGAGCATTTAATCCATTTACATTTAAGGTAATTATCGATATGTATGTTCCTATTACCATTTTCTTAATTGTTTTGGGTTTGTTATTGTAGGTCTTTTCCTGCTCTTGTGTTTCCTGCCTAGAGGAGTTCCTTTAGCATTTGTTGTAAAGCTGGTTTGGTGGTGCTGAATTCTCTTAGCTTTTGCTTGTCTGTAAAGGTTTTAATTTCTCCATCAAATCTGAATGAGACAACTGCTGGGTAGAGTAATCTTGGTTGTAGGTTTTTCCCTTTCATCAGTTTAAACATGTCCTGCCACCCCCTCCTGGCTTGCAGAGTTTCTGCTGAAAGATCAGCTGTTAACCTTATGGGGATGTCCTTGTATGTTATTTGTTGTTTTTGCCTTGCTGCTTTTAATATTTTTTCTTTGTATTTAATTTTTGCTAGTTTGATTAATATGTGTCTTGGTGTGTTTCTCCTTGGATTCATCCTGTATGGGACTCTGTACTTCCTGGACTTGATTAACTATTTCCTTTCCCATATTAGGGAAGTTTTCAACTATAATCTCTTCAACTATTTTCTCAGTCCCTTTCTTTTTCTCTTCTCCTTCTGAGACCCCTATAATTCGAATGTTGGTGGGTTTAATGTTGTCCCAGAGGTCTCTGAGACTGTCCTCAATTCTTTTCATTCTTTTTTCTTTATTCTGCTCTGCAGTAGTTATTTCCACTATTTTATCTTCCAGGTCACTTATCTGGTCTTCTGCCTCAGTTATTCTGCTATTGATTCCTTCTAGAGAATTTTTAATTTCATTTATTGTGTTGTTCATCATTGTTTGTTTGCTCTTTATTTCTTCTAGGTCCTTGTTAAATGTTTCTTGTATTTTCTCCATTCTATTTCCAAGATTCTGGATCATCTTTACTATCATTACTCTGAATTCTTTTTCAGGTAGACTGCCTATTTTCTCTTCATTTGTTTGGTCTGGTGGGTTTTTACCTTGCTCCTTCAACTGCTGTGTGTTTCTTTGTCTTCTCATTTTGCTTAACTTACTGTGTTTGGGGTCTCCTTTTTGCAGGCTGCAGGTTCATAGTTCCCATTGGTTTTGGTGTCTGTTCCCAGTGGCTAAGTTTGGTTCAGTGGGTTGTGTAGGCTTCCTGGTGGAGGGGGCCGGTGCCTGTGTTCTGGTGGATGAGGCTGGATCTTGTCTTTCTGGAGGGCAGGACCATGTCTGGTGGTGTGTTTTGGGGTGTCTGTGGCCTTATTATGATTTTAGGCAGCCTCTGTGCTAATGGGGGGGGGTTGTGTTCCTGTCTTCCTAGTTGTTTGGCATAGGGTGTCCAGCACTGTAGCTTGCTGGTTGTTGCGTGGAGCTGGGTCTTAGCATTGGGATGGAGAGCTCTGGGAGAGCTTTCGCCGTTTGATATTACATGGAGCTGGGAGGTCTCTGGTGGGCCAAAGTCCTGCACTCTGCTCTCCCACCTCAGAGGCACAGGCCTGACACCCAGCTGGAGCACCAAGACCCTGTCAGCCACACGGCTTAGAAGAAAAGGGAGAAAAAAAGATAGAAAAATAAATAAAATAGTTATTAAAATAAAAAATAATTAAAAGTTAAAAAGTAATTAGAAAAAGAAAAAAAGAGCAACCAAACCAAAAAACAAATCCGCCAATGATAACAAGTGCTAAAAACTGTACTAAAAAACAAACAAAAAAAATGGACAGATAGAACCCTAGGACAGACGGTAAAACAAAGCTATACAGACAAAATCACACAAAGAAGCATACACATACACAGAAAAAGAGAAAAAGGAAAAATATATATATATCGTTGCTCCCAAAGTCCACCGCCTCAATTTGGGATGATTCGGTGTCTATTAAGGTATTCCACAGATGCAGGGTATATCGAGTTGATTGCGGAGATTTAACCCGCTGCTCCTGAGGCTGCTGGGAGACATTTCCGTCTCGCTTTGTTCTCACAGCTCCCGGGGCTCAGCTTTGGATTTGGCCCCGCCTCTGCACGTAGGTCGCGTGAGGGCGTGTTCCCGCTCAGACAGGGCGGGGTTAAAGGAGCAGCTGATTAAGCGGCTCTGGCTCACTCAGGCCGGGGGGGAGGGAGGGTACGGAGTGCGGGGCGAGCCTGCGGCGGCAGAGGCCAGCGTGACGTTGCACCAGCCTGAGGTACGCCATGTGTTCTCCCGGGGAAGGTGTCCCTGGATCCCGGGACCCTGGCAGTGGCGGCTGCACAGGCTCCCGGGAGGGGAGGTGTGGAGAGCGACCTGTGCTTCCACACAGGCTTCTTGGTGGCGGCAGCAGCAGCCTTAGCGTCTCATGCCCGTCTCTGGGGTCCGCGCTGTTAGCCGCAGCTCGCGCCTGTCTCTGGAGCTCATTGAGGCGGTGCTCTGAATCCCCTCTCCTCACACACCCCGTAACAATATTCTCCTGCCGCTTCGGCAGCTCCAGACGTTTTCCCGGACTCCCTCCCGGGTAGCTGTGGCGCACTAACCCCTTCAGGCTGTGTTCCCGCAGCCGACCCCAGGCCTCTCCCTGGGGTCTGACCTCCGCAGCCCGCGCCTCAGCTCCCAGCCCCCACCTGCCCCGGCGGGGGAGCAGACAAGCCTCTCGGGCTGGTGAGTGCCGGTCGGCACCGATCCTCTGTGCGGGAATCTCCCCGCTTTGCCCTCCGCACCCCAGTGGCTGCGCTCTCCTCCGCGGCGCCGAAGCCCCCCCACCTGCGTACCCACCCCCTCCGCCCCGCCATCCCCTGTCTGCACCGGTGAAGGGCCTTCCTAGTGTGTGGAGACTTTTCCTCCTTCACAGCTCCCTCCCACAGGTGCAGGTCCCATCCCTATTCTTTTGTCTGTTTTTTCTTTTTTTTTCTTTTGCCCTAATCGGGTACGTGGGGAGTTTCTTGCCTTTTGGGAGTCTGAGGTCTTCTGCCAGCGTTCAGTAGGTGTTCTGTAGGAGCTGTTGCACATGTAGATGTATTTGTGGCGAGGAAGGTGATCTCCGCGTCTTACTCTTCCGCCATCTTGAAGGTCTCACAGCAGCCGTGTCTGATCCTTTAGGGTCCTGGTGTGGAGGAGACAGAGGTGATGTGGTCCGTCTTCCTTATTTTCCAGAAGGGAGAATGGAGACCGTAGTATTTACCAGGGCTTGTTGACATCATGGTGACAATATTAACTCCAAAAACTATAACTTGTCACGCACTCAGTGTGTGCCAGGCTCTTTTCATGGATTAGCTCCTTAAACCCCCAGGAGACCCTGCGATGTAAATTCCCATCCTACGTACCAGGAAATCGAGCCTCAGAGAGATGGTGTGACCTGCCCAGAGTCACACAGCACATAACTGGACAGGCTGTGATTTGACAAAGTTTTTGTCCAAGTCCAGATGCCAGAGACATAATATTGTTCTGTTGCCCAAGGCAGTTGCTGTTTATTGAGCTCCTACTATGGGCTGGGCACTGTGTGGGGCTTGGAGAATACAGAGATGAATGACAGATCCATTCAATGGACCGTATGTCCTGTGTCCACTCCCCAGGGAATCTTGAGGGCAGCACCCGTGTGTCTACAGTGCCCAGCACAGAGCTTGGCACAAAGTACAACCTCAGTTAATGTTGGCTGAATAAATGAATAAACTACTGCAGGTTCTACAACAAGCACTTAAAGATGATTGCAGCTAAAACACCTCACTCTTGGAAGTGAAAACAAAAATAAATTTGGCCATGCTTTTCAATAAATTTTGCATATGGAAATCTTTAAACCGACCTCAAAATCAGTTCCAGGTCTGTTGTGGATCTAATTATGCAAGGTAGAACAATACACTTGTAGAATAAAACAAAGGAGAATGTTTTCATGACTTTGGGAGTAGGCAAAGATTACGTAACTAGGTTAAAATTGTGCTAACCATGAAGGGAAAAAATTGACTTTTAAGATAAGAAGTTCCATTCATCAGTAGACACCATTAAGTGAAAGAAACAGTAAAGTGCAATGGAAAAGGCTTTCTGCAAAACACATTTCCTACAAAGGATGTGGCAAAAAAAAAAAAAAAAGGAAAAATGAACAAAGGACGTGAATAGACATTTCCCAACAGAGGATATCCATTGCGAAAACGCAAATGAAATTGTGCTCATTATTCTTCAGTGAAATGCGGTTTGACACCCCAATGTGACAGTTCCACACATTTGCCAGAATGTCGAAAGTATATAAAAGTTCTCATATCTAGTGTTGCTGAGGATGTGGAGGAACTGGAACTCCTCAAGGGCTGACAGTTGGGTAAGTTGACACACACTCTGGGAAGCTATGTGTCAGTATCTTCTAAAAGTGAGTACATCCAGACCTTGGACGCCACAGTCTCCGCTCTGCATAATCCCAACACAGATGTGTACTTATGTTCACAAATACACATGTATTGGAATGTTCATAGGACCACAGTCCCTAAGATTGTGAAATCCCAGACGTGAAACAGTCCACATGCCCATTAATGGCAGGATGAATAAAGCGTGGCATATTCACACAGTGGGACGCTACACACGCAGAGAATGAGCAAACCACAACTGCATGGAACAAGATAGATGAACCTCACAGAGGAAGGAGATCAGACACCAGATTACCTACTGTTGGCCAGATAATGTGATAAGCAAGTTACACGCATCATCTCACTCAGTCCTCATCACAAGACGGTGAGTTGCTGTAATTATCCCATTTTACTAGTGAGGAGACTGAGGCCCAGAGAGCTTGGGTCCCGTCTACATCCACTTGTACCAGACGATGCGTTACTGATTGTACTCCTGTGTGACTGGGGTACCAACAGAATTCTGTTGTACAAACTTGAATTTCCTCCTAACTGAACACCAGAGCTTGTCCATTAAGGGAAATGGTCCTTGATCTAGAATATCTGGGGCTTGAAAATTGGGGGGAAAAAGTTTTGGATAGGAAATTTTATTTATTAAATTTTTTAAATTGAAGTATAGCTGATTTACAAAGTTGTGTTAGTTTCTGGTGTACAGCAAAGTGATTCAGTTATACGTATATATATTTTTTCAGATTCTTTTCCCTTATAGTTTATTACAAAATATTGCGTATAGTTCCCAGTGCTATACAGTAGGTCCTTGCTGGTTATCTGTAGTAGTGTGTATACGTTAATCCCAAACTCCTAATTTATCCCTCCCCCCTCCTTCCCCTTCAGTAATTTAAGTTTGTTTTCTATGTCTGTGGGTCTATTTCTGTTTTGTATATGAGTTCATTTGTATCATTTTTTTAAGTTTCCACATATAAGCCATATCATATGATATTTTTGTCTTTATCTGGTTTATTTCACTTAGTATGATAATCTCTAGGTCCATTGGATAGGAAATTTAGAATTTTGCTTATTAAAGACATGAAAACCCACCACGCATCCCGTCTCCATCATTTCAAAAAAGAAAATCCATCTTAACACCTAAACGTAAGAAGGACATAACTTCAGGAAAAAAAAAACAACCATAGCCTTTCCCAGGCAGGGACAGTCGGTGTTTGTATACTGACATTTTTGCTACAGAAATTTTCTGCCGCCGGCGTATAGATTTGAATCTTGTCTTCGATACTTCCTAGCTGTGTGACCTTGGGTAAGTAGCTTCTCCTCTCTGCGCCTCACTGCCTCCTCCTCGGGGTCGTTTCGAGGATTAAATGATGTAACCTGTGTAAAGCTCTTAGAACACTCCATAAACTACAGAGGCTGATGTAGATTTATCGTCGCCGACATTCACGAGAGACAACAGCGCCACCTGGTGGCTCTTCATCCCGGGGACAGAGAAGCGGCTTCCGCGGAGCAAAAATGAGGCATCTGCCGGCAGTGAGGGGAACCTTGTGTAATGGCCAAGGCTGAGGAAGAAGCAGGGAGAAAAGCCATAAATATTCATGGCATCACTTAAAGCTCAGGCCTGTCGGTCTGCCTGAGAATAAAGTTTGTTCCTCAGAAGCTACTGTCCAAGCTGTCAGCTCTGGAAGAGGAGAGAAAATGAAATCTCTCTTCCAGGCGCCGCCTCCGTTTCCGCCCCACCTCCCGAGCCTTGGGGCCAGGAAGGGGGGCTGCTTTCATTGGGGTGGGGGGAGCCGTCTCTTCACGGGCCTAGGTGCTGTCACCTACTGGGGTCGGGGCTGGGCGTGGGGTGGCTGTCAGCCACAGCCCTCCTTGCCTCTTTCCTGCGAGGTCTGAAGATGGAAAAAGGGACGGCAACCTGAACGTGGGAGCCTTTTTGTGACGGTCACAAAACAGGGACACATGTAAGCTCAGTGTTCTCCCCGATATGGGTCTTTCACAGACCAAGCCATTAACCACTGGAAACAGCCCTTTGTCTTCAGAAGAGTCATTTCAGGAGAGGCTGTGAGACCTGAAAGACGACTTGAAGACTCTCTCTTTTTACATTCCTTCCCCAGGGTGAGAGATTGATATTGATTTTTCTTTACTGTCTCTGCCTGCAGACTTTCACGTAGCCCACGAGCCTGGGAAGGAAACTCGGCAAAGGACAAAGAAGGTTGGCTCTGGGAGAAGGTAGGCTTACGTTGGAATCTCGGTCCTGACGCTCACTGACTGGGTGACCTTGGGCAAGTCACGGTCTCCTTGACCGTGCTTCTGCACCTGGGAGTGACGGTGGCACATCCCCTCAGGGGTTCGAGTGTGCTAATGTATTCCACAGTCTCAGGTACCTCCAGGGGCCAGGCAGGCGTTGTGAACGTGAGAAGTAGGCCAGGTGTAGGGCAGCAGGGAGTGCTGGGAGCTGTGGTAAACCAGGAGCCCTAACCCCGTGGAGTGGTGGCAGCTGCTGGCCAGCGTCATCTGCTCCAGGGCATTCAGGCATTTGATCCAGGCATTCTAGTAAACCTCAAAATCCAGAATTTTTTTTTTCGAGAGTCTGTGGGCAGATTTAGGCATCGTGGGGCTTAGCTGATGGGAGGGAACAGATTTGGTTAGCAGAAAAATATGGTGGAAAGAAAGGTGAGCCCAGTGCTGCCAGTTTTTTCCCCCAACGTTCAAGAGAAACAGGAAGTCATCTCTATTTTTCGGTGTTGGCAGTTGAACATTTTATGAACAATGCACTGTGATCTATAATAAAACCCCATGTTGGCTGTGTGACCTTGGGCAAGTCTCTTAACATCCCTGAGCTTCTGTTTCTTTATGAATAGTGAGGGTAAGAGTACACCTAGCTCCTGATCTTAGCAATTTACATAAATCACTTCATTTAACCTTTCCCCCACTGTGATAAGGGAGCTGTTCATATTATTCCTCATTTTACAGCTGAGGGAACAGAGGTGCAGAGAAGCTAAGTAACTTGCCCAGAATCCCATAGCTAATAAGTAACAGGGCTTTTGTGAGAATGAAATACTGCATGGAAAGGGGTCAGTGAGTATTAGCTATATTGTTGTGCCATGGTCATTATTACCACTATTATTAATAAAAGAAATGGCTCACGGTCAGGTCTCAAACTTAATTCAATGGCCAAAGTAAGCCGCTAAGACTTTGACCCATCAGCCAAGACCAGGGCCAGCTCTGCATCACGTGGTATGTATTTATACAGGTAGCTCTTGGCCATCTTAATAGTTCTTTTCACGTAGACATTGGGTCACACTGCCAGTGGGTTTTCTGGGATGATAATTAGATTTAGACCCCTGGTGCAGTGGATAGATCCTCATCTTGAGGTG
This sequence comes from Globicephala melas, assembly GCF_963455315.2. Taxonomy (NCBI): domain Eukaryota; kingdom Metazoa; phylum Chordata; class Mammalia; order Artiodactyla; family Delphinidae; genus Globicephala; species Globicephala melas. The sequence goes on from NC_083326.1 coordinate 71,198,734, forward strand.
ACCAAGCCAATCATGACCAGTTAGTTACAGCCTGAGTTGTTCTGAGATCAATACGAATTTGCTCTTCATCGAGTGAGCTGTAAACCATGGGTGACAGGCAGCCTGAAAAGCAGTTGACATGGGGGTGGAGAGCTTGCAGGGTCTGGAGAGGGGCCGGGCTATTAGAGGAGAGACGAGGCAGAGGGTGGAGGAGGCAGACCTCTGTCCAGGGGCTGTGGACAGAGCTGCCCAGAGTTCCCACTGGGACCTGCTCAGGACATCGTCTCGTTGAGAGAGTAGATTTGATTGGCAGTGAGGCGTGGAAGAAAGACATTAAGTTCTGGAGTGGACAGAACTGGATTTGTATTTCCGTTGTGCTGTTTTCAACCTGTGATTCTCTGAGGAAATTGGGCCCTGTTCCCTGATGCCTGGTTTTCTCCTCAGTAAAATGAGCAATTAGCTGAACCAGTTGCACAGATGAGGACGAAATGAGTCTGTGTTTGCAAAGCCCTTGTTTTTACTGCAATGTGGGGCTGTCAAGTGCAGTCCTTAAGAGACTGTGGAGTCAGACAGACCTGGCATGGAATCCTGCCTCTTTCACCTCCAAGCTGAGTAACCTTGGGAAGTTACTCTACCACTCTGAGCCTCAGTTTTCATATATAGGGATAGTAATAGAAGTCCCTGCCCAGGGCGGCTATGATCATTAAATGAGATAACTCACATAAAGATAAATCAGCACCACGCACAGGATACAGTGTGAGCTCAGCAGGAGGATGGCGTGATTTTTGTCCATCTGATTCTTAATTACCCCAAGCTGGCAGCGCAGTTAAGAGCAAAAGAGGGTGTGTGGAGCACTTGAATTAACAAAGCACTGTGGGGCTTTGCACAAGGAGCCCCATCTATGTACAGCCCTTTGGGCACCTTCTCAGTCTCCCTGGTTTTCTCTTGCTCTGGCCAGTGATGGGGAACGGTCTTTGGGATCTCTCCGTGGACTTAGCCAGAAGGGCTTCCTTGAACAATCCTACAGTTATTTCAGGAATTTCCCCCCTCCCCAATACATCAGCCAAGCAAGAGCCATTCCCAAGATTATTATGGTTGAGAGGGGGATTTAGAGAATATTTGTTTGAATCTGTGCCTCCCAATGTCTTTATCGAAACCATGTGTTCCAAGAGATTGTTCACAAGAGGCCCAGCTCTGTCCTGTCCTCTCCAAGTATCTTGCTAGTCAAGAGACAAGGCGTTTCTTCTCCTTGGACGGGAACAGTTTAGAACACAAGTGCAGAACGAAAGTTTTAAAGTCAGATCGAAGTGGTTGTGAAGCCCAAGTTCCCCTCTTGGCAGCTGGGTGACCTTGAAGGATGACCTCACCTGATTCCTGAACCAATGGAGAGAATATCAGCACCAGGTTCTAGGGCCCCTTTGAGGATTAAATGGGATGTACATTAATGCCCTTGGCAGAGTACTTTGCTAATGCTTGTTAAACTGTTATTGTAACTACACATGTCCTAAATGAGCTCAGGGTAAAGACTGAGACTCCGGAATAGGCTGGGATATCACAGAAAGCTCCATTTGATGCTGCAGCACTGGGTTACCCACCCCTGCTATCGGGAGGGCTATGCACAGTTCTTCGGTCAGTGGGATATCATCGGCTCTTAGAAAAGTAAAATTCTTCTCCTTTCCAGGCAGGTAGGAGCTGAGGCATCCCTCAGCCTTCCAGAGCTCTGGGATGCACTGGGCAGGGAATTTCTCCTAGGATCAACCTCTTGGTGGTCTGGGGTCATCCACCTATTAAACAGCCACTCAGCTTGCTCCATTCTAGAGAAACAGGGCTCTGCCAGTCCCTGTAATAGCCTAGGATTTGTGAATTCTTGAATCCAAATATACATTTATGGGTATCAAACCAATGACGAACTTAGGCCAGCCTGAATCTTGTAGATACATGATGCGTACAGTATAAGAGGATTACAGGGGGAAAGTAGAAAATGTCTAGGAAGCTATTCAGAGAGAAGTTACTATCTGTTTCTACCCAGTTATCTCATACCCATACCCATCTCCCACCAACTCAGCCACACGTTCATCTCTCCACCCACTGCCCAGTCCATATCCAACCTAATACCCACCCCATTCTTCATCCATCTATTCCTCTACCCACTCCATCTCCCTTCAGACCCACCCATCTGTCCCATCCATCCATCCATCCATCCATCTATCCATCCAGACATCCAGACATCCACCACTTGCCCACCCTATCCATCCATTTAGCAAACGTTTATGAATTACTCATTATGTGCTACAACTTGTGTTATGGATCTAGGACACATATAACTTGAGACCTGGCTCCTTTTCCCAAGAACATCCTGTGTGCAAGAGCTATACTCTAGAATAAAAAAGACAAAACTCAACCAGGTTTTTTTTTTAGTATAAATTTATTTATTTATTTTTGGCTGCGTTGGGTCTTGGTTGCTGCGTGTGGGCTTTCTCTAGCTGCAGTGAGCGGGGGCTACTCTTCATTGTGGTGCGCGGGCTTCTCATTGCGGTGGCTTCTCTTGTTGCGGAGCACGGGCTCTAGGCATGCGGGCTTCAGTAGTTGTGGCACGTAGGCTCAGTAGTTGCGGCTCGTGGGCTCTAAAGCGCAGGCTCAGTAGTGGTGGCGCACGGGCTTAGTTGCTCCATGGCATGTGGGATCTTCCCGGACCAGGGCTCAAACCCACGTCCCCTGCATTGGCAGGCGGATTCTTAACCACTTCACCACCAGGGAAGCCCTCAGCCAGGTTTTAATAAGATACAACACGCGGAATCTTGTAGTGGTTACGTAAGCACATGGGTTTTGTAGCCAGACCAACTTGACTTTGTTTTGGGCTCTGCCACTTGCCAGATGGATATCCTTGTACCAATCGTAGCACATTATTAAACCCCAGTTTCCTCATCTGCTAAGTAGGAATAATAATTGCATCTCCTTCAGAGGATCTTGGTGAACACTACACAAGTTAATGCTAAGGAAATTAGCATGTTGACAAAGGGTCGCATAGCAAAGAACTGTAGGTGTCCTCTGGGAATTGAGAGCAGCCCCAGGCGACAACCAGGAAGACAATGGGAACCTCAGTCCTACCGCTACAAGGAACTGAATTCTGCCAATACTGCTGCAGGCTTGGAAGGGGACCCTGAGCTCTGGGAAGGAGCCCGCTTGACACCTTGATTGAAGCATCGTGGGGCCCTGAGAAGACCCAGCTAAGCCATGCCTGGACTACTGACTCATGGAAACAGCGAGATATTGATTGCGTGTGGTTTTAAGACACTAAGCTTGAGGAAATTTGTCATGTGGCAATAGATAACTAAGATATTCAGTAACTTGCCCAAGGCTACAGAGCTCCTCAAGGATAGAGCTGGGATTCAGAGCAGGAGAGAACCACAACATGGTATTGAAAGATAACCAGCCAGAGGGATTAAAACACGAAAGCTTTCCTGATTAGCCTTCAATTGACTGGAAAATCCAGTTAATCAGAATTTCTAATTCTTGGACCTTATGATTTGTCAGGGATTTTCTGGATTTGAAATCAAGTTTTCCATGGCAATTGGGGCAAATACCCATGGATGCCCTGATGACGCTGGATAAATGTAGCCACTGTAGAGTCGGGAGAAGAAAGTTCTGTTTCTTTTTACGTAAAGGTCTGATTTAGAGCAACCAAGTGTTAGAAGATAGTAAGGAATGTGAAGGAAGCATAGGGTGATGTGACAGGGGGCAACTGTGGGATCTACGTGGAGAAAACAAGTAGGAGAGGACAGCAGAGCTGACACATGAATGGAGAGAGGGAGGCAGCAAGGCCAGGACTGGAGGAAGCAGAGCATTCAAGGCACAGGGAAGAGCAGGTGTAAAGGCCCTGTGGTGGGAGCAAACGTGGGCCAGACAGGGAAGCGGAAGGATGCTGTTAGGAGGCTGACACACAGTGTGTGTGGTGAATCAGAGGAGCCTGGTGTGTCAGGAGGGCCAGAGATGAGGTCGGCAGGGGTCAGTTAGGGTAAGAAAAGGAACTTGGACTTCATCCTGCTGGCCTCAGGGAGCCATAAAAAGGAGCAGCAGGGGGCTTCCCTGGTGGCACAGTGGTTGAGAGTCCACCTGCCGATGCAGGGGACACGGGTTCGTGCCCCGGTCCGGGAAGATCCCACGTGCTGCGGAGCGGCTGGGCCTGTGAGCCACGGCCGCTGAGCCTGCGTGTCCGGAGCCTGTGCTCCGCAACGGGAGAGGCCGCGACAGTGAGAGCCCCGCGTACCGCAAAAAAAAAAAAAAAGGAGCAGCAGGATCCGAGTTATGTTGTTCAGTGATCCCTCTGATTGCTGTGGGCAGGACGGAGAAGGCGGCTGGAAGGATGGTACTGAGAACAGGTAGGAGACCCTGCAGCAGTCCTAGCACAGGACGTTCTGAGGGATTTGTCTCATCCCACTGCGATCCTTGGCAGATCCTTTAACTCACCAAGCCCTTTCCTGGCTCAGGGTTCCTCACATGGAGGTCCCTCACCTACAATCCTCTTTCAGCACCTTTCCCTCGCTACCTCTCCAGCTCTTTTCTTACATCTTCTTCTCTCATGTCTTTTCATCTGGAATTCTTCTCTGACCCCAAGTCCAGGGGGGTGCTCATGGCATCGAGCTCTCACTGAGCTTGCAAAGTGCAGCTTACCCATCGCTTCTCCTTCGGGAGCCTATGAAAGCAAGAATTGCATCATTGCTGCCCTACACAGAAAGCATGCAGAAGACTCTCAGCAAATCTTTCTGTTTGAGATTTATGCTGCTGACCCTAAATGATTTTTAAACAATTAAGTAGGGTCGGTCTTTCAAACAAATGTGTTTTTAGAGCAATAACTACGATTGGCCGCGTGCCTCACATGTACCAGGAACGGCGTTAAGCTCATGAAATCCACTCACTCATTTAATCATCTTGAGAGCCATGCCAACTAGAAATGTTCACCCCCATCTTTCAAATGGGAAACTGTGGGTGAAAATGGCTCCATAACTTGCCCAAGGAAACCTTCTGACTACGTGATGGAGATCACAATTTAAGTCCATGTCCATTTGGGTGCAAAGCTCGTGCTCTTCTGACCAATGACTCCTAAAGATCGGCACAGTCACTCCTTCCACAAGGATGTAGCAAAGCACCAGCTTTGGAGGTGGTGGAGGATATGATGTGTCATTAGCCAGAGTTCCTGCCTTCTAGGGGATGAGCACCTGGAAGAAGAAAAGAGAGATGGAGAGAAGTGTTGATGTAGTGCTTATACCTCAAGGATCCATGTGACCCAGTCTCAAGAGCTGTTGAGATCAACAGAAGAGTCTCATGATCCCAAGAATAATTTCAAAATAACTTACATTCATTTATCGTAATTCCCCAACACTAGGAGACGACTCATGCTCCACAGAAGTATTTCTTAAACCTCTTCTTCTATCCCAGTCACACCCCAAACCACCTTCTCCTCTCTTAACTGATGCATCTGCTTCCCTTCTCTTACCTTTTGCATTAAGATTCCATATCACTGAAGCTCCAAACAGCTGACAAAACCCAAAGCAGCCCCTTTGACTGTTTGGTGGAAGCCATGGACTTTCCCCTGGGGAAGTACTCAAACGCATGTGCGCGCGCGCGCGCGCACACACACACACACACACACACACACACACACACACACACACACACACACACACACACACACACACACACACTGGTTTCACTGGTTTGCCAGTCATTTCAGGGGGTCCATAGACCTCCTGAATCTTACCCCAGTTTCTGAGTGAGAACCCCCGCCATTGGCAATCTGAAAAGCCGTCAGCTCCTTAGCATTTGCCAAAGGAAAAGAGCTTCTCCTCCTAACCATGTGCATGAGAGAACTTCTCTCCCCCCGCCCCGCTAACCAACCTAACCCCATGCTTGCTGCTTCAGAAGCTTGTCATTCTGCAGTTTCCAGCCTGGAATGACTTTCTCTTCCAGGGAGCGGGGAGCTCTGGAATTAGGAGAGCAGAGGACAAAGGCCTTAGCAGCACTCTAGATGTTGAAACACCAGCAGAAAGAGCTCTCCGTTTACAACTCTCTCCGTTTACAGTCCGAGTTGAGCTTCTTGATACCCAAGGTGGTTTTAATTTAACCACGTGGCATGGTTCTGGAGACCAGCAGTTCTCAGCCACAGCATGGCATCACCACTGGGTGGCCATAAGTTATCAAGGACGTTGGAAAATAGTCTGAGCTATTGGTGAAATACCAAAGGTGGCAGATTATTTGCTTAAAAATAAGTTTGAGAACATTCAAGTTTCTTTCTATAATGATGCTGTTTTCAGTGCTCTACTTCCAGATGTGCTTTCCTGCGGGTGGGGGATGGGTGGGAATAGGCAGTGGGTACCATCTGGGGAATTCAGAACAACCCTGAGATACCCACAATCTTACCCTTCATGGTTCCTGATTTTTTTATGTTTAAAACATAAACATATGTTTATGCTGACCCCAAGATTTGCTTTGCTAACCCCAAGGGTTTTTATTTTTCTCCTTTCAGAACAGTGCTTCCCAAACCCCAGTTATTTTAATATCACCTTCAAGGTTTTTGCCCTATCTTTGGTTACACATTCTTTTTTTCTAAGATTTGTTCTAGGAGTCGTTCCTCTATAGTTTTGGCTCAAGCAGTCATGTTCACAAAATCACGAGGTGGAGTGTTTATTATTTCCCTTCAAGACCCACTAAAATAAGCACATAACTTTAAAAAATAAAATTCACCATCCACGTTCCATCAAAAATCACTCCCTACACCCCCGAGTAGTACAGTTACCACATTAAAAAATTTTTTTAATACAATTTATTTATTCATTTTTTGGCTGCACCATTCAGCATGTGGGATCTCAGTTCTCCAGCTAGGGATCGAACCCGTGCCCCCTGCAGTGGAAGCGTGGAATCTTAACCACTGGACCGCCAGGGAAGTCCCTGGTTACCACATTTTTGAGGACACACTGTTCTAATAAGTGCCCTCATGAGTTGAAGAAATTAACTTTGATCCACTTATTCATTTGTAAATTCCAGTCCTTCTTTGAAAACCATCCATTAGAAGCTCACTACATGCCAGGCACCGGCCTAGGCAGGTGCACGCTCAGTATTTCATTTAATCCTGGCAACAGAACTCTGAGGTTACTATTGCTATTCCCATTTTACAGATGGAGAAAAAGGCTTAGAGAGGTGTAAGGGTCTTGCCCGAGGTCACACAGCCTGTGATTTCCAGGAGGACAGAACCAGGTGTCTCTCTAAGGGTAGTGAGAAACTTCCAACCATGATGGAGGTGCTGGTTGACCTACTCGAGTACTTGGGTACTGGGTTTCTTTTTTTTAATTTAATTTTTTAAAATTTTTTAAAAATTTAAAATTATTTTTACTTCTTATTTTAATTTTTGTTATTTATTTATTTATTGGCTGTGCCGTGCGGCATGTGGGATCTTAGTTCCCCAACCAGGGACTGAACCTGTGTCCCCTGCATTGAGAGTGCAGAGTCTTAACCACTGGTCTGCCGGGGAAGTCCCTTTATTTTTAAATTTAAAATTTTTTAAATTTATTTTTAAAATCAAAAAAAGTTTTTAGGGTGCTGGGTTTCTAAGGCAGCCCCAGCTCCTCTAAACTGTCAAACTGCAGTGGGGACATTTGCTTGTGAAATATGTCACTGTGTTCCAGCAGCCTAGATTCTTTCCAAGAGTTTCTCAAAAATCCAGAACAATAAATATCAGATTCTTTATTGCCCACCACATAATAGGAATATAACTTATTACCATCAGAGCACCATCCTTTCGGCAGCCTCCGTAAATCTGGCGCTCCACTGACTCCAAATGCATTTAAGCAAAACCCGGCCGACGTAGTGGAGCAGTGGATGTAATTGGAATATGGAGCGGAGCTTTTGGATTAATCATATGCTGAATATTAACTGTGTATTATGCTGATTTCCTTGTAAATATATTCAGAAGCCCCAGCATGTGTACCTGACTCAAGCTTATACAATCAGAATAGCAAATATCCTGAATGTGGGGTTGGAAGCAGTTCCAACTGCAGTGTACGAGGCCAGGTTTAATTTCTCCTGAGAAAAAGAATACTTCAGCCCTCTCCAGGAGGCCTCAAAACACAATATATGGTTTTCTGACACCAGTGGAGGAAGCAATGTTTGTTTTCAGCTGCCTGGTTCAGAGTGGATTTTGTCAAAGATCAAGACTCTGTTTTGCAGTACATTCTTGGGGAACTCTTCTGGCTCTAGAACTTCTTTGGGAATAAGCCACTCTGTGTGATTGTCTTTACTGGGTGGGGGGGCAGCGGGGGTTGGAAGGTGCAGATAAGGGAATAGGATGGGAGACAGCGTGACCAAAATTGAGGCTTAGAAAGAAAATCCTGAATGACTCCCAGCTCTGCCAAGGGCATTGCCAGGTGCCTTGTTTCATGGGATCAGTTGCCTCCCTGAGTCACACACTGCATTGTTCACAAAGCAAGGCTTAAACCTGCAGAATCTTATCTAGAACTCACGGCAACTCTGAGAGGTTAAGTATTAAGATACCCATTTCACAGATGTAGAAAATGAGACTTGGACAAGTTTTGCTTTGAGGAAACGTGAATAAATAAGTCATGGGAGGAGGACCTGGACTCAGGCACAAAGTTAAGGGGACACCAGAAAAACTCGGCAATCAAGAGCAATGATATTCTAATGCCATATTTTTTAATTACTGCAAAAAAAATCTATGATGAACAAAGAACCAACATTTTAAATTAAGACAGGATTAATAACAGGGCTTTGCTGAGCCATATTGAAGCCTGGAGAGAAAGGAAATATCAGTAATACAGATTCTGTCTTTATTTATCATGTTAATGAGTCTTTTCAGCTTTTCGTTAAATTTTGTGCCTGGGGTAGGTGCCTTGCTCGCCTCACCTTAGTTCCGGCCCTGCATGGGAGCCAGAATTATCTCCCTTAATCACACATGTGATCACATCAGGCCCCTGATCGAATCCCTCCCGGGGCTCCCTATTACCTACAGGAAAGAGTCCCGGTGCCCAAGCCTGGCTCAGAGAGGCTTCTGGAATTGAGGGAACACACACAGCACGCCCTGAACCAGGGTGTAATTCACATACATTAAATTATTAATCATCTTTGGTCCAAGGGCACCGGCTCCAGACTTAGACTGGATCCTGGGTTTGGATCTTGTTCGGTCATTTACTAGCAGTGTGATGTTGGATGATGCACTTAAAGTCCCAGGGTCTTAGTTTTCTCACCTGAGAGAGGGGAAAACAGTCATGTTGGTCTCATAGAGTTGCTGAGAAAATTCAGTAATAAAAAAAGGATAAAAAATAACATTTATTGAGTTTCCCCAGCATCTAGAGCACAGTAAGTGCTCAATTAATTCATTCAACAAATAGTTGTCAAGCATCTGCTATGTGCCAGGTACACAGTGCTGGAGCTTTGGGGGCTCAATAAATGCTAGTTACTGCTATTACTGTTATTTAATCCTCACAGCAGCCCACGAGGTAGGTATCACGATTTTCATCCTCATTTTACAGGCAAGGAAACTGAGGCTCAGAGGGATTAAGTAACATACCCAAGCTAAACCAATAATTAAATTGAGAAGATAGAATAGGACCCCAGCAGGAGATGTGGTTCCAAAGTCCGCAGGGTTCTTAGTGAGGGCTCCCGGAGCCTTGCCTGAGTGCGTTTGTCTCTCCCTCAGGACCACGAGCTTCTGGTGGGTAGCACCCCTGGTGTCTTCAGCCTCGTGTCTGCCTCAGGCTTAGCAAGGAGCTTTGCACACAGTAGGTGCTCAACAAAGGGCCAACAAAATAAACTGCATCTGGTCTTGTAGCGTTCTTGAATACGCTTTGTGGTGTGTGCCCTGGTATTTACTCCCATGATGGAGAATGTGTGTGGCTCTTCTCTGAACTCCTAGTTCCCTTCAGGGATAGAGAACCTGGCTCAGGTGGTGGAGGTGAGTCCAGAATGCAACTCTTCTTTCCCCCACCCCACCCCATGCACCTGCTTCTCCTCAAGGTTTCAGTGAACACAGCACAGTGCACCAACTGCTGATACAAGACACCCAGGCATTCTGTCCCTTTCCTCCTTCCCTGTCCCCTGACAGTCACTCAACCTCCTCATGCTGGAGATCCCACCTCCTAAGTCTTTTTCCCATCAGCCACTTTTCTCCATCCTCCCACCACCCTTGTCCAGGCTGCCATTGTGTCTTGCTTGGATGCCTATAGCTATTTCCTACTGCTCTGCCCGCTTCCAACCTTCCCCCCGTCCCATTCTATTCTTTATCGGGCAACCAGAGACCTCTTTTCAAACCACAGATTTGACCCCAGCCTCTTTCCTCCTTCAAACCCTGCCAAGGCTCAGCTTGCCTGTAGCAGTGGTCTCTGGAGTGGGGCATCTGCAAACTGGGGGCAACGCAGGAGTATCCTCCCAGGTGTGGGAAAAAGGTATAAGAACTTCTGTTTCTGTGTATTTTCTATTATATCTGTTTTGAAAGTTATACTTCTGGGCATGTTTTATAATGTACTGTCTTAGTTCAGTTTATAATGTACTGTCTTAGTTCAGGTTCCCTGGAAGTGGAGCCTGAGGCAAGGATTTGGATCCGTGTGACTTACTGGGGTGGGGAGCACTCAGGAGAAACCTATGCGAGAGTCAGGGAAGCAGTATGGAGAAGAGGGAAAAAACCTACGCAAGGGTGTGATGTCAGCTGGAGTCTAGCTTCAGCCTAGTCCATACGGGATCTCTGGCAGGTGAATTGCATCACAGGGGGTTGACCTTTTGTGTCCCTCTGTCAGCCACCTGACCCTAGGGTGGTGAGGGGTGTCAACTTCAAAGTGAGACATCTCCCTTTAGCCAAGGGAAGTTGCTCAGATGAGAGGACAGCTCTTTTATGAATGAGTATACCCCCTGGGAAAGGGAACGGTCACCAAGACTGTCGACTCTGTGTACAGGGGTGTGGGAAGAAAGGATTAGACTGTCTATTTATATCTATTTTCCATTTTTTCCTTTTACATTTTATGTATTTTCTCCATGTTTTATAATAGACACATCTCCATAATGCACATGATGTATTAGTATAGGATTATGTGTGTAATTTAACAATAAGTATATCAATGTTGTGGAAGATTAGATTAAACTCATGTCTTTTTGACTCCCTGTGGGATATAGATGAACTTGAATCCACATCTGAATCCCAAGTCCCATGGCTGGAATCCAATCATGCATAGAAGCCAGAGCTGGGATGGGCAGGGATGCAGCTCAAGCAACTGAACTCTAGACATTAGAGGAGCTCAGCTTTGTTTATTTTGGAATCCAGCATTAGAACACTTTGACCCAGTCTCACTGGTCACCTCATCACTCTCTGGGAGTGTGGGAAAAGGATGATTGCACCAAGGGGAGTCCTTGCAGCTGCTTTTAGAGGATCTGGTAATTCTGACCTCTTCCTATGCCTCAACCCTTAATGGAGCCTCCTGATGCTATGAAATCCACAACCTATCGCATCCTTGACCAAGAACAGCAGCCAGAGTGGAAAGCCCCGTGGGACTGGGGAGCCAATGGTGTGAAGGTCATCCGCTTTCTAACAAAAGGTGTTCTCGCTCTGTGCCTGGCTGGGACCTCTGTGCAAATGACTCCCCGCGGAGCTTCTGGGCTGGTACTGGGAGATCTAAATTCAGGTCACACCTGGAATAGATGGCCGTGAAAAAGGAGGGACTCAAAAGTCAAACAGTTGGGACCCAACCTCACTTTGGCCAAGTACCAAACCTTACTAGCTGTGAGACCTTGGGCAACTTAGGTAATTTCTCTGAAGTTAAGGTGTTTACAACATCTAGGTCAGTTTCCCAAAGCTGAACCCAGGACAATGAGCTGTAAGCAGAGTCCTAACAATAATTGAGCACTTGCTATATGCCCAGAACTGTGCGAAATGAGATGTGTATATCTATATGTATATGTACATATATAATGTGTACACACACACACACACAGACACACACACACATACACACATATATATTCTAATCTTATAATCTCAATAACCCTATTAGCTGGGCATGTTGACCTTATTATATAGCTGAGGAATCTGGGGCTCATCGAGGCCAAGTGACTGACTCATCACTGCTTGTAAGTGATGGAGCTGGGATTTGAACCAAGACCACTTACCTCCTCACCATCCCCTTCACTGCCTCACATATCTTCCCTTAGTTATCAGCACCCCAAGTACAGACTCCAAACCCTTCTGAGACAGCAAAGGCCTTGTTTGCAGGCAGCTTGAAATCATAACTAGAAAGCAGAAATCATCTTTATTAAAATTCTGCAAGGTAGCCAGTTGGGTATAGAAAATGCACACATCCTATGATTTGAATGTCTTCTTTATCCCGGTTGGTGCCTACCCTAAATTAAAACCCCCTGAAGGTACCGCTGTCTTAATTAACAGTTTGCCTTGTTAACACTGTAAACATTTCTCTTGCTATGGAGCAGGTCATGCCAATTAAAGGCAGAGACAAGGCTGAGCAGGAGGGTAGCACGTACTCACCCGCTGAGAAGGCCAGGCTCCTCTTGCCCACGTGGTCCCCACGTTTCTCTTGGGAGGTCACGGAGACACAGGGCCCTGGGATGACAGCTGCTCCTGCACAGTAAGCAGCTACCAATCTACAGGCTACCCTTGGAGGTTGGGAGCTTGGGTTTGGAGCCATTGAGACCTGGCCACGTGTTCTGGCCCCTCTCTGAGCCTCAGTTGCCTCAGCAGTGCTTAGCTCATGGGATGATGAAGTACTTACCCCCTGAGCCCAGGTGAGGCTTGAATGAACAGATGTGCACAGAGGTACTCAGTACAGTGCCTGGCACTTAAGGATGGATGCTCTTCTCCTCTCCCCCTCCATCTCCTCTAGTGGACATTTTTTATGCCTTTTGGCCACTGAGCATCAGTATAATGTCCTTCCTGGGTGGGGGAATTTTCCCTTGACCAGAGTCCCACGTCCCCAAGAGAAAAGCCAAAAACTCACTTTGCCATCTCCCTTGTAAGTTTGTGGTCCAGTCTTGGGACCCAGTGCTGGAAAATTTGGATTTTTGGGGAGGGGAGGGGTAAACTTTTTATTGAAAAGTAACATATATATATAGAAAATCACACAAAGCCTAAGTATGTTGCTTGCTAAATATTTATAAATTGAACATAGTCCTATAACCAGTGCCTAAACTATGAAACAGTGTTACCAGATCCACAGAAGACCCGGTTGGGCCTCCTTCCAGTCACCCCAAGAGTATCTATTATCTTGATTTCTAAAGCATAGGCTAGTTTTGCTAGTTTTTGAACTTTATAGTAATGGAATTATATAAAGTTATATATTATATGAAGATATATATGGAAATTAATAGAATTAATTATATATATGGAATATGGAAATATAAATTATATTGTGCATATATCACTCATCCCCATTGCAGGGTAGTATGCCAATGTGTGGTGATACCATAGTTAGTTTATTAATTCAACTGTTAATGGACATTTGGGCTGTTTCCAGTTTTCAGCTAATACAAGTAGGGCTGCTATGAATATTCTTGTACATGTTTATTGGTGAACATAGGTATGCATTTCTTTTGAGTAGAATTGCTGAGTCAAAGATAATATGCATAGTTGGCTTTAGCAGGTACTGTGAAATCATTTTATAAAGTGTTTATACCAATTTACACTGCCACCGATAATATATGAGAGTTTGCAATTGCTCCAACATTTGGTGTCTATGCCTTTTACATTTTAGTCTGTTCTGGTAAGAGTGAGAAATATTAACATGGTGGTTTTAATTTGTATTTCTCTAATACCTGAGCACCTTTTCATGTACTTATTGGCCAGTTGGAGACCATCTTTTGTGCACTTCCTATTCATGTCTTCTGCCCATTTTTCTCTTTGGGTTGTCTGCCTTTTTCTTACAAATTTGTAGTTCTTTTTAATACTTTGGTTAAAAGTCCTTTTTGAATTGGCAAATATCCATTCCCACTCTCCTGGGTGTGTTTTCATTCCCTCCATGGTATCTTTTGATTACGATCAACAGTTGTGGCTGTAGTCCAATTTATCAGTATTCCCCTTCAGGTAGCACTTTTGTGACTTATTTAAGACATTTTTGCCTACCCCCAAGGTCATGAAGACGCTCTCCCGTGTTTTTGCCTAAATGTTCTATTGTTTTCCTTTTCACATTTAGCTGTACAATACATCTGATACTGATTTCTTTGTATGGTGTGAGGTAGGGTTCAAGCTGAATTTTTGTTTTCCAGCATGGATTGACCCAGCACCAGTAATTGAAAACAACATCCTTCTCCCTCTGCTTCCAGGGAATTTTGTTATGAGTCAGGTGACTATGAGTGAGTCGATTTCTGGACCCTATTTTTTTCCATTGGTCGATATGTCTAACCTTTAGAAAACTTTCATATGAAAGAGAGGTTTGTGAAGAAGGAGGTACTCCCAAGGGACCCATTTTTGGGTAATGGTTGTGCAAGGGGCAGGAAGAAATCCATCCAGCCTCTGGAAGCAGCCGTGGCAGGGTCCTAGAGCCTCGGTAGTATGGATTATAGTGTGCGGGTCCTCAGTGGCAAGGGCTGTAGGGTCACCCTGGAGCGGTCCAGGGGGATAAAATGGGCATTGACCTTGGTGTTGTAGACTCGAAGCTGAATTCTCTGTTCCTTCCATAAGGCTGGATGCAAAGAATTTGAAACCTCCATGCTCGCCTTCCCCTGAAACCAACTTCAGACCAAGGAGCCCCTGTGTGCTCCTTCCCCAGTAAACTGTGAAATACGAGGTCTCCTTGTAAATACTTTTATACACTGCTCACTTCAGTTTAATATATGAGACACTGCATCATAGTCTGGAGGTTCAAAATTACCTCGAAGTAATCATTTCCTAGAGGGCTGGTAGTAAACATTCGGTCACATAGCTATAGATTGTCGCCTGTCGCCATCAATCAGCTCCCAGGGAGATGTTAAGGGGAATGATATGGAAGTGAATTGAGAACAGGTGCACACGGCTGCCAGCTCTCTGCAGAGGGAAACAGCCTTGGTGGCCTATGGCAGGCTGGCTTTGTGGGGCGCGGGCTCTGTCGGCACGACAGCCCAAGGTTGTGGGTCTGGGTAGCCTGTTGGCATAACTCAACTCCAGAGTCATGGGATCCCTTAACCCTAATCTTGGCCTTCTGACATCTTCCCTGCATCCTTCAGACCAAAGCCTGCGTTTGCACAATAATAATAGTTGCCGTTTATAAGCACCCACTCTGCCCTATGGAGTCTGCTAATCCTTTTCAGGCATCATCTTATTAATCTTCAGAGTGACACCAGGAGGGAATTATAATGTTAGCCCTATTTCACAGCTGAGGAAACCGAGGCTCAGAGATGTGGGAAAACTTGCAAAGTCACACAGCTGGTGAGTGACAGAGCCAGGACTTGAACTTGAGTGTTCCGCCTCCGGAGGCCAAGTGCTAAATCACTATGCGCTGCCTCTGTTAAACATGCAGCCCTGCATTGAGCCCATGAGCTTGTATCCCCGTTAAACTTTGATGCGTGCTGTTCTTGTTCCATTGTACAGGTGAAGAAACTGAGGCTCTGAGAAGTGTACAGCTGCTCATCCAAGCTCAGCAAGTAGATGGCGTTGCCAAAATCCCACGCCAGGGTTCTTTGGCCACGCATCTAAAACTTCCTCCTTGAGAAGGCAGCTGGAGTACAGGTAAAACATCACTGCCTGCAGACTTGCAGCCTATGTGCTGGTTCACCTTGTAGACCTAATGGCTTGGTGAACTTCAGCCCAAGTCCCCAGCAGGGTCAGATCGGGTTTGAGGAACTGAAGTTGATACAAGGTGAATGACCCTCTTAAGAAAATTAGTCATGAAACTTAGGTATGGGAGTACCTGTTTATTTAGCAGTGCATTCAGATGACAGTCCTGAAACTTACACTTTGTGAATGTCAAGGTCAGTCCACTCTGGTCCCCAAGCTCCTGTGAGATCCCACCTTGGACACTGTATCTCCAACAGTGAAAAGCCTTTTCCTGCCTCAGTTGGCATTTCAGGAATCTGAGCTGGAAAGAAGCATGAAGTGGCTGATGTAGGGGTTTTCAGGTTGTCAGAGTCATCTTTGGGCTCTTCCCAGGACTGGGAAGGGGTGAGAGCCCTGCTTGACTCCAGTCCAGTGCTACTCAAAGTGTAGTCTCTGAGCTGTGCCTCTGAGCTTTGTCAACTCTGGGACAAGATCAGTAAGACATCAAGAACTGGCATGTAGAAACTTCCATAGCAATCTAGCCCTGCACAGGGGCCAAGTGCACTTGCCTTGTTGAACCAGGTGTAGACCAGTCAGAGTGTTGTTGAAATTCAGTGGTGAGCTGCCTGTGGCGTGAGTGGGTACTACTCACGCAGAGTAGGATTGAGTGACAAGTAGCTCCTTGCACGACTAGGATTAGTCCGTGACGTCCTGGGAAAAAACAAAGCTGGCCCTTCATTGCAGACAGTTTGACATGCACTGGTCTAAGCCTTATTAGGGACATTGCTGTTTTCAAAACACCCTGTCGTCACCATTTCATTTCACAGACAAGTAAACCTCAAACCAAGACAACATTAACAACAACAACAAAAACCCAAACCTAACCTACTGATGATTTGTTTGAGGTCTGGTTTAGTTTCTTCCTTCTTTTTGTATTGAAGTATAGTTGATTTACAATGTTGTGTTAGTTTCTGGTGTACAGCGAAGTGATTCAGTTATATATATATTTGTGTGTGTGTGTGTGTGTGTGTGTGTGTGTGTCAGGACTTCCCTGGCGGTCCAGGGGTTAAGACTTTGCCTTCCAGTGCAGGGGATGCGGGTTTGATCCCTGGCCAGGGAGCTAAGCTCCCACATGCCTCTGGGTCAAAAAACCAAAACATAAAACGAAGCAATATTGTAACAAATTCAATAAAGACTTTTAAAATGGTCCACATCAAAAAAATAATCTTTAAAAAATGTGTATATATATATACTTTTTCAGATTTTTTTCCGTTATTGGTTATTACAAGATATTGAATATAGTTCCCTGTGCTATATAGCAGGACCTGTTGTTTATCTATTTTATACATAGTAGTGTGTACCTGTTAATCCCAAGCTCCTAATTTATCCCTCCTCCACCACCCTGTTCCCCTTTGGTAACCATAAGTTTGTTTTCTATGTCTGTGAGTCTGTTTCTTATTTGTAAATAAGTTCATTTGTATCTGTCTTTTTATATTCCACATGTAAGTGATATCATGTGATATTTGTCTTTCTCTTTGTGACTTCACTTAGTATAATCATCTTTAGGTCCACCCATGTTGTTGCAAATGGCATTGTTTCATTCTTTTTTATGGTTGAGTAATATTCTGTTGTAAATATATACACCACATCTTTATCCATTCATCTGTCAATGGACACTCAGGTTGCTTCCATGTCTTGGCTGTTGTAAATAGTGCTGCAGTGAACACTGGGGTGCATGTGTCTTTTTGAATAATGAAGTGAACATTGGGGTGCATTTGTCTTTTCTGGATATATGCCCAGGAGTGGGATTGCTGGATCATATGGTAACTCTATTTTTAGTTTTTTAAGGAACCTCCATACTGTTCTCCATAGTGACTGAGCCAGGTTACATTCCCACCAACAGTGTAGGAGTGTTCCCTTTTATCCACACCCTCTCCCACATTTATTATTTGTAGACTTTTTGATGATGGCCATTCTGACTGGTGTGACGTGATACCTCAATGTAGTTTTGATTTGCATTTTTCTAATAATTAGTGATGTTGAGCATCTTTTCATGTGCCTGTTGGCCATCTGTATGCCTTCTTTTTTTTTTTCACTTTTGTGTGTGCCAATGGGCTAATATTTGGCTAATTTCAGTTGGTTATAACTCTAGGCTGTGTGTCTCATATGGGGGATGGCAGATCCCTTATTATGGTGATGGCAAGACTGCAAGAGATTGGAAACGTGATGCCTCTTGAAGCTTGGAACTGTAACACTAAGACTTCCTCCCATACTTCATTGGCCAAGACAAGTCACATGACTAAGCGCTAATGCGGCAAGGTAGTAGACTCCACCCACAAGTCACATGGCAAAGAGCATGGGTGTATAATTCTGTTTAAGGGAGGATGTGGCATTGGGAGCCATAATCCAGTTTACCACAGCTGATAACCACGGATGCCAGGAAAAGCGCTTAGCAACAAGCCTGGCCAGAGTAGCTGCTTGATAAACACTGTGTATTCTCCTAGGAAGCAGACTCCCGCAGCTTGCTCTGAAACTGTTATGTGGGAGTGACTCTCCCTCCATGAGAGGTTCCAGGGATGAGTTGTCTTTCCACCCCAGCATTAAGCCAGGGAGAAAAGACTGTGGCGTAATGCACCCAATGCTTTAAGTTCCTAGGAAGAAAGATCCCAATTGGAGGCTGCCAGAACTATTATCAGCTGCTTACATATCCATTTGCCCATCCACCACTCACAAAGTGCTCTATTTATTTGCACACACTCTGTAATACAGCAGTGGAGGGAGAATTCATTAAGGCAAATTGTGAAGGTTGCTTTCAAAAAAAATTTTCATCTCGCTGTTTTATGCAGTGCATGGTTCCCTGTTTAATGAGAACTCTGCAAGTCCATTTTCCTTAAGGGTTTAATACAAATATAATTAAAAAAATTAAGACAGATGTGGAAAGTGCCAAGGGAAGCTATTTCTCCCATTAACTCACAGAGTAGACCTTCTCGATGCTGCAAGATGTGTGGGGAGGAGAAAGACTCCAGAAGCTATCAAGAGTCCTTTAAGGTTACATCAGACTCCAGCCTGGGTTTATGTGGTTCAGGGATCCCTGCTGAAGAGATAGGAATTAGATTTACTGGTTGAGTGATGGGACTGTTACTAGCTGGCGGTTTAATTAATGCTGATATAGGAGCTTTGCTGTTTCTTGGAATTTGAACTACAGTGCAGTGAGAAGTGGGCATTTATATTTTTCAAAGTTTCTCTGAATAATCTTGGTTGTTTTTGGAGGGGAGGAGAGAATGGGGTGTTTGAGGGAGGGAGAGCCTTGGGGTGTTGGAGGCCCCTGTGCAATTCCCAGCTCCCTACATGCAGCATATCTGGGACAAATTGTCCACTGCAATTTGATTGCTTTCCATCCTGCTGCCACCACTGGCTTCTTGAAGCAAGGTAGTACCTGAGCTATAATCACTTAAATAATAATAATAATATTGTTAAAGAAGCTAAGGATTAGTATTACTAAAATTTTGTGGTGCTTATTTTGTTCATTTCACTGGGAGGCTGGTGTTGCTATCATCATCCCCATTTCACAGATCCGTAAACCAAGACTCAGTCACTCAGAGCAGGCAGAGCTGGGAATTGAAACCTATGTCTGTGTCTTGAACCATGTGCTACCCTTTTCTTTGTGACAAATGGGCCATCCACATCTTAGAGATGTGGGGAAAAATTCCAAGCCTGAACAGCAGGTGCGGACAGAGTGAGAACTAGCTATCTTACCTAGCAACTTTCCCCACTGCATCTCTTGAATTTAATACGGGGATTCTGACTCACTTTACTATTAGCCTGCATTACACTCATTAAGAAATAGAAATATGCTCCCCTCCCTCATCCGGAAAACAATAAGCAAACGCACATTGATGGAGGGTTTACCGTGTTGCAGGCACTCTGCTGAGTGCTGTGTTCTTTATTTCATTTAATCTTCAAAATACATGCTGGGAAGAAGGTACAGTTGGCCCTTTGTGTCAGTGGGTTCCACATCCCCAATACCAAGGGCCACCTTTGGGACTTGAACACCTGGGGATTTTGGTATCTGCAGGGGGCGTGGTCCTGGGACCAATCTTACACGGATACCGAGGAACTACTCTGTGTAATGCTCTCTGCTTTCTAGATAAGGAATCTGAGGCTCTGAGAGGTGAAATGACTTGCCCAAGGTCACACAGCAGGAAGTGGTTCAAACAAGATCCAGACCCAGATCTGTCCGAAACTCCCAAGCCTTTGCACTGAACCCTAAGGCTAGATAGACACGATGGCTGGGCTTTCCTTTACTTCACTTTACCAGCATCCTAGGCTGCCTCCATCCCAGATAATTGAGAGCTGCCTGACCCAACGCAGCCTGTCACACCTGGGAGTTATTTTTAGCACGTTTCTATATAAATCCTTCTTCTCGGAAGGTAGGAAGGAGTCTGCTTGCCTTGGCGCATTCCCTGGTTGGCATATTGGTTTAAGGTCTCCTTGGTGTGCTGTGAGTTGTAAATCGGGAGACCCTCTGACCTCGTTGAGATGGACACGGGTTCCTGAATCAGCAGTTTGGGAGACGCCCTCTTCTCTGCCTTTCTTGGGCTGCCATTCATTAAGTAATTCTAGAGAGAACTAGATTCCTTTCTAACCAAGGAAATGTCTTTGGTTTCCCTCTATGTTCAATTCAAAAATAGTTGAAAATCATTTTCGTGTCTTTACCATGTTGCCAAAAATATTTTAATTGATAGATAAACGTCAAGAACTAGATAATGTCCAGAAAATGGAGAGGATGACTCCAAAGTTCATGTTCACTTTGTCAAAGTTGGTAACTGCCTTCAAGTAAGTTAAGTTTCTTTCTACCTGGATCAAAGAAAATAAGAGGGCAGGTTTTAATTTTGCAAGGGTACTTGGATTTTCCATTTAGGACCAACAGAAGTGACTTTTGCATCACACAGACCTCTGCTCTCTACTTCTTCATCTGTGCCAGACATCACTAATAGATCATGGCAGTACAGCCTGCTCAGACTAGTTGTGATCTTAAAATCCTTCCCAGTAGAGGGAACCAGGCACCTTCTGCCACTGATCAAAATTGGGTTATAGGTGAAATCAGTTTTCCAAGTGATTCTGGATGCTGTTTTATGTCCTCTTTGAGTTTAGGCATCTGTCTTTTCCTGACAGACAGCCTCAGATACATGGATTGAATTAAGATGCTAATCAAGGCATCATCATTTGATGATGAAGATTTGATGATGATTTGCTTTCACATCATTTGATGTGAAAACAAGTAGTGCTCTGATTCTTAAATAATGAGAAAGGAAGGCTTGGGGGTGATTTGTTGAAGGTCACACAGTCAGTAAGTGAGGGAGAGGGTTAAGTAGATTTGGGAGTCAGATCCAGGTCCCTGTCTTGGCTGTACCATTTCCTCATTTAGCGATGTTGGGCAAGTCACTTCAAATATCTGAGCCTAAGTTTCCTCCTCAGTAAAATGGGACTAGAATGCTACCTCAGTGAGCTATGGTGAGGATTAAAATGAGATACTGCATATGAAATGCCTAGGAGGAGACCTGGTAGGTAGAGGAAGTGCCTGATAAATGTTAGCCATTATTTGTCCAGTTTTCTTAAAAATATCTTATGCACAAAAAACAGTATACATTATTATGAAATCTGATGACTCTGGGTACCACTATTCCCATTTTACAGATCATGAAACGCAGACTTAGAGAAATAAGATGGCTTTCCCAAAATCACACAGAAAGTAAATAGAAAAGCTAGAATTCAAATGCCAGATATGGCAAAGCACGAGTCCTTACTTCTTTAAAATCTTATCCAGATATCCCTCGCTCAATGCAACGTATCATGACCATCCTTTTAAAATTTCTCTCTCTGCCCCCATGTCTGTTTCTCCTCACCCTCCTTTGTTCTTCTCTCCAAAGCACTTTTTGCCTTCGAAGACACAATCTCTTACTATATAATTTCCTTATTTATCTTGCATATATTTAATTGCCTGTCTCACTCCTACTTGACTATCCCTCAGGGCAGGGTATTTAATTTATTTTGTTAACTGCTGTATTCACTGCTCTGGGCACAGTGCCTGACACACAGTAAGCACTAAATGTTCACTAAATATTTGCTGAATAAACACATGAAGTCTGCCTGGCTCAGAAGCTTCCTTTCTGGATCATGCTGTGTCCTACACGATTTGTAATCAGTTCTTAGTTGTTGAACTCCGACCATGTTCTAGGCATCATGGAGACATCATAAATATATTGTTGCTAAATATGACCATAACCTTTCATGGAAGGGACGATTATCCAGGCTTTGCAGCTGAGGAAACTGATGCTCAGCAAGGTTATGTGACTTGGTTCCCATCAGACATCTATTAAGGGGCAAGTGGGAAGTCATATCTAGGTCAGCTGGACTCCAAGACCTGCTCCCCTTCCCCAGACTGTGTTGAATTATAAGAACTGGCTTCCTTCTCAGCAGGTGCTTATGAGTATCATCCTTGGACCAGAATTTTTCCTTGAGAACTAGACCCTCGTTCCGTTTAAAAAACTCATCAGACCTCATGGGTGGACTCTGTTGTATACATATCCCAGGATTGGAGCCCACCGAAACCTACTGAAACAGAAGCCCTGGGGTTAGAGGAAGCGATGGGGAGTCCAGGAATCTGATTTTTAATAAGAACCTAGGTGATTTCTATGATCAGGCTAATCTGGAAAACAGTAATGGAATTCATGCATCCATCTATCCACCCATTTCCTCATCTTTAAAGTGGGGGTAGTACCAGTACCCAGCTTTTATCGTTGTTGTAATGATTAAATAAGGGCATATTAGGAAATGATCAGAACATTGCCTACCAAGTAAGTTGTAAGAGGTGATTAAGACTTGGGCACCTCCCGTGGCTGGTAATTAGGGACATAGCGGAAACAAACAGACAAGGCCTTGCCTTCCTGGTGCTGACCATGTAGTTGGAATGAGCACAGATTTTGGCATCAGATAAAACTGGATTAAACTCCCACCTTTGCCACTCACACTCAGGTGCGCACATGAGCAAGCTACTGAACTTCTCTGGATCCATTTGCTCCAATGTGGGGATAATAAAATTAACAACAAAAGCAGTATTATAGCTTTGTTGTTGTTTGTATCAACTAGAAGAGATTGAGGTTCAGAGAGGCAAAGCAATTTGCCTAAGGTCACACAGCTAGTGAGTGTCAGAGCTGGGATTTGGATTCACATCTTTTAGACTCTGGTGATGGAATGTTCACCTGCCACGTGTTGTGGCTTCCCACAGACAGAGGGGTGGCTATAAAACTCACAGGCAACTGGTGGAAAGGATAACAAACCCAGTGAAGGCTTTATCCAACATACCGGCACACTGAAGCACATTGTACCGAGACCCTGTGGGAACTCCCCTGTGGCAAAACGATGTCCAGACTTACCTAGTTTCCACTGACTTCACACAGAGCTAGCCTTCCCAGGTTCTCCTGCAACACAGGCATTTAGAGAGCTCCTTGGAAAGATTTTGACTTCTCTAATCTCACCAGGCACAAGGAAGGTTTGGGAGACGTGAAAGGCGCAGTTATTTATTTCATGAATAGATAACGGCAAGCCATTTAGAGGGAGCAGTGGCAGGAAGATGAAAAAGCTATTAATACAGTTGGAAGCTCGTTTCTTTCGGAGTGGCCAGCAGCTGCCGGAGAGGACAAAAACTAGAAAATACCGCAGTGGGTGCTCCGGAGAGCACAAATTATTCAGGAGATATTACAGTACATTGTTCACCTTAGTAAACATTTTTTTAATGTTTATGAGATCTGTTCAAAGGCATCCTGATGGATGAAAGCCAATAACATTTATAGGGGTGTGTGTGCACGTGTGTGCGCGTGCGTATGTGTACTCGCATTTCTTTTGCTTTAGTAGTCTTTGTAAATCATTTATTTGAGCTGATGTACTCAACAGTGGCTAGGCAGGGTCTACCTAATGCAACGTGAAGTCCATGCCTCTGTTCCCTGGGTAACTGTACTCTTCGTGACGTCTGCTGCGCTGCAGATGGGGCTCTGGGAAGCTGGGAGCTGACCTGAGGAGTGATGGGAGCAGAAGAAAGACTCCAGTTCTGAGAAGAGAAAATCAAGAGGAGCAGGGAGATGAGAAGGATAGGGCAGCATTTCCCAGTGTGTGTTGGGAATATATTCTCACCCAAAGAGGGGCCCGTGGGAACAGGATTTGGGGGAATCCTTGCACTTCTGACAAGAAGAGAGATTCACAACGTATAGGAAGCATCCTGTTCAAGGTTCTTGAGATTAAAGTGATCCCCGTAACAAGGCTTGATTCCACTTTTGCCAGACTCTGACCACAGCACAGCCCCTGCAGAAGCTCTAGTGCCTCAGAGAACGCGTTCAGGAACACAGCTTTTATGTGATAAAACTGGGCGAAGCTGTTAATCATTGAAACTAAGCCATGATGGCATCTCTACACACGGCTATTAGCTCACTTATTTTAAATGAAATGACTTGTCAATTTGGTTCAGGAACTGACCAAATTAGACAATCTACTAGTTTAATAGATGTTTTTTTCCAGTTGAATTGGTTTATTGTTTGATTTAGGACTCAGGCACGCAACCAGTTTAACTGGGAGGGATGAACTTGGTTTTGACTCCATCATCCAGTTTCACAGACTGATTAGGTACACCAGTTAGGGAGTCAAGGGCACCAGGTTAAATTCTGGCACCTTCCGTTCCTAGAGGTGTGACTCTGGGAATGTTACGGAATCTCTCTATTTAAGTCTCAGTTTCTGCATCTATAGAATGGGAACAATATTTACTGGACCTATTTTATTGGCTTATGGAGATTAGTTGAAATAATGCAGATAGAAAGTTTGGCACAGAGCTGGCATATAGTGAGTTCTTAATAAGTGTTGGTCATCATCCTTATCATCAGAAGGAAGGGGCTGGGACTCACAGGTGAACAGTAAATCTTTCTTCCATCCTCAGGAATGCTTGAGGAAAGTTGGACCCTTTCTGATAATGACGGAAGGAATGTATCCACTAGAGACAAATGATGCTGTTCCTGGGGTGGCTATATGCTCATCACTGATCCAATGATGTCTCGGAGCCCACTGTACTTGCTTGTTGGGTTTCCTTATTACATGACCTGTAGTTTATGGAGTGCAGCTGCTGAAGCATGAGAAACATGTGCCCCTCAGGGCACTACGTCACTAGCAAGGTATTCAAGGCTCCAAGATCCTGAAGCTTCCCTATGCCAGTGTGACCCACAGTCACACCAGCTCTCGTGCTTTAGACCAGAATGGTGATTAGGACATTGGACATTGGCTCTGGATGTCCAAGGCCTTTGTGATGCTGCTAGCCTAAGATGCTGCTGTGCTCCTTATTCTGTATCCCTTCTTAAGGTGAAAGAAGTCTCATGCCTGGTGAGCCTATCATGTGTCTTGTGAATTCCAATGACAATCCAAACCTGAAAGCCACTCCAGTGGTCTTGAAAGTACTAAGAGATTTGCAGTTAAAAATATCTAGGCTCTGTTTGACATTGCCATTTATCCACTGGGAAACTTTAGGCAAGTTACTTAATCTCCCTGAGCCTCAGGCTCCTCTTCTGTAGAATGGGGATGAGATTGCATACTTCGTAGAGTTGTGATTCATTTAATGAGATAATATATGTCAAATACCTAGCATAGTGCCTGGCCCCAAACTGAATGATTGTGTGAAACGCCTGGTATCATGCCCTGCGCTGGGTCTAGGCAACGGGATTTTCCACAGACTTCTTTCCTGCTCGTCAGGGACCACCTGGCTCAGGCACTAAATCCCCAGTTAGATATAAAGTTGTCCCTTGCCCAACATTTAGCTTGCTCTGGACTCTCGTTAGGGATGTCTTAATCTACAGATAGCGCATGAGTTTCATGAGGCCAGTGAAAGTCTAATTCATGTCTAATTCCCTTCCCTATTGTTTGGCAAATTGTTGCAAATGCCTACATGGTTGTATAGTTAAAATGTAGGACAGGTGTTCAGGAGCTGAAGAAGTTAAACCTGGACTGGTATGATGATGTCGCGTAGTGACGGCCAGGCTGAGTGTGGACTCTCTCCTATGTGCAGTGGGGAGCCAGAGAGGGCTTTTGAGCAGGGGAGTGGTCTGATCAGCTCCACACTATATGATAACAGTGATGATGTTAGTGACATCAGTAAGGATGGTGCTGATGACGGGGAAATCTAAGCTCATCCTTTGTACCAGAAACTGTGCCAAGTCCTTTACACCCACCATGGCCTCCAGTCCTCACAAAGACCCTCTGAGCTTGGATACTGGATAATTGGCCATGTGCCGCGTGGATTGAAGGGCAGAACGACTGGAGTCTTTTGGGACTTGGTATAGTCTTCACTTAAGAAAGGACAGTGGAAATGGAATTGACAAGCCCCCAAGCCCACAGCACGTATTTTCAGTTTTACTGGCCAGCCAAACACCTCCCTTGCTCAGTAAAATGTTCAACCACATCAATATAATCCCTTATGTCAGAGCTGCCAAAGTAGTCATGGCTCCACTACTCTATAAGAAGAGCCTTATTAGCTTTAAAAGGGAGGTTGTGACTCATTTGTAGCTGGGCCATAATGTCCCCAGAGAGGACATTCTACAAAGTGTCTGTTACGGGGGCTTTGCATGGTGTAATGCATGAAGTAGCTGATTTGGGGCAATTTTCTCTTAGCTGGAGGCTCTACTCTCCTGACTTGAGATTTCCTTTTCTCTTCCACGTAAACCTCTTCTGGGACTATTCTAAGACTTCCGGTTGGTCACTGACTATGTTACTTTTCTTCCACAATTCGGGTTGTAAATGCTGCCACCGTCCTCTGACTTAAGTCAGAAATCAGTGTCATCCTACCCGACCTCTCTGTCCAGTCCTATCAGTCACCAGGTTTGCCAACATGAATCCCCCAAGAGTCCTTCCATCCATCCCCTTCTCTTCACCCTGACTGCCATCACCATCCAGGATGCCATTATTGCTCATAGAAAGGATGGCAGTGGCATCCCAGCTGGTCTCTCTGTCCCCAGGCTTGTCTCTCCATTCCTGTCCTTCACACTGCAGCTAGAACGCTGTTTTGAAGATTCATATCTGCTATGCCATTTTCTTGTTTCAAAACCCAAGCCCCATGTCCTGGCATTCAGTGCTAGTCATAACCTGGCCCCTCCCTATCTCCCTGATCTCAAGCTGCCACTCCTTGCATGCTCCAGCCGTGCCACACCTTCAAGCAGGTACCCCAAATCACCAGGCTCTCTCACACTCTTCTGGGGACTCAAATCCTCAGCCTGACACTGCAAAGCCCCGGTAGGTGATCCTATCTCTCCTGCCTCCCGCTTCCTCTTTCATGCCCCTGTCAGCGTGTGGGCTAGTAAACGAGGGCTGTATTTCCCAGGGAGGTACCTGTAGGGCCATGTCTGCAGTTCTAGCTGAGATTGATGAACTTTCAAATGATGAGGTTTCTGGGGGCATTTGTTGACATATAAATCAAAATCCAATTTATGTGAAGGAAAATCCCAGCTGGTTTACATGGCAGGATTATGAAACAGTTTTTGCCTTGTATGAAGCCTCTTGGACGATGTAAAATGATTTTACCTTCCACAAAAGAAGCTTGGCTTTTTAACTTCTGCTGGTTTTCCTAGGGTGACCCTGGAAACTTCCGATACAGAGTTTGCCAACTTATTCCAAGGTTGCCAACTTATGACACTGGTCTTACTGAGGGGAGGAAGGGAAGTGCAATTTATTGAGTATCTACTGTGTGCCAGGCACACCCCTGCAGCATCCTACAGTCTCACAACAATCTGCTGGGTACTTGACATCATATTGAAAGCGTTACTCTCAACCATGTGACTATCTCTCCATTCTCTTCCTGAGAGGGTGTATTAGTCATCTGTTGCTGCAGAAATTACCACATACTTTGCAGCTTATAACAACTCACATTTATTATATTACTATTTCTGTGGGTCAAGACTCTGGACACAGCTTAACAGAGTTCTCTGCTTGGGGTCTTACGAGGTTGTAATGAAGTGTTGGTCAGGGTGTGGTCTCATCTGGGGCTCAACTGGGGAAGGATTTGCTTCCAAACTCACACAGTTGTTGGCAGCAGCCCTTTACTCATGGGCTATAGAGCTGAGGATCTCAATTTATTGTTGCCTATTGGCCAGAGACACCCACCCCCAGTTCCTTCCCAACATAGCCACTTACTTCTTCCAAGTCACAGAGAGAGGGACTTCAAGCAAGACAGATGTTACAGTCTTACATAATATCACAGAAGTGACATCATTTTATCATCTTTGTCATATTTACTGGTTAGAAGCCAGACCAAGGTCCTGCCCACACTCAAGGGCAGTGGGCTACACAGGGTGTAACTGGGAGGTGGGGACCATGGCCACTTCAGAGACTGTCTGCCCCAGAAGGGTTCAGACACTCAAGGTCGCACGACTAGATGTTTGTGGAGTTGAAATCTGACTTCAGAGCCCACACTTTTAGCACTATGCTGCCCCTGCAGCTGATTCCATAGTCTGTGGAATCCAAAGTAAAGCTCTTCCCGGGAGATTTATCCTGACTGCTGAAGCCTGGGTCATTTGTTCATCTCGGGAGCTGCTGTGAGTTTCAGCACCCAAATCACTAAAACTGGAGTGGAAGTGAGGCAGTTCTTCAAAGGATGACTTTTTAGGGTACTAGTACCCCAAGTGGGGAAGAGATCCTGGGTGTGTTCACTCCTGCTGGACCCAGACCCCCATGGACTGTTCTCTGATGGAGAACACATTCTCAGATGGATCCCACGTGACCATGATCCACTGTGGCCTTGGGGAGAAACTCACATGGCTGCTCAGAGGTTAATGCCATCACAGGTCTCTCTCCCTGTGGTCACCCTTCACAGAAGAGGCCTCTACCATCTGGCTCATTAAATGGCATTGCTGCTGTGTTTTTATTTTTTCCACCAACATGCACAGCCTCCAGTTTGATGTTTGGAGCCCTTCCAATTCTGAACAAGACTTGTGTTAACTCGTACATGGCTGTCATGTGTAGTTGTATGGGTTGTGCACTGCATAAGGATACCTGGATCATATACAAAGCACACTGAGATCTCTTTTCCAGTGGCAGGGAACACATCCGACGTCACTTCCCCTTCATTGTAACAATACCTCGGTTGCCTCTTGTTTTGTTTTGTTTTGTTTTAGGAGCCTCCTTCCTTCACTCTTCAGCCTTCATACCACTCACTAAGCCAGGAGAAGTCCTTTCTGCCTGAGGAAAGAGGCACCTTTTTCTGATTCACATACAGAGACTCATCTAGGCTTGCAGCAGCCTTGATGACTATTTTCAGGGTAGACAACCTTCTGCTGACCTGGGGTCATGACATAATCTGCCCAAGCTGACTCTGAGAGCAAGCAACTCACAGTTTTTAAAACCAACCAGGAGCAGGACTTGCCTGGTGCACAGTAGTTGAGAGTCCGCCTGCCAATGCAGGGGACATGGGTTTGATCCCCGGCCCGGGAAGGTCCCACATGCTGCGGAGCAACTAAGCCCGTGCGCCACAACTACTGAGCCCATGTGCTGCAACTACTGAAGCCTGTGTGTGTAGAGCCCATGATCCGCAACAGGAGAGGCCACCACAGTGAGAAGCCCACGCACCGCAACGAAGAGTAGACCCTGCTAGATGCAACTAGAGAAAGCCCGCAGCAGCAACAAAGACCCAAAGCAGCAATAAATAAATAAAATTAAACAAAAACAAAAACAAAAAACTAACTGGCAGCTGCCCAATCATGGTAGAAATTATCCTTTCAACATACTGCACTTAAAACTCCCAAGTCCATATGTAGTGTCATTTAGGTAAAGAATAAAAAGCTCCGGCTGTCATGTGCCTTTAAATAAACCTTAAAATTGACAGCCAAGGTTGGACCAATGCCGATGTTCAGTCATAAAGGCTGTTCTAGGGGAGAGTATTCAAAAGCCACATTAAAAAATATGCAATCAACACCAGCTGTGGTCCAATTAAATTCAGCTGATCACAGGTGTTTATATAGATCACACACACACACACACACACACACACACACACACACACACACACACACACACGACCCAACACATTACTTCCTTTAAAATACAGTTTGAAAAGCACAAGATGAGATCCATCAACCATTCACATCAGAGTCACCTGAAATCCTTAATAAAAGTGTAGATTCTTTCTCCCTACCCTAGACCTATGAATCCAAATATGTTAGGAGAGGGAGCCCAAGAATCTGAATTTTAGCAAGGACCCAAGGTGGTTTCAACACTAAGTGCCACTGAAGAGCGCTCTTATGCAAGCTAGGCAGTATCCTAAGGGTGCTGGGTTGCTGAGATGCACTGCTCTTAACTGTCCAGCCAGAATAAACTGTTTAAATTGGATCATTTGAGGTTTTAGTCTCCAGGGGAAACTTCTGGAGAGGCACTAAGCAGAGTGCGTTATTTCTCCATCAGGGTCCTTTAGGTATTTTGCAAGAAGACATTCTTCCAAGCCTTTTCTCGCAACCTTTTTCCCAATTCCTGGCATCTGCAAACGACTACATCAGGAGCTATAAATCAGAATCTGGGGAACATAGAAAAGTGACACCCACCTGGGTCCCATACTTGAAGTCAGTTGGTTCATCAGTTTGGATACATTTAGCCATGAGTAATAGAAAGCCTAACTGTGGTTCAAATTCTAAGCACAGTTACCACCATCACGAGGAGGTCTGAAGAGAGGTAGTTCCAAGATTTCATGGCGGACTCTGAGCTCCCGAATGGCTCTACAATTCTCTGACCACCTGGCAGCCCCTCACCTCATGGTTGTGAGCTGGCGGCAGCAGTGCCAGACCTCGTGGTCTCACAGAGCAGCTTTCAAAAGTTAGGAAGGAGAGGCTGAGGAAGCGTGGGGAGATGGTGGTGGAGGAATGCTATGTGGTTTCTGAGGTCAGTTCATGAGACACCTGTCACTTCTGCGTGGGTCTCTTGGAAATGCTGACTCTTCGATCACTCCCTCTTGGGAACCACCTGCCACGTTGCAAGAAGCCTAAGCCACGTGGAGAGGTCATGTGTACACATGCTGCTAGTCATCCCCAGCTGCATCCCTCGCTGACTTCCAGCACTAAGTCCCTGCCGGTGCTCACTCCAGCCATCTTGGTTGGTACAGCCTAATGAACCTGCACATGAGTGCAGCCACCCAATGGCCAGCTGATGCCAGGTGGAGCAGAACTTCCCAGGTGACCTACAGGACAGTGAGAGTTAATACACTGTGTTAAGCTGCTGTGTTTGGAGGTTATTATTATGCATCACTGGATAATAAGCAGACCACCAGGATGTTGGAACTCAGGAACGTTTAGATGATGAGGGAAGCTCACCAATGTCTTGCCATCATTGGTGGAGAGCTGCTCTCGGGAGGAGATGAGAAGACAGTTATTCCCTGGCACTTCTGGTCTGTCCTGCAATGAGACAGAGCAGCCTCCATAGGCAGAAGGAATCTTCACCCAAAGAATTGCGTGAGTGGACAAGCAGGAAGGCAGTCGGCCTTCTGGGTGCCCATAAATGGCAGGTGATGAGGGAGTAGGAGGGATGGGGGGCACACCAGCATCTGTGGTACCCTGTCGAAGGAAGCAGCTACTCAGTTCTGGGTATTTTTAGCCATGAAGGTATATGGTTACAGAGTTATCAAATCTTGTGACCTCTCAAGAAAATCAGAAGGCTGGATCTTTATGTAAACTTTCTTGATTTTTGGAAGTGGACAACTAATTCAGATTTTAAATCTGTGCAGCCAAATCATGCAGGCCAAATAAAAACACATGTGGATGGGGAGGATGCTCCTTGGCCAGCCCAAGATGGAACGGAAAGAGCACTGAGCCCCATATCATATTTCCTAGAATGAGAAGGTGTGGCAAGACAGAAAGAGGTGGTCATGAACTTGACCTTAAAAGACAGATTTACATGGGGGTGGCTTTCAGGCAAGGGAAGCCACATGGATAAGGGCCCAGGAGGTGGCGAGGTTTGTAGAATTGCAGGGTAAGTGACTAGTTTATAGTGGGGGGCAGTTAATATGAGGGAAAATGGGGAAACAACATTGATGTTACATGTAGAAACTAATAGACATGCAGTACTCAAATTGGGCACATTAAATGCATATATAATTTTCACTTCTTCACTCTTAGGAGTCTGGTGGCCAGAAATAGAATGCTTATGTCTTGGCAAAAAATGTGCACTGATATACACCTAAAACTAACACAACACTGTAAATCAACTATACTTCAATTTTAAAAGTGCATTGATAATCTCAGAAAGAAAAAAAAAAGTCTGTATATTGATTGGCATCCTGTTTACTCTTCTGTTGACGAGGTTAATTATTTAAATGTGATGCTTTATTTTGATCTGTATCCATAAGCAAAGTATGTTTAAATGGTATAATTGTACTGAATTTCCCACATCATACATTTCATAGCAGATGATCAGATAAAGACTGTATAACCTGCACTCAAGCGAAATGACTCTGCTTAACCTAATCCATTGACTGAGTGACCTTGGGCAAGTTACTTAACCTCTCTGTGCTTCTGGAGTCTCACTTGAAAAGTGGGGGATGGTGATAAAACATACTTCACGGCGTGGCTGAGATGAGTAGATGCGATGAGACTTGTAAAGCTCGTAGTACAGCGACTGATACAAGTTGTAGATCAACACCAACCCTTATTGATTGTTAGCAAATCTCACTTTTGACACCTGAAGTCTAATGAGAGCTACCAATTCGTGAATTTGCTCCATGTTTGTGCCTGATTCAGACATGCGTTACTGCTCATCCTTCCTTCTAATCCACTTCCCAGAAGATCGTGTAACCTGGAAGTGGGAACTGGTTCTTCTAGTTCTCTCTAGAAGATTCCCTCAAGTCTGATTCATTCTCAGGAGGGGCTGCCAAAAGTCCCTCTTGTCTTTTTTTTTTTAATTAATTAGTTAATTTATTTTTGGCTGCATTGGGTCTTCGTTGCTGTGCGCGGGCTTTCTCTAGTTGCGGAGAGTGGGGGCTACTCTTCGTTGTAGTGCGCGGGCTTCTCATTGCAGTGGCTTCTCTTGTTGCGGAGCACGGGCTCTAGGCACGCGGGCTTCAGTAATTGTGGCTTGCGGGCTCTAGAGCACAGGTTCAGTAGTTGTGGCGCACGGGCTTAGTTGCTCCGCGGCTTGTGGGATCTTCCCGGACCAGGGCTCGAACCCATGTCCCCTGCATTGGCAGGTGGATTCTTAACCACCGCATCACCAGGGAAGTCCCTGTCCCTCTTGTTTTAGGTTCATTCATTCACTCATTCTATCAACCACTTACTGTAAGTCAGGTCCTTTGCTAGACATAGATGAAAGAAATAGCCCCAGCCTCACAGAGTTCATAGGCTAGTGGCAGGGGGAGGGAAGAGAAGAACAGGCACTGGCACTTCAGTGAGATCTGGGAAGTGGACAGGAAGTGGAAGGACAACAGAGGAGATCCTTTCATCTTACTCAGCCTGAGGATCAGGGAAGGAAACTATGACATCTAAGGAAAGCCCTTAAAAGAAGAAAGGAAATAGCTGGGCAGTAGGATAGGGAGTGGAGAGACTATCCCAGCTCAAGAATGTCACAGGAGAACTACAAATAGTTCAGTATCACAGGAAAGGCATGTGGTTTGGTGGAAACAGAGAACAAGGAGAAGGGAGGGAGGAAAGTCATCAGTGGGCATGCGCAGACTAAGAAACCCTGTTGGGGGAAATGGGGAGCCACTGAAGGCTAGCAGGGGAGGGATGATCAGACTGGTGCTTTGGAAAGATCATAATTGCTGTTCCAGGGAGAAGGGGTCAAGCAACTATTTAAGAGACGAGTTTAAGAGCTGATATGATCATTCAAGCCTGAACTACGGTGGTGGCAAGAAGTGAATAGATTGAGATGTATGTAAGAGACATAAGCAACAGGACATGGAGACTGAATGAAGGAGAGGAGGGGGTGGGATGTCAAGAATGACTATAGGTTTAGATAACTGGGAGAGTAATGGATGGGGCAGGGAGTGTATATGGTAGAGATGTTTAACTCTTTGCTGGCTCTTCTTAACCAGAACACACAATTCTTCAGATTAAATTCAAGAAGCTCAATTGATCTTGCCAGCCATTCTTACTGAAGCTTTAACCAGGGTGATAATTACTCCAGGAGGCAAGTTGGGAAAATTCTCATGAGGGCATCCTCTTGAAGATACCCAATTTTCTGTACAATTTTCAGACTCAATACTACAAGGTTTATTTGTCATCTGCTCTGTGTCACTTGCTGTGCCCATTGGGTTGAACCAGGAAAACATGGTTCCTGCCTTCATGGGATTTACATGCCAGCTTAGAGTTCTGGTATCTTCTCATCTAAGTGCTAAATCCTCCTGTCCTCTAGGGGTGCTGGAATAAGAATACAAATGTATCAGTTAGCTATTGCTGTATAACAAAATGCCCTCAAAACCCAGTGGCTTAAAATAGCAACAATTTATTTAGCTTAAAATTCTGCTATTGGCAATTTAGGGTGGACTCAGCTGGGTGTTTCTTCTGATCTTACCTGGATACATTCTTGCATCCACATTCAAGCTACAGGTTGGGTAGGCAGTTTTAGTGATCCTGGCTGGACTCTCACATGTTTGAGATCTCAGCTCGGGTAAATGTTCTTCAATGGCTCCAATCTCTCGTCTTCTCATAGGCTAGCCCAGGCTGTTCATGTGGTGGCCAGGAAAGTTTCCCAGAGAGAACGGAAGTAAGCACAGTTTCTAGAGGCCCAGGCTTAGAACTGACACAGTAACACTTCCACCATGTTCTACTGGCCAACGCTAGTCACAGGGTCCAGTGCAGATTCCAGGAGTGGGGAAGAGGCTCCACACCTTGATGGGAGAAGCAGCAGAGTCTCATTGCAAAGAGCATGGGCACAGTGAGAGGAAAAATTGCCATAGTTTTAGCAATATACTCCAAGGACTCACACACTCCTAATTCTTGCTACCTGTAAAAGTAATCACAAAAGGGAGCTCTCATGAGCAGAGGATGGCAATAGATCTATTTCTTATATTTCCAAGCCAAACAGGAGACTTATTGAGACCTGCCCTTTCCCATGAGGGAATTCATTCTATCTGTCTGGGCTCCTGGGTCAGTCAGTTTTTTCCATTTTAGGTTTCTGACTGTGGCCATCCTCTCCTTTTCATCCCCCCAGGACAATAGCCTGGGATTCTCTGCACAGATGTCAAAGAAATGAAATGTCAGCAGAGTTCACTGTGACCCTGGAGCCAGTGCCCTCCCGCCTCCTCCTCACAGTTGCCTATGGCAGGGCTGGTCTGCACTATTAATAAACCTTCCCCTCAGCATTTTCTCTTGACGGACCGTATCAGATAGGCTCCATCTATCTCCCATCCTCACTCCCGCCAGGCTGGAGAGAAGGTCTCCTGACACGGAGATAAGAAATCCCGGACATCACTGCCATGTAGGGGAAGCTCAGGGTTCCGTTTTCCTTATGAAAGGTCAAATCACTTCCTTTGCAGTGCTTGGAAAGAAAAGAGCCAACATAATGTGCTTTTTAAATGCCAATGGTCTTGATGCCCCTGATAAGAAGTAAATGAAGGAAGAGAATGTCTGAGAAAGAGCTGACTTCTAAGTGCCAGCCGGAGAAGTAAAACATTTTTAGCAACCCATGTTAAAGGTAGTGTTTAATTCAGTCCTGGGTTAGGGAAATGCAATCATTGCTGCTTTAAAAAAATCCCTGCCTTGTTGCATTGAATACAGGTACCAGTAATAGTTCTCCCTCAAGAGGCTTAGGAGGAAAGACAGACCACAAACTGGCCCTACCAGCTTTTCATTTGTTCTTCCATCGCACGTCTATTGAGCGGCCAGTATGTGCCAGAAACCGCTGGGCATAGGGGACACAGAAGTGGTAAATGGCCCAACGTTCTGTTCTTAAGGAAGTCACTGTCTAATCATAGGTCAACAGACAGTAGCTCTAGAGAGTGATGCGTGCTACCCCAGGACGTGCAAGGTGTTATGGAGGCATCTCCATGGGCACATCATCTCCTGAAGTTCTTCTCTGAAGCAGTAGAGGCGCCAGGAAATTACGGGTCAAGCCTGGCATATTCACTACTATATCCTTGGTGCCTGGCCCTTAGTGGGGGCTCATTCCTGTTAGTTGGTTGACCTAAGTGGTGTGAATCCGACATTCTCACCCCATGGTGCCATCAGTCCTTCTCCCAACTGTCCCTGCATTCTCACACCTGTGTGCTTCGACAAGTACCATCTGGAATCTTGTTCTCACCTTTTTGCCCCCTAGAAAACTCTGATTCACCCATCAGTACCCAGACCATATGTCATTTCTTCTGCAAAGCCTTTTCTGATCTGCTGAGTAGAACTTATCCTCTTTCCATAATTCTTCTAAGCAACTTGCTTATGTGTCAAATTTGGTCCTTATCTCAAAGGACCATTTTATTTTAATCATTTGTTTTTGACATGCTTTTTTCTCCTTCACCAGATCATGGGCTTCTCTGGAGCAGGGTCTGGATGTTAGGAGTCTTTGAACCATCGTGCCTGGTCCACCATAGCAGCTCAGTGAATGTTCACTGCATGAACAAAAGACTACATATTATGATTGGGACCACAGATCAGTGGATGTCACCCAGATGGTTGTATTTTCTAATTCATGGAGACAATGGGATAGAATGTGGGATGCAGCAAGGAGAACTGAGGTGAAGATGTAGCCATCAGTTTAGCCTCCTTTCTGCTGTAATGACAGCATTTCCCGCTTTGTCTAATGTTAGGGAGAAAGAGGAGGCCAGGCTGATGTCTTAATGCCATGGCCCACATCCAGGAGCGGATTCAGATGAAACGCTGCTCTGTGCAGAGTGCGGGGATCTTTGATCAGTACCTGGGAAGGACTTGGGACTGCTTGAAACTGAACATTCAGATGCTGTCTTTAGCACAGACTCTCATCTCAGAAGTTTCACTTTAATCTCTGGGTTCCACGTGATGCTCAGTCAGGATGAGCTGATATAGCACAGGAGTCCTAGGATCAATTGGGGAAGGATGACCTGGGGACAGGTGAGGGTGGGCTTTAATTGTCTGAAGGGCTGTCATGTGGAAGAGGCAGCAGAACTGCGAACAGAGGGTGGTGGTTACAAGAGAGCAGGTTAAGTCTGACACAAGAAATGTTTTCAAAATCCGATTCTTACACCTCTGGAATTAGATTATATTACAAAATGGTGAGCTCCTGACACTTCTGAGTATGGTATCAGAATGCAGCAAGACTGGGGACTTCCCTGGCAGTCCAGTGGTTAGGGCTTCATGCTTCCACAGCAGGGGGCACTGGTTCAATCCCTGGTTGAGGAACTAATATCCTGCAAGCCTCGAAGTGTGGCAAAAAAAAAAAAAAAAAAAAAATGGAGCAAGGCTGGTAATTCTATTTGTCCTTCAACTGTGAAGAATACCTGATTATTCATCAATATAGAAGATAAAACAACAAAACAACCCATGAGTGCATTGATATAACCTAGCCAATGGTCACGCTTAGTTCCTATCATCTCTAGCGGACTGTGGTCCTGCATGCTTGCCTCTAGTGGCCTGTCATTTTCCCCAATCTTCCTCTTTTTTCATTCTCTACCTTCACACCTCTTTCAAAATTTGATTAAGATGTCCTGAGCCAGTTTGGATGAGGTTATCTGGGTCCCAGTGTTAGGGAAAAAGAAAATTGTGTTCAGTGGTTGTTTGGTTGTTTGCTGTTGTTGGACAGCAACATGCATTTGCATCTCCCCCCAGCAGCTGAGGTAAGGCTACATCCAAGTTATCAGGGGCTGTATGTAAGCAGTGCCATGACTGATGCGCTTGGATTCCTATGTATCCGTTTACTGGATTTATTCATGCATCTTGTCGTATGGTGAGAGAGAGAGAGGAGAGAAAACACGTAGTTTAGCTAATGAGTTTTGATTCTCAAAAGGTCCAGTGGGGGTGGGGGGATGAATTGGGAGATTGGGATTGACATATATACACTAATTTGTATAAAATAGATAACTAATAAGAACCTGCTGTATAAAATTTAAAAAAAGGTTTTCTCCATCATTGAGATCCACAAGATTACCCTTTATCCACTTAATCAATCTCCTTTTACTTGAGTCAGTCTAAGGAGGTTTTCGTTCCTTGCAACCAAATGATTCTTGGTAAAGAGAGCATCATTGGATTAGGGATCCTCATCCAAAAAGTGACCAGTCTTGTCCTTCTGCCTTCCACAGAGCTTTGAGCATGCAAGTCTCCAAGGTCCCAATGCTGATAGCATGGATGAAGGGCAGGGCTTGGGGCAGGTCCATGAGACATGTGTTCTGGCCACAGACAGAAATGGGCTCACGCTCTCTGCCCGTTAGGTAGATGCGGCCCCCATTACTTTTGGGAGGCAGATGTCAAGCAGTGCCAACAATTAGACCCCAGTGAGGCTTGTTTTACCAAAGCACTCAGTTTAATGAGTCTTTCCATGACACAAAATTCTACTCGCTCCATCAGCAAATGTGACCTGTTTGGTGTGAATAATTCAGTGTTTTGCAGGGGTTCTGACTTCCACTGAGAATGCAGCACTGTCAAAGATTGTTAACTAATCCTATGGAGCAGAACTGAGCTCTGGTTCACCGCTGAGTCAGAAAAACACTTAGGAAAACAGTAAAAAGAGAATAAAAAAGAAAAGTACTTTCCCTAACTAACAACAGAAACCACTCTCTCGAAACTCTCCCAACTCACATGCATATCAGTATGCGGCTCTCCTCTTCCCAAAGCCTCAAACCTAGTTTGGGGAGATTTTGGTCCAAAAAAAATTTCTGAAGACACATTTCCATGCCAAAAAAAAAAGGACTTTTAAGCAGAAAAGTCCAGCTCTGGATGAATATGCTGGCTGTCTCTGCCCAGAGGAAGTGAGGGATCTGGAAAAATGAGAAAAGTCCTGATCATTTATAGCTCAAAAAGCGTTTCCTTCCCCTTCTTTCTAGCTATGTGATCTTGGGCAAGTTAGTTCTCCTGTCTGGGCACATTTATAAAACCAGAGCTTTGGGTTAGAGATCAGAAATTCCTTTTTTTAAAAAAATAAATTTATTTTTATTTATTATTTTTGGCTGTGTTGGGTCTTCGTTGCTGCACACGGGCTTTCTCTATTTGCAGCAAGCAGGGGCTACTCTTCATTGCGTGCACGGGCTTCTCATTGCGGTGGCTTCTCTCATCGTGGAGCACGGGCTCTAGGCGTGTGGGCTTCAGTAGTTGTGGCTCGCGGGCTCTAGAGCGCAGGCTCAGTAGTTGTGGCGCACGGGCTTAGTTGCTCCACGGCATGTGCGATCTTCCCGGACCAGGGCTTGAACCCGTGTCCCCTGCATTGGCAGGCAGATTCTTAACCACTGCGCCACCAGGGAAGCCCGAGATCAGAAATTCTTAACCAAGAACTCTGGGTGGTCCATGTGTGGTCAGTGAAATCTCTGAAGTACTGTGCAAAATTCTGTTCACGTTTGGGAAAGGGGAGAGGCTCTATAGCTTCCATCAGATTCTCAAAAGTGTCCATGACCTCTGACCTTTCAAGCTTTGGAGCCAAATTAGGAAGCTCGATCACTGGACGCAGCAAGGTTGTGTTTGTGCATGGGCTTCTATCAGGGGGATAAGATGTTCATTCATTTTTTCATTCCACAAATATTTGCTGAGTCCTCTGGGGTGCTAAGCCCTCTGCTACTCACTGACCTCCTGGAGCTCACAGTCTAGGAGACAGACGATAGAAAAACAGTCACAAATAATTATGATTACCAAATATGACAAGGGCTCTGAGTGTCACTGAGAATTTTGGTGAGAGATCAGAAGTGACCCGTTTTTTCTTCACTACCACATCCCATACATCCAATGAGTGGTGGACTCCAAAAATAGTTCACCTCTTCTGATCCCCACTGCCACCACCCTAGTCTGAGCCCTGAACCCCTGAACCCTCTTGCGCCTGAACCCCTGCAACCCTCTTCTCTTTGCTTCCATTCTTTCCCATCAACTGGAATGTCAAGACCCATGGAGAAGAGAGTGGGGGGTGTGTAGAATCCAGTCATGTGCTGCATTTGATATGAAATCAGACAGTACAATTGCTGTGTGGGAAGAGCCCTCAGGCTCTAGGGAAGGGAGTGGGGGAAGGGGTGCTCCAGGGGTGCTCCAGGTACTCAAGACGGAGTGGTGGGGAAAGCATTTGCCTCCTCGAGGTGAGAACTTTGAAAAACAAGGCTCACTTGGATGTGTAGTGTATAGCATTGGGGAAAAAAATACCATTATTCATCTGACATCACACCTGGTGTTGCACAAAACAAAACAGAGTCAGAGCACTTATGGCTGAAGCTGTTGATTCTCAGCCCACGAAATGATTCAAAACAGTCTAAATAAAGCAAGCAAGCAAATTCAAACCCACAAACCAGGCAAATTAGGGAGTGATTACAGCCATTTGTGTTTCAGAAGCACTCTGATTTACAAAGGGCTGTCTTTAAATAGCATCCCTTGGAGTGTTTACAAATCTGTAGCTGCTCGCTGGAAAGGCCGAAGATGGGGAGGGATACCTACAACTACAGGTGTGAAATCCCTGGCCAGTTGAAGGCCGTTCTAAGGAATGTGCGACCTGGTTTAAAGCTATATATAACATATTGAGGAATCTACGATGTAAACTGCAACCATCAATATTGGGAGCAGGGCGGGGTCTGGACTCTTATTTGAGAAAATGCACGTGAAAGATTTTATATGCACATGGCTCATAATAAGTACTCAGTAAGTGTCAACCATCATCTTCATTCCCTAAGCTCCAATACCAGCTGGGTGTCATTCACTTCAGCCCAATTCAATTCAATTCAGACACTAACTCCCTGGAATCAGTGCAGACCCCACAGACTAAGGGGCTTATCTCCACTAGACTGCCCCTACTTCAGACACCAACCACAAGTCCCAGGTGTCCCCTAGCCACTCATGCTTCTGCTACAAATTTGGGGTTTCCCATAATTCCCTTTGAGGTTTGGTAATTCACTAGAACAACTCAAGGAATTCACTGCAGGCACTATACCCAAAATTACAGTTTTATTCTAAAGGATACGACTCAAGAAGAGCTGATTGGAAGAGATGCATAAGGCAAGGTAGGGGAGGGGGCTCAGAGCTTCCATACTCCTTCCGCATGGGTTCAGGGTGTACCACCCTCCCAGCACACTGATGTGTTCACCATCCGGAAAGTTCCGCTAGGCCTTGGTGCCTAAGAGTTTTTATCCAGGTTTCACTATGTCAGCATGATTGATTAAATCATTGATTTAATTTAAACCATGTGATTGAATGCAATCTCCAGCTCCCCTCCCCTCTCCAGCGGGTGGCTGAAAGGTTCAACCCTCCAATCACATTGTTGGTTCCCCTGGCCACCAGCGCCCCCCATGCCCCCCCCGCCCCCCCCACCAAAAGGGGCTCATTATGAACAACAAAAGCTACTACTATCACTAAGAAATTCCAAGGATTTTGAAACACTGTGCCAGGAACCCAGAACAAAGCAGATACATTCTGTATTGTATCACATTCCCTCTGCCATGCTCTCTCCTGAAATATAAGGCTGAAGGAAGATCTTGAGAGGTCAAACTGGCCATCCTTCTGCCTCCAGGTGAGCCTGTATTTTAATCATTGAAAACAGCTGATTATCATTTTCAGAAAAAAATGACAACAAAATTACACAGGCTGGCAGAGTCTCCAGTCAGTCCATGTGGCTGGGCATTTCCAGATTCCCAGGGAGACACAGCAGTGGGGCCTGGCCACCTTTCTCCTCTAGGTCCCCCCATTTGCTTTCACAATACTGCTTAAACCTCCCCC
The DNA here is from genome assembly GCF_963455315.2 of Globicephala melas. Classification (NCBI taxonomy): domain Eukaryota; kingdom Metazoa; phylum Chordata; class Mammalia; order Artiodactyla; family Delphinidae; genus Globicephala; species Globicephala melas. The sequence goes on from NC_083326.1 coordinate 71,240,299, forward strand.
ATAGCCAGAAAGAGGACTGGCCACCAAAGAGTTAACTTTTTGGAAAGATTCAAGGCAGGAGGGAAAGTGGTTCCTAGGTTCCACTGCATTAGGATGCACTGCTCCATAGTACGTGATTTTGACTGTCCCTAAGATACTTCACACCCATAAAGGTCTGTGTCTGGAAGGGTTTTCAGATTTATTACTTCTGGTGAAGGTGTCTTCCTGTACTTGAATGCACTTCATTTTCTTTCCCTGCAATTACTCTGAAGTTACATAGTCAGTAGTGCATATAATCACAGGTACTACAACCCACAGACTCCTCTTGACGTTCTGGAAGGCCTTACTGGTTAGGCCTTCACAAAGCTCACACTGCCTTCTCTTACCAGGCGTGTTTTTCTTTGAAGTATCTTTTCATATTGTCTTTTTCATTGATTCATTCAGTCATGTATTCATTCACTTCTGCCTTTCCCTGGACTGCTCTCTCTATACTGTCTAACTGGTGAACTCCTCCTCAGCCTTTGAGGTCCAGCTTAAATGCCACCTCCTCTGAGAAGCCTTCTATGATTGCCTTCAAGTCTCTCTTCCATGCTTCCGTATATAGCATAAACATCAATCTGGCCATCTATCACAATCTGTTGTGGTTATGTAATTAATGCCTAACCATTTCTACTGGACTGAAAATTCACTGAGGGTAGGGAATGTGTCTAGTCCCTCTCTGGTTCCATAATGCCCACCATGACACTTGGCACTGAGTAGTCACTCAAGAAACATTTATTGAGGGAATATATAGATGGATACTGACCTACAAGTACTGCCTATTACATCTGTAGAATACTATTGATTTCCCACTTCTCTTTTCTTTCTTGCTAATAGAACCTCAATTTGGACTAAGTAGTAGGCTTTCATGTATCTCATGGCCTCTTTCCCAATTCCAGGGTGGTGTATGTTGGTTATTTAAATACAATTATGGTCATTTCACAACTCTAGCCAGTGATTGGTTTAGATGTGTGAGTGGAGGGATTCTGGGAAGAGGTTCCTTTCTTTTTTTAAAAAAATTGAAGTATAGTTGATTTACCGTGTTGTGTTAGTTTCTGGTGTACAGCAAAGTGATTCAGTTATACATATATACATATCTATTCTTTTTCAGATTATTTGACCTTATAGGTTAGTACAAAATATTGAGTGTAGTTCCCTGTGCTATACAGTAGGTCCTTGTTGGTTATCTATTTTATATATACTAGTGTATATATGTTAACCCCAAACTCCTAATTTATCCCTCCTCCCCCTTTCCCCTTTGGTAACTGTAAGTTTGTTTTCTATGTCTGTGGGTCTATACTTGTTTTGTATAGAAGTTCATTTGTATCACTTTTTTAGATTCCACATAAAAGTGATATCATATGATATTTGTCTTTCTCTGTCTGACTTACTTTACTTAGTATGATAATGTCTGTGTCCATCCATGTTGCCGCAAATGGCGTTATTTCATTCTTTTTGATGGCTGAGTAATATTCCATTGTATATATACATACCACATCTTCTTTATCCATTCAATTGTCAATGGACATACAAGTTGCTTCCATGTCTTGCCAATTATAAATAGTGCTGCAATGAACATTGGGATGCATGTATCTTTTAGAATTATGGTTCCTCCAGATATATGCCCAAGGGTAGGATTGCAGGATCTTATGGTAACTCTATTTTTAGTTCTTTAAGGAACCTCCATACTGTTCTCCATAGTGGCTGCACCAATTTACATACCCACCAACAGTGTAGGAGTGTTCCCTTTTCTCCACACCCTCTCCAGCATTCATTATTTATAGTCTTTTTGATGATGGCCATCCTGACTGCTATAAAAGGTTCCTTTCTTGATAAAAGTTGTTGTACCAGGAGACTCTCTTTTTCCTCTTTGGATGAAATTTGGGGAGGCCAGGGTGTCTCAAGCAGAACCAGCCATCCTGAGGCCATGCAGAGGGTAGCAGTGTAAAAGAATGAAAAACAACTGGGGCTGTGATGACACTGTTGTTCCCCGGTGACCAGCCTGGACCCATTGTAATACAGAGAATTGTTCTCTGATTTTGGTCTCTCCCTAGGAGGGGGAGGTTTAGGTATCCGTGGGAGGGGGCTGAATAATGGGTTGTTTAGAGCTTCTCAAGACCTGGAAATTCATCCACTTATTTTACAAAAGTCAGCGACCTATGTGAATGGGTTTCCTGTAGAGACAACATACAGATTTACCTTTTTTTTTTTTTAATTAGGGTATAGTTGTTTTACAATGTTGTGTTAGTTTCTACTGTACAGCTAAGTGAATCAGCTATATGTATGTATATGTATATGTATATCCCCTCTTTTTTGGATTTCCTTCCCATTTAAGTCACCACAGAGCATTGAGTAGAGTTCCCTGTGCTATACAGAAGGTTCTCATTAGTTATCTATTTTATACATATTGTTGTATATATGTCAATCCCAATCTCCCAATTCATCCCACCCCCCTTTTCCCGCCCTGGTGTCCGTACCGGATTTACTTCTTATATTAAGTCTAATGGGACAGTATTCCCCACCTTAGAAAGTGTGTTAAAAATAGTATTTATTAAAGAGGTGGTCAGGATTACCAGTGTTCTCTATACATAGTGTAGTAGACTTTCTAGTACAAGTGAGGAATATACTTCCCAGTAACTTGCCATGTGGGCACTGGGAATTCTATCCAATGGATTCTAGCCAGTGAAGTGTAAGCAGAAATGATGTGTCTCTCCTGTCGTAAGGTATTTAGCAGCTGTTGTGCCACCTCTATGCTCTCTCTTCCCCTGCTGCCTCAACCTTCATAGCTGTGTATCCTGTATGGTATAGTTATAGTATCAGGCTTTTAGTTTGAAGAAAAACAGTTCTTGTGCTAAGCTACTGATTTAGGGATTATTTTGTTACCCTATAGCTTGTGGTGACTAATACACAGAATAATATGTTTGGAAAATATGAACAAGCAAAAAGAAGGGCAGAAAAGAAAATCTCCTGTAATCCCTGCATTATTAGAATTCAGGTGGCCATGATGCTCCACGAGATGGTCCTGGAGAAGACACCACCTCTTAACTCAGTCTTGCAGTGAACTCTCAGGAATGTTCTAGGCTCTTTTGCATCAGTGACTTTCACCTGAATTCAAGCAGACAGGTAGCCAGGAGCTCCAGAATGGGCAGATAAGAGAAGCTTGGAGGGCAATGCATGGGGAGAGCCTTCATTCCACACAATCATATTATTGACAGCTGTCATCCTCATGCTGAGCTCCAGGAGAATGTAAATCTGTGTCTGTCTGTGAGGAGCTGTGTTGTTTTCTGCTTCACGCAATGCTCTCCAAAAGTTTTCATATCCTTTCCCATTAAAGACAATTTTCATTTTTCAACTGGGCCAGTGGTGTGTTTCCATCAATGACATAATGTATTACCGCTCACAGATAATCCTGTTTGTGACTTTTGTTTCCAGTATTACATCTATTTTTCATAATTGAGTTTCCACAGTTAAATATTAAACCACAGTATTTATCCTACATTTATAAAAATGGAATTATATGGCCCATGCAATTACAAAAAAAGTCTGTTTTCTTTTTACTTACAATGTTATGAACATCTTTCCATGTCATTCAACATTCTTCTACAGCATCCATTTCAATGCCTGCCTAGAACCCCAACATCTGGATATATCCTCATTTATTTGATAAATCCCTACTGCTGGACACTTAGGATGTTTCCAATTGTTCAACACTAAAGAAAAAAAAATCCTTGTAGCTAATCTTTGCTCATATCCATCATTATTTCTTTAGAATAAATCCCTAAAAGTGGGTTTCTCCAAAGTGTGTGCAAAAATAATTAAGACTTCTGATCCATGTTGAAAACTTGACTTTTCTAGAAAGACTAGAAAGGCCATATCAGCCTATACATGTATGAGTATCTTTTTTCACTCTCCTGCATCACATCCTTAAAATCAGCAGGCAGAAACTGAACAGGCAACAGTCTCCTTCATGCAGGCTTTGTGTCTATGGTTAATGATCTGTAGCTACTATTGACCCTATTTTCTTTCCTTTTTTTTTTTTATTACACAAATAACTTCAAAGAGACTTTTAAAGAGGTCTTGTGAATTTAGTTTCTATGGTTTGAATTCCTTCATTAGTTGCATCTTCTGACTCTTGTGGGGGCTTGGTTTCTTTATGTACTTTATCATTTTTAACTGTGAGCTCATCTTCAGTGGGGATTCTTTTCTTTGGGATTCCCAGGGAGCCAAGATTGGGGAACCTCATGGCACAGCCTCGATATTTAAATTTCTCTCAGTGAGTGTTTTACCACCTGTGGTTTGGAGTGGCCAATTCACCTGAAAGCTATGTGCTTAAGCCACTAGGTAGAGCTTTTTAGTGCCCCTTTCATGGATAGAAAGCCCTTTATGGTTCCCTGCTTTGGGCCTCATCAGCTCCCATCCTGTGGCTGCAGCTCTGCTCTCCGGGCATTGGTGTTATGACTCTCTAGGTATATGCAGTTCTGATATCACATGGACCTTTGGGCTCATTTAGTTTGCTTGTCCTTTCTGGCACCTGGGATTCTCTTTTCCTTTATTTTGGATCCGAGCTATGTATGTGAAGTTTTGTTATATTTTATCCAGCATTCCTATGGATTTGGAGTGTTGAGAGGGCTCTGATGTCAGCTCAGCTACTCTATTGGTTGGTGGTCTTTGGGCTCTTTGTATGCCCTTAGGGCTGACTTGACACTCTATGATGGTGGCCAGAGGCAGGAGAGCAGTTGAAGCAACAATCTCTGCAATTGTTAAGAAGTCAACACAGGTAGAACTCTTGAGACTACATGGATTCATGAACACATGGCTTATTTCAAGAGTCACAGCCGTGTTGTTGGGGGAAGAAAAGAAGCATGCCCCATGCCAAGAAATCCTTGAGCTCCTGGGTCAGTGCATCCCTTGTTATCCACAACCTTATAAACAAGAACAATTAATATAGCAACCCACTGTAGAGTGCCAGGAGCTGCTGTAAAAAATACATTGTGTAGATTAACCCATTTAATCATCACAAAAACCCAATGAGATAGAAATTTTTATTACCCCTCCCCCACCCATTTTACAAATGAAGAGACTGGTCCAGAGAGGTTGAGCAACACGCCTGAGGTCACATAGCTATGAAATGGCCGAGATGGGATTTGAACCCAGGCAGTACAACTCCAGATCTCGTAGTCCTGACCACTACGACACAGGCATGATCTTTCCTTGTCTTCTGCATAACATCCTCTCAAACTCCACTCTAAAATATTCCTCTTGAGATGTCCTCGGTGTTCATTCTCTTCTTTTTCATTATTAAGCCTTTTCTTCTAATTCTACTGATCCAGTACATTCTATTTCTAGCAGCAAGAGATAACTTAAACAACCACATGATTATACCTCTCCTGTCCTTCTCCCTCCACCCTCTTTCTCACAGAACTACTTATGAGGCACATTTACCATCCTTAATTAACTAAATGCATTCTCCCCTTTGTAATAAATTAATTCCCCCTCCTGAGCAGTACCACCATCAACCTCTCTGTAGCAGCAGGGTGAACCCCAGCAGGTTACATTATCAAGCAGAATTTCCAGGTGTACTGGGTCCTGGCTCCCCTTGCCACCTGTCCTACAAGAAAGCACAGACACAATGCTGTTCAGCCATGTCTGTACAGTGCAATTGTATGGGGAGGTTTAAAAAAAATGCAGACTCCTTGCTCCCATCCCTAGCGATTCCAGTTTAATTTCTCTGCATGTGGCCTGGGCATTAGGAGTTGGAAAAGCTCTCCAGGTGATTCTAATGTGAAGCCAGGGTTGAAAACCACTAAGGTGGTTAGAACCACTTAGAACCACTAAGTCATCCCCCAGGATTCTTCCATGACTGCCTTCTAGTTGGATTTGGGCAGGTATCTCACCCTTCTTGCCTTACCCTTAACCTTAGAACTTAAACGTGCATCCAGTCGTGTGGCGGGCTTGTTAAAACACAGATTTCTGGGCTCCACCCCCTCCATAGTTTGTGATTTAGTAGATCTGGAATGGAGCCTGAGAATTTGCATTTCTAACAAGTTCTAGGCAATGCTGATGCTGCCGATCTGGGGACCATCCGTCAAGACCACTGTCTTAGGACTCTTCTTGCTCTTTGAATGTCCCCCGTAGATGCTCTTCACCGCCATGATTCAAAACTCTATGCCTCCTCGTTCTTGTTTTCCTAACTTGTCCTTCAAGTTCTTTCTCCCTCCATTAGGTCTTTGGGACTAGCCCATCTGTGTGGTATCTCTCCCCGAACCCCAAAACTCCTGGGGGCTCCTTCCCCTCTGTACCACTCTTTGTGGTTTTTAGTTACAGGTCATAGATTTTAGAGCTGCAAAGATGCTCAGAGTCCAACAGTTTAAAACTTCAGGTTTAAGCTGAAGAATTCTTTTGCATTCAGATGAAATCCTATTCCAAGTGGCACTGTTTAGAATACATAGCTGGGGTGGGGCTAGGAGGCCAAGAACATCACTATTTGTACCTCTTTTTCCCTATGGGGTCTTGAGGCACTTTGGGGAGGCACTTGGGACCTGGGGAGCATAATTTGGAAACCATGCATTGTCCAAACCTGTACTTTATAGATGAGAAAACTGAGGCTCAATGGGGGTAAGTGACATGCCCTTTCATCCACTCAACATTGTTGATCACCAAGTCTGTGCCAGGCACAGTGTCAGGTGTTGGGAATGGTGACCAGGATGGACTAGTCTGCCCTCATGAGCTTTTATTCTAGCTGGGGAGATAGACTTTGAGTAAGTAAGTGCACAGACACAACGATCAGAGATTGCGATACAGCTAAGGGGAAACCCAGCATACGCTAGACTCACATGAGTTCAAGGAGGTTCTTTCCAAAATGACCTTTGTTCCGAGTCCTGAGGATAAGAAGAAACCCAATATGTGAAGAGTTGGGAAGGTAGGAGTCCTATTGAGCCTTGTTGGTAGGTCACAGTGAAATGTCTGGATTTTATTCTCAGTGGGCTGGAAAACCAGTGGAAGGGCTGAAGCAGGGAAATGATAAGACCTGATCTTGTTCCTCCTGTTATTTGTCTCCTTGAAGACATGGGTGGATATCAATCTTTATATTTTTCTAGTATTCCATGCAGAGTACGTGCTGAAAAGATGTGTGTTGACGGCTGATTGCCTGAAGTCAACAAGCATGTATAAGCTGTCTTCTAGACCAGTATCTCTTTATCTATTTTGGGTTTAGAACCCCCTCCAATGTCTTATCAGAGCTATGAGGCTTTCCTTAGAAAATATCCTCACGTGAACATGCATACCGTGTTGTGCATAAAAAAAGGTCATGAATGCGCTGAGGACCATCTCAGGACCTTGCACCAGGACCCCCTGCTGTAGAAGCTGCATCACGAGATACCTTTAGTCTCAAGACCCCTCATTTGGCTGGATATCATTGTTATCCTGGATTTAGAGGCAGATTATTTTAGTATCTTTAAGCCCCAGCTTTTCTGCCTGTAAGGTTGACTAATGTATATGTCACAGGGGACTTTATTTATTTATTTGGTTGGTTTTCTTTTGGGGGAGACTTTAAGAATAAAATGAAACAGGGACTTCCCTAGTGGTCCAGTGGTTAAGAATCCTCCTTCCAATTCTGGGGACGTGGGTTCGATCCTGGTCGGGGAACTAAGGTCCCACATGCCTCGGGGCAACTAAGCCTGCGTGCCACAACTACAGAGCCCATGTACTCTGGAGCCCGTGGGCCACAACTAAAGAGAAGCCCATGCACCGCAATGAAGAGCCCATGCCGCAACAAAAGATCCCGCATGCTGCAACTAAGATCCGATGCAGCCAAAAATTAATAAATAAATAAATAAAATAAATATTTTTAAAAATTCTTTAAAAAAAAATTTTTTTAAAGAATAAAATGGGAGAGAGCAGTCAAGATGGCAGAGTAGAAGGACGTGCTCTCACTCCCTCTTGTGAGAACACCAGAATCACAACTAGCTGCTGGACAGTCATCAACAGGAAGACATTGGAAATCACCAAAAAAGATACCCCACATCCAAAGACAAAGGAGAAGCCACAATGAGATGGTAGGAGGGGCGCAATCACAGCAAAATCAAATCCCATAACTGCTGGGTGGGTGACTCACAGACAGGAGAACACTTATATCACAGAAGTCCACCCACTGGAGTGAAGGTTCTGAGCCCCACATCAGGCTTCCCAACCTGGGGGTCCGGCAACGGGAGGAGGAATTCTTAGAGAATCAGACTTTGAAGGCTAGTGGGATTTGAATGCAGGACTTCGACAGGACTGGGGGAAACAGAGACTCCACTCTTGGAGGGCACACACAAAGTAGTGTGTGCATCGGGACCCTGGGAAAGGAGCAGTGAACCCAGGGGAGACTGAACCAGACTTATCTGCTAGTGTTGGAGGGTCTGCTGCAGAGGCGGGGTCTGGCTGTGGCTCACAATGGGGACAAGAACACTGGCAGCAAAAGTTCTAGGAAGTACTCCTTGGTGTGAGCCCTCCCAGAGTTTGCCATTAGCCCCAGCAAAGAGCCCAGGTAGGCTTCAGTGCTGGGTTGCCTCAGACCAAACAACCAACAGGGAGGGAATCCAGCCCCACCCATCAGCAGTCAAGTGGATTAAAGTTTTACTGAGCTCTGCCCACCAGAGCAACACCCAGCTCTACCCACCACCAGTCCCTACCATCAGGAAACCTGCACAAGCCTCGTAGATAGCCTCATCCACCAGAGGGCAGACAGCAGAAGCAAGAAGAACTACAGTCCTGCAGCCTGTGGAACAAAAACCACATTCACAGAAAGATAGACAAGATGAAAAGGCAGAGGGCTATGTACCAGATGAAGGAACAAGATAAAACCCCAGAAAAACAACTAAATGAAGTGGAGATAGGCAACCTTCCAGAAAAAGAATTCAGAATAATGATAGTGAAGATGATCCAGGACCTCGGAAAAACAATGGAGGCAAAGATCGAGAAGATGCAAGAAATGTTTAACAAAGACCTAGAAGAATTAAAGAACAAACAAACAGAGATGAACAATACAATAACTGAAATGAAAACTACACTAGAAGGAATCAATAGCAGAATAACTGAGGCAGAAGAACGGATAAGTGACCTGGAAGACAGAATGGTGGAATTCACTGCTGCGGAACAGCAACAGCATGCGCATTATAGGGGTCCCAGAAGGAGAAGAGAGAGAGAAAGGGCCAGAGAAAATATTTGAAGAGATTATAGTTGAAAACTTCCCTAACGTGGGAAAGGAAATAGCCACCAAGTCCAGGAGGCTCAGCCAGTCCCGTAGAGGATAAACCCAAGGAGAAACATGCCGAGACACAGTAATCAAATTGGCAAAAATTAAAGACAAAGAAAAATTATTGAAAGCACCAAGGGAAAAACGACAAATAACATACAAGGGAACTCCCATAAGGTTAACCGCTGATTTCTCAGGAGAAACTCTACAAGCCAGAAGGGAGTGGCATGATATACTTAAAGTGATGAAAGGGAAGAACCTACTACCAAGATTACTCTACTCAGCAAGGATCTCAGATTCGATGGAGAAATCAAAAGCTTTACAGACAAGCAAAAGATAAGGGAATTCAGCACCACCAAACCAGCTCTACAACAAATGCTAAAGGAACTTCTCTAAGTGGGAAACACAAGAGAAGAAAAGGACCTACAAAAACAAACCCAAAACAAGCAAATGGTCATAGGAACATACATATCGATAATTACCTTAAACGTGAATGTAGTAAATGCTCCAACCAAAAGGCACAGGCTTGCTGAATGTATACAAAAACAAGACCCATATATTTGCTGTCTACAAGAGACCCACTTCAGACCTAGGGACACATACAGACTGAAAGTGAGGGGATGGAAAAAGATATTCCATGCAAATGGAAATCAAAAGAAGCTGGAGTAGCAATACTCATATCAGATAAAATAGACTCTAAAATAAAGAATGTTACAAGAGACAAGGAATGACGCTACATAATGATCAAGGGATCAATCCAAGAAGAAGATATAACAATTATATATGCACCCAACATAGCATCTCAATACATAAGGCAACTGCTAACCGCTGTAAAAGAGGAAATCGACAGTAACACAATAATAGTGGGGGACTTTAACACCTCACTTACACCAATGGACAGATCATCCAAAATGAAAATAAATAAGGAAACAGAAGCTTTAAATGACACAATAGACCAGATAGACGTAATTGATATTTATAGGACATTCCATCCCCAAACAGCAGATTACACTTTCTTCTCAAGTGCGCACAGAACATTCCCCAGGATAGATCACATCTTGGGTCACAAATCAAGCCTCAGTAAATTTAAGAAATTTGAAATCATATCAAGCATCTTTTCTGACCACAATGCTATGAGATTAGAAATGAATTACATGGGAAAAAAATGTAAAAAACACAAACACATGGAGGCTAAACACTATGTTGCTAAATAACCAAGAGATCACTGAAGAAATCAGAGAGGAAATCAAAAAATACCTAGAGACAAATGACAATGAAAACACGACAATCCAAAGCCTATGGGATGCAGAAAAAGCAGTTCTAAGAGGGAAGTTTATAGCTATACAAGCCTACCTCAAGAAACAAGAAAAATCTCAAGTAAACAATCTAACCTTACAACAAAAGGAACTAGAGAAAGAAGAACAAACAAAACCCAAAGTTGGCAGAAGGAAAGAAATCATAAAGATCAGAGCAGAAATAAATGAAATAGAAACAACAAAAACAGTGGCAAAGATTAATAAAAACAAAAGCTGGTTCATTGAAAGGTAAAATTGATAAACCATTAGCCAGACTCATCAAGAAAAAGAGGGAGAGGACTCAAATCAATAAAATTAGAAATGAAAAAGGAGAAGTTACAACAGACACCGCAGAAATACAAAGCATCCTAAGAGACTACTACAAGCAACTCTGTGCCAATAAAATGGACAACCTGGAAGAAATGGACAAATTCTTAGAAAGGTATAACCATCCAAGACTGAACCAGGAAGAAATAGAAAATATGAACAGACCAATCAGAAATAATGCAATTGAAACTGTGATAAAATATCTTACAACAGGGCTTCCCTGGTGGCTCAGTGGTTGAGAGTCCGCCTGCCGATGCAGGGGACACGGGTTCATGCCCCGGTACGGGAGGATCCCATGTGCCACGGAGCGGCTGGGCCTGTGAGCCATGGCCGCTGAGCCTGCGCGTCCGGAGCCTGTGCACCGCAACGGGAGAGGCAACAGCAATGACAGGCCCGCGTACCGCAAAAAAAAAAAAAAATCTCCAACAAACAAAAGTCCAGGACGGGATGGCTTCATAGGCGAATTCTATCAAACATTTAGAGAAGAGCTAACACCCATCCTTCTCAAACTCTTCCAAAAAATTGCGGAGGAAGGAACACTCCCAAACTCATTCTATGAGGCCATGATCACCCTGATACCAAAACCAGACAAAGATACTACGAAAAAAGAAAATTACAGACCAATATCACTGATGAATATAGATGCAAAAATCGTCAACAAAATACTAGCAAACAGAATCCAACAACACATTAAAGGGATCATACACCATGATCAAGTGGAATTTATCCCAGGGATGCAAGGATTCTTCAGTATACGCAAATCAATCAATGTGATACACCATATTAACAAATTGAAGAAGAAAAACCATATGATCATCTCAGTAGATGCAGAAAAGGCTTTTGACAAAATTCAACACCCATTTACGATAAAAACTCTCCAGAAAGTGGGCATAGAGGGAACCTACCTGAACATAATAAAGGCCATATACGACAAACCCACAGCAAACATCATTCTCAGTGGTGAAAAACTGAAAGCATTTCCTCTAAGATCAGGAACAAGACAAGGATGTCCACTCTCAGCGATATTATTCAACATAGTTTTGGAAGTCCTAGCCACGGCAATGAGAGAAGAAAAAGAAATAAAAGGAATCCAAATTGGAAAAGAAGAAGTAAAACTGTCACTGTTTGCAGATGACATGATACTATACACAGAGAATCCTAAAGATGCCACCAGAAAACTACTAGAGCTAATCAATGACTGTGGTAAAGTTGCAGGATACAAAATTAATGCACAGAAATCTTTTGCATTCCTATACACTAATGATGAAAAATCTGAAAAAGAAATTAAGGATACACTCCCATTTACCATTGCAACAAAAAGAATAAAATACCTAGGAATAAACCTACCTAGGGAGACAAAAGACCTGTATGCAGAAAACTATAAGACACTGATGAAAGAAATTAAAGATGATACCAACAGATGGAGAGATATACCATGTTCTTGGATTGAAAGAATCAATATTGTGAAAATGACTATACTACCCAAAGCAATCTACAGATTCAGTGCAATCCCTTTCAAATTACCAATGGCATTTTTTTACAGAACTAGAACAAAAAATCTTAAAATTTTTATGGAGACACAAAAGACCCCGAATAGCCAAAGCAGTCTTGAGGGAAAAAAAACGGAGCTGGAGGAATCAGACTCCCTGACTTCAGACTATAGAACAAAGCTACAGTAATCAAGACAATATGATACTGGCACAAAAACAGAAACATAGATCAATGGAACAAGATAGAAAGCCCAGAGGTAATCCCACACACCTATGGTCAACTAATCTATGACAAAGGAGGCACGGATATACAATGGAGAGAAGACAGTCTCTTCAATAAGTGGTGCTGGGAAAACTGGACAGTTACAGTAAAAGAATGAAATTAGAACACTTGCTAACACCATACACAAAAATAAACTCAAAATGGCTTCAAGACCTAAATGTAAGTCCGGACACTATAAAACTCTTAGAGGAAAACATAGGAAGAACACTCTCTGACATAAATCACAGCAAGATCTTTTTTGATCCACCTCCTAGAGTAATGGAAATAAAACCAAAAATATACAAATGGGACCTAATGAAACTTCAAAGCTTTTGCCCAGCAAAGGAAACCATAAACAAGACGAAAAGACAACCCTCAGAATGGGAGAAAATATTTGCAAACGAATCAATGGACAAAGGATTAATCTCCAAAATATATAAACAGCTCATTCAGCTCAATATTTAAAAACAAACAACCCAATCCAAAAATGGGCTGAAGACCTAAATAGACATTTCTCCAAAGAAGACATACAGGTGGCCAAGAAGCACATGAAAAGCTGGTCAACATCACAAATTATTAGAGAAATGCAAATCAAAACTACAATGAGGTATCACCTCACACCAGTTAGAATGGGCTTCATCAGAACATCTACAAACAACAAATGCTGGAGAGGGTATGGAGGAAAGGGAACCCTCTTGCACTGTTGGTAGGAATGTAAATTGATACAGCCACTATGGAGAACAGTATGGAGGTTCCTTAAAAAACTAAAAATAGAATTACCATATGATCCAGCAATCCCACTACTGGGCATATACCCAGAGGAAACCACAATTCAAAAAGACACACGCACCCCAATGTTCATTGCAGCACTATTTACAATAGCCAGGTCATGGAAGCAACTTAAATGCCCGTCAACAGATGAATGGATAAAGAAGATGTGGTAGATATATACAATGGAATATTACTCAGCCATAAAAAGGAACAAAATTGGGTCATTTGTTGGGACGTGGATGGATCTAGAGACTGTCATACAGAGTGAAGTAAGTCAGAAAGAGAAAAACAAATATCATATATTAACGCATATATGTGGAACCTAGAAAAATGGTACAGATGAACCGGTTTGCTGAGCAGAAATGGAGACACAGATGTAGAGAACAAACATATGGACACCAAGGGGGGAAAGCAGTGGCGAGTGGGGTGGTGGTGGGATGAATTGGGCGATTGGGATTGACATGTATACACTGATGTGTATAACATTGATGACTAATAGGAACCTGCTGTATAGAAAAAATAGAGAAAACCAATTTATTAGGTTTATAGACATGTGCAATTAAAAAAAAGACTATACATTTTCCTGTAAGCACAGCTTTAGTCACATCCAAGTTTTGGTATGTAATATTTTGTTTTATCATCCAGTTCAAATTATTTTCTCACTCCAATTGTGATTTATTTTTGGGGGGGTTACTTAGAAGTAGTGTATTTCATAACTTCTAGTTACTTTTTTGTTACTGATTTGTAGCTTAACTACAAGTGAAGAAACATACTTTGTATAATTTTAATACTTTGAAATTTGTTAAAATTTGCCTTATAGCACAGTATGGTCAGTTTTAAAAATGTTCCAAGTGTGCTTGAAAATAATTTGTAATTTCAAGTTTTGGAGCATAGTGACTGTATATCTGCTTGTGAAATCAAATTTGCTGCTCACGTTATTTAAGTTTTTTATACCCTTACTAATTTTTTGGGGGGGTGTCTACTGGTCCTGAAAGAGGTATCCTCTATCAGTGAATGACAGCAGTATGTTAAATCTCCTATTATGATAGTGAATTTGTCTATTTTTTCCTTGTAGCTCTGTTGCTCTATATAATTTGAAGTTAAGTGCATACAAATTTAAAACTTCCTCGTAAATTGGTCTTGTTGATATGAAGTGCCCTTGTTTATTTCTAGTAATGCTTTTGCTTTCACGTTTACTCTGTCTGTTATTATATACTTTCCTTTTGGTTTATATTTGCACAGTATATCTTTTCCAATTCTTTTACTTTCAACCTTTTTGTACCATTATGTTTTTTTAAATAAATTTTTAAAAATTAAAAAATAAATTAAAGAATAAAATGAGGTAATGTGGATAATGTTAACACATATGTGCCCAGCAGATATTTATTACTTTCCCTTCCTCCTTGGCAAGAAATGAAGTACCACCTTGTGAGGCAGAATCAGAGTTGTTAAGAACCTGGCTCTGGTGGTGGGTAGATGAGAAATGAGTCCTAGTTTTGTCCCTTACCTGATGTTCTCATCTATAGAATGGGGATAAATATGAGAAACACTTAGCAGAGTGCCTGGCACCTGGCAAGAACTTTGATAATTAGTTTCCAGTAATTTTGATAATGATGATGATACCAATATTGTGTATGCTCTATGCCACTCCATGCCTGCTTGGGTGAGGAATAGCAGGGCTTATAGGACACATTGAAAACACACCTTGATTCTAAGGAGGTTAGATTTTGGGAAGCTCTGCTCTTCTGTGGAAACCCTTCTAGGGTATTGTCCCATGGGAACCACCTTGGCTAAAGACAGTCTGATCCGTGTCCCTTGGATAGCTCTGCCAACTTTCAGAACCCAGGCAAAGCAGAGTGGAGAACAAACGTTCTCAGGCATTAGAGATGCAGCTGCTTTCCTCTGAGAACACTTGGTAATGTGGACAAGCTGCAACCCCAAGAGAGAGCATAAAGACCACTGAAATGAGGCCAATGCATAATGCAAGAGCCTGCCTTCTCCCCAACTTAATTCTATTTTGTTAAGTAATGATGGAATAAAAATTCAGGATGGTGGGAGATGAGATTTGTGACTCGATTTGATCAAATGCCTATCGCTGTCGCTTCAAGCCCAACGGGTTGCTTCATAAACAGATAAATAAATCCGACATCAATGGAAAATGAAGTCATGGCCAAGGATGAAACGAGACAGAAAATAATTCCCATCCACGATGTTCATTTAGGACATCACACCCAGGCTGCAGCGGGAACCCTGAAGTGGCTGAGGGAGGATTATAACGGAGTGGGGATTCAGCCCCGATAAGCAGGACCTTACTAGGCAGCACCATCTGCCTAAGCCATGGTCATCCCAGGGAATCGTGAAGGGCCAGCAATTGACCTGCCACCATTAATGCTCCATTTGTGGGATTAACTGGGCTGTGTGGGGAATAATTTATGGGGAATCATTAACCTAATGATATTGGTTCTCTATAAACTGCTTAGTCTGTCTCAGAGAAAATGGATTTCATAAATCTAGGTGGAAAATTCTGGGTGACTCACGGAAGGCCCATCAGCAGGGTGAGGATGGGACACCAGACAGCGAAACTGCACTCGCGGCTTGGTTGAAGGGCCTTGAAGGTCACCCCATCATTTACTTTTGTCTGCCAACCCTGCCAGCCACTTGATTGAAGAAGGAAGTGCCCGGAGTTGAAAAGTACATGCTGGAGAAAGGTGCACTGATTCTCCTTGCCTTGAGTTTTAGATCCCACCTGTGACCTGCTCTGAAGTTTCAGGAAAAGGAGAGAAGGTAGCATTCCCAGTGCAGGGAATTCCTGGGCTGCAGAAATCATATCCTTCCTTATCTAGAAAAGAATCAATGTCTTTTAAATAAGTTGGCTTCTGCATCTGCTGTGTGCCAGGCTGGAAGGTTCACTACTCTGGACAGGGGTGCCAGGGAAGCCTCTGAGAAGGTGACTTAAGAAACTTCATGATGAGGTGGAGCCAACATGCGAGAGCTGGAAAGGATGGCAAGGCAAGTGCAAAGGCCCTGGGGTCAGAGTAAGCTTGCCTGTTGGGGAACAGAGAATTTATTAATCATGGGGTGGGGGTAGGTATATTTATTCCCATGGGAGAGATGAGAAAACTGAGGCCCAAGATTAGGTAGATAATTCCCATCTACACTAGAAGGTGGGATTTGTAGGAAGTGTTGATGGATGCCAGTCTGTGCATGTAACCACTAGGCCAGGGGTCAGCAAATTATGGCCTGTGGGTCCAATCAAGCCTTCACCAGTTTCTGTAAAAAAGTTCTATCAGAGCACAGCTATTCATTTACATATTGTCTGTGGCTGCTTCATGCTCCACTGACAAAGCTGAGTGGTCATAACAGAAACGTTATGGCGTGGAAACCCTAAAGTATTTTCTATCTGTCCCTTTACAGACAACGCCTCTTCTCCATCTCTCCCTTTGCCCTTTGTGGGAGCAGGTGACAGTCATAAGGCTCCTGGGAATGTACACCATCTGGTCCATTGTGTGGATCCAAGAAGGAGGAGGAGTAGGTGGTGGACAGGAGGGGGAGAGGGAGGGGTTGAGAAAGCCAGAGGGTGTCTCCATCCACAGCAGCCAAGCCTGTGGGTCCCAGCGTGTGTGAGACACACACGGCAGCATGGCATTTTCCCAATTATTGTCAGGGGTTGTTTCACATTACAGAACCAGCCCACCTCTCTACTTCCTGATCCTGGGTGATAGGGAAGTTGTGATGTTTTTCCCCAAGTGCATGGATTCAAAACTGGATAGAAGGTATCTTTGCCAAGATGAAGCTTTGTTAACAGAGGATTCTCCCTTCTGTCTTCTGCTGGCGTCACAGCATCATGTAAGGAAGGGGAAATCATAGAATTCAGGGTAAGCCCACCTGGGTTTAAACCCTAACCTGGCTAAGGAGTAGCCATCTAATTTGAGCAAAATTCTTTTTTTTTTTTTGCGGTACGTGGGCCTCTCACCGTTGTGGCCTCTCCCGTTGCGGAGCACAGGCTCAGGACGCGCAGGCTCAGCGGCCATGGCTCACGGGCCCAGCCCGTCTGCGGCATGTGGGATCTTCCCGGACGGGGGCACGAACCTGTGTCCCCTGCATTGGCAGGCGGACTCTCAACCACTGCGCCACCAGGGAAGCCCTTGAGCAAAATTCTTAATTGTTCTGAGTTTCAGTTTCTTCATCTGTCATGCAGAGATAATAATAGCATCTGTTTCATTGGGCCTTGTTAAGATTAAGATGAGAAATATAAACCACATGCCACTTGGTAGTTTAAATTCCTGCTCTCAATCCTGAAATTGGGAATAGGACTATATTTCCCAGTCTCCCTTTCAGCTGGCCATGACCATGAGAGTAAGTTATGGCCAATAGAGTCAAAAGGCAGTGATATCTAAAACTTCCAGAAATCACCTTCTCTTATTTCTTTCTGGAAGCTAGAAGATGGGCATAACGACCGGAGCTGGAGTACCCATTCTGAGTCATGAGAGGGAAGACTTGTGTTGAGCTAGCAGAGCAACAGGTTAGAAGAGGCCTAGGTCTCTGAACTCCTTAACTGCAGTTTTTGATTCTGTGAGAGAGAAATAAACTACTATCTTTAAATTTTTGTTTAAACCACCTTTAAAATTTTGAGTTTTCTTCTCAGAGTAGAATTAATCCTGATACACTAGTTGTATGGTCTTGAGCGAATTTTCTTAATCTCTCTGAGCTTCAATAACCTCATCAGGTTTAAAAATCCAGACCCCTCAGAGATGTTGTTGACGATTCAAGGACACAGTGGTAGTGGTAGTTTTCTGCTGCCCCCAAAAAGTTTTGTGATGATGCCCTTGAAATACAGATCTTCAGGCCGCATGCTGAATCGTCTGAATCACCAGGTCTGGTGATGGGGCCAACCAGTGTACATTCTTGTCAAGTCCCCAGGTGATGTGATACCTAGCCAGGTTTGGGAAGCATGGAGCTGAGAGATTCATCCTTTCTTCCCTGCTGTCAAAGTCAGAGTGAACATTAAGAGATGTGGTCTGTACATATGTCCAAAGGGGCTCATCTGCTTTGAGGAGGCCTTGCAATATCTCCGGCCTCCCTGAGACCACTCTGCTGCAAATGTCCCTTAGGGAGAAGTATGATTTGCTGGATAACGACATGACCACCAGCTGCTCAGTCCCATGTGAACCGCTTACTCTCGATTTCTGTTTAAAATGCAGTGGCATACGTGGATTACAGTTTACGTGCTCATGATGGATCTCTGCAGTCCAGCTGCAGAGAACTCTGATTTTAAGCATAGTATACTGGCTGAGTGCACTTGTTTTAGGGGCAGGAAAATCTGGCCCCTAATGCTGGTTGTGTGTCCCTGAATAATTAACCCCTCTGAAAAGTCAGTTTCCACTTTCATGAGTCAGGATTTAGGTCAAGCCTTTTGCAGGCATAGAAAAAATCCCCCAACAGCCCCATGAAGGAGGTGTCATCATTCCCATTTTACAGATGGGGAAACTGAGGCTCAGAGAGGGTAACTACATTGTCCAGATCACACAGGGAGTACGTGGTGTGAATTTGATAGTATATTAATACCTGGCTGATGGACTGTTCGGAGGATGAAATAGTTTAGTGGCTCTGGAGAGTTTAGCATGGCTGTCACCCAATGTGTGTACTGTTGAAACAATCAGCTACTATTGTTACTGTCGTTATTAAGTGGTTGTTGTTAATGGAGGCGGTATGGGAGCCTAGGAGCATGGGGCCATCCACGAAAAGTAGTTTTTTTGTGCAGGTGGAGGAGTACAATAGGCAGACCAAGACCAATGGGAAGGTCCTCCAGACCCACAGCACTGTCCTGGTCCAGATGTGGGCTGATGCCTCAGGGGATAGATGTCTCTATCAGACACTATCTCTTGACCCTAAAAGACCTTGGTATATATTCTGCTCCCCTTCAAAAGCAAGGAAGCCTCTCCCTCAGGAGATGCTGGCACGGTAGGCAGGAGCTAGGTTCACTTAGAAAGAAGCTGGCTGTTGGCCCTTCCTTCCAGCAGCCTTCTATACCGCTTGCATGCTGCCAGCTTCCAGCAGATGCCAAAGCAAATATTCTCAGAAGAGTGCTTGGAGCCTGGAAGGAGGGGAGAGAATGCCATCTCCAGTTACAGCGCAGCCATCACTGAGGTCTCAAAAGCATTCTCAATTTCACTGCCCTTCTCCTCCCCTCCCACCCATCTCTGAATCTAGAGGTCCCCATGGGGAGCCAGCTTCTCAGCGGGGGAGGCACTGGCCTGTGAGTTGGGGCGTCTGCTCCTCGGGGCAGTGGCTAGAGCAGCAGGGTCTCCTGGGCAGTCCTGAGTGGACACGTGGAGTGAGGGGGGTCAAGGAAAGAGTGGGCCGTGATGCCAGAAAGTGGGACCCAAACCCAGAAAAGCAAATGAGGGGACAGAGAATAGGTCTCTGATCTGAACTCTTTTACCCACTCAACCTGCAGAGCACAGGGAGGGTGGGAGAAGAGGGTAGAATATGAGAGACACTGATAGAGCAAGAGAAAAGGAAATCAGAAGGTCAGGGGGTTGGTTAAGAACTTTATCAGTGGAGTCCCTCCCTCTCTCCATAGATCCATCCACTCAACCATCTTTCCATCTTTCTTTCCCTCTCTCTCTCCCTCTCCCCCCACCCCGTCCCTCTCACAGAGAGCCATGGGAGTCAGCAACAGAATTCTCCCTACACTCCCTTAGACACCAAAGCCCTAGGACCCTGCACACTTCCTGGCACATGAAAGATGCTTAAAACAAATTTAAGACGTGTTGAGTGAACATTTAAGAACTGTTGGTGGACTGGCAGGGTTGAAAGCAGACAGACGTCAAGGCCTGAGCAAGAGGCTCAGTATTAATGCCAGAATTTCTCTCTGGGAGGTGCTAGGGGTGCCGTTTTCCTGGAACCATGTGCTGGGGACTCGACTTGAAGCTGCACAGTAGTCAAAGCCCTTTACCGAAGATTCAGAACGTGTTCATTTATATAAACAAATGGAGCAAGTGGTAGAGATTATTGAGGGGGAGGTGTCTAAATCCACTGGGGAGTGTCACTCTTCCCCTCTCCAGAGCTCAGAGAGCCTCTGGTCACAGCCTCTTCCTTGGGACAAGTGACGAGGAGCTGGAAGGAAGCTCAGAGGTCAGTAAGCCAATTCAACGGCTTCATTTTACGGAAGGGGAAACCACAGCGCAGAGAAATGTGTCCATGGTGATCCATCAGGTTAATGACAGATCTGGGCAGGGACCCATTTGTCCTGTCACTTGTGCAGGTGCTCATTCTACTCTACCCCCAGTCTCAGAGATTTTCATGAGATTTGAGTTGAAGGGAGAGAGAAGCTGGGGGTGATGGGGCAGAGGGACTGCTTGAGTGGGTCCTATGCCCTCTGCCAGGCTTTTCCTTCACACCCAGTGAGATCTTTCTGGCCCCATCTGCATTCCCCTCCTCTTCCTGAGAGGGCTAACCCTGGTCTCGCCTCTGAACGGTCTGTGGGCCATCCAGAATTTCCTGCCTCATCCAACCAGCCCAGATAACAGGGGACACAAACTCAAGTTTTCACCAAGGCCCCACACATAACAGACGTGAGAGCCAGATACCGGACCGTAGGGAATGATGGGGACCGTGGCAAACTGGAGAGTTCATGTCTGTCTAAAAGTGGCAGCTGCTACTCAGTTCTTATGATGCTGCCACGGGAGGAAAGGTGGGCTCCGTGTGGCCAGATCTGGCACTTCCCAGAAGAAGCCAGAAATGGAGACTTTTGTGTACAATTTCCTGTTTAGAAAGACAACACATCACCTGGGAGAATTAGCCTGTGGACCTCAGTTTACAGCTCTCGGTGGTTCTACCGACCTCCTGTTGACCCAGACCTCAGAGTGTAAAGATCAGGCCCACGGACAGAAAGGGAAACATGGGGCCAGCTGGGGAACTTGGCACGGGGTCAGCAGCTGAGAGGAAGGGGCCTCGGCAGAGTTGCTGAGTTTCTGAAATCCCAGGCACTCTCCATGGTGTGATTTTTTTTTTTTTTTCCTGCTGCACGTAACAACCTTCTGCCAGGCTCCTGGATGCTGACAGCCCAAGTTGTGGAATTTACTTTGAAATGTTAATCACAGGAAAAAGTGATATTGATGCTGCTGACTAATTAAGGTCTGGCTTGGTTTAAACTTTGGAGGTATCCTGCCTGTCTCTGGCCTTGGCGGGAGCCTGGGAGGATACTATTTTTATTAAATTGGAGAGATGAATCAGATGGCCTAAGTGGATAGGGAAGGGAGAGGGTGGAATCACAGCGGCATGGAGACCCGTGAGTTCCACATGTATGGAGACAGTCAGGACACGGGTCTCAGAACATCAGCCCTAGAACCACCTCCCTCCCAGGGTCTCTGATCAGGGTGAGGGGGCGGCATAACGGGTCAGGCGACAGGGCCTGACTTTACTGGATCTGGAAGCTGCACGAGGGGCCTGATGAGAGTGGTTAGCTGTGATTTACAGGAGGCCTTATTTACAGGTTCTCTCTGCGGGGTCTGAGTTACACTTGGAGACTGTCCAGAATTAGTAGCTGCCAGGACAGCTGGCATTCACAGCCCCTACAGGCCTGCACCCTGGGAGGCAGGAAAACAGGGACTCAGGGCCCCTGCCCACTGCCCTGTGCAGAACTTACTGGTCTCTGGATCCCTCATGACAGCTGATGCTGACTGTAAGCTCGGCAGATAGTTTTCCCATTGTTTCCATTTTACAGATGAGGAAACTGAGACCCAGAGAGGGTCATGCAGCAAGTGAGCTGCAGAGCGGAATTTAGACGTAGACACTTTGACCCCAGAGTTCAAGATCTTAACCCCTCAACTCTGCAACCCCTTGATCTCTGCCCCATGCCTGCCATGGAAGAGATTCTAGATCTGTTCTTTCATTCACTCATTCACTCATTCATTCACTTACTCATGCACACATTCATTCACCAACTTGTATTAAATGCTTCCGTATGTTAATCTTATCGGCTTCCACAAGAACCTGGCCAAGAAGCATCATTCCCCTTTTACAGATGGTGACGTGGAGGTTGAAGCATGTTAACTGACCAGCTGCAATTCACAGAGCCGTGGGCATTGGAGGCGAGATTTGTGACTGATTGACACTAGCTCTGTGTCTGGTGCTGGATTGGGCCCAGTGGGGACTAGACAAAGAGTAAGTCGAGGGTCTTGGTCTTGACAAAATTCTGTTCGATTGTGTCTTAATGACTTCTGGCCCCGGCACAAAATAGGCCCGAGCTGATATGTGTTGCTTACAGGAATATATGAAACAAATGAAATAGATTTTTTTTTAATTGCAAAAGGGGTCTCCAACCCTCTGGCAAAGTGAGTGGTTCGGACTCTAGAAGTGGGTACAGTGGGTGTCTGGATATTAGCAGCCCCCAGTGAACCATGCCTTCCAATATTTACATCCTGGTGTTGTCCCCTCCCGTTGAATCTGACTGGCCCTGGGATTGGCTTTAACCAAAAGCATATGACAGAAGGGATGCTATGCCATTTCCGGGTGTAAGTCTTCAACAGAATTCTGGCTGGAGGCTGTTTCCTGCCTGAGGTTCTTCTCTGGTTCTTGATGACTCTTGGTTATATCAGGACAGATTAGCAGGTGTTAGGTATTAGAGACCTATTATCGCCAAAGAGAGACTTCCTCCTTGACTTAACCAGAAGGATGAAAGGGAATTGAGAAGGAATGATTTTTCTCATTACTGTTTAAGACCCAAAAGAGAATGGCTTTCTGTCAGTGTTATTTACTGCCCTACCCCGAACCACCTAGCCGTGAGCACCACACTTTGTGAGAGGTGCTGGCTCAGGTGACCCACAGTTTCCTGTAAATTCTGTCCAATCGTGGGCATTCTCAGTTGTGGCTCCCTTGTATGTCCCTGCATCCCTGAGGACCCTGAGAAGGTCACGGTCTGTCCATCATCTGGGCTCTCCATCTGGAACTCCATGCCTTCCCCAGGATTTCTGGTCAGGTGGTAGAGAAAAATATTTATGGCTGAGTGAACAGATGGAGCTGGAATGTCCTGTAGCGGAACATTCCTGTAGCGGCAAATGAAAAGTTCGTGGTGCTCAGGCCAGAGTCAGCCAAGTGCGGTTGAATTGCAATTTTTGCTCTTGTCCCAGAGGAGATATTTCAATTTTGTGTTAATCACCTTGGTTTCCTGTTAATGCACCCCGTGGCTCCTGCAGGCAGGAAGATAATTGGTTGCACCAGAGAGGGGACCACTCAGGACACTTGCAAACCAGGGACGTAACTCAATCAATCACAGCCGCTTTCAAAGGACATGGGCATTTTGGTTTGTGTGGCCCCCTCCTTCCTCACCCCCGATTCCCGAGCATTCTCCCTTGAAATTACATACAGAGTATTAATAACGATGCTGATTGTTCTCCTGTCTTCCCGCTGCTTGGGCCAGAGGCCTTTTTAGATCTCAGCAGTTGGGAAGATGTTAACTCCAAATGGAAATCTAATCATGACACATTGAAAGATTGACTTTTCAGCTCTGTTGGGGGATGTGCTAATGATCTGCCTTGGGCAAAAGTGTTTCTCTTTCCATGTCAAATTCCCTGAAGTCTCCTCTCCTTGGTCATGCTTTGGGTTGATTTGTGACTTATATTCCAGGAAACAAAAATTTTTCATGTAAAAGTGGACTTTGATTGATAAGTAGGGATCTCTGCTAGAATGTGACCCCTGCCATCAGTCAGGGAGCCCCCAGGGAGAGAATTCACCCCAAGGGAAGAGGTGGTCTAGCATTATGACACTATGCTAATGGAAAAGCCTGAGTTGTCATAGGGGCGTGGGGGTTCTGAGTGGGAAGATTAAAATCCATCCCCAATCCAGGCCAGCCACCTGGATACATGGGTCACAGGGAGAAGCAAAGGAGCAGATTCTCGAAGCTTGATGCCCAAGCAGCGACACTAAGACCCCTCTGATATGGTGCATCCCAAGGGGGTGAAAGCCATTCACACCTTATTCTTCATCCTGGACTAATGGGCGCATCAGCACAGGGGAAGTTCAGCTCATTAGAATGGGCTCCTGGGAGGGGCAGTGGGAGAGACAGTGGTGCCGGTGGAAGACGGGAAACAGTGCCTGGTCTCCGCTATGCCCAGTGGAGCAACCCAGGGCAAGGGCTACGCCTGGCGGGAGACTTTGGGGCACATGGGCACCCTGGATTGCTGAGAAGGGCTGTGTGAAGTCCTAACGACCTAGATGTTTGAACTAAGCTCAGGGGAAAAGAAAAAAGAAAGATAAAGATTCCCTTTGAAGGAAGCGTACATGCTTGCAGATCAGGAAACAGGGTGGGTCACTCAAAGTCATGGGACCACAGGGGTAGCCAGAGAGAAGCACATTAAAGGGTCTGAGAGAGGCCACGATGACAACGCTTACCTGCAGGGAGTAGCCAAATAAGGGGGAGTTTCTAAGGCAGCAAGTTGAGGCCCAGTGAGCAATGAATATCTCTCCTGGAAGCTGTCCCAGACCGCAAGCTAGAGGGAAATAGACTGGCTCACGGTGGTCATTGGTGGAGAGGCTCCAGGTAGGAGAGTCTATCAATTACATGTCAGAGGCAGTGATTATTACCTGGCGACAAGCCTAGAGAGAGCATTGCTTCCTCAGGAATAAGGATTCTTTAATTAAAAAGGGGGCTTACCGTTCAGACTGGGGGGCTAGAGTTATAAAATTCAGAGGAGGAACTCAGCTTATAGCTGGAGGTGACAGACCAAAGTTTACGAGCAAAAAAGAAAACCACGCACCAATAATTTGGGTGCCGTGACCCAGACTGTGCCGAGGAAGTGGTTTCTGCCATAATAATGGCCAGATGATCGCAAAACAGAAAGAAAATCCCACGAGGAGGATGTAGGGTGTCCGGTCTTTATTCAGCAAATATCCACTCCCTTGCGCATCTGCAAGGAGGACCGTGCATCCCACCCCTTGACTTGGGCTGGGCCGTGTGACTTGCTTTGACCATGAGGACATTAGAGGATGTCATCCCAGCAGAGACTTGGAATGCGTTTGTGCTGTGGGGTTGGCCCCCTCAAGCTCCTGCCTTTAGCCTGAGTAGAACATGCCTCTGGAGTCAGACTGCTAGTCCAAGGAGGATGAGAGACGCATGGAGCAGATATGGATCTGGCCTGACGGGGGCCAAAGCCAGCAGAACCCAGCCTGGACCAGCCAGACTCCAACTGGCTCACAGACGTGTGAGTGAGAAATAAACACTTAGGTGGTAGATGGAGAACTTTACCATCTTCAAGCCACAAATGCTTGGAACGCTTTGAAAACCCTTTCCTGCTGCTAAGCATAAAGTTGTCCCCAGATAGCCACACTGGACTCTAGCAGACCCCTCTCTAGCCTCGTATTATGTCCCTCCCCTCTCCCCAGGGGTCTTGGGTAAGAGTCATTGCTACCTGACTTCAAATCCTCATTCCAACTCTTTCTAGGTTTGTGACTTTGAGCCTCAGTGTCCTCATCTGTGAAATGGACCTTATGATTATCTACCCACAAGGGGTGTGAGTTTTAAATGAGGTAATGCTTGTAAAGTGCATTGAACATTGTGTGGCACATAACCAGTACATTTTCAATAGTAGTAGTTGATAATTACCCTTTTTGTGGTTGGAATTCATTATTCCAGACCCATTACTTCAGGATTTTACTCATGGTTCATTCAGTCTTGAGGGCTAGGATGCCTCCATGTGTGTCTCCTTGCTGGGGAGCCTGGACTACACCCTCCACCCCTGTTTCTGACAGCAGGAGGACACAGTTCTGAAATGCCCACACACTTTGATTTCCCGTTGGAGAGGTCTCAGCAGACTCTGGGAGGTCGCTGTCAAGTGTTGAGAAGGGGGACATGAATCATGGCTTTCCAGGGAGGTCAAAATCCAGGCCCTGGGCAGTTGCCAAAGATCACAGAGAGTGGAGTCAGGTCCTGAGTGTCTTGTAAAGCTGGATTCTCTCCTTATCATGATGAGTCTGAATCCCATAGGGTGAATATCAAAAGCTCAGTCAGCAAGCCAGGTTTGTAAACACACATGCTGTGTGGCCGGGGGATGACACCAGCCTGGGCCAGAGGAGAAGGCGCATCTAACCCACTTCTCCTGCTTCAGCCTCCGCGAGTGAGCAAAGGGCAGCCCCCGTCACCTTGAGAGCCAGGTGACCTTGCTGTCTCTAAAGTGAGAAGATCATGGAGGTTCCGTTGGGGTTTGTGTTCTGTGAATGAAGGGATGCTTGGAAAGGACTGCTTGCCAGAGGTACAAAATTGTCCTAGAGAGGGTAATTGAGAAAGATGAATTTTATCTTTACATTCTAGCTCATTGATTCTAAGATGCACATTTTCCTTACATTTTAACATCTCTGAAATCAGGATGTTTCTTACCATCAACTGACATGAAGGCGTTGTGTCATGGGGTAATTGGCACCACTTCCTCATTACCAGTGGTTCATGAAATAACATGTCGTATAATCAATGGCATCTTAGATTTGGTGAAATACAGTCTTTCTTTTTTAACGGCTCATACTTATATAGATTAACTCTGTGCTAAATCCTGTGGTTAGTGCTTTACATGAATGAGCTCATCAGAAAGACTCTGAAGATCCTCATTCTTCAGATGAGAAAATCAAGATCAGAAAGGTAAAGATACTTGTCTAAGGTCACACAGTAATGGAAAGGCCTTTACCTTTCTCTTTGTTGTCATGCCTGAATTCATCTCTCTTTAGTCTACCCTCGCTGAACATTCAGTTTCTTGATAAATCAGATCAGGGTTTATTTTGAAGACCTGTCTATCTGTCTCTCTCTCTCTACCTATCTATCTATCTATCTCCCTCTCTCTCTTACTCTTTCTCCCTCCCTCCCTTTCTCTCTCTTTCCACAAATGCATACACACCTCAGGTATTTGGTCCCCAAATCTTCCTCTTGACCTATAACACTCCTGAGAAATTAGTTTCATTCCCTCAATCAAAACATATTTATTAGGTATCTACTATTACCAAGGTTCCAGAGAAATTATTCTGTGCGAATGAGAGACTGATAAATCTATCCCCAAATCTTGCAGAGTTTACAATCTCGTATTATGTAAAACTTTTGTTGTTGGTAGGCCAATTAAAGCCCCATTTTAAATGTACCAGGAAAATCTATGGTTAAAAAAATGGTGGAGGGACTTCCCTGCTGACGCAGTGGTTAAGAATCTGCCTGCCAATGCAGGAGACACGGGTTCGATCCCTGGTCTGGAAAGATCCCACATGCCACGGAGCAGCCAAGCCGGTGCGCCACAACTGCTGAGCCCACGTGCCACCACCACTGAAGCCCACGTACCTAGAGCCCGTGTTCTGCAACAAGAGAAACCACAACAATGAGAAGCCCACGCACCACAATGAAGAGTAGCCCCCGCTCGCCGCAACTAGAGCAACGAAGCAACGAAGACCCAATGAAGCCAAAAATAAATAAATTTATTTATTTTTTAAAAACGGTGGATTACACCATTTTACTTTCATGGATATAACAGAGTGCCCTGCCTGATTCTCACAAAGGTATATAAACGTCACTGGGACCAGCAGAGGCTGGAAAAACTTTCAATTTATAACTGAAAGCCATCTTCGGCAAGTGGTGGGGATTTAAATGTCCTGTGGGGCACGCTGTTCCTTCGCTCTGGAAAAACCGCCTGGATGCAGACCCTTTGGCTTCACGAGACCAGTGCAAGTGGATGTCAGTTGTTTCAGGGAAAGCTGTGAATTCGCCATTATCCTGAACGCAGATGGTTAGGCCAAGGTCTTCCTCATTTTCTGGAGACTTTGTTTTACTTGGGGTGGGTAGGTGGATTTTTTTATTCCTGTATGGGGTTAGCCAGCTCTGTGCAGGAGGCCCAGATCCCACTGCATGTCTTCAGGGATTGCCGTGCCCTCATGATGAGTATTGCTGATGGGGAGCTGGGGCAGATGTCCTGGTGGCCATGAAAAGGATGAGAAAGCCCAACTTCAAAAACGACCTGGTCCAGCTCAGGGAGAGCCCAGCCTGGACTCGGCAGTTGAGGTCATGTAGATGTAGTCGAAAATACACAAATGCCACAGAGCTAAAAAAAAAATTACAAAACAAAGTCTATTAACTTGTTAGGCCAGTGGGGAATTTCACTGAGCAGATCGCAAAGAGGTGATGAAGTCAGGAGCTGTACGTGCTAGAAGGGAATTTTCATGGTGCTGTGCTAATTTCTGGTTGGGAGCTAGCCCTGTGGACAGAACGAATGGGTCCATGGGTCTGTACACAGATCTACTGGTCAGGAGAGAGTCTTCAGTTACTTCCAATGAGGCCTGGCATCCAGGGTCACTAAGAGCTTGTGGCCCTTTATACCACCTTCAGCTGGTTACAACCATTTGTGATGAGACACGACACTTAGCTTGAATGTTTTCTAGGCAAGTGCTGATATAAGTGGAATTTTTTCTTTTTACAGTGCTAGGGAAGACTGAATTACTCAGACTCTGGGAAAGGTACTGATGCTGGGTGGTTTTATTCTGATACGATCACCTTGTATTGGGACTGAGGAGCCAGACCTCCCCTTATTGGTATCCGGTGAGGCTTCTCATAAAGGGAGTTGACAGTTCTGAGACTGAATATACAAGTGGACAATGGCCAGACTATATATAAGAATAGAACTCTGACCTACAGCCTCTGCAACGATTAGCCCCAAATGGTAAGGGCTTGATCAATAACTAACCTGCCAGGTTCCCCAGTTTTGCCCCCACTTCCAACTTAGGACTGGCCAGAGAAAGGAAAATAAGCTCCCCTAGCCAATCACATAGGATGCCTTCTCCTAGTGCATATAGCATGCCTGCCGCCAGCCTCCCCGTGCCAACAACTAGGGAATACCAGAAGCTTTCCCTTTTTTCCACTATAAAGCTCTCCCACTTCTCTGCTGGCCTTTGAGTTTTTGCCAAATGCAAGTCACTGTGGCTGATTCCTCTACTTTATAGCCATCTCTAAAGAAGTAGCCTTCACTTATTCTCATTTGGGTGGTCTTCATTTATGTCCATATTCCCACAGTTAAATTGTGGGCAGGAAAGGAGGACAGTGGAGGTGGCATTTTAGACAAGGAGGTCTGGACCCCAGTAGTGCAGACGTGCTCAAAGGCACTCCTGGTGGGGTTGGATCTGCTGCCCCTGGGTTTTGGAGGCAGGACAGCATCCAGGCAAGGGGCAGCCAGTAAAGGCCCATAGGATGGGCTTGGAGCCTGAGAATTCTGAGAGAAGCCACCTTGAGCAGCAGAAATAAATTGAATGCTTGGTTGTAAATACCTCCTGGAAGTTCAGCAACTACTTGGCAGACTTGCTGGTCTAGTCTTCACTGTGCCATGGGAATAAAAATAAGGGTTTGCTCCCAGATGGGGACAGATCAATAAAGGGCACAGGAGAGGTCAGGGTGAAAATTGCAGAACACCAGAACGTTAAGAGGCATCAGGGCAGTGGCAAAGCCCCACATCACCTCCCCAGGAGCAGGAGCTCCACCCCCACCAGTGTTGAAGGAGAAGTACCTTGTGTCCTCTTGCAATGAGGCGTCACCCTTGATATAATAGGCCACGTTCCCTCTTCCATGATAGCCATCAACTGTGGCATGGTCACCCTTGAGAAACTTCAGAAATATTTGGGGGAAAAGAAAGCTCTTGAAAAGACTAATTCTTGCCAGTAGTGCAATTTATAATAATCAAAGGGGGCAATTTAAATAGCCAACTAGAGGAGAAGGGTAAATCAGCTAAGTTATAGCCATCCAACAGACTATTATGCAGTTGTTAAAAATAACGGAAGTCTAGTCTACCCACCACCAGTCCCTCCCATCAGGAACCTGCACAAGCCTCTTAGATAGCCTCATCCACCAGAGGGCAGACAGCAGAAGCAAGAAGAACTACAATCCTGCAGCCTGTGGAACAAAAACCACATTCACAGAAAGATAGACAAGATGAAAAGGCAGAGGGCTATGTACCAGATGAAGGAACAAGATAAAACCCCAGAAAAACAACTAAATGAAGTGGAGATAGGCAACCTTCCAGAAAAAGAATTCAGAATAATGACAGTGAAGATGATCCAGAACCTCGGAAAAACAATGAAGGCAAAGATCGAGAAGATGCAAGAAATGTTTAACAAAGACCTAGAAGAATTAAAGAACAAACAAACAGAGATGAACAATACAATAACTGAAATGAAAACTACACTAGAAGGAATCAATAGCAGAATAACTGAGGCAGAAGAATGGATAAGTGACCTGAAGACAGAATGGTGGAATTCACTGCTGAGGAACAGAATAAAGAAAAAAGAATGAAAAGAAATGAAGACAGCCTAAGAGACCTCTGGGACAACATTAAATGCAACAATATTCGCATTATAAGGGTCCCAGAAGGAGAAGAGAGAGAGAAAGGGCCAGAGAAAATATTTGAAGAGATTATAGTCGAAAACTTCTCTAACGTGGGAAAGAAAAGGCCACCCAAATCCAGGAAGTGCAGCGAGTCCCATACAGGATAAACCCAAGGAGAAACATGCCGAGACACATAGTAATCAAATTGGCAAAAATTAAAGACAAAGAAAAATTATTGAAAGCACCAAGGGAAAAATGACAAATAACATATGAGGGAACTCCCATAAGGTTAACAGCTGATTTCTCAGCAGAAACTCTACAAGCCAGAAGCGTGTGGCATGATATACTTAAAGTGATGAAAGGGAAGAACCTACTACCAAGATTACTCAGCAAGGATCTCACTCAGATTCGATGGAGAAATCAAAAGCTTTACAGACAAGGAAAAGCTAACAGAAGTCAGCACCACCAAACCAGCTCTACAACAAATGCTAAAGGAACTTCTCTAAGTGGGAAACACAAGAAAAGGAATTACAAAAACAAACCCAAAACAATTTAGAAAATGGTCATAGGAACATACATATCGATAATTACCTTAAATGTGAATGGATTAAATGCTCCAACCAGAAGAGACAGGCTTGCTGAATGGATACAAAGACAAGACCCATATATGTGCTGTCTACAAGAGACCCACTTCAGACCTAGGGACACATACAGACTGAAAGTGAGGGGAGGGAAAAAGATATTCCATGCAAATGGAAATCAAAAGAAAGCTGGAATAGCAATACTCATCAGATAAAATAGACTTTAAAATAAAGAATGTTACAAGAGACAAGGAAGGACACTACATAATGATCAAGGGATCAATCCAAGAAGAAGATATAACAATTATAAATATATATGCACTCAACATAGGAGCACCTCAATACATAAGGCAACTGCTAACAGCTATAAAAGGAAATCGACAGTAACACAATAATAGTGGGGGACTTTAACACCTCACTTACACCAATGGACAGATCATCCAAAATGAAAATAAATAAGGAAACAGAAGCTTTAAATGACAACGATAGACCAGATAGATTTAATTGATATTTATAGGACGTTCCTTCCCCAAACAGCAGATTACACTTTCTTCTCAAGTGCGCACAGAACATTCTCCAGGATAGATCACATCTTGGGTCACAAATCAAGCCTCAGTAAATTTAAGAAAATTGAAATCATATCAAGCATCTTTTCTGACCACAACACTGTGAGATTAGAAATGAATTACAGGGAAAAAATGTAAAAAACACAAACACATGGAGGCTAAACACTACATTACTAAATAACCAAGAGATCACTGAAGAAATCAGAGAGGAAATCAAAAAATACCTAGAGACAAATGACAAGGAAAACACAATGATCCAAAACCTATGGGATGCAGCAAAAGCAGTTGTAAGAGGGAAGTTTATAGCAATACAATCCTACCTCAAGAAACAAGAAAAATCTCAAATAAATAATCTAACCCTACACCTAAAGGAACTAGAGAAAGAAGAACAAACAAAACCCAAAGTTAGCAGAAGGAAAGAAATCAGAAAGATTAGAGCAGAAATAATGACATAGAAACAAAGAAAACAATAGCAAAGACCAATAAAATTAAAAGCTGGTTCTTTGAGAAGATCAACAAAATTGATAAACCATTAGCCAGACTCATCAAGAAAAAGAGGGAGAGGACTCAAATCAATAAAATTAGAAATGAAAAAGAAGTTACCACAGACACCGCAGAAATACAAAGAATCCTAAGAGACTACTACAAGCAACTCTATGCCAATAAAATGGACAACCTGGAAGAAATGGACAAATTCTTAGAAAGGTATAACCTTCCAAGACTGAATCAGGAAGAAGTAGAAAATATGAACAGACCAATCACAAGTAATGAAATTGAAACTGTGATTAAAAATGTTCCAACAAACAAAAGTCCAGGACCAGATGGCTTCACAGGCGAATTCTATCAAACATTTAGAGAAGAGCTAACACCCATCCTTCTCAAACTCTTCCAAAAAATTGCGGAGGAAGGAACACTCCCAAACTCATTCTATGAGGGCATGATCACCCTGATACCAAAACCAGACAAAGATACTACGAAAAAAGAAAATTACAGACCAATATCACTGATGAATATAGATGCAAAAATCGTCAACAAAATACTAGCAAACAGAATCCAACAACACATTAAACGGACCATACACCATGATCAAGTGGGATTTATCCCAGGGATGCAAGGATTCTTCAATATACGCAAATCAATCAATGTGATACACCATATTAACAAACTGAAGAAGAAAAACCATATGATCATCTCAATAGATGCAGAAAAAGCTTTTGACAAAATTCAACACCCATTTATGATAAAAACTCTCCAGAAAGTGGGCATAGAGGGAACCTACCTGAACATAATAAAGGCCATATACGACAAACCCACAGCAAACATCATTCTCAATAGTGAAAAACTGAAAGCATTTTCTCTAAGATCAGGAACAAGACAAGGATGTCCACTCTCACCACTATTATTCAACATAGTTTTGGAAGTCCTAGCCACGGCAATGAGAGAAGAAAAAGAAATAAAAGGAATCCAAATTGGAAAAGAAGAAATAAAACTGTCACTGTTTGCAGATGACATGATACTATACACAGAGAATCCTAAAGATGCCACCAGAAAACTACTAGAGCTAATCAATGACTTTGGTAAAGTTGCAGGATACAAAATTAATGCACAGAAATCTTTTGCATTCCTATACACTAATGATGAAGAATCTGAAAAAGGAATTAAGGATACACTCCCATTTACCATTGCAACAAAAAGAATAAAATACCTAGGAATAAACCTACCTAGGGAGACAAAAGACCTGTATGCAGAAAACTATAAGACACTGATGAAAGAAATTAAAGTTGATACCAACAGATGGAGAGATATACCATGTTCTTGGATTGAAAGAATCAATATTGTGAAAATGACTATACTACCCAAAGCAATCTACAGATTCAATGCAATCCCTATCAGATTACCAATGGCATTTTTTTTACAGAACTAGAACAAAAAATCTTAAAATTTGTATGGAGACATAAAAGACCCCGAATAGCCAAAGCAGTCTTGAGGGAAAAAAAACGGAGCTGGAGGAATCAGACTCCCTGACTTCAGACTATAGAAGAAAGCTACAGTAATCAAGACAATATGGTACTGGCACAAAAACAGAAACATAGATCAATGGAACAAGATAGAAAGCCCAGAGGTAATCCCACGCACCTGTGGTCAACTAATCTATGACAAAGGAGGCACGGATATACAATGGAGAGAAGACAGTCTCTTCAATAAGTGATGCTGGGAAAACTGGACAGCTACGTGTAAAAGAATGAAATTAGAACACTTGCTAACACCATACACAAAAATAAACTCAAAATGGCTTCAAGACCTAAATGTAAGTCCGGACACTATAAAACTCTTAGAGGAAAACATAGGAAGAACACCCTTTGACATAAATCACAGCAAGATCTTTTTTGATCCACCTCCTAGAGTAATGGAAATAAAACCAAAAATATACAAATGGGACCTAATGAAACTTCAAAGCTTTTGCCCAGCAAAGGAAACCATAAACAAGACGAAAAGACAACCCTCAGAATGGGAGAAAATATTTGCAAACGAATCAATGGACAAAGGATTAATCTCCAAAATATGTAAACAGCTCATGCAGCTCCATATTAAAAAAACAAACAACTCAATCAAAAAATGGGGGGCTTCCCTGGTGGCGCAGTGGTTTAAGAATCCGCCTGCCAATGCAGGGGACACGGGTTCGAGCCCTGGTCCAGGAAGATCCCACATGCCGCGGAGCGACTAAGCCCGTGCGCCACAACTACTGAGCCTGCACTCTAGAGCCCGTGAGCCGCAACTACTGAAGCCTGTGTGCCACAACTACTGAAGCCCACGCACCTAGAGCCCGTGCTCCACAACAAGCGAAGCCACCGCAATGAGAAGCCCGTGCACTGCAACAAAGAGTAGCCGCTGCTCGCCGCAACTAGAGAAAGCCCGCGTGCAGCAACGAAGACCCAACACAGCCAAAATAAATAAATAAAATAAATAAATTTAAAAAAAAAATGGGCAGAAGACCTAAATAGACATTTCTCCAAAGAGGACATACAGATGGCCAAGAAGCACATGAGAAGCTGCTCAACATCACTAACTATTAGAGAAATGCAAATCAAAACTACAGTGAGGTATCACCTCACACCAGTTAGAATGGGCTTCATCAGAACATCTACAAACAACAAATGCTGGAGAGGGTGTGGAGGAAAGGGAACCCTCTTGCACTGTTGGTGGGAATGTAAACTGATACAGCCACTATGGAGAACAGTATGGAGGTTCCTTAAAAAACTAAAAATAGAGTTACCATATGATCCAGCAATCCCACTACTGGGCATATACCCAGAGAAAACCACAATTCAAAAAGGCACACGCACCCCAATGTTCATTGCAGCACTATTTACAATAGCCAGGTCATGGAAGCAACCTAAATGCTCATCGACAGACAAATGGATAAAGAAGATGTGGTAGATATATACAATGGAATATTACTCAGCCATAAAAAGGAACGAAATTGGGTCATTTGTTGGGACGTGGATGGATCTAGAGACTGTCATACAGAGTGAAGTAAGTCAGAAAGAGAAAAACAAATATCGTATATTAACGCGTATATGTGGAACCTAGAAAAATGGTACAGATGAACCTGTTTGCAGGGCAGAAATTGAGACACAGATGTAGAGAACAAACGTATGGACACCAAGGGGGGAAAGCGGTAGGGGGTGTGGGTGGTGGTGTGATGAATTGCGTGATTGGGATTGACATGTATACTCTGATGTGTATAATATTGTTGACTAATAGGAACCTGCTGTATAAAAAAAAAAAACATAATGGAAGTCTATTTGAAAGACAGGAGATGACTCTCACGAAACGTCAAGCAGAAAAATTGGACCACAGGAGTTTGCACCATATGATGCCATTTTTGTGATGAAAAATGACTGTGTGGGTAGAAAAAAAGACTGTGAGATTACTGACCAAAATGTTAAGGGTGGTAATCTCTGCATGAGGGCCTGGGTAGACTTTGACTTTCTTCTTTTTGTTTATTGGTACTTTCTGAGTTGCCATAGTAAGTATGTGTTATAGATTTACATTGGAAGAAGTGAATGTTACTTTGCATGCTGTTTTAACAATGGGGATGCTTTGGCTCTAAGCATGGGACTCAAGTGTCTTCCTGATGTTCCCACGTACCCCTCCCTGGGATCTGCTTGGCTGGCAAAAATTCCAGGAAATAAACAAACTGCAGCTTAAGGAGATCTGTTCAGGAACAAGTGAGGAGGAGAACCAAATTCTTCATCCAGTCCCTCGACCAGCTGTGTCTTTGAAAGAATAAAGTTGCAAAGTTTTCAGAAAGGAAGGATATGGGGATCTGGGGAGAGAAAATTGAGCAGAGAGGCAGTATGGAGTGTGGGGGTCTTGCTGACACAGGCTGGAGGGGGACTGGGGTTTTCCTTCTCAGTCAAAGCTACACCCTAAATTATAATATTGTTCTTTGGTATGAACAATGGATATTTTCTCCATCTTAAGTTGGGTGCAGCTAAAAGCATCTTTAGACAAGTTGGCTCTCTTAATTGACATATAATTTGAAATCGAAGTAAGAACAGTATGTTTGAAGCCTACGACTGAATCCTGATGCTGTCACTGCTGACTTTGGAGTGAGCAGCATCTCTGTTCTCATGAAAGGGCAGCAGGGCCGCTGACAATGGCCATCCCAGTAAGTTTCAGGAACTGACCTGCCTTGGCCTGTGCTGGCATGGCCCCTGTGAGCAGCCTGCCTCTGGCCAGACATGGCTGAATTTCTTCCTGCTACTCCCGGGAGCACAAAGTGTGCTATGAGAACATATAATGCAGGAGATCTACCTGGTGTAATTAATTTCTAGTTCCTAGTTTGTTATTTTTTTTATATTGGGTCTTGGTCTCCTCAAGAAGGATGCTTTCGGGGTAATTCATCTACTCATCCATCCACCCATCTCCCTATTCATCTGTCCCTCATCCATCCACCTATTCATCTATCCATTCATCCATCCATTTGTCCATTCGTCCATCCTTCCACTCATCCACCCATCCACTCAACTTCCCACCCATCCAAATATTTATGGAGCATTTACTGTGTGTCAGGTGTTATCCAAAACGGTTGCTGCCCCAAGAAGCCCAAAGTACAGAAGGAACAAAAGATAAGTAAGTTGCTAATCATCACAGAGCAGGATACTCTCATTCATTATGTAGAATTTAAATAGGTGCAACCCCTGTGCAGGGCAGCATGACAACATTAACACTACAGATTCCCCTTGACCCAGCAATTCCACTTGTAGAAAGTTAACCTGTGGCTACTCATCCACGTACAAAATGACTCGTGTACTAGATTATTCATTTCAGCATTATTTGTAGTAATGAAAGTTTCCAAAGTTCCATCACCCAAATGACCAAGAGTAGGAGACCGATTAGACAAACGACAGTATATCTATATAAGAATTTATCACGTAGCTCTTTACTTACTGATACAGAAAGATTACTAAGATTCGTTGTTAGGTTAAAGAATACACAACAGTGTGCATATTAATATTTTTCCACATGTACTGAAAGAGAAAATAACATGTGTGTGTATAGCATTTGCCTGCAGGCCGTTTCAATGCACACAGAGGCTCTTTCTAGAGAATTCACACCTTGAGGTGACCCTCAACCAATAAGGGATTGGCTTTGGATAAATACCCCAGGTCCCTCACCCCTCGCTGGAGACAACTGAGAAACCTGGTCTACACTGCCTTCCAGGAGTCCCAGAGGGACTTAATTACCCATGGTGGTAACCTGCTCATTCACATACGCTTGGATTTCCTCCCCTCTCTGTCTCACTTCCTCACTCTCTGACCATGCTGCCTAGGATAATCTCCCCAACAAATTGGTTACGCCCAAATATTTACCTTGAGGTCTGCTTTTGAGGAAACCCAAACTAAGACAATGTAATTGCTTACTGTAGAGGTTGAAAGTAGAACCACTGGGAACCTCTGGGGAGGGAACTGGGCGAGTGCGGGCAGGAGTGTCAAAGGGAATTTTCATCATAGAACTTTTGATACGTCTTTAAATGTCTAATGTAATGCATTATCTACTGAAAAGTAATTTCCCAATGACATCAACTGATAAATGATACAATTAGGGAAGCACAAAGGACTCTGGGAGCACAGATAGGCCATGTAGAAAAACCCAAACTCAGCCAGTGAACATAAACAGTGAGCCATGGGCTCTGGAACCTGGCTACGCAGGCACAAATCCTGGCTCCACCACTTGCACGTTGTGTGACAGGCTGAGTTTCTTGAATTCTGTGCCTCAGTTTCCTCGTCTGTGCAAACTGAGATGATAATCATGGTACTTATTTCATAGGGTTGTTGTGAGGGTTAAACACATTAAGGTATGTCCCTTAGTCCTTTTGGGCTGCTATAACCGGTATACCACAGACTGGAAGACTTATCAACAGCAGAAATTTATTTCTCACAGCTCTGGAGGCTGGAAGTCTGAGATCTGGGTACCAGCACGGTTGGGTGAGGGTCCTCTTCCGGGTCGCAGACTTCTCTCTGTGTCCTCACATGGCAGAAGGGGCTATGGAGCTCTCTAGGATCTCTTTTATAAGTGCACTAAATCTATTCACCCTTATGACCTGATCACTTCCCCGAGGCCTCACCTCCTAAAACCATCACCTTTGGGGTTTAAGATTTCAACATGTAGAGTCTGAGGGGACACAAACATTCAGACCATAGCAATGTGTAAAGCACTAGTATAGCTCACTGACAGTGCTCCCTATGTGTTAGCTGTTTGTTGCATTCAGCTGTGTTGTTTGATCTTGGCCAAATCCATATTCCTCCCTGGGAAATTTTCGTATTAGGTATTCTTCTCCCAGCAGCCACTCAAATTTCTTCATTCTGCACATTTTCTACTTCCAGGAGGAGAAAGCAAAGATCCCTTTGGAAACTTCTGGATGGGTTTGCACCATCATCAGAGCTGCATGATGGTTGGGGAGAGCCTCACAGATCCATCAAGGACAGTAAAAGTTCCAGGAACCAACCAGAAGCCAAGGTAAGTTGAGGAGAAGAATCCACATTTGGGCCCCAAATTTTACCAGGCAGCAGTTTTGAAAAGAAGCTAAGGATGTGCAGTGGAGAGAGAAATGCAATCGGCTTTGCTTTATGTCTTCTTACAGTTTTTACGTCTGTGTTGGAATTAGCTTCCTTCTTCCCTCTCTCTCACTTGAAGAGAACTAAACTCTGATAGTTAAGCTCAGAGTGAGCTGGACGGTCCACTATGTCACATAAGTACATTTCCAATTCTTGGTTCTGTTGTTTAAAGCAGTGCGATTATTGTACTCAGTAATATATTTCTTTGCTTGCCGGTGCCTCCTAGACCTGAAAGCATAAAAAAAATGCTTTAATAAACATTCGTATATTGCTTCCTTTGAAGCTGGGAGACTAATCTTGGGGATTGTAGAGTGGCTGGGGTTCGGGATATTTTAATGAATTATTACCTAATATTTCTTTTCTTGTGACACATATGTGATTAGTATATGTCTGCTCACTGATTAACTTTGTTTATTTACTAATTAAGTTTAGAATCAGCTGTCTTATGGTTATAGAAATAATTGTTTGATTAACGTGTGGGAATTTACATTTTCATTATGCTCCTGTGTAACTTCTGTCCCAATTAGACGCAACACCCCATGCCGATCTGGGGCGCCGGCATTGCAATTTTCACCCATTAAGGAATAACAGTTATATTGATTGGTGATAATTGGGTGCAGATAGTAAATACACATTAGCAAAATTTAAATTATATCCAACTGGTTCTTTCAATTTGCTTCTAGAGTAACAAAGTTGTAGAGATGGCCACCCGTGGTTTGGACAGAGTACGACCTCACACAATGGCTGATGCTCTTTTTGATCAGTAAGTTCCATGAAATTTCAAGAAGAGCTGTAGAAATCAGCCATCTTCTGGTATTTGATATCTGAGCTTGCAAGTATGTCCTTGAAGTTCTCTCTAGGCACCTCACCTGCCTCTCCCTAGTCCCCCCCGTCAAGAACACCCAGTGGCTCCCCATTGCCTGCCATTCTAGGTTTAAACATGCTGGCTGGTGCCCAACGATGTTCAAAATACAATTCCTTACTATCCATCCATTTATGATGGGCTTTCTGATGTGAACAGAGACCCACTCAGGGTATCTCAGGAAACAAGCAGGATTCACTATAAGGACATGTGTGGAGTGGAAGCACACCCAGGAAACCCATGGAGATAGGTAACTCAGGGCATTTCCACCTGTCTCCGTTTCTCTCTCTGTCTGGCTGTCTTTCTCTTTGTCTCTGTCTCTCCATCTCTACCTTCATCTCCAGTGTGCGTCTCTTCCTTTACGCACATCTATTCAAGTCTCCTATCTCACCACCAACCAGTTTCCCACCCTCCTCGTTTTCCCCTCTCCCTCACAAGCAGCCTGCGCAGCCTTGGTTTTGCTCTGTTTCTGACTCAACTCCACCTTCAGCGCATCACCTTCAGCCCCTCACCAGTGCCTTCAATCATCTATTTCTCTCATTTCCAAATCCTGAGGGAGGAAAGTGGCCTTTGGACTTTGCCATGTGTCATTCACCTTCCACTCTCGCATTATTTGCCATTGACCTACCAGTGGGCTAAATTTTACTTAATACATTAAAGAACAAAAAAAAAATTCTTTGTGTATTTTAATATTATGTATCATAAAGGAAACTTTTAATGAGTACCATAAATGGGGAGCGAGCATTTTCCTGATATACATTAAAATAAAAGCATAACAATTAAAAAAAATTTCAAGTCATATATCTGCCACCAGTTGTATATACATCCTATCCCCCTAGAAGCACTGGTCTAGCTGCTCATTCCTTTGAAGCTGCCACCACAGATGTTATTTGCCAGCAGCCTCAGGATTGGTAACCCTTAAGTCATGTGCCCATCTCTGTCCAATCAGCTGTGACTAGGGTGAGGGCGTGGTCATGTGATCTAGAACAGAGTCCTGTGGGTACCAGGCTTCCCTCAAGAGACCCAGTAGGCTGACTAAGCAATAAGTGACCCTCAAGGTACTTCTCGTGGTTAGGTTTCAAGCCAAATCCTCTACACACAAGATCACAGTTCATAGCAACTCCATGTGGAGGGCTTTAGTAGCCCCGTTTCTCTGTCCTTCAAAACCTAGCAGGGAAGAATAAACCCCTAAGTGTCCAAGGGAAGCTCGACTCCAGGCCCTGGCAAGATGCGGCTCTGTTTGGGACCATTCACAGACAGTTCCATCGAGAGCTGCATCTCTTTGCCCCGGAAGCCAAATTCAGCTCCAATGGCCTCTGAAAATGGAACTCCTCCTCCCCAGATTCCTGAAAGGTGGAACTGCAGTCAACCAGGCCATTAGCCGGCTGCCAGCGAGACTTTTTGCTGAGCCAGAGGAGAACCTTTTGGGGAGTGATGAAAATGCTAGGAGAACTGCCTCATGCAGAGAGAGGCCTCCATTCCTGATTGCTGATGATCACGCCATCAGATTGTAGCAGACCGGGGTGCTGCAGAGAGGTGAGGCAGGATGGCTCTGGCTGCAGAACTTGCTGTGTTCCCTCCATCTGCAGCTGGGCTGACCTCAGTGCAGCTCTCTGTCCATTGCATTTAATCCACCCCCGCTCTGAGTGATACGCTGAGGGTATTTCTTACCCACCTCTTGCTTCTCCCCACCTCAGCACAGTACCCAAATTTTTTAAAAAAGTGATCCTTTGTGAAAGGAGCTGAAAATACAGCACACTGTCTGCTTCAGAGGGAAGAACTGTAGCTAGGATGTTGGCTGCTGGTGCCCTGAAACAGTGCCTGATGCGTGCTAGGTCCTCCGTTATGATTTGCAAATGGATGGATGAGACAGAGTGGAAGGTGT
Source organism: Globicephala melas (assembly GCF_963455315.2). Taxonomy (NCBI): domain Eukaryota; kingdom Metazoa; phylum Chordata; class Mammalia; order Artiodactyla; family Delphinidae; genus Globicephala; species Globicephala melas. Next base: position 71,282,047 of record NC_083326.1, read on the forward strand.
GGCTGGACTGAGCAGAGTAGGAGTCCAAAATGGAACAAGAACCACACTGAGTGTCTTTTCTGATGGGGTCAAAAATATCGGCTTCCCCTGAAGGAAACTGGAATCGTTTTTAGTTCCGGCAGAATTCTCTCTTGGAGACTTGGCCAAGAAATTTATTGTATAATGTAGTTTTCTAAGAGGAAGAAACTCCTGCCTTCCTAAGTGTAGCTCACAGTGGTCCCCAGGCCACACTCCCCAAGGGGGCAGGTGCTTGGCCCTGCCCAGTGTGGAGTGCAGGTTAGGGGGACAGGTTTTGAAGTCAGACTGCCTAGGCTTGACATGAGCTGACTGTGTGACACTGGACCACATGGTCAGTGTGGACAGAGTATTGGAGATGGAGCAGTGGAGGGGTAGGAAAGAATGTTCTATCCTGGTTTGAATCTAGCCTTAGATCAATGCAGGTGAGGCTGGTGGGCAATTTCCTTACCTGTTAAAAATTACAGGATTGGAGTGAGTGCAGATCTCAAGAACAGCACAGTCCAATAGAAATATTTTACAAGCCACAAGTGTAACCTTAAATTTTCTTGTAGCCATATTAAAAATGAGAGCGAGAGAGAGAGAGAAGAAGAAGAAGAAATAGGTGAGATTAATTTCAGTAATATATTTTATGTAACTCAATATATCAAAAGCATTATATATTCAATATATAATCAACATAAAGGATTATTAGTGTAATATTTTACGTTCTTCCTTTCCTACTGAGTCTTCAAAATCGGGTGTGCATTTTACATCTTACAGCACATCTCAGTTTGGACTGGCTACATTTCAAGTATCATTAGTCACATGTGGCCAGAGGCTGTACTGGCAGCACAACTGCAGGGCTTCTCAGGTCTTGTATTTAGATTGTGGGATTTTAAGGTGGACTGTGCTTTTATTGCAGCAAGAGGGATAGAGGTCAAATACAGGAGAGATTCGTGTGTGTGGAGGGGTGCCGATTGGGGCACTGAGGGAGGCTGTGGAATCACTAAGCCACTGGATTCCGACAGAGCTGGGTTCAAATCCTGGTTCTGCCACTTACTGGCTGAGAGTCCTTGGGCAAGCCACTTTATCCTTTTAAGCCTGAATTTCCTCATGTGTAAGTTAGTTATGACCTTAGGGGAGTCATGCAGATTAAATAAGAAAATATATGTAAAGCACTTAGCTCAGTACATGGCATAGTTTACATACTTAATTATGACAGATATTATTCCATTGTGGCAAAATTAAAACCAAAATCACATACATTGGAGAAAAATGGGGTTTTTTCCCCTTTTTCTCTCTGTAGGACAAGAGTTGTGTAAAGGTTCTAGCCTTTAGAAAAGAATGGAAAATTTGTGGTAGTAGACCCTTATTCCCCATCATATGTTGTGACAGACATCACTAATCAATCATAGCTTCTGTCCATCTGAGTCCTGATTAAACCTCAGGAGCCTTCTCAACACAGACAGTTGCTACCCATCAATCTCGACCGGCAAGCAGATGAAATGTATGTGCCATCCCTGCCTTAGCTCATTAGCATTGTGTGACAGAAGGCAGATGTCAGAGCCCCAGGAGGCATTACTAAAAAATGACCAAAAACAGGGGAGAGAGAGAAAGAATGAGAGCACGAGAAAAGGCTAGCAGGGACTTAAAGTGACCAGTCAGAGATGGGACTTTTTCCTGTCTGAGTGTTTCTTCCGTCTTGGAGTCAGGGTATCTGAATCTAAACATGGTTCCTCTCTGAATCCTGCGCTGGCTGGAGCCTTGGGTACCAGAAGTCTCTCTGGAGTGCCTTCCAGGGCCATGCCTCTGAGCTGGGGTCGAACCCTGGCTATTTCATCCAGGGAGGCGAGTTCAGTTAGAATTCCAAGGGCCCAATTTATCTTGTGCTGAGCTGCCAGCTGGTAATGAATGGCCGGCAGTTTCACCAACAGCCCTGCTTCCCGATCATCACTCTTGCTCAGCCCCTCGGGCACCGAGGGTCTCACACGGGGGTGTGCTAGATCCAGCCCATCCATCCCCCGCCCATGGAGGGAACATCTTCCTGCACCAGCCCCGGGGCTTCTCTCACAAAGATGAGGGATTGAGAGCCAAGTTGACACTCCTTCCCCCAGGAGACGATGCAGCAGAACCAAGAGGAGGTTTAAGACAAATGCAAAGAAAACAGGTCCATCCATCTTTCCTTCCTTTCTTTATTCACTCAACAAATATTTGCAGGGGCCCAGAGCAGTTTCTTAGGACCTGGAGAGGAGGTTGTAAAGATGCATGGGGCCTGGTTTCTGCCCTCAGAGTGTACAGGACACAGGGGAGGCTATGGCAAGTCTGTCAATAACTTGATAAATGTAATGACAGCTAAGGGAGGTCACATCACGTCACCCTCTGCTGGAAATCCTACAAGCCTTCTTGAGGCCTTTGAATAAAATTCTATCTCCTGACCTTGGCTTATAAGGCCTGATATATTGGGCCCCGCCTACCTCTTGGACCTCACCTTGACCTGCTGCCCTGTGCCTGTTGCCTACTCTGTTCCAGCTACAATGGCCAAAAGGTTCCCAGTCCCTCCACAGTTCCTGCTTCGGGGCCTTTGCACAGCCGTTCCTCCTGCCTGCAGTGCCCGCCCCTGACCTCCCCTTTGTTGGCTTCTTTCCATTCAAGTCTCAGCCCTATGGCCGCTTCCCAGAGCAGCCCTCTCTGACCCCCACTGATAGTTGCATATAGGCGAGTGATGCCAAACTAGTCTCTCTGTTTCCAGAGTCCATGTTTTGCTTGTTCTTGGTAGTGTTTCTTTTATTCACTATTTGGAACCTGGCTTGCTGACTTTGCTATTTGCTAGCTGTGTGACCTTAAGCAAGTCACTACAGCTCTCTGAGCTGCCAGTTTCGTCATCTGCAAAATGGGGCTAATAATAACTACCTAACTTAGAGACTTACTGTAAGGATGAAACGAGATAGTACAGGCAAAGAGCACAATGCTCGGCACATGGAAAGAGCTCAGTAAATATTAGCTACTCTTACTAGTCTGTCTGTGGAGCTAATTGGGAATGAATATGACTCTTGTTCACAGAGTGGGGAGTGCTCAACTGGCCTGTCTTGTTAGTCTCTTTGTCAACCACCCTGCAACTGGAATTTTTCTCTTTTGCCCTTCAAATGCATCTACTCTGAGGATTCCCTCCAGCCTCCTGCTGGCTGCAAAAATCCAACAGGAATCTGCTTCTGCAGGGGCTGGCTTCCCATCTGGCTCTAATCACCCGCCTGCCACCCAAAGCATGAGCACCTCACGAATTAGGGAAATCAGAGGCAGCCACTTCAGACAGTACGCAGGCAGCAGGATGCCAAGTGGTGGCAGAACCACTTGCTGAAGCTGAAATTAACAAGCTTCTTGGGTTGAATGTTTTAATTAAAAAAATGCTAGAGAATTATTTCCTTAATTCAGAGCCTTCTTAGTAATCACTTTCCCCTGCTTTGCCCTGAGACTATCTACAGCTCATTTAATGGATGGTCTCAGCAGCCTGAGTTGCACAGGACCAGTAGCTGGAATTTCAGGCTGTCAGATGGGGTGGGTGCTCTTCAAGACTCCATTCTGGCGTCCCAGACCTCTTCATGCTGCGTGTTGCCTTTGGTCCACTGAATTAGGTGAATGGCTTAGTTGACTCCGGCTGCCATTACAGAATACCCTAGACTGGTGGCTGAAACCACAGAAATTTGTTTTCTCACAGCTCTGGAGGCTGCAAGTCCAAGATCAAAGTGCTGGTAAGTCTGCTCTTTTCTGAGGTCTCCCCCCTAGACTTGCAGATGGACATCTTCTGGCGGGGTCCTTACATGGTCATGCCTTGGTCTGTGTCCTATCCTGTTCTTATAAGGACACCAGTCATATTGGATTAGGGCCCACCCTAGTGACCTCATTTTTGCCTTAATCACCTCTTTAAAGGCCTTATCTCCAGAAATTCCCTGGCGGTCCAGTGGTTAGGACTCCATGCTTTCACTGCCAAGGGAGTGGGTTCAATTCCTGGTTGGGAAACTAAGATCCCACAAGGCACATGGTGTGGCCAAAAAAAAAAAAAAAAAAAAGACCTTACCTCCAAATGCAGTCACATTCGGAGGTACTGGGGGTCAGGACGTCAACATAGGAATTTGAGGGGGACACAATTCAGCCCATAACAGCGGTCTTTCTTTTTGCTTCCACAGCGCCCCCCCCCCACCCCGCCCCGTCCCGGCCATACCTTCTTCTAGCTCAGAAATGATCACACTCTACTGTGATGGCCTGGATAGTTCTCTTTCTCTCTAAATTGTACATTTGTGAGGGCAGGATCCCATTTTTTTCCCCACTAGGGTATCCCCACAATACTTAGGACACTGCCTGTACACAGTAAATACTCAACAAATATTTATAAAGCCCGTGAATGTATTTGCCATCTTGGCCAGCCTTAGAATTAAGTGAGGGGAAAAAGAAGGAAGAGCACCCACCCCATATACTCAGTTTGAGGCTGACCTGTGGCTGGGTCTGGTGGGATGCTGCCGCATGGCTACGCCACCATACCCAGTTTCTCCTTTGAGGCATCACCTGTAGGTTTTTTTCTCTTCTTCAGCTGGTCACCCCACCCTCCTCATTCTACCGTCTCATCAGCTAGACCAGTGTGGTGAATATATCCAACAATACCCACCAACTCTGCTGCAGGTGGCCGACCCAGCTTTCTCCAACTGTAAACATCCTAGACAGATCAATAAAGGTCCCTTTCTTAGTGGCTGGGAAAAAAAAAAAAAAAAAAGGAGCAGTTTATCTTGTCTGGGGTGAGTCATCCTGCTTTAAAGGTTAGGGTGGAAGTGAAGACATCTATATTGTTTCATGTCCAACGTTGGCAAATCAAGTGATATTTTCTTAATGACTTTGCGTGAACATCTCAGATATGACTACTTTTTTTCCCTCATTGATCTTCTTGCCAGCTGCCGTCACCCTTTAATTGTAAGTCTCCTGCCCCTCCCTGCTCCTAGCCTCTCTGACAAATAGATAATAATGATCTGTAAACAAACATGTACATACACCACGGGAGCAACTCTTGAAAAGAACTCAGCATGGCAGGCAGAGCAGAAAAGCGTTGAAGCCACTCAGACCCCAAATAGAATCATGGCTCTGCCCTTTCTACAACAGTGCCATCCGATAGAGCATTTGGTGGGGATGGGAATGTTCCATATCTGTGCTGTCCAGTATGGTAGCCACTAGCCACATGTGGCAAATGAGCACTTGAAATGTGGTTAGTGCTACTGAGGAACTGGATTTTTAATTTATTTTAATCTAAATAGTGGCAGGTAGCAAGCAGCAAGTGTCACGATCAGTGCAATTTTAGAGGCCAGTCATGTCACCTCTCTGAGCCTCGACTTGCTCCCCTGTAAAATGGAAATAATAATCTCTACTGCATGAGTACAACACTAGCTGCTTTAACTAGCAGGTTCCATGGCACAGTGGCTCCAAGACATCAGACATCTACTTCTTGCCTGTGTAATAGTCTAGGGCATGTCTCTTCCAAGGGACATTCAGGAATTCAGGATGACGGGCTCTGTGACCTCCCACACATAGTCGCTCCAGTTACCCCAGCACAGTCAGCAAAAGGGGGAAAATAGCAGAATTTTAAGACTAAGGATTTTATCTTAAGCAATTAAATCAGGAGTTGTAACATCATTTCCACTCTCCTGACTTTTAGTAAAAACTCACTCGCATTGCCAAGCATAACTGCAAGAGGAGCTGAGAAATTTAGTCTCTAGCTAGGCAGCTATGTCCCAACTAAAACTCTCTTGCTATGGGATAAGGAAAGAACACATTTTGGAGGACAGATAACTGCATCCATTGCGCCCACTTTGCAGGGATGTTGTAAGGGTTAAATGATATTAGGTATGTAACACAGCACTTGTGTATCAGTCAGCTTTTGCTGTGAAAGGAAACAACCTTTACACTTAGTGTCTTAGGACAACACGTAGATCCTAGAACCACCAATTTAGCTCACAATTTGGGCTGGGTTCACTTGAGTGTTTCTAGTCTCAGCTGATCTCAGCTTATTCATGCCATTTCAGTCCATTGCTGGGTGGTTTGGATTGATGGAGGAACTGGCTGATCTAGGATGGTCCCAGCTGGACTATCTTGTCTCTGCTTTACTTAAATTCTTATCCTGCAGTTGGTTAATGACAGGGTTCTGAGATAGTGAGGGGACATGCCCAAGGCCTTTTGGGGCTTAGGATTGGAACTGGCACCCAGTCATTTCTGCCACGTCTTGTTGACCAAGATGTGTTCACAAATAACAGGGCCAATCAAACTTCAGGGGCAGGAAAATACACTCTGTCTCTTGATTGGAGGCGATGCCAAGTCGTATTACCAAGGGTTATAGATACAGGGAGGGAAATAATTAGAGCCATTTTTTGGGCAAACAGTCTACCATAATTTGGCACACAGTCCATTCAACACATGATGATATAATAATATTATTAACCCATGAAGGCAAATGTATTTTTCTATATTCTCCATTCATTTATTCATTAAAAAAAGTATTGAGTATTTACTATGGGTCCAGCTCTGTGCTAAAGACAGTAACTGGCTTTGGTGTGTTGGGCATTGAACTGCTACCAAGAAGTCAAGTTAATTTTTTTTTAACATCTTTATTGGAGTATGATTGCTTTACAGTGTTGTGTTAGTTTCTGCTGTATAACAAAGTGAGTCAACTATATGTATACATATATCCCCATATCCCCTCCCTCTTGCGTCTCCCTCCCACCCTCCTTATCCCACCCCTCTAGGTGGTGGCAAAGCACCGAGCTGATCGCCCTGTGCCATGCAGCTGCTTCCCACTAGCTATCTATTTTACATTTGGTAGTGTATATATGGCCATGCCACTCTCTTACTTCATCCCAGCTTACCCTTCCCCCTCCCCATGTCCTCAAGTCCATTCTCTTAATTTTTGTGTCATAAAAAGAGAACAGATAAACTTCAGAATAGATGCTGGTTCTCCACCTCTCAGCCCTTGACTGGTGCCCAGCATTCTCTTGTCATTTCCCCGGTACCTCTGATGAAAAGGTGCCTTGTTAACTGTGACCCCCGCTGTTTTGACTATGGTGTGGTCATCTCTCTGAGCCTGGGTGAATTATCAATGAGGTTTGTAACCGCTTGTGGTTTTGTCTGCCGGAGGGAAGCACTTTGAGATGAACCTGGATGGATCCAGCAGGAACTGACAGAAGCCTTTGGAAAGAGAGAATAAACAGCCCACTTATTCAGAGGGCTATAAAAGGAATCCTTCTTGCTTCTGCGTAAAATGACTTGTCTTGCCTGCAAGATGAATCAGAAGCATAAAGGGTGATGAATGAGAGTGATTTCCAAAGCACTGGGAAATATCGTGGGCCCCACAGCGAAGTCACATCTGGTGACTGCAAGATACATCTTGTGCCCAATGATATCCATCTCTGTCTCTCCCCAGGTACCTGTAGCCTTGCTCCCACTATCTTGCTATCAAAACCAGCATTCCTTTGCAGCTGAAAACCTTGTTGGGGACATGCTCTCTGGACCTGACAACTCCCAAACAAAAATAAAATGCAAATTGAAGACTGAAATGCCCAAGATAGGGGATCCTAGAAAGATAAGCACTACCGGCTCTTGTCTTCTCCTGCCTTGCCTCTCTCTTGCTTTGAGCATCAGTGACTTATAAAAGAAGCAGACGGGGACCATTTGCACCAGAAAAAAAACCTCCTTGGGAAGTTTGCTCCCTCCAACATTTTGTTATGAAAAGTTTCAAACATATAGCAAAACTGAAAGAATTTTATTTATTTATTTATTTATTTGCTTTGTCACTTATCTGTCAATCAACCAGCCTTCTTATTTTTCTGATACTTTTCAAACTAAATTGTGGTCATCAGCATACTTTGGCAGGGGATTTTGAAGACCACAGATGTCAGGAACCCACAGCCAGGTCCTTGAATCACTATCCAGGAGATCTGCATTTTAAATAATTTTAACCCCATTTTGTTAGAGAGAAAACTGAAGCACAGAGCTGAGAGACAGGACCTGTCCAAGACCACATAGCAAGTAAGTGCTGAAGCTGGGATTTAAACTCACTCAGGGCCTTTTATACTCAGCCTGTGCTCTGCCCTTTCTGGTACAGAGGCTGCCTGTAAGGTCTGCTCTTTCTTATGGCCCAGAACTGCCTGTGTAGGTGTAGGAGGAGCTCAGTGACTGTGTCTCTGACTTTTCCTTAGCACTTCTGTTTAGAGGGTGGGACTTCAGCCAGACCAAGACATAGAGCGTGTGGTCAGGACAAGGGTTCCAGCTTTCCTAGCAGCCACTGAACCACAAGTTATTGAACCTCTTGAAATCTGTAAAATGGGCATAACAATGGTTCCTGACTCGTGAGTTTAATGAGATCATTCATGGAAATGTGTGAGTGCTGAAAAGAATTAGCTTTTATGAAGATATTTGTTAATAAGTGTACTCTTATCAATCTTAGTCTATAAACTCAGGCGAGCATAAAAATGTAACTTAATTTTTTTCCTCTAGTAAACTCAGTTTTATTTTGAGCCCCTGTTTTACATCAGCTTCTTCAGAAACGGACCCTAAGTTGAGGATGTATGTAAAAGTGACGTACAAGGAAGTGGTCTCAGGAAAATCTGATCAAGGAGTAGGCTAGTTAGACTCTCAAGGGAAAGGGTCAAGCCAGGTCCCATGGAGGGTAACCTTCACTGAGTACCACAGGGCCCTGGGGACAGTAATGGCCACACATCAGAATGTTCCAGATTGGGGGCATGGAAGCTGAAAGGCTTGTATCTCCTTCTCCCTGTACTCATCAGCACTAGTTAAGGGCTGTACTGGGGAATGTGAGCACCTGGGCATTTTGGGCTCTCTAGGTGGGCAGAGCCAAGGGGGCTCTGGAAGCCTGGGGGCAGCCCTGCCACAAAGAGATGTAGGTGCTGGCCATAGGGCGTCAAAGCACACGGGGAGACCGTGCGCATGAAAATGGCAAAGGGTCCGAGGGACGTAGGTGGGGTCCTGATAGCGTCAGCTACAGACCCCATTCTGCCTCAGAGCAGAAATCTAGACTAGGTCTAATTGGGGTTTCCCTGGGGGACATTCATAGTAACAAAGTGTGGCAGTGAGATGGGGATCAGATCCTTCTGTTCTAGTCTATTCCCCCCGGCCTGTGTGCTCTTCATGCCTCTGCCCATCTAGGTCACTGCTGAATGAGTCTGAATTTCTGACCAAAATGTCCTCTCGGGTCCTCAGCTTAGTCTGTAGGAGCCCTTCTGCGGCTTTCATACCACTCTGGGATTCAGGAGACTCAGTCTCCAGGACCCACTTCGGCACCTGGATTACTCTTCTGCTTCCACGCTGCACTTTGGCACAGGAGTCTGAGAAGGATGGGTCTCAGGTTCACAGGTCAGACGTACCCATGCTGGGCACTGAGAGCTGTGAGGTCTTACCTTTTCCCCTCCTCAGGTTACACCCAAGGGAAGGGCTGGGGCAGGTGCCTGCTGCTCTCAGATGCCCCAATCTACCCGGCATCCTTCATTGCTCCCCAAATTAACCTGGGAGTCAGGTGGGTGAGAAACAGAGTTCTTTCTCAGAGTCCTAATAATATCTGAGCATTTTGGTTCTTATTCTCTAATTCCTCGATTCCAGGGCAGCTTTTCTAAGAATAGGATATCTTGTTCTTACTAAACATTCTCCCAAATATTTTATCGGCTGCCCAAGAGTGCTTCTTACACTTTACATCAGAATCAGCTGGGGAACTTACTAAAACTTCAGCTTTGCTTAGGTCAAATCCCCAGAGATTCTGATTCAGGAGAAAGACTTCAAAACTCACAAGCCAGGAACCTGATTGCTTAATTATGTCTACTCTTCTGTGTCAATTCTTTCTCAGGCAGAGATGCCCTGACAGCCACTTGCTGCCTGAATGGGGAAAAAGGATGAGCTGTAAGGAAAACAACTCCAGTCAATACTCCAGAACGTTATGCTACTGCACAAGGCTTTATTCTAACTTGTGAAGCCCTTTTAAAAATTATCATAAACTCTTTGTTTCGTCTCTATGTGCCTCCTTACTTCCAGCTACGTTCCTCATTATACAGACACCCCCTTGTGATCTTTGTATTTTGATGTGGCTTTTTCTTTCCCTTCTGCAGCAGCTTCTTTGCCGAATCCTCCCCACTGGATATTTTTTCTTTATGATAGTTATGGGGTTAGACAAAAATCCACTTAGCTGTGGGTTCTTCCTAAAATTCATACTGAACGCTTGTGTAAAAGAGACCACTTGCTCTGAGGGAAGGAGTCAGCTGAACGCTGTGGTCAAGAATGTAGATTCTGGGGCTGATACTCTGTCTCCGCCTCTTTCTACCTGTATGATTTCCTTTCACTTATTTCACTCTGTAAAATAAGATGGTAATAGCACCTACTTCTAGGGTTTTGCAGAGCTTTAATAAGATATGGTATGTTAATATAAATAAGAATGAGATATGGTATGCTCTCTTACAACAGAGCCTGGTGCATTGCAAGTTTTCTAATAAGTATTTGCTATGTTGTTATTATTATTGTTAGTTCAGAAACAATATTCCTTATTGCTTTCCCCCTACTTTTATTCATCAAATTTTTTGAGTATGTATCTCACCTATTTAACAAGGCAGTGAGCTCTTGGAGGCAGCCAGACTGCTTGGGATTAGATCCTGAATTTATCCCTCCTCAGCTCTGTGACCTTGGGAGAGCCCCTTCACCTTCCTGAGCCTCCGTTTCCTCTCCTGAAGTAATGGGAATAATAATAGAACCAACCCTGCAATATTGTTTGTATATGTGCAACTTGCTGGAACATAGTAAGGACTAAATAAATGTTAGCTAGCATTGTTGTTACAGGTACAGGCATTACTAATGCTATCCCACTGAAAGCTGAGCTCACAGATTTTGTTCAATAAATGCTGGTTGGTTGACAGGTGACCCCCTTCCATGTCAGACAACCAATGACACTCCAATCAGAGGGTTTCTTCTTACTAGGAAGGAGCATGGGCCCTGCCGTAATACATAAAGCAGCAGCTCCAACATCCACTCAGGCTGATCTAGGAACAAGAACACGGGGTGGAAACAGACACTGAAATACGATGCTCCCGGCCCAATAAAATTGTCAGATGGGTCTACCCTGACCAAGTGCCTGATTAAGCGAATCTAAGTGTAGCTGTAGTTTACTCCACGGCACCACTGATGAGCGGGGAATCGATGGATAGTCTGAGCTGCAAGCAGAGGCGGTGCAGCGAGGTGAGGGCATTCAGGCAGGCCTCCGCTGGCAGAAAAAATCAATGATGTCTCCAGGACTGCCTGGCAAGAGGGCCATAAATCATGATGGTAATCGATGGCTTGGGGTGGACAACCCTGAGGCAGATGTGAGGGCTCCAGAGGAGGTGGAAGGACCCAGGTCCCAGGGGCGTTATATCGAATAGGCCAAACAGCCCCAAACCTGGCTCCGCCGTTTCTAACTGTGTGACCTTGGGCAAGTCACTTAACCTTGCAGGAACCATTTATGCATCTACAGAAATGGGGGTATTAATACTTCACAGGGCTAGAGATGCAGACTGACTCCCCCCGTACACGATGGCAGCTGCATGTCGCTACTGAGCACTTGAAATGCAGCAGATCCAAAATGAGATGTGTCATAAGTATGAAAGGTCACATTAGAATTCAAAGACTTAGTATGATAAAACGAATGGGAAGTTATCTCATTAATGCTTTTTTGTATCGATTGCATGTTGAAATAATAACATTTTGGATATATTGGGTTAAATAATATATATCATTAAATGTAATTTCACCTGCTTATTTTTATTTTTTTTAAATGTGGCTACTAGATAAAATGAATGTAAAATATCTCCTTAGTTTTTTTACACTGAACACATGTTGGAATGGTAATATTTGGAGTATACTGGGATAGATGAACTAGCACACTAAAATTAATTTCACTTGTTTCTTTTTACTTCTTTTAAAAATGTGGCTACAAGAAGTCTGAAAGTACATATGGGACTCTCACTGTATTTCTATTGGAATGACACTGGTCTAGTTTCTTCTAAGTTTTTGCTTCATGAAATTTGATGGATTGCTGTGCTGTCCTGGACAGATCACTTCTTCCTCCCTGAGTCTCAGTTTCCTCACCTTTCAGAAGGAAAGGATAATCACAGTTAATATTTATTGAACCTTCACCACGTACCAGGTACAGGCAGACTTCCTTTTATGGCGCTTCACCTTATTGCCCTTTGCCGATACTGCGTTTTTTACAAATTGAAGCTTTGTGGCAGCCCAGTGTTGAGCAAGTCTGTTGGCACCATTTTTCCAATAGCATCTGCTCACTTAGCGTCTCTGTGCCATGTAGGGAAGGGGAATAAAAGAGTACGGCTCCCGTTTAATTAAGTGCATACTCCTGTGCCAGGTCCCAAGTGAACACTGAACCTGCATTACCTCATTCAGTCTTCACGAGGACCTAGGAGGTAGGGTACCAAAACAAGCTTCTGTTGCCAGATGTGGAAACTGAGGGTGGGAGGAGCCAGGTGTATCTGGGTCCCCACACCCCATGACCTCACCTGTTCCCTGGCTGCAGATAGAACAGGGCTCTTTCTGCCCCTCAGTTCAAGCCCCCACCTCCACCCCGACGTGGGCTGCCCTGCATTCGTTAAAGCCACTTTTGGATCGTTTCTGCCCTCCAGTCGGCTTGGTAATGGCGAGAGCCTAGAGTCCTGCTCTTCATGCTCCAAACTGAATTACATCCATCAGCCTGGTGCCAGCACTGCTGTTCCTGGGGCCTTCCCAGCTTTAATTAGAATATTTTTATTTTCCCTAGGAAAGGGAGGACAGCCGATCTCAACTTCAGTAACCTTGCCAGGGGCAAGAACCTGGAACCGCGGGGCTCATTGGCCATCAGATGGAGCAGCCAGTAGGAGAGGGGGTGGAGGGCTGTGACACTGGGTTTGCACAGGGGGTCCCTCTGCCTTCTTTCTCCCACCCTCAGCAAGCTGGTGTGTTGCTAAAACTGGCAAAGAGGTAACCCAGCAGGAAATGTCTTTGAAGAGGACACATGCATGCATGCACGCTCACACACACACACACACACACACACACACACACACACACACAGCCATGAGGGACAAGGGAGTCATTTCATTAGCACATGGGCTCAAGCTGAAGTACAGCAACATCAGAAGAACAGAAGTACCTGGTGGAGAGCCTGAGAGGCGAGCGTCATGGTTCACCCCACACACTGAAGCAAAGTGGTTATAGGGCAACTCCGCCCCAGGGAAATTTAATGCAGGCTTCATATGGAATTCTTAAATTTTCTAGTAGCCATTTAAAAAAAAAAGTAAAAGGAAACCGGTGAAATTAATTTTAATAATCTCTTTTAGTTAACCCTGTACATCCAAATATTATCATGTCAACATGTATTCAATATGAAAAATTATTATGAGATGTTTCAAACGAAGTCTTCAAAATCTGGCTGCATTTTACACTCACAGCGGGCTTCCCTTGGTGGTGCAGTGGTTAAGAATCTGCCTGCCAATGCAGGGGACACGGGTTCCAGCCCTGGTCTTAGAAGATGCCACATGCCATGGAGCAACTAAGCCCGTGCACCACAACTACTGAGCCTGTGCTCTAGAGCCCGCGAGCCACAACTACTGAGCCCGCGTGCCACAGCTACTGAAGCCCGCACGCCTAGAGCCCGTGCTCCGCAACAAGAGAAGCCACCACAATGAGAAGCCCACGCACCGCAACGAAGAGTAACCCCCGCTCACCACAGCTAGAGAAAGCCCGCGCGCAGCAACGACGACCCAGTGCAGCCAAAAATAAGTAAATAAAATAAACTACACTCACAGCACATCTCAGTTGGGACTTGATCGCTTTGGTGCTCGCTTGCCGTGTATGGCTGTCATCAACTGCGCTGGAGCCTTGTGCTGCTTGGTTAGTGGCATTATCTTGGACAAGTTGTGAATCTCTCTTCCCTCACTTCCTTCGTCTGTGGGCTGTGTGATGATAACGGCTTCTAACTCACAGGCTGCTATGAGCATTAAATGAGGTAATTCACGCACTGTGTGCCTACACATTGTAGGTCCTGGCATGTCAGCTATTCAGTGATTGTTGCCATAGAATAATGATAGGTAATACGTAGGATGGTGTCATACAAACAGGGCCTTCTGCTCATTGCTTTACACTCTTCATCCGCTTTAAGCCCCATCACCATACTTTGAGGTAGAAATTATTAACATCTATGTTTTACACACACAGAAACTGAAGCTCAGAGAGGGGCTGAGTAACTCCCTCTGCTCGCAGGATGAAACCTTAAAATAGCTGGTTAGGGTGTTTGTAATCTGTCCCTCTCCACCTCCATAGCTGGCAGCAGAGTGACTCTGAGCAGCTGACCTGGATTCAAATCTTGTCGCTGCCACTTAGCAGCTTTGTGACCCTAGACAGTTTACTTCCCCCCTCTGAGCCTCAATTTCATCATCTGTGAAATGGGGGCAATTTAATCCCTAAGGTTCTTGTGAAGATTTAATGAGTTAATATATGAAGAGTGCTTGGCACAGAGTAAGTAGCGCATAAGTGTAGGCACTTTTATTCTTTTTATTAACGGCATCTTTCATCTCTGCCTATTCCCACTGTAAGCTCCAGGAGGGCTGTATTACTGCGGTCCCTTCCCCGGATGGACCACATTCTCTCTTCCTACACCATGGGTCTTTACCCAACCTGTTCCTCCTACCTGCATCACATTCCTTCCTTCCCTTATTCCTTTCTAGCTTTGCTGCCTCTTCCTCTAGGAAATCTGGACTTAGTTCCCTCCAGGGGTGTCCACTGCCAGTCCTTCTACCTCCCCACATGGCCCTGGGATGCCTGCTTATCCTCTGTCCTGGGGCAGAGGCTTCATCGGGACAGGACCATGGCTGTCATGTGCATCTTCACTCCAGCCCCCAACACAGGGCCTGGCTCAGAGAGAACGCTTGGAAATATGTATGACCTACACAGAGATCCCCCCAATCCTTGCAGAAAACGTGGGAGCTGTTCTTTCACTGCTCGGTTTAGGTTGGCTGTTGGTTCATGGCACAACTCTGTCATTTCTAGCTGTGTAGAAGGCTGAGTCCCTTCACCTCTTTGTATCCGCCCCCCTTCGCTCCCACACTGTACTCAATCAAGGCATAATTTACATACAGTGAAAGGCACAAACCTTAAGTCTACAGCCTCATTAATTTTGCCAAATGCAACCTTCTTGTATCGCTCAGATCAACTTATATAAAATAACTCCAGAAGCTTCCCTGTGCCCCTTCCTACTCAGTACCCTTTCTCCCAGAGGTGAGCATTATGCTGGTTTCTATCACCATAGTGTAACTTTGCCTGTTGAACTTCAGATCCATGAAATCCTATAGTGTATGTTCTTTCGTGACCAGCTTCTTTCACTCAGCATAATTTCTGAGATTCATGCATGCTGTCACGTACATCAGTGGTTCCTTTCTTTTTATTGCTGAGGGGTATTCCATTGTATGGGTCCATAATTATTATTTTTTAATCCATTCTCTTGTTTGTGGACATCTAGGTTGTTTCCTGTAGAGGTCTCTCTGTTTTCATTTCTCTTAGGCATTTAGGTACATCAGAGCAGCATTGCTGAGTCCTATGGTAACAGTATGTATTACTTTATTAGAAACTAACAGATTTCCAAAGTGGTTGTACCATTTTACTTTAAGTCATTACGGCTCCATTTTCTCTGCTGTAAACTGGGGATAATGCACATCCCTCTGTCATGGAGGCTTTCTAACGAGGAAGTCAGATATTTGCAGCTGAGCGGCTTAGCTCTGATCGTCGCTGTTCGCATCTCCTCTCCTGTGGGGTGATGTGCACCACTGATTGGTGTGGACGGAGAAAGGGAGGCAAGGACTCAGCTCCACAGCCAGGCTGCCATGGGGCCAGGCTGTCGGCCCTGAACAGGAGCTGGGACACCTTGGAGGTGTCTCTCCTCTCCAGCTCCTCAGTGGGATTTCATGGTCTCCCCGCCCTGTGAGGCAATTCAGATAATTATGATTATCTGCACCTCAGAGACAGAGAGGGCAGAAGACTGTCAGCCCCCAGAAAACACTGCTGCCCCACCTTGAAGAGGGACCTCCAGGTGTGGTGCCCTGGTCGCCATGAATCCCCCTGTTTTAACTGACCAGGAAGGGACATTCTAAACAAAATTCACAGCCTGTTCCCTGAGTCCTGCAGATGTGGCGTTCTTTTGGCTGCTTTGATTAAGGCTCTTCACAGTCACCATTAAAAACAACTTTTTCCTGGGGATTTGGATTCAGTTGTCAAAATGGTTCTGGTTTGAAACTCTGCATATAAAATCTAAGCCCTGAAGCCGGTGATTTTGGAGGTGTGTCTCTGTGGGTTTCTCCTGTTGGTGGAATTTCCCATCTTTATCTTTTTATATAGATTTCAAAAGGCCCAGTGGCTCAGCATCAGACAGACATCGGTTCAACCCCTGGCTCTGCCACATACTATCTGGGTGACCTTTGACAAGTCAGTGCCTCTGTCTGAGCCTCAGTTTCCCCACCTGAAAAGCAGAATTATTATTAATTCTGTGGCCAAGACCACAAGTGTTCTCCCTCCACCCAGTAGCTATTCTCCCATTTCCTTCCCTGACTTGTGTTTGGATTCATGGTCACCCAGAGTAAAAATTTCATTTCCCATCACTCCCTGCTGCTAGGGGTAGTCATGTGACTAATTCTGGCTGGGATGATGTAAGCATAAATGTCACCTGCAGCTTTCTGGAAGGACCCTAAAAGAGACAGGTGCTTTTCTTTGTCCCTTCCTCCTTCCTACTGGCTGGAATGTGGTTGTGATGCAGGAGCTCAAGAAGCTATATTGGGCCATGAGGAGAATGTCACATGCTCAAGAAGGAAGGAGCTCTAGTCATTCACACATGTCCTGAACCAACTCTCTGAACTTGTTTAACATAGGAAAGAAGTAAACTTTCTTAAGCCACTGTTCTTTTGTTTTGTGTCCTTGCAACACATTCGAATCCTAATTGATACTTGCTATTTGTAGTATTAGATGAACTAATTCCTGTAAAGATGTTAGCAGAGCGCCTGGCTCATAGTAAACACTCGGTATGTTATAGATATTTGTACTATTTTTAAGGCAAAAGCAAAAAACATGAATTGTGGTTGGGCAATCTGGCACATCATCTCTGATTTGATTTAGGTGAAAGGAGAAAATTCTAAATAGAGCTCCCTGAGCTGGTGTGTGTGTGTGTGTGTGTGTGTGTGTGTGTGTGTGTCCGTCCCCAGGGCCAATACTTCTGCCAGAACTTCATAGATGTGTGCATGGGGTCTGTTTATTCCCAGGGCTTTGGTCTGGATGGCACTGGCTCATGTCCTCAGATGACTCCTCCTCTTTCTGCATCTGGAATCCCATCTCTTCATTTCTAATCACCCTGTCTGGGGCCACAGCCTGGACACCGTGGGCTGTGTTATAATTCCGTGTCTTTTCCCCAGTGCACGGAGTGCCCCACTGACGAAATTGGCCCAAATGATCCTTTACTGCCTTTTTTTTTTTTTTTTTGCGATACGCGGGCCTCTCACCGTTGTGGCCTCTCCCGTTGCGAAGCACAGGCTCCGGACGCGGAGGCCCAGCGGCCATGGCCCACGGGCCCAGCTGCTCCACGGCATGTGGGATCCTCCCGGACCAGGGCACGAACCCCCGTCCCCTGCATCGGCAGGCGGACTCTCAATCACTGCGCCACCAGGGAAGCCCCTTTACTGCCTTTTTTATCCAGGAATTAAGGCTTCCCTTGGCACAGCTCTGAGGGAGGCCGGGGAAGGACAAGGCATGAGCCTCCCCAACTCTGATGCCTTAAAAGCAGAAATCTGAAAATAAGAGCCCTGCAGGGCCCAGTGCAGTCTGCACTCTGTACTTCGGTCCCCTCAGTTCCTGCCAGCTGAGAGGCTTCCCCAGGAAGCCACAATAACAAGATGATTACATGTTGAGCACCTGCTCTGTGCTAGGCTTGGTGCTAAACCCCTCCCATGCATTCTTTCATTTAATCCTGATGCCATGCTGGTATTGTGCCCATTTTACAGGTGTGGAAGCAGAGGCTTGGAAAGGTCAAAGAACTTACCCCGCATCACACGCTAGTCTGGAGTCAAGCTCCACAGGCTCTGCTACAAACCGTGACCCCTCCCACCTGCAGTCCCTTTTTCCCTCTGGAGCCTTCTGCCCTGAACTGTGCTCTGAGTGGGCGCTAAAGACATACTCATGGATACCTGAAAATAGATGCTCAGTGGTTGCCAGGGGAGATGGGAATCTCAGACACGGCTGGCCTCAGAATCCCTATGTTCATTCTTACTTAACATTTTCCTCCCAAACAGAAAATGCTTTATTGTTCCTTTTTGATTATAAAAGCATTTGTGCTCTTCTAAAACATGCAGATGATATAAAGGTGTAGAGAAAAGCATGCATTTCACATTCCGAAGAATCAAGTATGTGATTATGTGAGTGTGATTGAGTCCTCCCATGGGTCAGCCCAGCTGGGTGTGCCGTAGACAAGGCTGACTGGTGCAGACTCATCGCTGCTCCTAGCGACTCCCTGTGAGCACATGGACACGGATCCTTCCAGACTGTTTTCTGTATAAAGTCACACGACACGCATTTTTTAAAAATGGGGCCCTTTTATAGAATTGTCACAGTTTTTCTCTTACTATCATCTAATGAGGTCTTTCCATTCCCTTCCCAGAAAATAGAGCCTAGCAGAATGGATTTTGTTTTGGGTTGTATTTATTTTTTTGAATCTAGGGTGCCAAGGATTGAGGTACTCATATTCCTTGGTTTATGGTGCCTTCCCATTATTGTCTGCAAGTGACCTATGTGTTATACATTCATTCATTCATTCATTCATTCATCCATCCATTCATTCCCTTGATCCTCATGCCCCACTCTCATTCCCCCCACTCCAGGCAGGCAGTCTAATCTGTTTGGTATCTTTTTATTTGTTCCTGGACAACATGTTTTGTGTGCATATGTTTCTCATTTACCTAAATGGTACTGTGCTGTGGGTTTCATCCTGCTTGTTACTTTCTTCATGACACTGTGATTTGAAGCTCCACCTGGTGTGGGCCCATCATATTTTACTCATCCATTTATTTAGGGGCAGATACTAGAGGGCCTCCACCTGCTGCCCCAGCAGACAGCACGGTGGTAAGCATCCTCACGTGTGCCCCTGTAAGGCCCCTGCTGTGGATTGTCAGGTCATGGGTCACATGGACTGAACCTCCAGAATGGCTGCCCTCCCAATCAGTACCTTCATGTGATGCAAACGTCAGCAAGTATCTTCTGATTGACCCCGCCTGGGTCCTACTACACCAGGACCCTCCGCATTCTTTGCTTAGGATCACTTCTGAAAAGCTAAAGGTTTAATATTTAGGTGTAATCATGTAAAGGTCCTAATAGCTATTTGGCGTCTCCTCCCACTTCAGAACTACAGTGCCTCCTTGCCCTCACTTGTACAATGAGGGGAGTTGATTAGATCATCTAGAAAATCAATAGAGCAGAAAGAGTCAGAAGACCTTGAGTTTGAGTCCTAGCTCTGCCCTTAGCAACTATGTGCCCATGGGCAAGTGGTTTCACATCTCTGAGCCTCAGTTCCCCATCTGTAAAATGGGTACCTGTCTCGTAGGGTGCTGTAAGAGATAATGAGATAATGCACGAGAACCTCTTCGCACCTTGCCTGGCAATAGCCACCATCCACTCTTACTGTTGTTTGTGTGAGTATTGATGATGGTGCCAATAACAACAGCAGCAGCAATAACAGAACTTACCTCCATATTCTAATAATCAGTGAGCCTATGGTAATTGTAGTGGCATGATTGATCGCTCAGTAGATCGCCTTTCATTTCTGCCCCTGCATTTTGCCGTACCACCTCAAGGAAGCAGTAATGAGTCACGGGCCTATGGTCTGAGCAATGCACATTCAGAAGATTCATTAAAAAAAAAAACCTCTGCTGAGCCTCTTTTTATGCGTTTCAAACCATGGATCTTGCTGTTGGATTTCTTTTCTGTGCTCCTCTCCATCCTGGCCCCCTGCCAACTTTTTAAAAGGCTGATGAGTTGAACAACACATTTCCCTCAGCAAATGCCCGTCTTCTATCTAGGCTGCCAGGTTTGGCTAGCTTCCCATTTATATTTTAATGCAGGTTCCAGGTTTTCATTGTCTGCTGTGCATCTGGGCCCTCCTCTAATGGGACCGTATATCTCACTTTTATAGGATAGCTGTATGCCTGGCTGCAGATTGGCTTTTCCCGAAATCACTCTCTCACTCTGGTTCTGCTTTTTAGTATATACATGTATTGGTGTGGTCGACAAATATTTATTGAGCATCTACTATGGTTCTGACACTGGCTGGAATAAAACATGTTCTCCTGAAACATTCCATAGGGGGAAGCAGATATTGAACAATCACACAGATAATAAGTTAAATTAAAATATCATAAATTTGTTGTATTATATTGATATTATATTATACAAACGTATACACTGAAAGAAATAAATATGGGAGGAGACACACCAAAATGTGAATGTTGAATTTCTTGGGATGATGAGTGTATTGGATGGGACTCTTTCAGTTGCAAGAGTTGGAAACTCAATTTAAACTTATTTAAGTAGGAAAGGGAATTTGTTGGCTCATGTATTAAGTTGAAGGGTTTGAAATTGTCATTTTTAGGTCAAGAATTGTCAAATATTGGCAATTGTATATGGTTTAATTTAATAACTGAAAAGTCTATTAAAGAATTGGCCTTGGACTTCCCTGGTGGTGCAGTGATTAAGAATCCGCCTGCCAATGCAGGGGACACAGGTTCGAGCCCTGGTCTGGGAAGATCCCACATGCCGCGGAGCAACTAAGCCCGTGACCCACAATTACTGAAGCCTGCACACCTAGAGCCCATGCTCCACAACAAGAGAAGCCACTGCAATGAGAAGCCTGCACACCACGACCAATAGTAGCCCCTGCTCGCCACAACTAGAGAAAGCCTGCATGCAGCAATGAAGATCTGTTATTAGATTCAAATTAACACTTTTGTTTTTAAAACTGAGCACAAATGAACAAAAATGGAAACCTTGAAAATAAAAAGCGTTGGCCTCAGGTGTAGTTGGATCCAGGTGCTCAATGTCAGAAATCTCTCTCTCCACATACCTCAGCTCTCCTCTCCTCTAGGGAGTTGGCTTCATTCTCAGGCAACCTCTCCACAGACTGTAGCGAGAATAGCCACTCTGCTCTCAGCTGTTTGCAGCTTAGGACCAGGAGAAAAAGGCCTCTTTTAAAATGATTTTAGGGAAAGTCCTGGGCAGTGCTAGCTGGGCTTGGTTGTTCTTTTTTCTGTGAACCAATCACTGTGGCCAGGACTGGTATGCTCTGATTGTCCTTTTTTTTTTTTTGCGGTACGCGGGCCTCTCACTGCCGTGGCCTCTCCCGCCGCGGAGCACAGGCTCCGGATGCACAGGCCCAGCGGCCACGGCCCACGGGCCCAGCCGCTCTGCGGCACGTTGAATCCCCCCGGACCGGGGCATGAACCTGCATCCCCTGTATCGGCAGGCGGACTCCCAACAACTGCGCCACCAGGGAAGTCCTGATTGTCCATTTTTTGGGTCACAGGCTCTTCCCCCTCCACCAGCCAGGGGTAGAGTTAGTCCCTTAATTAGTTGGGTGGAGAGTGGGGCATGTGTGATTTCCCAGAACAAAATTTGAAAACTGCTACTAGATGTAATGAGAAGAAATGGCTGCCTCAGGGAGATTCTGGGCAATTTTTCATTTATTTTTTTGCCTCTCTGCATTTCCTAAATTTCTACAATGAACACGCATTGGTAGCAAAAAAACATTTTTAAGTTATTAAAAAGAAACCCAAAGGTATTGAGAATGAAATTTGGACACGAACGTGGCCTGGCTTTATTCCAGGCTGATAATGGCTTTCCATGTTATCCCTTGCAGGTATGATTTGCATTTTAACCAGAGCCAAAGTGCTGTGACTTCATG
Source organism: Globicephala melas (assembly GCF_963455315.2). NCBI lineage: Eukaryota > Metazoa > Chordata > Mammalia > Artiodactyla > Delphinidae > Globicephala > Globicephala melas. The sequence goes on from NC_083326.1 coordinate 71,304,074, forward strand.
GAGAGTGTAATGAAGGAATTTAGGGCACCCAGCAAGTCTGTGAAGCCCCAAGTCCTTTGTCTGTCTTTGCTGAGGCCATATTGTCATGAAATCCGGCTGACCTTGAAAAAGAGCTTTCGTGAAGATTAAATCAACAACCTCAGAAGTGACATTCAGCTCTGAAACTCAGTTTCCTCACCTGCCAGATGGGGATGATAGTCCCTTCCTTATGGGATTGCTGGGAAGTTAATGAGCTAACACAGGTAAGCACAGTCCTTGAACGATGGGCACCCCATTCCCTCCCTTCCATAAGGCCCTCTTCCGAGGAAGGCCATGTCAGGGAGAGTGACAGCAGCAAGAGTTTGGGACTGATCAGAGCTGAATTCAAAGGCAGCTCTGCCATTTACTAGCCTTGTGGTCTCAGGCAGGACCTGTAATTTCATTGCCTGTCAGTTCTCTCCCCTGAGAAACAGGCATGGAATTACCCTCCGAGCAGAGGTGAGAGGGTCTGACAGTAATGTTTTCGTAAACAACTTGACACTCAGTGGATCCTCAGTATACACGTTTGCTCTCATTCCCTTTCTGGCAACTTTTGACCCAGTTCTTTCCGTGGGGCATCAATAGAAATCACAACATCGTAGTTAGACCGGCATCTTTTTAAAAATATATTTACATGTGTAATTGTGATCATTACATAATTCAAGGTAACGCATGTGAAGGTGTCACATCAATGCAGCATCAGCAAGTTCTTAGACTATGATTTTTAATGTATTGATTTACTTTTTCTATTAAAAAAAGGTAATGTATATGGCTATACTAAAAATGCTGAATTACCAAAGGTATTCACTTGCAATGTTTTCTTAACTATGACTCAGGGCTGATATTTCACACCATGGTTTGTCTGTCCACCCAGTCATTCATCCATCCATTCTTCTTCCCTCCGTCCCTCCCTCCCTCCTTCCCTTCCTTTCATCATCCCTTCTTTTTTCTTCTTTTCTTCCTGCCATCCTCACCATCCTTCCATCCATCCATCCATTTATTCATCCATATATCCATCTATTTATACATTCATCCATCTATTCAACCATCCATCTGTTCATCTTCCCTCCCTCCCTCCCTCCCTCCCTTCCATCATCCTTATTTCCTTCTTTCCTCCCTGCCACGCTTACCATTCATCCACCCATCCATTCACCCATTAATCCATATATTCATCCATGCATCCATCCATCCATCTGTTCAACGTATAACAGCTACTGTGTGTCAGGCCCTTGTTCCAGTTGCTGGCCACACAGTGATAAATAAGACAAACAGGCTGGATTCTTTGGAAGTGGAATGTGACTGGAAAAGCTGAGCTGAGCACTGTGATTTGGGGGCTAGCTCGTGTACCTGGGGGTGTGGCATCAGGTGAGCACAGAAGTCTGGACCCAAAGCACTGCTGCCATGTCAGAACCATCTTCGCAGCAGCCCGGTTAGCAAAGCACACCAGCGGCTGTGCCCTGTCGGGACTCCAGCCTTCGTTCACTGCTGTGAAAGCTGCTCCCTGTGGATGCCCTGTCCCCAGGATGCATGAACCACCCAAGAAGGGTCATCGTGGGGTAAGGATGCGGGTGGGACTTTTAAGAGGAAGATGTTGGACTTCTTGCATGGGGGAGTCTTGAGGGATCAACTGGAAATGTAAATGCAACATGACTTTTTTGTACCCTAAGCTTAAGGTTGGGTTTATTCTCATTCTGAGTAAATCCTCACCCTCCTCTGTTTGGCTTCAGCTGATCATATTGGGATTTTGTTACAACCAAAATGTTCTCAACCTCAGATCATGAGGATTATTTTGCTTAATCTTTGTAACAACCCTGGGATGCTGGATCGATTACTGATGCCATTTTAGAGATGAGGAAATAAATTCTCAGACAGATGAAGTGGTTTGTCCTGGGTCAGAGAGTTAGAAAACTTCAGAGGCAAGATTTGCACCTGCAGTCCTAAGCTGGTGTTGAGGCTGACAGCAGGGGAGGGCATTCCCGGCAGCATGAAGTCATGTGCAGGGTCTTGGAGGGGACCAAAGGGTGTCTGTTGCAGCTCTGCTTGGGAAGGAGACGTAGGAGATGAAATGGGTCCAGAGGTTTGACTCCTGCTGTCCTCAAGCACATCAGGCCCTTTATGTGCTGCAGGGCACAGATGAAGGAAAGTTACTCTGCAGAGAATCATCATGAACCCTCCCTACCCTGGCTTGGCCTCCGTGGGAGTGAGTGCTCTGTGACAGCCTGGGCCGGGGACTTTTTCTGCAAATAGATTACATCATTACCATGAGAGAGGCTTGAGTTCTGAGGATGACACTTTTATGGCCTGTAGACCCCCCACAACAGGAACCGTCTGGACTTTTAAAAGCTTGGTAATGCAACATTGTAAACAACCCTTTGCATGAGACACACAGCGTGCTGAGATTTAGAACCAGGGATTTGCCATGGGGGAGGCAACCAGGTCTGATGGGACTCAGGGTTGTAAGGCTTTTCGACAGGGTGATTTGCTGTGTGACCCCAGACAGATGCCTCCCCTTCTCTGTGCTTCATTTTTCCTCTTTAATGAGCCTTGTTTACTCAAAGTATCGGGAGGCTTGGAACTAGAAATCGTGTTCTTTGTTAAATGCTACCCCAAGCCTCTTCCCACAAGATCCCAGGGTATCCCACTATCCTGCCACCCCCAATTATGGAAACATCAGCTCACAAATATCTGGGGTGTGATGTATGCATCCAGAGTAACAAGGACGCCCATAACAGAGCTCCATCTTGGCGGGCCCTAAGTGATCTGGGTGAGGGAAAGACACAGACACGGCTGCAGAAATGCCAGTACACCCCAGGGGCATGAATAAAATATTCTTCTTAAAGGCCAGGTCTTCCCTCCATCACAACACAGGCTTCCTCACCCCCAGCCCAGGTTTTCAGTACCTGACTTGAAAAAGACAAAGATGCTGCTTTTAGGCTGAACTGATAAGCCATCTGCTTTCAGGTTGTCATGGGGAAAGACAGAGAGTCCAGGGACATTTCCAGATGTGGCATGCAGGGGATTTTTGAGTTTTTTACCTAGAGCTCAGCGGAGGCAGGGATATGAAGAAGAATGGTAACAAACAAGCTTACATCATCTGTGCCATCATCCCATGGAGCAAGCAGATGAAAAATAATTATATATGTAACTAGGCCATTGTGGACACATGACCACTCATGCCATGGTGTATAAATTGGTCCACACAAGGAAATCTTGCAGTATATACTGAAAACCTTGAAATGTACATACTCTTTGATCCAATTATTTCCCTCCTAGGAATTTATCCTGACAAAAATTGGACAAATGCAAATATATATTAATTGTACGATCAGTTATAGTAGTGAAAACTTGAAAATGACCCCCAAATCCAGCCAATGAGACTGATTGAGTAAATTACACTTCAACCCCACACTGGAATACATGCAGCTATTTTTTTTTTACTAGTGTGACATCCAAGTCATAAAAATGATAAGGCTAATTCTGTTATGAAAAGTGGAATAAAATGATGTCAGAAAACTAGCCTCACATTCATAGGATTGCTTCTTATTTCTCTCCATCCCCATGTTTTCCACCTCAGGGCAGCTTCTTTGTTCAGTTTCCTGGACATCACTTTGCATAAAGTTCCCAGATCTTCCCTGGGGCTCCAAGCCCCACTAGAAGCGAATGCCATGGTTTTTGAACTTCTCTCTAGTGTTGTGTTTCATTGTCTGCCTGGTATTAAGGTGATCTGTGCCTGTGACATTTCTGTAACATCCCTTCCTGAACTTGGCCAGATCCATGTCTGATTTGCCTTTGATCCCAGGGCATGAAAATCTGTTTAGTGTAGGCGCCTTCATCAGTTATCTGAGCTAGATGTTCTGGATAACTTGCCGCAGCTTCTGTATCAGCATTTGCTGCTTCACCTTGCACTTTTGTATTTTAGAGACGGCTTCTTTTCTTAAACGTCATGAACCAACCTCTGCAAGCTTCATGCTTTTCTTCTGTGGCTTCCTCACCTCTCTCAGCCTTAATAGAATTGAAGAGAGTTAAGGCCTTGCTCTGGATTAGGCTTTGGCTTTAGGGAATGTTGTGGCTGGTTTGCTCTTCTATCCATACCATTAAGTATCAGCAATAAGGCTGTTTCACTTTCTTATCATTCTTATCACTCTTACTTTCCTTCAAGAACTTTCCCTTTACATTCACATCTCAGCTGTTTGGTGCAAGAGCCTAGCTTTCAGCCTATCTCGGCTTTGGACGTGCCTTCTTCACTAAGCGTAGTCATTTCCAGCTTTTGATTTAAAGTGAGAGACGTGCGAATCTTCCTTTCGCTTGAACACTTAAAGGCCCTTGTAGGGTTATTCACTGGCCTAATTTCAATATTGTTGTGTCTTAAGGGATAGGGAGGCCTGAGGAGAGGGAGAGAGATGGGGGAATGGCTGGACAGTGGAGCAGACAGAACGCACACAACATTTATCTATTAAGTTTGCCGTCCTACATCGGCACAGTTCATGGTGCCCCAAAACAATTACAACGGCAACATCAAAGATCACTGATCACAGACCATCGTAACAAATATAATAACAATGAAAACTTTGAAATATTGTGAGACTTATCAAAATGTGACAAGGAGATATGAAGTGAGCAAATGCTCTTGGAAAAATGGTGCCAATAAAGTTGCTGCACAAAGGATTGCCACAAAACTTCAATTAAAAAAAAAAGCACTATCTGTGAGGCGCAATAAAGTGAAGTGTATTAGTGTATTAGAACTGTATTAGCACTTAAAAATGTCATTGCCATTCTGGGAGAGGCAAATCTATAGCAGTAGTAAAATGAGCAGTGGACGCTAGGGGTTTAGGTGGAGAGATGAATGGGTGGAGCACAGAGGATTTTTAGGGCAGTAAAGTATTCTGCATTATTACTGTAACAATGGATACAAGATAGTATGCATTTGTCAAAACGCATAGAACTTTCGAACACGAAGAGTGAACCTTAAAGAATGCAGTAAAAAAAAGTCATTTAGGAAGTCAGGGATCACAGGAAGGAATGGAGACTGGGATGAAGAATCTAACTGTTTTACAAATGTATGAAACAACCACACTAAAGGAGGGGGAGAGGAAAAAGTGCTGACCTAAGGAACTTTGGAAATGAGCAGAGTCTGTAAGACTAAAGGCAAAAGTCACCGCACATAAGCACTGTGCTGTAGTTGATAACGCTGTTTTCCATGAGGTACAGGTTAGCAATTCTGCTACTGCTGTGCATGTATACTGGAATTGAAGCATTATGTGAATGGGTGGAGCATAGTGGGATCCAGGCTTCTCACTGTTGGAGTGGCGGTTTACAGATAAGCAAGAGTCAGAGGCAGGGTGATGCATGTGGTAATGGATTGGAGCTGGAGACATCTGTATGAATTCATGTTTCCCTTAATATGGAGACAGATGATTCCATATAGAAATATTTCTAGATACATATATATACATAGGTTAGTATACTCACATATATTTTCTTGCTCTGCCAGCTGAGAGGGCGGAGAATCAATGACCCCTGTGTACCAACATGAACATGTAATGCCCAGATCTTGGTTTATAATATCATTCTTCAAAAAAAAAAAACAAGAACTAGGGCTCATTGGAGAGATAACTGACTCAGTGACTGAGGCAGTAAATATACAAGGTGAGCCTGGAGCATCTTATACTGCCTAATTGTAAGGATGTGCTCAAAAAAAAAAAAATGATGGGAGTATGTCAAAGGAGCATAGAAGCCAATGGAAAGAGCTCCCAAAGCCAAAGCTGGAACAATTTGAGCAAGATAAATAAAGGAGAAGTGGCTTAGAACCCAGAGTATAAAATAAATAGCCATGAGTCCATACTGGTGTAAATAGATTGAATAACTTAATAAATGAGGGAGAAGAGACAAATTCCCAGAAGAATTCGAAATCATTTATATAAATACTCTATCCTCAAGGAGGGTGACTGTAACTCCCCACTCCTTAGGTGTGGGCTGCGCATGTAATTCCTTACAGAGGGTACAGTATAGAAAGGGGAAAGAAAGTACCTTGATAGTGGAAAAACCTGACAAACACTACCTCAGCCAGGTGGTCAAGGCCAGTATCAACATTCATACGTCATGTTGATGCTATGTACCCTTGATAGGATGTGATGAAAATTGCATTTTACCTCTCTGGTCTTCTTCCCCAAAACCCATATCCCAGTGAATTCATGGAAAAAATATCACCGTAGAGAGACATTCTATAAAACACCTGACCAATGTTCCTCAAAACTGTCAAAGTCATCAAAAAGGAGGAAAGTCTAAGGAGACATGACGGCTAAATGTAATGTGCTATCTTGGATAGGATTCTGAACCCCCTCAAAAAAGGATATGAGGTAAAAACTAAGGAAATTTGAATAAAATGTGGACTCTAGTTAATAATAATGTACTGATATCAGTTCATCAGTTGTAACAAATATACCACATTAGGGTAAGATGGTCTTAATAGTGGCAATTCTTTGTACTCTCTTCTCTAATCTTCTGTTGATCTAAAAACTGTTCTACAAAGTAAAGTATATCATTTTTAAAAATTGCCATTTAGGTACAGGTGAAAAATGGTATATTTTAATCTTTAATTTGACTTTGTTTACTAATGCCTTCTCATGTATGTGTTGGCTCCGTTATTTCTTCTGTGGATTGCTGATTGTCATGTGCTACTAAGGCTTTATGGTTATTTGTTTTGCAGCATTATTCCAGTCATAGCTAACTGGCACAATCTCACTGAATTGCCACAGTCCTATGAAGTATTATAGGTCTGCTTTCCATCGCCCATATACCCATTTTACAGACAAAGAAATGGAAACTCAGAGGGGCTAATTAATTTTCCCAAATTCACACAGTCAGTAAGTGTCACTCCTAGGTTTTGAACCAACATCTGTCTGACTCTAGAATTCCCCAAACACTACACTATACTGTGAAGCGCCGAGTGTGACGATGACAGGGGGAAGGGAGGGAATTCTGGCAGCTAGCCAGGTGTCCAGTAACAGGCAGCCTTTGAATTCTGTGCTTTAACGTAGTGATGACAAGACTCCAAAGAGGGGCACCATGCACCAAACTAGAAACGACCTAGGAAGTCCCTGAGTGGCCACTGTGAGAAATGGCTCATGAGGACACCGAATTTCCTGTTTCAAGCCGAGGATATAGAAGAGGTCACTCCAGACTCTGCTGAGAACAGCAAAATGGGCTCTCTGGAGTCGAGCCTGGAAGAAATGTCATTGTCAGGGGCTAGCAAGTGGCACAATCCTGTGTCATGCATTAGCATAGTTTAATGTTGAGGCTCTGAAAACTGAAGCCAGGAAGGAGAAGCTCTTCTCCCCAGAACACTTAAACAGTGCCCAAGCTGCGTGGCCCCCACTCACCAGCACCTGCCTTCTCAGGACTTGACCTCAAGGAGCTGGGCTGGAGTCCAAAGGCTCTGGACTCAAGGAACAGAATGTGACCTCTTGCCCGGCTGCTTGTCCTTTGCAGCCTTGAGCAAGTCAGGTCACCATTCTGGTCCTTGGTTTGTTCGTTTCAAAATAGAAATCATAGTCCTTGCCCTACTGACCTCACAGAATTCTCCAGTGGATAAATAATAGTACTGATGGCTAACAGTTACTGCACACTCTCTATGGACCAGCATTTTGCCTGCATCATCCTGTTTAATACTCAGCAATCTTTGTGGGCATGTGCTCACATTGTGCTCATTTTATCAATGGAAAAACAGACCCAGAGGGATGATGCCACTTGTCTGAGGTCACCCAGCTTGCAAAGATTAAGCTGGAATTTAGAGCCCATCTTGTTCACCAAGGGTCACTAACCACGTTCCAACGTGATGCTTGATGGAAATAATGCTTGAGGAACGTCAGACGCGAGGAGAAGAAATTAGGAGCAGGTTGGAGAAGCTGGAGAAGGGTGGGCATGGCTAATAGCTGGCATTGGTGTTTATCGCTGGGTGTGCAGGGGGGTTTGGAGAAGCAAGGTGCAGAAAGAAACGAGGTTGAACGGAGAAAGCTGGCAGAGAAGGAGAAGGGAGAGGTGTGGCAGCTGCCAAAAGAGACGGAAATCTGGGGAAGACAGAGATGCCTGAAGGGGATTTTTAGGAAGCTTCACTCTCAGATGCGCTTTGTAATCTCCATTCTCTGGCCCCCACTAAACCCAGTAAAATCCCTGCTTTTTGTCAATGCCTCCAGAGGTAGATCCAGTTTCACTTGGGGACCCAACAGCCTGAGACTGGTCACAGCTTGGGGTCTCACTGAGAGGGAACAGCCCCATTCTTCTGTCCTGGGCTTGTTGGCATGAGCCTGCCTTGGGGGCAAGGCTGTCCCAGGGAGTCCTTGGGCTGCAGCTTCCAAGAGCTCTGGCTTTGGGTCCACCAAGGACAACAGCTTTTCAAGGGAGTTAGTTGTGCAAGGTATAAGATTCCAGCTGGATCCTGGCAGAGGTTATCTTCTTGACTATAATGCAACTGAGTTAAACCGAGGCAAAATCACCCTTTCCTTTCCTTCCCTTCCTTTTCACCCTCTTTTATCTTTCTCTTTCCTTACTTCTCTCTTTCACCCATTTTCTTTCTTTTTTTTCCCTCTTTCACCACCCATTTTCTGTGCTTGCTCATCCAGCCCTCCTTCCATCTTTCATTATTGATCTTTCAACTGCTACATGCAAGATACTACGCTTTGTCCAGCATGCAGGGGTGAGTGGCATGGACAGCCTTTCTTCTCTCTTACATTTATTATGTCCCCTCCACAGAGCTAGGAGATGGTGATAGATAGATAGATAGATAGATAGATAGATAGATAGATAGATAGATAGATAGATATTGACATGTAGTTATGGATATCACAGTCCCTGCTCTCCAAGTGTCCAAATACAGTGGAGAGGTAGGCATTTAAGCCAATCACCAGCATACTCTCTCTCCAGATTCAGCTCTCCTGGACAACCAGATCCTAGTGAGATTTACCTTCTCATCTGGTAAAATGTGCTTTTCACCTTCCACTCCCAGTGTTATTTTGTAAGCATTTTTTCCATGTTGCTATACAGTCTCCATCCTTATTACTTTAATGCCTGCATAATACGCCACTAAGTAACCACTGGCCCCCCGTCATTGGACATCAGGTAGTCACTAGTTTTTTCACCTTTATAGGTAAAGGTATGAAGTTTTTAAGGCCAGCCCTTTCTCATGGTTCCAGTTTAAATGGGGGCATAGAAGGCACGGGGTAGGGTTTGTCCTGGAGCATCTACCTGCCCCTTTCCTGTCTCCAGTGCACCTGTCAGGATACAGCAGTTGCTTTGTGAATGCTGCCCGAGGATGCCTACGCTGCCCCTATTTGAGCACCCATCCCACTGCCTTACAACTCTCCATTAAAGCATCCTCTCTCCCACCTGACCTTGACCTTCTAGTGACCTTTTCATCTCTATGTCCCCAGTGCCTGGCACTGGGAAGCCCTTCAGAAATGGAAAGGAAGGAAACAAAGAAAGAAGGAATGAAGCGAGAGAAAGGTTTCCTCTCTTATTTTGGCCACCCCTCATTAATAAGGCCTGGGTTTGCTGTGGGGCGTTAGTGACTGAAAGTGTCGACATTGTGTCATTTATTAGCCTGAACTGTACAAATTATATGTTCCCCCAGGACTTGCCCACGAAGAGAAGCAGCTTTTCACGAGTTTATCCTTGGGACCCAAATAAATAAGCAGAGAAACAAAAACCTCATGAAGTTTTTAAAGAGCTTATTGGAATTGGGGAAAACCTGGCGTTCTGAGTACGGAAGTATCCGATAGATCAGCCTTCGTTCCTCTTTACCCTCTTAAATCCTTTTTTAATCCTCTTGCTCGCCAGTGTCAATCTGTGCTTTTCCACCTGAATTTCCTTCCGCTTCGGATCATCAGGAGAACAATACCCACCCATGAGCCTTCCATCTGCATATCCCACCACTCTGGGGGCATCGGAGTGCCCAGACCCCAGTGAAGGCTGGACCCTGGAGCCCCAGAGATGCTGCACCCCATCCTCTGCCTGCACCTCTTTTAGGTGGGATTACAGGTGTGGGGTTGCCACACTGAGACCCTCAGTGTCCTCTTAAAAAAAAGCTTCTTGGCTACAAAGAACACCTGAGCTTATCATTCCCCAAATGTCAGCCTTGTTGAAAGTTAAGCGGTTTACAAGGTCTTGGTGAGAAATTCCATGTACTCAAAGCTAATAGAAAGTCAACATTTTCCATTTCAATTTTTTCCCTTCCTGCTGCCCAGGGTCTAGGTAATGCTCCCTTTGGCATTTTGAAGACGTTCTTACAATTCTGGTGAGGTAGCTGAGCACTTGATGTGATGTGTCCTCCCCAAAGCCTGTGAAATGAGGGTTGTTATGATTTCCATTTTATAAATGAGGAAATTGAGGCTTGAACAGAGAGGCAGTCCCTTCCTTGCCCAAAGTCACACACAGCAGGTGATAGAGCTTGGTTCTGGACCCATGTCTATCTGCATCCAAAGCCCAGGCTTTGATGCATTATGACTTCTTCCTCCATTTGCCAAGTCAAGAATATTCCCTCCACTGCCCCAGGTTTCCCTTTGCAGTGACCCGTACAATTAATTATGCAGCCTAAGATCTCAACTGAAGAACTGCAGCCTTGAACAGGTGCAGTGGACATTCCATCTCTGGTTCTCTCTAGTTTCCTAGGGCAGAGGTCAGCAAACTACAACCCACGGTCCAAATCCGGCCCACTGCCAGTTTGTGCAAATAAAGTTTTATTGACACGAAGCCACATGCCTTCATTCACATATTGGCTGCTTTCACGCTACAAAAGCACAGTTGAGTAGTGCGGCAGATACCACATGGCCCACCTGGGGTATAATAGTGACTTTCTGACCCTTAGAGAAAAAGTTTTCTGACTGCTGGTAACTGAAATAAACATTATCTATTATCCCAGAATCTGTGGTGATAGACTACAGCAGCAGTCCTATGAGTAGATTGCATTTCTTGAGTGCTGGCTACAAGCCAGGCACTGTGCTAGTTGCTTTCTGTGGATGATCTGAAATCTTCCAATGATACTGTTTGGCAGGTGCTCAGAGAGGTCACCAACTTCCCACGGTCACAGGGCTACAAGGTAAGAGGTCCAGGAGTCAACCCTGGAGCTGACTGGCAAGCTCTTTATAAACTGGCACGTGCTCTACAACATTAAAGGCATAATTTCCGAATAGATGGGAATCATCGCAGCACCTGGTATCATGCTGCGTGTTGGGCGGGGAAGTGATATAAAATGAGCAAGTCTCTGTCCATGGGAAACCTGTGGGCTTGTGGGAAAGACAGACCTCTGTCTAGATCAGCCATCAAGATGGGCTGTCATAGAAAACAAAGAGCCCGGAGGATGGGATTGGGGAAGGGGCCTCAGAGAAGGTGACCTTTGAGTTGGGTCTTTAAGGATGAACAGAAATTTGATCACTGAAATGGGAAAGAAAGAAGAGCACCACAGGCAGCAGGAACAAGTTCAGCAAAGACTTAGATTAAAACAGTTTCCATGTGCCTGAGTCTAGGGTGAGTGAAGGGTAGAAGGGAGAGGAGGGGGACCACAAATGACAATACAGTTTGTTTGAAACCAGAGAAGAGTTTGGGATGTGATGCTGAGGGCTTTGAAAATGTATTTCCTTCCCTTTTCTAGAAAGAGCGTCAGGTTTTTCATGCCATCCCATTTCCATCTGGTAGGTAGTAGGTGCTCAATAAATGCTTCCAAGAACCAAATGCCAGTCCCTGCAGTAGGGAGCAAGTCTGCTCTTAGCTGCCCCTACGGGATGCTCACGTAGCAGCAGGCAGCAAGACCTTTCCAGGTGGCAATGATGCATCCTCCTGGGATGGCTCCAGACCTTCCAAAGAGTTTCAAGTTTGGGGGCAGCTCCAATGGGTCTCTGGAGAGGGGCACTCCAGAAAAAGCTCCTATTTTCCCACCTGTGCTCAGATGGCAGGACAGTGGTCTTGTGCCCTGAAAGAACTACACTTGCCTGGTTGATCGTTCACTTGGGTGGCAGAGAAGATAGGGAGAGCGCAGCCTGTGGGGCCATTCAAATCCTAGCTCTGCAGCTTTCTGGTTGTGTGACCTTGGGCAAGTTCCCTAAATTCTCAGAGCCTCAGTTTTATCATCTGTAAAATGGGGATGACAATTCCTGTGTCATGGAGTTGTTATTTACTATATGGCAAGAATAGCCTGCCATATAGTAAATGCCCAGTATCTATTATTGGCAATTATTTTTATTATTAATAGTAATCAGATTTCTCTATGAGCCAGCTTTTGCTGTGATAATGATGCAATAATGCCAACAAGCTGCGTAATTTACAAGAGAATTTATTTTTTCTTCTTACGGTTCCATGGATCAGATGGGGATGGCTCTTGGGTTTAAGCCTGCTCCCTTTCTCTTTCATTTTGAGACCCAGTGGCCACCCAGAACATGCCCCTCTAGAGCCAAGGAACAGAAATTTCAAGAGGAGTGTGTGAAAATACAGGCACCCGTTAAGGCTTGAGCTCAGAACTGGCCACAGTTGCTTTGGCATATCCCATTGACCAAAGCACGTCTCATGGTCCAGCCCAATAGCAAAGGAAGTAGGAAGGGGTAGGAAGGTACACTCCAACCACCGTGACCTATAGTGAGGGTATAGAAAGGACCAAGAATTATGAGCAAATCATACCACTTCCAGAATTGCCAAAACTCATAACATGATTGTGCTCCGTATGAGTCCATGAGCCACCTAGCGTTGCCTCCTGGGTTTCTCAAGGTTTAGCAGGTCTTCCAAATTCCCAGTCTAACTGATGGAGAAACTGAGGTTTGAGCTCCTTCCTATGGTTGTCTCTGGTCAAAGAATGTCCTAAAGACTTGCCACAAGGTCACTGTATGTCTTATTCCAGTGGGGTTCTGTTAGGTAGCTTTCAGCATGAATTCCCTGGGAAAGCCTAACTTACTACTGGAATATGAAGGCAGCTGCCTTCGCACCCCACTGTACATCCAATGTGAGGGGAAACAACAAAACAGCCCCCGTGTTACGTAGTGACCACCGAAATCCCCGTGATCAGTGGCCAGCACTGCCCGTTTGATTTCATATGGCTGACACTTTTGGTGGTTCTACCGCCGAAACCAGGTTGGCTGTTTATTCTGGACACTAATGTCTGTTATTAATAATGTTCATACGCCAGTCTTCCAAAATGCCATCTCAATGCCAGGAAGAGTTAATTTAAAACAATAGGAGCAAAAACAAAGTCAACAAGTCAGTCATATGGTGTCCACCCTAGCCCAGGGGAGCCTGGTGGTGAGTTGATGAGTAATTTTGGATACGGGAAACTTGAGCGGGGGGATGCAGATCAACTCATTGCTTCAGTAGTGCTTCCCAGAGAGAGTTCAAATTATTTCCTAATCTGTCCCAGTTACACCATCTTTTGTGGCTTCATTTGGGCATTAAGGTCATCAAGAGATAATCCAGCTGGGGAAAGTAGAGAGAGGAAAGAAATGCTTCATTCACTCATTCTCTCGCTCACTCATACACTCACTCACTGCTGAGTGTCTGCAGTGTCCAAGGGGCTGGGGATTTAGCTTTGAAAGACGCAGAAGATGCTCATTGTACACCAGATCCTCATTAAATATTTCAAGGTAGATAGTTGGCTTCCCATCAGCCATTGCACTACAGATGATAGGTTTAAACTAATCACCACAATACTATTCCCTTGTCAATAGCTGGTCTAGAAGTTAACATGGGACCCAGTTCTGCCCAATGAGAAATGAGGGAAAGCCTGTTCATGGCTTTTGAAAAACTTTTCTGCCTTACTAAGAAGGAGCTATAGGAAGGGATGGACACTCTTCTCTTACCTATAGTATGTACAGATGTGACAACGGCAACTTCCACAGCCGTCTTGCTCCGTGCCAGAAGATACAAGATGAAGCCAACTCTGACAGTGGAAAGATGAGAGGAACTATATCCTCACTGACATCATTGAGCCACTAAGTTTCAGGCCACTCTACCCTTGAACTTTCTGTTATGAAGGATAATAGCTTTCCTCAGTGTCTTAGCCAGTATAGGTGGGGTTTTTTGTTATCTGCATCCCAAAGCTTCCCAGTCAGTATAGCATTATACTGTAGAACCTTAATGTAGCTGTAAAGGAGCAGGCACAGAGAAGTGGGTTAACTTGTCTGGGGTCACAAAGCTAGGAAATGTCTGAATTAGATTACGGACGCAGGACTCTCTGCCCCCAGCCTCCTCTCCCCATAGGTGACTTATCGCTGACCTCTGAGAATGAGCAGTTAGCAAACAGATGTTGAACACCTCCCACGGGCAGTGCTGGGTACTGAGGGAGTGGGGAGCTGATACCCAGAGAAGCAGAAGGTGGCAAAGATCCTGATGGGAGGAGGGGGGAAACCATCCATGCTGGTGCCAGGCTAAAGCCCCTCTCACATCCCCCACCGTCTCCATAGTCACCAGCTGCTTTCCCTGGGGCAGTCTGGTACAGCGGAAAGCACTCCCATTTTTAATTTAGAGAGACCTGGGCTTAAATCCCGTCTCTTCCTAGGTATGTGACGTTGGGTATGTCCTGTCTCAGTTACCTTCCGTTGGTTGTTCAGGAGTTGACATGATGTATGCATATTGCTGGACACTTAGGAGATGCGCAGTGAATGGTAACTCTGAGGATGATTATGACAGAATTGTTAAGAACTTTGAGAGTTACATAGCAGAAAGAGTGCTGTTCTCATGGCAAGAAGACCCAGGTCCTAGTCCCAGCTCTGCCATGATGAGCTGTATGACCTCAAGCAATTCCTACCCTCTCTGGGCCGTTTAGTTGCCCCATCTGTAAAATGATGGGGTTGAGCTTGACCAGTTGTTTTCAAACTCTGCTCCATGGAGCTCTAGAGACTCATTGGCTCTGTAATGAGAAAGGGACAGAGCCAGGGACTGGGACCCTCACAGCCAGCTTCAGGCATGGTGGTTTTTTTTTATTATTCCTTTCATGGGATTGGGGTTTTCTGTAAGATGTTCTTGGAAGAGACGCTTCTGCTCCTTTAATTAAAAAAAAGAGAGAGAGAAGGCTTGAAAACCTCTAGATTAGATCACTAAATTCTTTCCATTTATTCAGTGGTTGATAGCATAAGCTTTGGGGCTCAACCACCCAGACTTAAATGATGATTCTGACATTAACTATCTTAGTTAATTCAGGGGAGCAGATAACTTCCTGGACCAGTTTCCAGTCATCTACCAGCCATTCATGAGAGTTTCCTTTCCCCTCATCTCTGCCAGCAGGAGGTGTCATAGCTCTTTTTAATTTTTGCCAGTTCAATGGGTATAAAGTGGTACTATATTTTTACTTTAATTTGCATTCCCCTAACTTTTAGACAATTTAAGCATCTTTTCCTGTATTTATAGGTTGGCCACTCAGATTTCTTCCATGAATTCTTATCCTTTGCTCATTTTTCTGTTGGGTCATTTGTCATTTTTCTTGTCAATTTGTGAGAGCTCTTTACTATAGTACGGACATTATCCTAATATAGTATGGATTTTATCTTTTACCTGAATTACCATCTTTTTCTAGAACTATCTTTTGTTCTTAAAAAAATCTCATAGTAATGATTACCACTGCACTATCTTGTGGCGATTAAAGCACCGAACAGGATTCCTAGTATATAGTTCAATCAATTATTTCTAATATTTACAAGGTTTGGTGTGGGTATAGGGTTCCAGAGTTATGTGACTGTGTGTGAGCTAAAATCCCATTGTTCAAAGCAAGTCACATGGTTAAACTGAGTCATGGAGGGGGAGCACTGCAGTCACATGGTCAAGGACGTGGGCACAGGGAGGGGTGGAGAATTGGGGCCATCACTGCAATCAGACACATGGCCTGGCATAGAGATCGAGATTACAGTTATGGAAACAGAAAGACTTGGCTTTTGGTGCCCTCACGCTGGGATTTGCACAGCTCTCCCGTTACTCCCCCAGGTGCCTACCCCAAAGCTGTTTTCCCACAAGACTTTGTACTCAGCTAGCTGCCAAGGTCAAAAATCTCTTTTCAATATTGCCTCCCAGCTGCTAATGCGGCTCTCTCTTTCAAGGATATTTGCCTTCAAGGATCCTTCTTGCTTTTTCAGATTACAAGGGAACACACCCTCAGTGCCCAGTGCTCACGCCAGGCAGATAACTGCAATCGAGCTCTTACCACCCCCCCCCCGAGTGGAAACTATCCACTGTTAACATATTCTTCCACACTTCTTTCTTGTACCCATTTGAGATCTCTTCTCTTTGTCAAGTACAGGGTCATGCTTTACTCAACATACTTTTTTAAAATTTAGTGTCAACAAGGTGGACGTTTTTCTGTGCAGGGTGTAGCCAGCATCAGAATCATAGGGAGGAGGACATCAAAATGCAGATTCCTGGGCCTTGTTCCCGAAGAGTCTGTTTTCACAGGTCTGAAGGGAGGTTCAGGAAACCTGTGTATTTAACTAGATCCACAGAATTTGTAATTTAACAGGGTCTCCTTGCCTGGTGCTAATTTTTGGTGGCAGTGGTGGAAAAAGAAATAAATACCCAGTGAAAGAAATGCTTAATGGAAGGGTTCCAGACATTGTGACAAGCAGTAGGGGAGACAAATCATTTCACCCAAGGAGGTCAGCCTTGACCAGAGAGAGGATCTGCCTTTAAGCCACGATTTCTCTGGCATCTGCCCGGGTATGGACCCCTAAGTAACCAAGTAACCATTACCCGGGTTCTGGAACTTGCCAACAGTGTGTCTTTGGGCGAGTGACCTCAGTCAGCTCATCCGTAACATGGGACTCATACCATCCACGTGGCAGGGCTGTTAAGAGGGTCAAGGAATTTGCACGTATAAAACACCCACTCTAGGGCTGGACTCACAGTAGGTCTTCCATAACCATAGCTTCCCTTCCCCCAGGAAATGAGGAGAGCAGGGACTCACTGGGTGGTTTGGGAGGACGCCAGGGAGTCCCTGCAGAGAGCAGCAGCCACACCAGGTGTCTTGATGAATTAATTATGGAAAATTAGGGCAAGTCAGGTTTCCGCCTCTAGGAATCGCATATTAAGTTCTGGCCGAGTGTGGGATTTTAGTCATTCTCCTGGGGGCCGGAGACAAGAAAAGGCTCTTCCTGCTGGGACAGATGAGAAGTAGGGGAGCCAATCATAATATGCAAATACAGCTGAGGAAGAGGCTGCGGACACCTTCAGAGAGGGCCAAGGCCTTTCCTGGATGTTTGCTGACTGGAGACTCTTACCCAAAACCTAAGGGGGGCATTCATAACTCCTGACTTCAAAGTTATGTGTAATAGACGGATGCAAAAACGACCTCATTGCTCTACGCTTCCCTCTGTTCACTCTTTTCCTAATGTGACTTTGCAGCTGCTCCCTAAAAGCCCTTGAATCTGGGCTGGCCCTGTCCCTTGTTTCAGCCTATAGAATAGGGAGGACGTGACTGTGATGGTTCCCAACTTGTGGGTCACAAGGACTGGAACACTTCTGCTCTCTGTTGGAATCTGGCCCAGCCACTGTGAGAACTGAAATTCCACTGGTGAGAGACAGATAACAAACAAAATGTATAAATCCATGATAAAGCCAGGAATGGAGATGAAAAGAGTGCCACGGGTGGAGTTGTGATTTCTAACAAGGAGCGGAGGGAAGGTTTCTTGGAGGAGGTAGCACCTGAACAAAGACTTGAAAAAGATGAGTGTGAGAGTCAAGGGAATGTCTGGGGGAAGGTCGTCCAGAGAGAATAAGAATTATTAATCCATTTTATGGATGAAGAAAGGAATTCGGAGAGATTAAATTGCTTCCCTGTTAGATGGCAAGCGGCAGAGCTGGAACTTGGACCAGTTTTCCAGACCCAGGCAACCTGACCCCAGCACCTGTGCCCTTAACTGCTTCATAGTTGTCTTATGTGCCCTTAACAGATGCCCTGACTTAGCAGTCAGTCCGGACATCTGTGCACGGATCCCGGGACCTCCACCCTGGGCCCTGAGCTGTATCGTCGTGCAGATTTCAGCTGATGACAGTGGGAAACCACTTTGGTTCCTAATGGATTCAATACTCTCCAAATGCTCTGTCGTATTAGCCGTGGAAATGGACTTCGTCTCGTCCAGGGAGTCGTCACTTGATAAAACGAGCAGGCACTCAACCTCCCTAAGCCAAAGGTGATTTAAAGCTATTGCAAGAGCCAGCCTTGGGTGAGGCTCCTGCGAACAGTCCCTTTGATTTGATTGAGGGGTCTTGTGGCCCTCCCCAGGGACCTTGAGCTCCCTGAGCTTGGTGGCCATTGTCCACCACCCTCGAGCCTCCTTGACCACTGGTGCCCGGAAGCAAAGTTAACTTGGAGAAAAGGGACAGCATCCAGATGCTGTCTCCCACCCCCAGCGGGAAGAGGCAGAGGACGGGGCTCCAGGCCTTTTTAGGAGATGTTTGTATGTTCTGGAAAATTCCCTTCCTGTTTCTCCTCATCATCTTTCTCTCCCAGCCAGACCTGTTCATCACCAAGCATCTGTGAGTGGAAAAGTCTTAGTCTGACATTAGTGTTGTCTAGTACAGGGGCCCCGGCTCACGAGCCACGTGTGTCTAGGGAGCCCTTGAAATGTGTAAAGTCCACTCTGAGATGGTCTGCAAGGGTAACAGACAGTAGAAACCAACACAACATTGTAAACCAACTATATGTCAATAAAATAAAATTTTTTTAAAAAGTGTCTCCATACATTGCCAAATATTTCCTGGGGGCAAAATCAGCCTGGCTCGGGGAAAACCCCCAGGCAGAGAGACCTTCAGGTTTGCACTGAGAAGCTGCTGCCCTGCATGGGAACAATGACTGTGTGGGAATCCGAGCAGGGCGCTGACGGCACCTATCGTGGACGGTCTGAGGGTCTGCTCCCTGCACCAGGGATGCGGTCCTAGTGGAAAACAGTTCTCATCTCCAGAAATGCCCTAGACGTGGGTGGTTCCCCCAAAACAAGAGAATGTGCTTTGGACACACGCAAACCAGATTGATTCAAACCCCAGCTCTCGGGCTCACTGTCTGCTTCCTCTCCTGCCAGAGAGGATTTAATCTGAGCACAGGGAGAGCTCAGAAAAGACTGCAGCCTTCATGGATGGGTGTGGAGGTAGCCTGGTTATTCTTAGCAGTGAATTTAGGGAGGAAGAAGTTTCTTTGGGCTGCCAGGGCTACATAGCACCTTCCAGAGGGAGCAGCTCGACCACAGTCTTTCCTGGCTTGCCAAGTTTGGTCGGAAATTCTTTCCGCCCCAGGCAGTGGGGAATGTGAGGAATGTGGGGTGGGCCTGCTGAGGGCCTTCAGAGCCCCTTAGCTGAAATTTCTCATCTCTGGTGTCAGAGCAGTGGGCTGGCGTAACGGGGGCTGTTCAAAGAGCCAGGCCTGGCAAGCAGGACCCCTGAGTCTGGGCTCCTAGCCCGGCTGTAGTTTTCCTTCGCCTGCCCGAGTGCTTTGATTCACGCAGGGGCTGGCCCAAGGAGGGCAAGAGGAGCTGAAAGGTAGTGTCCTCAAAGCCAAGGCAGGAGGCAGGCAGGACACTGCTGCCGCTTTGCTGAAGCTCTGGCTTTTGAAGGTTCCGGAAGAGCTGAATGCAACTGAGACTTGGCATTTTGATCCAAACTGTTACCATACACCACTGAACAAAGGCCCTTTTCTAGGGCAACAGAGTGGGTAAGAACCCAGGCTCTGGACTTGGAGTCCTGGGTTCAAATCCTGACTCGGTCAGTAACAAGCTGTGTGGCACGGGACAGGTTATTTAACATTTCTGTGCCTCAGTTTCCTCAACTGAGTTTTTCTCATCAATAATCCCTACATGACGGGGTTGCTATGAGGGTTAAATGAGTAAACACAGTTCTTAGAACAGAGCTTGGCATAGAGAAAGTACACAATAAATAGTAACCCATGGGCCTGGCATACAGAAGGTATTCCGTACATAAAGAGTAACCACCATAGGACTTCCCTGGAGGTCCAGTGGTTAAGACTTCGCCTTCAAATACAGGAGGTGCGGGTTCAATCCCTGATCGGGGAGCTAAGATCCCACATGCCTCGGGGGCAAAAATACCAAAACATAGAACAGAAGCAATGTTGTAACAAATTCAATAAGGACTTTAAAGATGGTCCACATCAAAAAATCTCAAAAAAGAGTAACCATCATAGATACAGGCTGATTTTCCTTCCATCCATCCAGTCTGTTGTAGAGAGTGTGTCAGAATACCAGATGTGAAGGAAGACAGATCTTGCCTGGAATCTCTGATCCACTCCTTATTAGCCGTTAGCAAATGACTCAGCTTCCTTATCGGTAAAATGGGAATAATCGTAGTAGCCGCTTCATAGAGCTATAACGAGAATTAAATGAGTAAGTGTATCACTCAATGAATAACGCAGTGCCTGGGACACAGTAAGCGCACGATACTTTATTTGTTTTATTATTATCTGTTATTTATTTTTGCTAGAGTTATTCATCAGTCATCAAACCCTTCTTCTTCAGGTATCACCTCTCAGAGAGGAATCAAATGTGCTGTTACCCTCAACAGGTTAATTCTAAGTCTCTGTGTGTCCTCTCGGGATGCTTGGGGGCGGGGGGGTGGGGGGGGAGAGGAGAAGCGAGGAAGCAGGAAAAACAATGTCCATTCCGACTCCTAGGTCTTCGGGTGCAATTGTGGGCGGAGTGGTGGGTGAGTTGGGCATGTTAAGGATGCCAGAAGCAGGGCTCACACGCTCTTCTTTCTGACTCGGAGTCTTTCCTGAGCTGTCTGGGAAGTCAGGAACCAGGTGGCAGATTGATGAGGCCACACATCCTAGTAAGAGGCAGAGGCTATTTCCTGTTCTGTGAATCTGGGCCATGGTGAGTTGCTGGACCAGTAGAATGTGGCAGAAGTGATGTCCTGGGCCACCCGAGCCTGGGTTCGTATGGAGCCTTGCTGAAGTAGTAACCAGAACAAGCAGCGACTCCCAGGAGGGCTGTGGACCGCTTTTTATGAGACCATCCAGGGAAGTTGATACACTCTGATTAAATACACTTGACCCAGTAGACCTGCCTTCCCACCGCACACAAAGGGAGTTCCCCCCATGCACTTTAGCATTTAGCCCTGAGAAGTCCCACATTAAGGAATCCTTTCATCTCCAGTGAACCCAGAGTTACCTTGTGACACCTTCTAACATCTTCCCTTGTAACTTACTAACGCTTTAGGGAATGCTAGCCTAGACGCCCGCATTAAAGATCTTTGGGGCAGAGGAGTTTTACAGCTTGGAGAAAAAGCCCTTGTTTCTCCCCCTGACACCCTACACACCCCCAGTCTTTTTAAAACCTCCCTCCTCTGTGAATGGGGTAGGGCCAACCTTGGCAAACCAGCGTCTACAGCCGTTCACCTGAACAGAATTAAAATGATATTACAGGGGCTTCCCTGGTGGCGCAGTGGTTGAGAGTCCGCCTGCCGATGCAGGGGACGTGGGTTCGTGCCCCGGTCCGGGAGGATCCCACATGCTGCGGAGCGGCTGGGACGGTGAGCCATGGCCGCTGAGCCTGCGTGTCCGGAGCCTGTGCTCCGCAATGGGAGAGGGCACAGCAGTGAGAGGCCCGCGTACCGCAAAAAAAAAAAAAAAAAAAAAAAAAAATGATATTACAGAAAGGGAGTCAGGCTATAGGCATCTTCAAATTACCTAGACTCTCGGGAGACACCAACTGGGGGTGAGGCCCAGAAATTGTGGAAATGCAATGCATAATAGCAACCATTCCAAAAAAAACTGAAGAAAATAATTTGGAGATTATTGAGTGCCAGAACCCCAAAGCTATAAACAGGATGTCTGAAACCATTTCAAGCATAAAGATCACGATCTGCAATTTAAATGGATAGCTGGTTGCCTTTTTTCTTGGTTATGGTTGGGTGCCACCAATTAGTTGAAGTGTGTGTGTGTGTGTAAAGGTTTTTCAAAGAGCGCACTGGGAATCAGGCTGGGTTAGTTGACAGCCCCTAAGCCTGAAGCCCACACAGGGGTGGGCAAATCCTTTACTGCATGAGAACACGCAGGACCCTCATGCTACACGGTGAGGGCTTTCTTCCTCATTCTGAAAAAATAAAAACATAACCTACACCCTGGATCACTGCAGCTCTCTGCAGGGGTTTTACCCTGAAGAAATGAATCACTGTGAAATCACCCCTGGGGTGGCATTGCCCACCCAGCCCTATGGTGGTTATTAACTCGCGTCCTATTTAGCGACATGGCGAGGGCGATGGGAGGGAATCTCTTCAGCTGAAGATTGGTGTCAGTCCTTTGAGCCTTTGCTCTGTGGACAGACACCCGACAGAGGTTATTTTGTGGCTTGGGCAGGGCTCAGTGAGCCGATAGCCAGTGAGCCTGCATGTCCTTCTCAAGGTTGGGACCCTTTCTGCCATTCATGGGAGGGGGGCTGTGACAGAGTTAGTCAGAGGGAGACTGAATTAGGAGTGGCTGTCAGGACAGGGTCTCTTAAACTGTCATGTGCACATGAATCACTCGGGCATCTTTGAGGTTTAGGTAAACGACTTCCTAGCATCACTGCCTCAGCATCCAGTCTACATGGCCAAGTAACCTACAGGGACGTTGAACTCACACTAGCCCCTTCCAGAAGTGCATGTCCTAGACAACAGTCTGAAGAGTCATGAGTAAACGTTAAGTTCCTAATATGACTCCCCCAAAGGCCCTTGTGGTAAACATCCTCCCCTGCCTCCCGGGACCATGAAGCTCCCCAAACTCCACTCTTTCTGGTTTGAATTGACAAATCTGGCTTCCGTCTGGGAACCCCAAAGCGCTCTATCTGTGGACCCTACTAAAGGCATGTGCACTCTGCCTTGCCCTCCTCTCATGGCCCCTTGAAGTGACTGCCTGTGGCCTCTGGGACCTGTGAGTAACAAACGTCTCTATTTCCCCAGTGACTCTTTTTTAAAAACTGTGGCTCGACATCCAACCCCCCAGGGCTCTACAACAAACGTTAGTTTAACAAAGTCACAACAGTCTTATTGAAATGCAGGTTATGACTGAGTAGGTCTTGGATGGAGTTTGAGATTCTGCATTTCCAAGGAGCCTCGCGTGAGGCTGATGCTGCTAGTTTTAGGAATAACCCTTTCACCAGCAAGCCTCTGGACCGGCACTGTTGGATAGAACATTCTGGGCCAATGGCAGTGTTCTCCATCTGTGCTGCCCTTTATTGTAGCCAACAGCCTCCTATGGCTATTGAGTACTTGAGATACGGCAAGTGAGATTCAAAACCTGAATTTTAAATTTTACCTAATTTTAATTATTTTTAAATTTAAATAGCCACATGTGGCTAGCACAGTGAGCTCTGTATCAGCAGGGACCATATATATATTTTTTAATTGGAATATCGTTGCTTTACACTGCTGTGTCAGTTTCTGCTGTACAGGAAAATGAATCAGCTCTACATATGCACATATCCCCTCTTTTGTGGATTTCCTTCCCATTTAGGTCACCCACAGAGCACCGAGTAGAGTTCCCTGTGCTATACAGGAGGTTCTCATTAGTTATCTATTTTATACGTAGTATCAATAGTGTATATATGCCAATTCCAATCTCCCGATTCATCCCAACATCCCCCCCTCCCCCTTGGTATCCATATGTTTGTTCTCTATGTCTGTGTCTCTATTTCTGCTTTCAAATAAGATCATCTATACCATTTTTCTAGATTCCACATAGATGTGTTAATATATGATATTTGTTTTTCTTTTTCTGACTTACTTCACTCTGTATGACAGTCTCTAGGTCCATCCAAGTCTCTGCAAAAGACACAATTTTGTTCCTTTTATGGCTGAGTAATATTCTGTTGTATATATGGACCATATCTTCTTTATCCATTCCTCTGTTGATGGACATTTAGGTTGGGACCATATTTTTATTTCACTTTTGTGTCCTCATCACTTAGCAGAATGTCTGGTCCACACCAGATCCTTAATACATATTTGTTGACTACCTTATTACATAATATAAGTGGAGAAGGAGTTTTAAACCATGTTTGTTAGAACGCTATGGTTGTAAGTGACCAAAACTCACCTTGAACTTGAACCTACCAAAGACTTTATTGGCTCTTATGACCTAATGGCTGATCTTGGGGAGGATTGGAGCCAGGAACTAGTTTAGCAACATACTTCTTCTCTAGCCTTTTGTCTGCATTCTGGTTCATTCCTTCAAGCTAGTCATCCTCACTGGGCTCAAACCAATTTCACAAGTAGCTCTGGACCTCCAAATCTAGAGCCTTCCTCTGACCACATGAAATAGGGCTATTTCCCACCAACATCAAGCAGAAGCTCCCAGGAAAGTTTTCTGATTGGCTGAGCTTGGGTCATGTGCCAATTTCTGGACCTATCACTGTGGCCAGGGCAATAGGATTCTAAGACTGGCCCAGCTAGACTCAGAGATGCCCCTCCACATTCAGGGATGGCTTCTTCTTGACACAAGAGGTTGGAGTGGGGAGGAGCAGTTCTCACAAAGATGGGGAATGCTCTTCTGAGCAAATAGAACGGTAAATGTGGGGAGAAGGGTGGAAGGAGGGTTCCCAGCTTCTGTAAATGGTTGTTGAAAGGTATTTCTTTGAGCTAAACTCAGGCTATGGAATTGCCTCCTCTGGTTATGGCAAAAGGCATAATGAGAATAATAAGATTCCTTTGGCCAAACTGGTATCCTTCTACTCTCCCTGACCCTGCTACGTAAGTGAGACAATGGGATTCTAGAAAGCAAGGCATCCCAAGGGAAGGCACCATTTGAAATTGAAAGATGACCAGGAGCTTGTTGGATGGAGAAGCGGAAGGAAGGAGATGAGATTTTGGGGAGGAAAAATAGCCCATACAAAGGTGAAGTGGGGAATGAGCAGGGCATGTGGGAGAGGGATGAAGAGTCTGCTGTGGAGGGTGGACGGGAGCAGAGGGAAGGGGTGCAGGAAGTGGGCTTGAGGCAAGACTTCAGGAGGCCTTGAGTGCTGGGTGAAGGAGTCCGGGCTTTCAGCTGTAAGAAACAGGAAGCCGTTTGGAGGTCTTTAGCAGGGGAGTGGTGTAGTCAGAGCTGTGTGTGTTCTAAGATATTGCTGTGGCTGGGTTTGGAGGGTGGACAAGCTGGTGATGCAAGACAGGGTGCCAAGGATGAGGCTGTCCCAATAGGTCCTTAAGGAACAGCTGCCTCAGAGATGGGTGGTGGAACTCCAGGCTCCATTCTGCCTGCTGGTGTCCTTTCTCCCCATCTCATGCTCAGGCCTTGGCCGGGCTGGGCCCGGGTTTCAGCAGCACCACTTCCCATCTCTGTGATGGGTAGCTTACCTTATTTCCCGAGCCTCATTTTCCCCATCTGGAAAATGGGAGTAGGGATACCCACCTTGCATGGTAGTTGAGAAGCTGCAAAGTCAAATGGATGTGATGGCCTGAGACCAGTAGACCTCAGACCTGCACGTAGCAGGAGCTCTGCAAATGTTGCTGTTGTTATTAACGGACGGTTCCTCCTGGGTGTGTTTGCTTGGGAAAAGCTCAGTGAAGACGTTCAAATTACTGAAGCTTCTTAGAGCAACTCTGCAACCAGGTCACACTGGCTTCTCCTGAACCCCAAGGTAAAACTCCACCAACCCACAAGCCCATGGCTCTCTCTCCTCCCAGGAGACTCGTGTGTCCAAACTGGAAGATGCCAGAAAGGCTGGTTTCCAAGAACATTTCCCTGGAGGCCAGGCTGGAGTTTCCAGGGACAGTGAGGGTGCCGTACTGCATTTTAGACTGCATCTTGGACTGACCTTTTTGCCAGGCTGACAGCCATGTGTCCCGGTGGAAAAACCCCAGTGTGGAGCCAGGCTGTCCCAGGCCTGAAACCTGGAAGTTCTTCAAGTTTAGGAAAGTAGCTTTGCCTCGATGGGACTCAGTTTCTCTGTTTGGAGGATGGGAACAGTACGGTGCACAGGGAAGCTGTTATGAGGATTAAATCAACCAATATAGGCGGCATGTGGTCACATGGCTGTGCCTCCAGATGGGGATGAGGAGTGTGCATTTACTGAGTCTCTCTGATGTGTAAGCTCCTTGCTGAGTGTGAACAATACACAGACAAGGAAGATATGGATCCCGGCTTCAAGGGCAAGCTTCGGATACACATAACTGAATATACCACAAATGATGATGTGACAGTCTCTGCTTGGCACTGTTCCTGTCTATGAAAGGTGTGCCAGTGTATGTTGAATATGATTTTTCCATGGAAATAATGATATACTCTGAGATAACATTCATGTCTTGGAGACTGAGGCTTATTCTAATTTGTTTGACTAAGCACGAACACTAAAAGTAACCGTCTATAAATGTCTCCCTGGTGTAACAATAATGGTAAAAATACTGTGATAGCAGTATCTCATTTGATCTTTGAAACAGATAAATATCAATAATATCTAATGGGTAGATATTATTGTCCCCGTTCTATAGATGAATAAACAAAAGTTCAAAAAAAGGGAGTTGACTTGCTTAAGGTCACACAGATCAGAAGAGCCGGGTCTAGAACTTAAACCCAGATCCAACACCTAATCCCTCATCCTTATCACAAAGATGCCGCATGGAACATCCTCAGGAAATGTGTGGCCATCAACAAACCCAGAGGAGCTGGTCAGGAGAGTTTGTCAGTCCACAGATATTAAGTGAGCATCTACGACACGCCAGCCTTGCTCTATGCACAGGTTAATTCCTGCCCGTGTGGAGCTTACAGCCCAGTGGGTAAGACAGCCATCCAATAAATAATTAAAATGGGTGCTCTTAAGAGGCGCTCTGTACCCCGGCTCATAACCAATGCGCTGAGTAAACCGATGCTCATTTAGCCTTCTGTAAAATGTGCCGACATATCCCAGGGTCTGCTGGTCTGAAGACTAGCAGCCTGGGCCATCCCTGCCCAACCTGGGCTCCACCAATGGGTAGTCTTTGCTCTGGGGCTCCAGTTGGGCTGCCTAAGCCTTTCTCACAGTTGTGCTGTGTCTGAGGCTCTTCCTGCACAGTCTTTCCTCCTTCTCCCTCTCCCTTCCTGATGTCAGACTTGCATCATAGTCTGAAGCCTTTCTCTGCTGAATCCTGCTCCGTCTGTCTTGAACCTGTATGGAAGTTTGCTTCAATAAATCCCACGTATATCTCCTTCCATCTTGGTGTCTGCTTCACAGAGGACCCGGGCTCCCTGACTGCCCGCCGAAATGAGGTTCTCCCTGAGGCCTGATGCATGAGTAGCTAGAAGAGCATCCTTGGAGGAAGGAAGAGGAAGTAATGGCAGCAGAAGGCATGGCTGGTGAGGGAATCGGTTAAAAAATAAATGATTCCATTCCTTTCTGGTGTTCACTATAGGGTGACTCGTTTAACCTCTCTGTGCATCAGTTTCATCCCCTGCAAAATGGGAATAATAATATGGATATTACTTCCTTCTTAGGGCTGTTGGATTAAATGAGATAATCCGTACTCTGTGGCTCAGAGCTGTGTCCGGGGGAGGCCGTGGGAGAGCCTCAGCATAGGACAAGGAAGGAGGCCTGCCTGGAGCCCCACAGGGGTCCAGACTAGCTTACCTCTCTGTGGCCTCTGCAGAGTCTCAAAGAGCCCCCGAAGCTCCTCTTGCAGAAATTAGACCCGGGGCTGGCATAGGACTCTCTGCCCACAAATATGGCCCCAGGGAAAGAGTCTACCTTGTGGGTGTTTTGGCTGGGACGTGTGGTGTCACCATGGCAGTTTGACCATTATCTGGGTCATTTGATCCCAGGAAGCTGCCAAATCAGATAATTTGGGTGGTTTGCCTGTCTCTCTGGATCGGGTGTCCTGAGTAATGGCCCTTGTCTCCACCTGGCCAGGTCCT
This sequence comes from Globicephala melas, assembly GCF_963455315.2. Lineage (NCBI taxonomy): Eukaryota > Metazoa > Chordata > Mammalia > Artiodactyla > Delphinidae > Globicephala > Globicephala melas. Next base: position 71,331,909 of record NC_083326.1, read on the forward strand.
GGGTAGACAATCCCCGTTTTCAGTGAGCCAGAAAGGAAAGCTGGTTTCAGCTGGTATGTTCAAGGTCAAGGCTTAAGAGAGGATGCTAATTTAGAGGCCTGCACTTACCTCCTTCATTATGTGACTTGATCCGTGATGGAACATAGGCTTCAGTAACTAATAAAGGTTGAAAGACTGGAATTGGCAAGTTTTTACATTAAGGAACATTTTTTTTTTTTTAATGTTGAGCCTTCTTTTAATTTATTTATTTTTATTTTTGGCTGTGTTGGGTCTTCGTTTCTGTGCGAGGGTTTTCTCTAGTTGTGGCAAGCGGGGGCCACTCTTCATCGCGGTGCGCGGGCCTCTCACTGTTGTGGCCTCTCTTGTTGCGGAGCACAGGCTCAGTAGTTGTGGCTCACGGGTCTAGTTGCTCCGCAGCATGTGGGATCTTCCCAGACCAGGGCTCGAACCCGTGTCCCCTGCATTAGCAGGCAGATTCTCAACCACTGCGCCACCAGGGAAGCCCAAGGAACATTTTAATTGAAGTGTAATATATGTCCAGAAGTGTACCAATAATAAGTGTACAGCTCATGCATTTCACAAAGAACACACCCATGTCACCAGCACTCAGATCAACAAAAGGAACATTATCAGCCCCTGGGAGCACCTCCCAGCCCGCTTCCATCAGCAGCCTCCCACCCAAGTGTAACCACTATCCCGACTACTAGCAGCCTGGTTAGTTTTGCAGTTTTTGAACTTTATATAAACGGCAGCAGACGATATCTCTGGGGCTGACTTCTTTTGTTCACATTATGTTTGTGACATTCATCCGTGCAGTGGCGGCAGCTGTAGTTTGTTCATTCTCACTGCTGGATCATATTCCTTTGAATGAATACAACAATATTTGTCTGTTCTTCGTTGACGGACATTTGAGTTGTTTCCAGTTTGGGGCTATTACAAATAGTGCCATCTAGTTACAGTAAGTGTATTTTTGTGAAGAGTGATGCATGTCTGTGTTAGGTATCAGGTTTTGTACTGTTTAAAAAAATATAAAGTAGAAAGGAATGAGCTCGTAAACATTCTTCTTCTCAATCTCGTTCATGATGATATCGATATACTTTGGGATTGGGAGAGGAAGGGGTGAAGCCACACCAGGACAGATCCCCCCTGCCTCTGGGGTCTATGTCTCAGTTCTGGCAGGTCTCACATATGACCATCATCGGTCCCTTGGAAGGAAGTGAGGGTTTCTACAGGTTTCATAGGAAGAGCTTTGGAGCAGAGACCCCATACCTAACCCAGAGGGGGTCCTCCTCACACAGATGCTCCTCAAATCTGCCTCCCACGTACCCCACCACCTCAGATGACTTGCTCAACCTCTCAGTCTCAACCATTTTATCTGCAAAGACAGATTAGAAATGAGTGATCTTGTTAGATGTTTCCAGTTCTCAAATGATTTGAAATTGACTGCTGTTGACAATTAATTATGATATGAACAGTTATTTGCTGAGTGCTTGCCTGGTTTTCAGCGTTTGTATACATTATCTCATTGAATACTTCCAAGGTTTATTATCCCCATTGTAATGTTGAGGAAACTGAAGCTCAGAGAGGCTAAATTCCTTACTCAAGACACACAGCAAATATCAGAACGGGGATAGGAATTAAGCCAGTTCTATTCTAGCCTCCACTCTCAACTGCTGCTTCAGTTTTCTTTTTTTTTCTTTAATGAAATATTTCAGGCACACCAAAAACTGCAGAGAACATTTTCTGTGCATCCACCAAACAATCTCAGAAATAGAACATTAAAAACATAGTTAAAACTCTGTGGAATCCTCCCAGTCCCACTCCCTCCCCCTAAGCAGTGGTAACCTATCCCCTGAATTTGATGTTCATCAGCCCCGCATGTGTTTCTATGCTTTTACATGTATGCACTCATAAAAATATTCTGAATTGTTTTTCAGACTTTTGAGCTTTATTAAATAGTATTATTCTGTCTGTGTCCTTTTGCAACTAGCTTTTTCTTTTCACTCAATACTAATTTTTGAGGTTTATTCATGATGATACGTAGAGTTCTAGTTCATTCATTTCACTGCTGCATAGCGCCTCCCTTCAAGGATATACCAGAAATGATCCATCCATTCTCCTGTTGATTAGCATTTAGATTCTTCCCACTGCTCTGCCATTAAAAGGTGCCTCAGTATACATTCTTCTACATTTATGTCTCTTTCCCTCTTTTACTGAAATTTTAATGGGTGAATTTTCTTAATCACACCAGGTTTTCTTTTAATCTGTATATATCTGTGGGAATACTGGACAGTTTCATTCATTCATCTGTGTCTTCCTGAGCACCTGTGTTACAGATTGAATGTTTTTGTCCCTCTAAAACTCACATGTTGAAAGCTAATCCCCAATGTGATAGTATCAGGAAGTGGGACCCTTTGGCAGGTGATTTGGTTATGAGAATTGAGCCCTCAGGAATGGGATTAGTGCCCTTATCAAAGAGACCCCCCAAAAAACCCTTGCCCCCTTCCACCATATGAGAGCACAGCAAGAAGATGGCCATCTATAAACCAGGACATGAGCTCTCACTGGACACTGAATCTACCAGTGACTTAATCTTGGACTTCCCAGCCTCCAGAACTGTGACATACATTTTTGTTGTTTATAAGTCAGCTTGCCTATGATATTTTTGCTATAGAAGCCCAAATGGTCTAAGACAACCTACCATGTACCAAGCACTGTGTTGGGTGCTAGGCGAAGAGAAGTGGTTAAAAGACACAACTCTTGATCTCTGGGAGTTTGCATGGTTGACCAAGCACCAGTTGCTGTCAGATGAGATGGGAGATGCTGGGAACTCACAGTAGGGCTCTGAATGGTGGGGTCAAGGAGCAGAGAGAGATTCCACGGAAGAAGCAGAAATGCAGGGTGTTAGAGGGAGTGACCAGCCCACCCTGGACGTCGTGCCCAAACTCCTTGCAGTTAGAAGACCTCCTCCATTGTGTATCTGCACCAGGACAAAATCACAGCAACCTTTGCAATTCCCCCTTCTCAACCTTAGTCTCTTTCCCTCACATTAACAGTGATGTGTGAGTCAGTTGCTTAATGCATAAAAAAAAAAGTCTGACTCTGGGAAACCCACACATGCTTGAATTGGAATTCTGTTCAGAGCCCTAAATGAATGGCATCCTCACATCGCCTTAGCTTTGTCCTCTCCATCTGGAAACATGATAATAAAAAGGTCATGGTTTATGTGCATAATGCATGTACTGTGGGAAACAGTCTATATATGCCTATCATTTAATCCACACAAAATCCTCATTCTCTATTTTTTAAAAGATGAAGCCCAGAGATGTTAATTAATTTACCTAAGGCCACACAGCTAGGAGGTGGCAGAGTTGGGGCTGCATCCCAGGTCGGGCTAACTCCAGCATCCTTCATCTTAACCTTCTGACTTCTGCCAGGATTTGCCTAGCATTTCTGGAGGCAAGTTCTCCTCCTTTCCACTTGAGAAAAATGCCATCAAGTGGGGGGTTACTTACCGCCTGACACAGCCCGTTCTCTACTCTCATAGTCTCTCCATTTGCATCAGCTACTCAGGAAATGAGAGCAAATCCTATTTTTAGATGCTGGGGTCCAAATGACAGTGATGTATGGGTTAGTGGCTCATTTTTATGAAAGTAGCTCAGAGGTGTTACCTCTTCTTATGCTCAGAAACTCTCTTACATCACCGTTTTGATCTTTATAGTTTATTTCAAAGATCGCTTTGTTTCTTGCCTCTCTTCTCTGAGTCCTGCAACAGACTTTAGCCAGAAACAATAACATTCTGAGCTGGAATAGATGGCATGGAGAGAGGATGAGACTCTTCTCAGAAACCTGAAGCACAGATGATGGCAGGGATAAGCAGAGAGTGGAGCAAGTCCTCCCCTCAAATTAGACTTTGCCCAGTGTTTGAGCCTAGAAGCAGCAGACTGGCCCTTCCTGCCAAAACTGTGTGTTTTAGTCCAAAAAACCCTACAACTTTGCTACTTACTTTTTATAGCTAATCACCATCTCTTAGTTTCAAAGGCCAGCAAGGGGGCTAAACTATGTTTGTGGGGAGCTCTGGTAACCCTGAGACTTAGGCAAGGAAAGAAAAGAACAGAAGAAGAGGGATGGAGATGATGGGAAGTGAAAGGAACAAATACAGAGTGTTCGATGCATGCCGGCAACAAATCTAATTTAATCAGTTTCATTCTCTTGTCAATACTGGAAGGGACCTTTATTCCCATTTTACAGATTAGGCAACCGAGGCCAGAGTGGTCAAGCAACTTACTTCAGGGCACACTGCTGGTAACTATGAGGTTAGGATTGCAAGGTTTGCAAAATAAAAATACAGGACACCCAATTGAATTTGAATTCCAGATAAACAATGAAAAAAGATTTAAGTACGTCCCATGTAAACTTATAGACTTATCCTAAAAATTTAACTGGGCATCCTGTCTTTTACCTGGCAACCCTCGCTGAGGTTCAAGCTCAGTTCTTTCCATTATTTCTCAGGCACTCCTTTACTTTATACATAATACTTTTATATATATTACCACAGAATATGATTCACGATCATTGTCAGCCAATATTGGTTGAATGCAGTGCTTTGCATCTGTTATTTCACTTGAACCCCTATCATTCTCACAGCACCCCATCAAGTAGGTACAATTATTGTTCCTATTTTCTGGATGAGGAAACCAAGACTCAGTGAGATACAATAACTTGACCATGGTCACATGGCCAGAAGGTACCAGAGCACAGATTTGAACCTGTTTCTGTTTTGCCTAAGAATTGTCACTTAAAAAACAGCTTTTTCAAAAGTGGAATTAACACACATGCAGAAAAATACTCAATATACAAACATAACTTTCAATGACTTATCACAAACATTTGTGTAGGTACCAACTGGATCAAGGAAGAAAAGATGTCCAGCACTCCAGAAAACCCATGCGCTCCCTCCCAGTTACACCGCTCATCCTCCTCAGAGATGCCATCATTCTGGCTTCCAACCTCCAGTTGAGTTTGCCTTCATCCAGACATTATGTAAGTGAAATCCTATAGGGGTATTCCTTGGTGTCTAGTTTCTATCACTCAACGCTATGCTTGTTGGATTTACCCTGTGGTGTATATCTGGAATCTGGGCCTTTTCGTTGCTGTATAGTATTCCACCAGCTATTATACACAGTGAATCCAACCTGTTTTTGGTGAACATTTGAGTTATTTGAGATTAGTTTAAAATGTGATTGTTTTAAAAAAAATTATTGAAGTATAGTTGATTTACAATGCTGTGTTAATTTCTGCCGTACAGCTAAGTGATTCAGTTATACATATATTCTTTTTCATATTATTTTCCATTATGATTTATCACAGAATATTGAATATACTTCTCTGTGCTATATAATATGACCTTGTTATTTATCCATCCTATATATAATAGTTTGCATCTGCTAATCCCAAACTCCCAATCCTTCCCTCCCCCACCCCACCTTGTCAACCACAAGTCTGTTCTCCATGTCTGTGAGTCCATTTGTGTTTCATAGATATGTTCATGTGTGTCGTTAAAACGTGCTGTTGTGAGCAACAAAGATTGCTGTCTGCGAACATTCTTGTAAATGTCTTTTGGTGGACATAAGCATTCATTTCTGTTGGATATATACCTAAAAGTGGAAATGCTGGTCAGAGGCGGTATATAGTCAGCTTTGGTAGATGTGCCACACAATTTTTCAAAGCGTTTGTAGCAATTTACACTCCTAACAGCAGCACTTGGGATTGTCAATTTTTGTAATTTTAGTGTAATGGTATCTCCTTGCAGTTTTAGTAGGCATGCCCCTGATTTCTAATTAGGTTGAACACCTTTTAATGAGTTCATTGGCTCTCCGAACATCTTCTTTTGTGAAGCCTCTGTCCCAGTTTCTTGAGCATTTGATTTGGTTTTCTGTCTTTTACTTATTGATTTGTGGAAAGTTTTTTTATAAGTTCTGAATAGGAGCCCATAGTTCTGGGTGTTGGAAATGTCTGCTCCCACTCTATGCCTTGAGTTTTCACTCTCTTAAATGGTGTCTTTTAGTGAAGAGAAGCTCTTATGATTTTAATATATGAAATATATCAGTGTTTTCCTTTATGAATAGCTCTTTTTCCCTTGTTTAAGTCTTTTCCTACCCTCAAGGTTATAAAGACTGCCTCTGCTATAGGCTTCTGGAAACTTCGTTGTTTTGCCTTTCATATTTAGATCTACAGTGCAGTTGGGATTTATTTCTGTATATGGTGTGAGGTAGGGGGATTGGAAAACTCAATACTGTAATGATGGCAAATCTCTTCAAAGTGATATGTAGACTCAGTGTCATCCCAATCCAAACCCAACAGGAATTTGTTGTTGTTGTATGAGGGACCTGATAAACTGCTTCTAAAATTAATAGGCAAATTCAAAAGGCCAAGACTATCCAAGATAGTCTTGCAGAGAGAATGATGAAAGAACATGTTTTATTGATGTCAAGACTATTATAAAGCTATAGTAATTGAGACCATGCGATATTAACGTAAAGATAACCAAATCGACCAATGGAACCAAATAGAGAGCCCTGAACCAGTCTACGTGCACGTGGGGATATATGCTATATCCAACAAAGGTGGACCCACAGATCAGTGGGGGAAGGACAGTTCTTTCAGTACATCGTGATGGGTCATCCATATGGGGAAAAACAAACTTGTCTCCAGCGCTTCACAGGGCCATGGTACTCTGTTCTTATATGCTTGTATGATGATGACAGTAATGATTATAACATCACCGTTATATATTTATGATTTTGCCACTCTCAAGGTGCTTTCCAATCTGTTATTTTCCCAAAACCCTAAGAAGCAGGCAGGAAAGACATTATTAGTCCTTTCATGGGTGATGAAGCAGAGACTCCAAGGGGTGAGTGACCAACCCAAGGACACTTGCCTAGCACTTGAGCCTCACCTGCTGGATTTCAAGCCTGCGGCTCTTTCCACTTTGTGAGGAGCCCAATTCCCATTCCTAAGGGAGATTAGGGAGGCACAGGAAGAAGTGGGCTTTGGCAGAGGTGGACTGGGAGTGGCTGGAGGTTAATCACACCCTTCTCAGACCCCCTACTATCCTGCAGTGGGCTCCTTGACCAGGTGCCAGTCCCCGGACATCTCCCCAGAGGAGGTTTGTCTCCAGGATAGAGCAAGAGGGTTGTGAGTTGTGGTGGGAAGAGGAGGGCATGGGAAAGGTGCAGAGGGTCTGCCATTTGGAATAATGCTGGCACCCAGTGGTGGGGTGGGCAGAAAAGCTGGGGTTCTAATTCAAGCTCTGCCATGAACTTGCTGTGTGCCTTTGGACAAATGACTTCACCCTTCTGGGCCTCAGTTTTCTGTGACTTCATCTTTCAATGAACCAATTCCAATATTTACCACCTAAGATGTTTGTAAAGAATTAACAGTAATTGTGCCTGTTGCTTAGCAAGGACTCAGCAATTCTTGGCAATCGATATTAGTATTATTCAGATCACTTCTTTCTGATAAAAAGCAATGGCCGCCATTGAGTGAGCATTTACGTGTCTTTTTCTCACGTAAAACTGGGAGCTCAGCCTTAGCAAAGGATTTATGAGTTGCATTTGCCAAGCCCTCTCCATCTCCTGATACAGAGTGGATGATTCTCTTTGTGCCAACCACTTTTACACGTAGGTATAGAAGAAAGACTGGAAGGAACTACATCCAGATGTTAATTATCATTGTCTCTGGGTGATGGGAGTGAGGTTGATTTGCTTTTCTTCATATTTTTAGTGTTTTCTGAATTATCTGCATTAAACAATAATTAATTTTATAATTGGGAAAACAATCGCTCTGATAAAAGAAATGCAGATATGAATTCTTCTTGCTAGTCTCAATGAGGAGTAGTCTGCAAAGGGCCACTTTAAAGCCTCTCCTTGAGTCCCAAGCTTAACAGATAATGGTTTTGGAGTCAGAAAGTCCAGGGTACAAATCCCAGCTCTGCTACTTTCTAGCTGTGCTAAGCCAGGTGAGTCTCTGAACCTCTCTGAGCCCCAGTTCTCTCATCTGAAAGATGAAAATGGAACTAGCTGCCTCCTAGGGTTGTTTTGATGACTTAAGGAGATGTGTTTGAAAATACATAGCCAGGTGTCTGGCGTTTAGGAGGCTCTCACTCAGTGGTCGCTCTTCCATGAGATGGACTCCTTTCCCAGAGTTTCACTGGAGATCCTTTGAAGGCCGGCATTATCTACCATCCCACTCTACAGAGGAAGATACAGAGGTTCAGAGGGGGGACCTGTCCAACATCACAGAACTCGGAAGGAATCTTCTGAAACAGGCTCAGAGAGCGTAAGTGATCAGCCAGAGGTCACACAGCTTAAACTTACTGCCTATGTAGTTTGTAAAACAACAAACTAACACCACCACCCCCAAAAGAAACCCAGAGTGCCATTTATTGGGGGTTTACCATTGTGAGGCAACGTGTTAAGCCTCTTGAACAAAACCAGCAGCAACAATAACAAATACTCTGCCGTTTATCGAGTGCTTACTCAATGCCAGGCAGCTTGGCACTTCCCACAATCGTCTCAGTTAATTCTCCAGACAACCCTATGACGTGGGTCTCTAGAGCCCATTTTACAGACGAGGATACTGAGGCTCGGAGGCTGAGGCCCTTGCCCCAGCTCCGCAACAGGCCTGGCACCGGGTCTGCCCAGCTCCCCGGGAGGCTGCGGGAGGGCCAGGTGGCACGCAAGGAGTTAAGCGGTAGGCAGTGCTGTGGCTCCGCGCGGAGGAGCGCGCCGGGCTGAGGCGCGCTGCTGGCGGCGGCGGCGGCGGCGGCGCGGGGAGCTCGGGCTCCAGACGTGAAGTCCGGTGGAGCGAGCGAGGCAGCGAGGGAGGCAGCGAGAGAGAAGGAAGCGAGGCGGCGGGAGCCCCGCGCCCAGCCGCAGCCCGTGCTCGGCGCACAGCGGGCCCGGGCATCCCCGGGCGGGTGCCTGCGCGGGGCCTCGCCTTGGCGTGGGGCACCCGCAGTGCCGCCCGCCAGCCCGCCCGAGCGCCAGGCTCGTAGGAGCCCGGTTTTCACTTCCTCTCGCCTCCGCCCGCCTCCCCGGCTCTCCAGCTGGCGTCGCCAACCGCCTCCTCGTCCCAGGCCATCGCTGTCGCCGCTGCAACCCAGGACGTACACTCTTCCACTTTCCCGCTGGAGGCGCGGAGGATGTCCCTTGCACCACACCCGGAGAAATAGACCCCCGGGCCCGCCAGGAAGCGCCTTGGTGGCGAGAAAGAAAATCCAGTCTCTGCTTTCCTTGATGCCACTGCAGCAGCTGGCAGCTGGGAAGGTGCCCCCAGAGCGGGCGCACGAAGCGGGACGCGGGAGTCACAGAGACAGAGACCCCAGGCGCCTGCTGGGCTCCGCTGGCAGAGTTTGCAAGTGGCTGAGACCCTCAGGTAAGGGCTGAGGGGCCTGGACCTGTTAGGAGGGCACCATAATGGAGGGGGTGCAGAGCTGCTGTGAAAGGATTCCTGTCCCCCATCTGGGCTGCCTGTTCCAGCCGCTTCCTGGAGGCTGGGATTCAGTGCCCAGAGCCAGGTGAGTAAAGAACCCTGAGTGGTGACAGCCCAGCTCTGGGTAGATGACAAACTTTCTCTCCTCTGGCAGAGGGTTGGACGTTCCGGCTCATCCAGGCGTCCTTCCTCCAGGCATCTCACTGGGTCCCCAAGGCAGGCACGTCCAGGGCTTCTCAGGATGAGCTGGGCCGGGGGGAAGGCAGTGGGCCCCTCTCATTTGGTTCATGAATCACCGCCTTCTTGGCCAGTTCAGAGTTCTGAGGGAGAAGGAGCTGGACGTGTTTTCAAGTTGACTTTACAAGGTGCTTGTCGGGGGTGATACTCTGGTGAATGAGATTCCCCGTCATTTGGAGCCAGCAGCCAGGGCTGCCTGGGTGATGGGCTCTGTGTAGAGTCCTTTGCAGTCTTGCTTACGTCCATTCTGGCGTGTGTGTGTGTGTGTGTGTGTGTGTGTACGTGTAAGGAGGAGGAGAAAGAACTGGGGGCGGGGGCCCGTTCAGCCAGATCGCCCCTATCCAAGCCCTTCCAGCAGCCCCAAGCGTCATCACAGGAGCAGAATCACCTCCTTGGCAGAGATACTAGGAGCGGTAGGGAATCACCTCCCGTTCCTTGCAGCTCCTTAGATGAGCAAAAGATTTGGGGGAAGTTTCCTGAGCTGCTCAATGAGACCATTCAGACTGGAGCCTGGGGGAGGTACAGACTTTTACAGAAAAGAGGTTGGAATTGACATTTTGGGTGGAGGCTCCTGGCGCTCGCATCCCCAGCTCTGAGGGTGTGGGTACCCCCCACCCAATCCAGGCCCCTTGAGGCTCTGCTGAGCCCAGCACATAGCTCATGAGTTTGGCCAGATTATCTTTCCTTCTAATGAAAAACATGCTCCAAAGAGGCCACCTGGTCTCCAAGGATCATTTTGGAGCCACCCCTGTGGTCACAGCCCCATAGATGGCATCATGCTTCCTCCCTAGGGTTCCAGCCTAGGGCTGGGGTCATATCGATGGACTAGTTGGTCAGTGAGGCAGGCAGTGGAGGTGCTTCTGGCCATGACCTGACAGCTAGATGTATTTCCCTGGCCCTGTGGTCACTCTTGGCGTTTGCCTCTAGGGAATAGCATTGCTGTGTGGTTCCTGGACAGTACTTGAGGCATGAGGTGGGAGTCTGAAGACCTCCTGCCCTTGCTTGGCATTCTGACCTGGGGCCAGGCTAGGAGCTGCTTCTCTAGGCTGCTGGGACCCATGGATTCCTCCAGGGTGTCAGAGGCCAGTACTTGATGTTCTGGGGAAACCCCATCTTTGGGTCAGGAGGTTGAACTTCAAGTCTGCCCTCAATTTGCTATGTGACTTTGGGCAAATCACTAGACCTCTCTGGGCCCATTACTGCTTCTGTAAAATGAAGAGATTTCACGTATCCTCAGAAATCCCAGTTCAGACACTCTTGTGGCCCTGAGTGATTGTCACAGATGCAATTTTCAGAATCCCAGAAGGCAATGTAATTTAGTGTTTAAGAGATCTAGGACTCAGATCCATCTGAGTGTGACCAGTCACTTCACCCTCCAAACCTCGGTCCCTCCATTGTAAAATGAGGAGTTCATAGTTCCTACTTCAGAAGGGTGTTGGGAGAACAAACTGAGATGGTGCATGGAAAGTGCTTAGTGTATCTAGTGAGCTACACGGATGCGGCAGCAAGGCTGTCTGCTTTGGGGTCTTGTGCAGGCGTCTGGGTGCTGTTATCCCCGGGGAGGCTGGCCCTGTCCTATCTGAGCACCAGATGATCGTTGACTGAGGAGCAGGGTCCTTGTTCTCTCCAATCACCTGACACCTGCAGTCCCCGCCCCCTCACTGCTTCCTCATAAAAGTGCTTCTGGACCAGCAGCTCCTAGTGGGGAGCCCCAGGCGGTCTGAGAGGACTGGATGCATCCAGCTGTTGCATTGCCAGAACAACAGGAGATAGAGGTAAGCTGTCCCCACGGCTTCAACTTTGCAACTGCGTAGGGATCCAGGACAGAGAAGTCCAGTATGTCTGCCCTCCCCAGACTAGGGTTTCTCTGGGACCATGCTAAAACCTCGACGGGGAAGGCAGACCTCATCTTGGCCAACACGGAGTGAGTTAACAGGCATGCAGTCAGGACTGGGGCAGGAGGAACTCCACCATGTGTTAGCTCGATCTGCGGGCTCGCCTTTCAGGATGCAGAAAATGAACACTTTGCTTTCCTGGCCGAGTAGGATGTGTGTGTCTGTGTAGACACATGTGTGTGAACGTGTGCATATGTATGCATTCTCATGTAGGTATGTGTACGTGTGCGCATGTGAGTATGACTTACATAAAAGCCTTAAGTGTGTGTGGGCACATGTGAGACTAGTGTCAATATGAGAGTGTACTCGTGAGATTGCATGTCCATGGATTTATGGGTGTGTGTGTGTGTGCGTGTGCGCGTGCCTATGTGAGTCAGTGTGAGTGTGGGTACGCGTATGCACTTGTGAGCGTTAAGCAGTTGTATGTATGTGATTAGCTGCACAGATGCAGCTGTGTGTTGTGAGGGTCTGTGTGCTGAGCCCTGTGTTTGAGGAGCGGTGCGGGTCGGCCTGGGCGCATGCTTTGGTAGCTGTACGTGCTGTCTGCACATCTGTGTGGGCATCTGTGAGCGCCTGCATGTGTGTGCATGTACACATGTGTGTTCAATGATGTAAGTGTAAACTTACGTGCGTATCTATCTACATGCTTTTCAATGTACCTTTGTGTCTCTGAATGCATATATGTGCATAGCACTGCACACTTCTCTCTGTGTATGTGTGTGTGACTGTTTGCCATGGTGGAGCCCCTGTGAGTGTCTCTATATATACGTGTGAGTTTCTGAGCATGTGCATCTGAGCGGTAGAGGGTACATTTGATTGTGTCTGCGTATGTGTGTGTTCCTGTGGGTGTGTACCTGTGTGTCTTGCAGTGTTAACTTGTGTATCTTTGCGTGTACACACGTGTTTCTGAGTGTGTGTACCTATGTGAAGCATTGCGTGCTTGGTTGTATCTCTGTGTATATGCATGTGTTTCTCTGGGTGAGTTCGTTGCCGTGTCCATTTGAGTGTGTCTCGGTGTGCACGTGAGTGTCTCTGAACGTGTCTTCCTGGATGTTGCAGTGTGACTTTTGTGCATATCTCCGTGCAGAAGTTTCTGAATGTGTGTACCTGGGGTGTTGCATTGCATCTTCTTATGAGTCCCTGGGTGTATGATGTGTGTTTCTGCGTGTGTTTGCCTGTCCGTGGGGCAGTGTAACTTTTGTGCGTGTCTCATGTGTACGTGTGCGTTTCTGAGCATGTGCATCTCTGCAGGTGTGTCTGAGTGTCTGCAGGGCGATAAAGGTGTGGGGTGGCGGAGCTGTAAACACAGCCAAGAGCGTCCAAACAGAACACATCTCCGAACCTTTAAAGCTCCTCTTCTGTCTGCTCTGCACCTCTGAACTGTGCTCATGCGTGTACCTTCCGAGTGTTGATTCAGCGATCGGTGGTGCCAGGTCTGAGCAGAGCGTTGGGATGTCGGATGTTCATTTTCCCTAGTGCGTTTGCTCTGAAGCCCATGCCTTCCTCTGCCTCCGACTCCTTTGGCCCCCACAATAGCCCACGTCTCCCTCACCAGAAGCCTGCGCTTAGGCCAGTCGCTGAACAGACTCACAGATGTTCAGAGCACAGGTATAATTTTAGGCAGAAGGTCTGAACATAGGCAGCCTAGGATGCACCAAACATTTCGACAGCAGTTTCTAATTAGGAGCAACTTGTTTTCCTTAAATAAACAAATCAAGTGAGGAAAGAAATTGCCAGAGATGAACGGCTCCCTGGAGCAGGTCCAGATGTTGGGAAGATGGGGATGGGGTCCCCACAGACTGCAAATGTTACTCCTCAGGGTCTTCCAGATTTTGACCAGGAGCTGATGAGGCAGGGGCTGCGGAAGCTGGTGAGGAGAGCGCGGCAGTGCAGTGTGGGAACCCTTTCCGAGGTTTGCCTAGTGTTTGGTTATTGGGGTAAATACATCACTGGCCCCAGTTCCTCCCTCCTCCCTGTATCCACGCCCTCAGCCATGCAGCGTTGCTGTTCTTCCCACTCAAGGGGCAGGCAGGGTTTATGCTCCTGATCCTTCACTTTGGGTTTGGCCATGTGTCTACCTTTGGTCACTGGTGGAAGTGACAGTGTGTCCATTCCAAGCTTAGGCCTCAGGGGCCTTGCATGTTTCAGCAATGGCTGGGAGAAGGGCTCCCCTGGGGTAGCTGCTGCCTCCTCAGCCTGGCCCCAGAATGAACACATGTCAACGGTGTTGACACAGCCTTAGTTTACCACCTTAGGAAATAAAATAAGGAAGGCATGTGCCTTAGTTTGCTCATCTGTAATATGGGAATGATAATAATAGTGCCTTCTTCTAGGGTTGCTATGAGTATTTACTAAGTAAATTCAGCCCATCTGCCCTCTCACCCACCCCCCTGGACACTGTAAAAGTGGGATTTGCCCGAGGTTGCAGAGGGTTGGTGGCAGACCTGAGGTTAGAACCTGAGCCTTCTACATCCCAACCCAGGACAGGTCCACAGCCCCTTAGATCCCATGCTGCTTTCACATGTGAGCATATTAGTTTCCTGTCGCTGCTGTAACAAATGACCACAAGCACAGAGATGTAAAACAACACAAACTTATTCTCTTACAGTCTAGAGATCAGAAATCTAAAATGAGTCCGCAGGACTCTGTTCCTTCTGGACTCTCTAGGGGAGAATCCACTTCCATGCCTTTTCCAGCATCTGGAGGCTGCCCACATTCCTTGGCTCATAGCCCAACATCACTCTGACCTCTGCTTCCATTGTCATATCTCCATCTCTGACTTCTGAATCCCCTGCCTCCCTGTAATAAGGACACATGATGACATTGGGCCCCTTGGATAATCCAAGATAATCTCCCCATCTCAAGATCTTTAACTTACTCACATCTGCAAAGTCCCTTTTACCATGTTGGGTAACATTGTCCTAGGTTCCAGGAATTAGGACATGGATATCTTTGGAGGGTAGCTATTTGGCTACCACGGTGAAAAAAGTGAATGAATTATTCCACGTTCGTTGATTCAACACATATTTACTGAGTGCTTAGATGCACCAGGCATGAATATTTACTGGGCACCTACCATGTACCAAGGTCTGTCTAGGCCCTGGGGAAAAAGTGTTGAGCAAAGAGAGGCCCTGCTGTCCTAGGGGTGATTCCAGGAATGGGAGTTAGAACAAAAATGCATAAATAAATAACTGAATAGCTTCAATTTAAATAGTGATGAGTGCAGTGAGGAAAGCACAACAGGTGATGGCGGTGGCGTCTTCTGATAGCCCCTGTTGCGGTCCTCTGCATTCAGGAACCTCCCTCCCCTGCCCCTTCTGGTCTGGGGGTGGTCACGGCCCCTCTCTGTTGCCAGGCCCCAGGGGATGCACTACCCACCCCTAGTGGCTTCCCCACACTCTGCCCTCCCATCATAACTGTCCTTGGTCACACCGTTGGGGTGAGCCGTCTGTTATTACCTGATGGTCCCTGACTGATACAGGTGCTTTTACGTGCTGGGACGTGTGCTCTGCCCTTTTTGTGTTTCCATTCATTGATCTTTTTTTTTTAAATATACATTTATTTTTGGCTGCGTTGGGTCTTCATTGCTGCGCGCGCGCTTCCTCTAGTTGCGGCGAGGGGGCTACTCTTCATTGTGGTGTGCAGGCTTCTCATTCCGGTGGCTTCTCTTGTTGCGGAGCATGGGCTCTAGGTGCGCAGGCTTCAGTAGCTGTGGCATGTGGGCTCAGTAGTCGTGGCTAGTGGGCTCTAGAGCGCAGGCTCAGTAGTTGTGCACAGGCTTTGTTGCTCCACGGCATGTGGGATCTTCCCGGACCAGGGATCGAACCCATGTCTCCTGCATTGGCAGGTGGATTCTTAACCACTGCACTACCAGAGAAGTCCCACTCATTGATCTTTATAACATCCCTCCGAGGAAGATGCTCTATTATCCCTTTCTCAGGTAATATAGCCATGTTCATAGCACCGTTATTCACAATGGTGGAAAAGTGTAAGCAACCCAAGTGTCATCGGCATGGGATAAAAAAAATGTGGTCCATCCACAAGTGGAATATTATTCAGCCTTAAAAAGGAACAAAATTCTAACACACTACAACAAGGATGAACCTTAAGGATATTATGCTAAGTGAAATACACCAGACACAAAAGGACAAATACTGTATCATTCCACGTGTACAACATTCTTTTCTTTTTTTAATTTTTTATACAGCAGGTTCTTATTAGTTATCTATTTTATACATATTAGTGTATATATGACAATCCCAATCTCCCAGTTCATCCCACCACCCATCCCACTTTCCTCCCTTGCTGTCCATATGTTTGTTCTCTATGTCTGTCTCTATTTCTGCCTTGCAAACCAGTTCATCTGTACCATTTTTCTAGATTCCACATATATGCATTAATATACGATATTTGTTTTGCTCTTTCTGACTTGCTTCACTCTGTATGACAGCCTCTAGGTCCATGCACGTCCCTACAAATGACCCAGTTTTGTTCCTTTTATGGCTGAGTAATATTCCATTGTATATATGTACCACATCTTCTTTATCCGTTCATCTGTCAGTGGGCATTTAGGTTGCTTCCATGACCTGGCTATTGTAAAGAGTGCTGCAGTGAACATTGGGGTGCATGTGTCTTTTTGAATTATGGTTTTCTCTGGGTATATGCCCAGTAGTGGGTGTGCTGGATCATATGGTAATTCTATTTTTAGTTTTTTAAGGAACCTCCGTACTGTTCTCCATAGTTGCTGTATCAGTTTACATTCCCACTAACAGTGCAAGAGGGTTGCCTTTTCTCCACACCCTCTCCAGCATTTGTTGTTTGTAGATTTTCTGATGATGCCCATTCTAACCAGTGTGAGGTGATACCTCATTGTAGTGTTTTTTTTTTTTGGGGGGGGGGTACGTGGGCCTCTCACTGTTGTGGCCTCTCCCATTGCGGAGCATAGGCTCTGGACGTGCAGGCTCAGCGGCCATGGCTCACAGGCCTAGCTGCTCCGTGGCATGTGGGATCTTCCCAGACCGGGGCACGAACCCGTGTCCCCTGCATCGGCAGGTGGACTCTGAACCACTGCGCCACCAGGGAAGCCCCCTCATTGTAGTTTTGATTTGCATTTCTCTAATAATTAGTGATGTTGACCAGCTTTTCATCTGCCTCTTGGCCATCTGTATGTCTTCTTTGGAGAAATGTCTATTTAGGTCTTCTGCCCATTTTTGGATTGGGTTGTTTGTTTATTTAATATCAAGCTGCATGAGCTGTTTATATATTTTGTAGATTAATCCTTTGTCCATAGATTCGTTTGCAAATATTTTCTCCCATTCTGAGGGTTGTCTTTTCGTCTGTTTATAGTTTCCTTTGCTGTGCAAAAGCTTTTAAGTTTCATTAGGTCCCATTTGTTTATTTTTGTTTTTATTTCCATTACTCTAGGAGGTGGGTCAAAAAAGGTCTTGCTGTGATTTATGTCAAAGAGTGTTCTTCCTATGTTTTGCTCTAAGAGCTTTATACTGTCTGGGGTTACATTTAGGTCTTTAATCCATTTGGAGTTTGTTTTTGTGTATGGAGGTAGGGAGGGTGCTAATTTCATTCTTTTACATGTAGCTGTCCAGTTTTCCCATCACCACTTATTGAAGAGACTGTCTTTTCTACATTGTATATCCTTGCCTCCTTTGTCATAGATTAGTTGACCACAGGTGCGTGGGTTTATCTCTGGGCTTTCTATCCTGTTCCATTGATCTATGTTTCTGTTTTTGTGCCACTACCATACTGTGTTGATTACTGTAGCTTTGTAGTATAGTCTGAGGTCAGGGAGTCTGATTCCTCTGGCTCCGTTTTTTTCCCCTCAAGATTGCTTTGGCTATTCGGGGTCTTTTGTGTCTCTATACACATTTTAAGATTTTTTGTTCTAGTTCTGTAAAAAATGCCATTGGTAATTTGATAGGAATTGCATTGAATCTGTAGATTGCTTTGAGTATATAGTAATTTTCAAAATGTTGATTCTTTCAATCCAAAACATGGTATGTCTCTCCATCTGTTTGTGTCATCTTTGATTTCTTTCATCAGTGTCTTATAGTTTTCTGAGTGCAGGTCTTTTACCTCCTTACATAGGTTTATTCCTAGGTATTTTATTCTTTTTGTTGCAATGGTGAATGAGATTGTTTCCTTAATTTCTCCTTCTGATCTTTTGTCGTTAGCGTATAGGAATGCAAAAGATTTCTGTGCATTAATTTTGTATCCTGCAATTTACCAATTCATTGATTAGCTCTAGTAGTTTTCTGGTAGCATCTTTAGGATTCTCTATGTGTGGTATCATGTCATCTGCAAACAGTGATAGTTTTACTTCCTCTTTTCCAATTTGTATTCCTTTTATTTCTTTTCCTTCTCTGATTGCCATGGCTAGGACTTCCAAAACTATGTTGAATAATAGTGGTGAGAGTGGACAGGCTTGTCTTGTTCCTGATCTTAGAGGAAATACTTCCAATTTTTCACCATTGAGAATGATGTTTGCTGTGGACTTGTTGTATATGGCCTTTATTATGTTGAGGTAGGTTCCCTCTATGCCCACTTTCTGGAGAGTTTTTATCATAAATGGGTGTTGAATTTTGTCAAAAGCTTTTTCTGCATCTATTGAGATGACCATATAATTTTTCTTCTTCAATTTGTTAATATGGTGTGTCACACTGATTGATTTGCATATATTGAAGAATCCTTGCATCACTGGGATAAATCCCACTTGATCCTTTTAATATGTTGTTGGATTCTGTTTGCTAGTATTTTGTTGAGGATTTTTGCATCTATATTAATCAGTGATATTGGTCTGTAATTTTCTTTTTTTGTAGTACCTTTGTCTGGTTTTGGTATCAGGGTGATGTTGGACTCATAGAATGAGTTTGGGAGTATTCCATCCTCTGCAATTTTTTGGAAGAGTCTGAGAAGGACGGGTGTTAGCTCTTCTCTAAATGTTTGATAGAATTCACCTGTGAAGCCCTCTGGTCCTGGACTTTTGTCTGTTGGAAGATTTTTAATCACAGTTTCAATTTCATTACTTGTGATTGGTCTGTTCATATTTTCTATTTCTTTCTGGTTCAGTCTTGGAAGGTTGTGCTTTTCTAAGAATTTGTCCATTTCTTCCTGGTTGTCCATTTTATTGGCATGGGTTTGCTTGTAGTAGTCTCTCAGGATGCTTTGTATTTCTGCGGTATCTGTTGTAACTTCTCCTTTTTCATTTCTAATTTTATTGATCTCCCTCTTTTTCCTGATGAGTCTGGCTAAAGCTTTATCAATTTTGTTTATCTTCTCAAAGAACCAGCTTTTAGTTTTATTGATCTTTGCTATTGTTTTCTTTGTTTCTATTTCATTTGTTTCTGCTCTGATCTTTATGATTTCTTTCCTTCTGCTAACTTTGGGTTTTGTTTGTTCTTCTTTCTCTAGTTCCTTTAGGTGTAAGGTTAGATTGTTTATTTGCGATTTTTCTTGTTTCTTGAGGTAGGGTTGTATTGCTATAAACTTCCCTCTTAGAACTGCTTTTGCTGCATCCCATAGGTTTTGGATCATCGTGTTTTCATTGTCATTTGTCCATAGGTATTTTTTGATTTCCTCTTTGATTTCTTCAGTGATCTCTTGGTTATTTAGTAACGTAGTGTTTAGCCTCCATTTGGTTGTGTTTTTACATTTTTTTCCCTGTAATTTATTTCTAATCTCATAGTATTGTGGTTGGAAAAGATGCTTGATATGATTTCAATTTTCTTAAATTTACCGAGGCATGATTTGTATCCCAAGATGTGATCTGTCCTGGAGAATGTTCGTGTGCACTTGCGAAGAAAGTGTAATCTGCTGTTTTTGGATGGAATGTCCTATAAATATCAATTAAATCTATCTGGTCTATTGTGTCATTTAAAGCTTGTGTTCCTTATTAATTTTCTGTCTGGATGATCTGTCCATTGGTATAAGTGAGGTGTTAAAGTCCCCCACTATTATTGTGTTAATATAGATTTCTTCTTTTATGCTGTTAGCATTTGCCTTATGTATTGAGGTGCTCCTGTGTTGGGTGCATATATATTTAAAATTGTTATATCTTCCTCTTGGATTGATCCCTGGATCATTAGGTAGTGTCCTTCCTTGTCTCTTGTAGCATTCTTTATTTTAAAGTCTGTTTTATCTGATATGAGTATTGCTACTCCAGCTTTCTTTTGATTTCCATTTGCATGGAATATCTTTTTCCATCCCCTCACTTTCAGTCTGTATGTGTCCCTAGGTCTGAAGTGGGTCTCTTATAGACAGCATATATATGGGTCTTGTTTTTTTATCCATTCAGAAAGCCTGTGTCTTTTGGTTGGAGCATTTAATCCGTTCACCTTCAAGGTAATTATTGATATGTATGTTCCTATTACCATTTTCTTAATTGTTTTGGGTTTGTTTTTGTAGGTCCTTTTCTTCTCTTGTGTTTCCCACTTAGAGAAGTTCCTTTAACATTTGTTGTAGAGCTGGTTTGGTGGTGCTAAATTCTCTTAGCTTTTGCTTGTCTGTAAAGCTTTTGATTTCTCTGTCGAATCTGAACGAGATCCTTGCCAGGTAGAGTAATCTTGGTTGTAGGTTCTTCCCTTTCATCACTCTAAATATATCATGCCACTCCCTTCTGGCTTGTAGAGTTTCTGCTGAGAAATCAGCTATTCACATTATGGGAGTTCCCGTGTATGTTGTTTGTCATTTTTCCCTTGTTGCTTTTAATAATTTTTCTTTTCTTTAATTTTTGTCAATTTGATTACTATGTATCTCAACGTATATCTCCTTGGGTTTATCCTGTGGGAGACTCTCTGCACTTCCTGGACTTGAGTGGCTGTTTCCTTTCCCATGTTAGGGAAGTTTTCAACTATAATGTCTTCAAATATTTTCTCAGGTCCTTTCTCTCTCTCTTCTCTTTCTGGGACCCCTATAATGAGAATGGTGGTGTGTTTAATGTTGTCCCAGAGACCTCTTAGGCTGTCTTCATTTCTTTTCATCCTTTTTTCTTTATTCTGCTCTGTGGCAGTAAATTCCACCATTCTGTCTTCCAGGTCACTTATCCGTTCTTCTGCCTCAGTTATTCTGCTATTGATTCCTTCTAGTTTATTTTTCATTTCAATTATTGTATTGTTCATCTCTGTTTGTTTGTTCTTTAATTCTCCTAGGTGTTTGTTCTTTAATTCTTCTAGGTCTTTGTTAAACATTTCTTGCATCTTCTCAGTCTTTGCCTCCATTCTTTTTTCGAGGTCCTCGAACATCTTCAGTATCGTTATTCTGAATTCTTTTTCTGGAAGGTTGCCTATCTCCACTTCATTTAATTGATTTTCTGGGGTTTTATCTTTTCCTTCATCTGGTACATAGCCCTCTGCCTTTTCATTTTGTGTATCTTTCTGTGAATGTGGTTTTCATTCCACAGCCTGCAGGATTGTAGTTCTTGTTGCTTCTGCTGTCTGCCCTCTCTATACAACATTCTTAAAGTAGTCAAATTCATAGAGACAGGAAGTAGAATGGTTGTCGCCAGGGGTTGGGGGAGGGGGAAATGGGGAGTTCGTGTTTAATGGGGTAGAGTTTCCATTTGGGAAGATGACAACGTTCTGGAGATGGATGGTGGTGATGGTTGTACAACAATGTGAATGTAATTAGTGCCACTAAACTGTATGCTTAAAAATGGTTAATGTAGAAAATTTTATTTTACGTATATTTTACCAGAATAAAAATAAATAAGTTAAAAGTCTAGAGAGGCTGGGATTTGAACCCGGGTCTGACCCTAGAGCCTGTGTTCCTTTCTCCGTACAGTATGGTCTCAGCCCCAAAGCACCATGCACACCCAAAGGTGGGTGTGCAAGCAGATTTTGAAACAACCTGGGAGAATATGGGATGGGGCTTTGGACGCAGCAAAGGGAAGACCCCCAGTGTTGAGGAGCCCATGGTACGCTGGTACCATGCACTCCCTTTCACCAAGGTTTACCCGTTGGTCTATTGGACAAATTTCTATTGAGCACCTACTGTGTGCCAGACCCTGTGGAGATGGTGGAGAGAAAAACAAGATACTAACCTGCATATAATTCCTTGAAATAACTGCCAGGAAGGAAGGTCTCTGACACTGGGGGTGCACAGATTAGGGCCTTTGAAAGGAAGACTTCCTCGAGAGAGAAAAATGTGCTGGGCTCTGAAGGATGAATAGGATCCATCAGGTGAAAAAGGTTGGGAAGATAGCAGAACCAGCATGTGCAAAGGTCCTGAGGTGAGGAAAGTGGCATGAACCAAAGGCTTCTAGATTGTAGAAGAGTTGGTACACTGTCAAGCAGACAGTTCTCAGGGCCTTGCCAGCCCCATAAGTGTTTTGCTCTTTATCCTTCCAGCAGTGGGGAGCCTTGTAAAGGTTTTAAGCACAGTGAGTGAAATGAGTCTATTAAACCCTGACCAGAACAATAAGAAGAAACCACACCCCCACGTGAGGTGGGAGCCCGTTGAAATCCCCACAAAGAAGGAGCTGGGTGGACAGCAGTGATTTCAGGATTTTAGCTTCATTATGCAAAATACACAGCTTTCCAGGGGAGAGGTGAGCTTTGGCAAAAAGAGTCAACAAATTAGTTTTTTAATCTGCTTTAAGTTGCTGAAATGCCTTTGTCTTCCTTCCATTGTCACCTGATGGCCCGTGGGCTATTTTAACTTTAATCAGAGAATTTTTTTTTAATTAAGGGAGTTTTTTCCTTTTGAAAAGCAAGTCCCAGCTGTGTTTTGATAAGATAGAATTAAAAATGGCATGGGGGAAATGCCACAGAAAGCTTTGATTTTTCTCCTTGTGGCATCTGAACTGATTTATATAATAATTATATATTTTATTTTGATGCAGCTTCTCCTCAGCCCTTCCTGGCCTCCCCCAACACACCACAGTGTGCCAGTAGCTCTGAACACAGGCTGTTTCTAAAATCCCCAACTCTTGGCTCCTAGAGGCAGAGGGACAGCCCTGTAAGAAACCAAGATTTCTGACCTAACAGCTTTAGGTTTAGGGGAAAGCTTGCTCACATCCAAGCGCTACCAATTCACAGCTGTGTGGCTTTGGATAATTTATTTCAATCTCCTTAGCTTCCAATTACTCATATGTAAAATGAAAATAATGATAGTATTTATATTCGTGGGATTCTTCTAGTTGTAAGTGACAGAAAATCCAGTGTAAACATCATTACACTCTTATTCTCAGGCATAAAAGGGACTGTATTTGTTCACATCTCTCAAGGATTTTTTCCAAGAAGATTCCAAGGTATTACACAAAATCTCTGTGGTTGTAAATGTTGGTCACCAATTCAGGCAGTTTTGAAACACAGCACAGACCAAACAAGCATGTCTGTGGGCTCAGCTGGACCTCTGCTGTAGAGCCAGGTCTCCCCCATCTGGGGGACACGGGGCCTGTTCTTTCTGAACCACAGTGAGCACATGTTGGGGATGCCCTTGGAAAACACACCAGCCCATTGTTTTGAATCAGTTTGTATGCTGCATGCCGTCAGCATCCCCTTGGATGACCACTGGAAGACCTTTTTATTCTGAGCTGCGCCATTTGTAATAGGCTCCGTGGATCGGATTCAGTGAGAACGGCTGCTTAGAAGCAGTTCATTTTGCTGCCTGAGATTGTTAAGGTTCTCTCTGATTTCCTGCTTCACTCTGTTGATTTCCTGGGATAAAACTTCCTCTGCAGAGGCTGCAAAGGTAATTCAGCTGCCATCCCTCCATGTGAGGGAGGGTTGGATCCTGGCTTTCCCATCCCACTTCCTGCTGTGTGACGGAGGGCAAATCACTCCACCTCTCTGAGCCTTGGTTTTCTCATCTGCAACCTGAGGGGGTCGTCATAGCTCCTGCCTCCTGAGAAGGTGTCGGGCACATAGCAGGTACTCACCAACCTTAGCTCCTCCTGTAAAACTCCAGCCCCAGCAGCCTGGTGAAAGGGAGATAGAGGCTCATGCTCCTTGTACGTACTTAGCACCCTCTCTATGGCAGACCCTTTCAAAGCATAATCCCCTTCTTTTACTCACAGCAGCCCTGAAGCTTGTGGCTTTGCATCACTCTCCTTTTTTACAGATGAGGAAACTGAGGCTCTGAGAGGTGAAGGGATCTGCCCAAGGTCACACAGCTAGGACATGGTGGAGCTGAGACTTGGACTTCAGTGTGCCTGAATCCAGCAGTCCTGCCTCTTGAGAGGGGCCCTACCTTCTAAGGCAGCCAGCTGCATTCACACTAACCCATGGGCCCCAAGGACCCCTTAGTAGTGGAATCTAGACCCAACTGTGCTATTAACTTGCTGTGTCACCTCAGGAGACTTTCTTGGTCTCTCTGGGCCTTTGTTTTCTCAGCTCCTTAAACTCACATTGCTCCCTTCCACCTCAGGGCCTTTGCACATGCCGTGCCATCCGCCCAGCATACATCCCTCTCCGCCTCCACCCCTCTTTACCTGGTTAATTGCAACTCCTCCTTAGGGTCTTGGGTGAAGCATGATTTCTGAGAATTCCTCTGGGGCTCCCCTGGGCCAGGTCAGACCTCCCCTGCTGTGCACTTTACAAGATTCATCTCTTTCCTTCAGGGTTTGTGATTACAGTGCTGTATGATGATTTAACTAACCTGTGTCACCTCTGCCAGACTGCCCACTTGAGGGGGGTCTGGAAGCCATTTAGCACCGTTCCTATGCTCACACTCCAAGCCTGCCACATACATACAGCAAAAAGCTGTGGTTATTAACTGAAATTTAAAAAGAGCTCTTAGGACCCTCAGACGCTGCTGATAGGAGTGTGAATTAGTACACGTGCTTTGGAAAACTGCTTGACCATATTTTCTTAAATGGCATGATACATCCTCTAATCTGCTATTCTACTTTGAGATATAGACTCAATAGAAATGAGTATATATGTTCTTTTTATATATGTTGTAGTCATAAGTGTGAGAAATCAGAAACTACCCAAATGTCCATTATGGTAGAAGAGACAAGTAAAATGAGCTTCCATCATAACATGGAATAGTACACAGCAGTAAAAATGGACAGGCTATAGATGCATGCCACAGAGGGATGGGTCATGCAAAAGTAATGCCTAGCAAAGGAAGCCAGACACAAAAGGGCATATACTATACAGTATTAATTACATATACTATACAATATTAATTACAGAAAGCTCAAAACAGAAGCCAGAGTTTAGGAATGCATGCATGCTTGGTGAACACATTATAAAGAAAAACAGGGAAGAAATAGGATGGTTGTGATCTTGGGTGAGGAAGGGAGGGGGGTGATTTTAAAAGAGCACAGGGCTTCCCTGGTGGCGCAGTGGTTGAGAGTCCGCCTGCTGATGCAGGGGACACGGGTTTGTGCTCCGGTCCGGGAGGATCCCACATGCTGCGGAGCGGCTGGGCCCGTGAGCCATGGCCGCTGAGCCTGCGCGTCCGGAGCCTGTGATCCGCAACAGGAGAGGCCACAACAGTGAGAGGCCTGCGTACCACAAAAAAAAAAAAAAAAAAAAAGAGCACAGAAGGGGCTCTAGGGCGCTGGCCAGGTTCTGTTTCTTGCCCTGGAAGGTGGTTACATGGGTGTGTGTTCACTGTGCAATAATTCATCAAATTGTACATCTTTGTTTTATGTTTTCTTTTGTCTGTGGGTCATGGGTTCCATGGAAAGACCCCCTATGTCCCCCACCACCACCACAGATAATTACCTCTGGGGGGACTCCATCTGGACCACCCTGCTTTGGTTTATGCGCAGAGAACATCTCTGCTATCCTGTTTAAGCAAGTTTTTTTCTACTTTCAGCGCAAAAAAATCGTATGTGGTGTGGGGTGTGCCCCTCTCTGTCCTGTAAGGCCACACGGGTCCAAATTTACATGTGCAAAAACAACCCAGTAACTTTTTGTTTTAACACAGAGGCCACCAGGCCAGAGGACACAGTTAGCCCCTTTTTCTCAGACTGTGATAAGCATGGGGGCTGGGGGGCAGGGGGGTTGATGGCCCCAGAAGAAAATAAAAAAGAAACTACGAAAGAAAGAGAAAAATAAAACCTGAGAAGCATTTTCAAGTTTCTAGCTTTTCAGGCTACCAAAAGATGGGGGATCAGCTGTCCTGGATGGAGGGTCAGATAACAGGGCTGGGCCAGGAAAAAGAACGAGGACGTGGAGCTCCGAGGTGGGGCAGCTGAGTGCCAGACCCAGGGTGGGCTGGCCTCCAATCCAGGAGAATTAGGTTGGTGGACTCACTGCTCCAGATCTTTTCCTACCACCCTGACCTCCATTTCTGTGCAGACAGGAGGGTGGGCCTGGACCCTACTCTTGAACCTGGGCCCTAGCTGGAGAGCAGAAACACCGTGACTGGTAATGGTCCTTGGAGCTTGAGGCAGGATATACCAGGTCTGCCAGGGGCTTCTAGAAGTCTGGCTGATGGTTTTGGATTATTAACTCCTTGACAATGAACTTTCTCCATCCATTTAGGAAACATTTGTAAGTCTCCTACTTAAGATTCATTAAACAAATACGAATTGTGCTTACCTTGGGCTGGACTCTGCTAAGCATCAGGGATAGAATTAGAGTGACCAGCTGGTTTTGGATTGCCCGGGATTTTCCCAGTTTAAGCACTAAACATCTAAGTGTCCTGGGAACCCCTCAGTCCCAGACAAACCTGGATTGTTGGTCTCTGGTGAGCAAGATTCTTCTGACGCCTGACCTCACAGAGCTCACAGCCCAGTGCAGGAGGCAGGGAATTACAAACCAGCACATCAGTGTTTTGGTGGAGGACGCATGGGGGCTGTGAAAGCCCAGAGGAGGTCTCTCATCCAGTGGAGGGTTTCCAAGAGGGCTTCCTGGAGGAGGTGACATCTGAACCAAGCCCTTCAAGAGGAGTAGGGTCAGGCAGGGCTGAAGGATGGGGAGGGTGGAAGGCAGTTTTCCCGATGGGAGAGAGAGGCGAGAGGCTGGTGTGTTTACGGAGGTGAATCAGGTGAACTGTGGCTGGAGGTGGAGAAGAGTAGGGCTGGGGAGAGGGCTAGGGGACCTGGAGGGGTAGGTCATGGATGACCTTTTGGGTCTGGGTGGTACACCGGACATTTGGGAAACCTGGGTGGGGGTGGATCAAATTTCTATGTAAAGGTTGCCCGGGCTGCTGTATGGAGGGGGAACTGGTAGTGGGAGGTGCAGGTAGGGAGGGGTTAAGCATGGCTATAAAGAGACAGTTGGGCAGGGCTGTTCATTAATCCTTCCACATGCTCAGACCAGAAGCCTCGGAGTCATCGTTGACTCTGCTTCATCTCCTGCGCCACATACGACTTTCAATAAATGCAACCCCTTCTCACCACCTCCATCCCCATTCCTGGCATCCCGCACCCTTTTTCTGCTTTTTCTCCACAGCTCCTATCACCTTCTAATCTACCATATGATTGACATATTTATTTGTTTACGCTCTACTTCTTCTCTCAAGAGCAAGGTTTCTCAGCATCGGAGCTGCTGACATTTTGGATCAGATAATTCTTGTTGGTGCTGTCCTGGGCATTCTGGGAAGTTTTTGGAGCATCCCTGGCCTCCCTACCCACTAGATGCCAGTAGCATCTCCTCCCCAGGAGGTGACAACCAAAAGAAACGTCTCCAGACATTAGCCAGTGTCCCTGGCAGGGGAAGGGGGCAACACCACCCCAAGTTGAGAACTACTGCACAAGAATTTCCGTTCTGTGAGTGCTGGGATTTCTGTGTCCTTCATCATTGTTTCCCCGATGCCTAGAATGTGAAGCTTGGCTCGTTCATAGTGATGCTCAATGAACGTTCGTTGAATGAATGAGTGAGTGTGAGATGATGGGGGCCTGAGCAAGGGAAGGGTTTGGGAAATAGTGAAGTGAATGGATCAATAAATAGAACTACCATTGTATTTATTATGGCGATGATCCCAGGCCTTTTCTTTATCCTCTCCGGAGCTCATATTCCTTTCATCATATGACAGAGGAGGGTCAGAAAGGTTAAGTGATGTGAGTAAAAACCCTGCAGGAATGAGTGGTGGAACCAAGTTTGAATCCAGGTCTTTAGGAATCAAGTTCAGAGTCTTTTCAAGTGTCAGATACTGTTATATAATAACAACTGCTGTTTATTGAGCACTTGTTACATGCCAGGCACTGTGCTTTGGATGGATCGCCTCGTTAAAGCCTCTAACAACATCGTGAGATGACTACGTCATCCTGTTTTTACAAGTGGGGATTGTGAGGATCAGGGAGGTGGAGTGAGTTGTCCAGAGTCACACAGCCAGGAGTAGAGCAGACCTGTCTGACACAGGAGTCTGAGGCTGACTCCCAAGCAGGAGTCAAGGATGCACGACCCCTCCCCCCTCACACTTTAGGTAATGGCATCACCCCAAAGTGCTTTTCCTTTCCCTCTTGTCTGCTGAGGAGAAATGATCAAAGGATTCCCACTGACATGTTAAGTATCAAGGCTGCATTTCAAAGTGCCCTACAAGGAGACTTCGTAAATTTCACAAAGCCCCCTGGCCATGTGAAACCTCTTCCTCCTTAACCTAGATCTCCTGGCCCGGCTGCACTGGTCTGATGTGGAAGGCTGTGCTCTTAACCACTCTGCTCTCCTTCCCCTCTGATCAGACAGATTTCAAATGAATAATTTCAGGGAAGCATCATGAACGTTTCCAAGGGGAAAGGCTGGCGTATTATGGGAACCTAAAGGAAGGAGACTCAGTTTATTTCAGGGGTTCAAGAGGGGCTCTCCAAGGAAGAGATGTGGATATGGGGATGGGAAGGATGAGTGGGAATCTATTCAAGGGAAGGCTCCTTCAGACAAGGAGATGGAGTGTCGCATCCTGCATCCTGCATCAGGTCCGCCTGTAGCTCCGAAGCAGAAGAGGAAGGAGGTGATGCAGAGAGGAGTGGGCGGGCCCTGGGTGCAGTAGTTGCGTGCTTGGGAACGGGTCCTGGTCCTCACTTTGGCCTTCCCTTCGGCAGACTCTCTGCCCATCCCATCCTGACCCATCCTGGGTCCAGAAGCAACACAGACAGCCCCCTCTTGGAAGTCAGGCCCCGAGCCCAGTGTGTCTAGCTGTGGCCAGGCCAAGTGGGCACGCTGGGCAGACCTCCGTGAGAAGCTCTTAAGAAAAGCCCGTTGTTGGAGTCATGAACTAGCCTCCTGCTGCAGCGGCGGGAAGGTCTGACGTCTGACCCTGGGTCCTCGCCTCATAAACCCTCCTTTGACCTGAGTTTCTCCTGAGATCGGGGCTCCTGGCCCCTCCACGGTGCTGTTCCTTCTCATCCCGCCCCCAGGGCTCAGCCTCTGCTCCGCTGGGGCTCCTCTGACTGTTCTTCACCGTATCACACACCATCTCCTAGGATTCTTGCTCCGATGAGGTCCCACTTATTGGTTTACTGGTCTAACTAGTGACCTGCCATCTACAGCAGCGTTCCTCCACCTCGGCCCTGTTGGCATTTGGGGCTGGAGAATTCTTGGTTGTGGGTGCTGTCCTGTGTGCACTGTAGAATTGGAGCACTATCCAATGCCAAGGACACCTTCCCCTTTGACTGTGACAACCAATGTCTCCAGGCATTGCCACATGTCCCCTGGGGACAAAATCGCCCCCAGTTAAGACCACTGGTTTAGATCAGTCATAATGCGTTCCTTGAGAATTGGCAAATCGCTACCCCCTTCGAAAGATAGGGGCTCTGTTAGCCAAGTAGAAGGAAGGGGATATATATAAGGTACATAAGCGTGTATGCTACACACACTGCTGTAGAGAGTTTCTTTCTTTTCCTTCCTCACCACCCCGCCTCCCACCCCTGCCTTCCTGTCTTTCACATTCCAACAAAACCTTCTTTACATCATTTACAAACACAGGCAGCTGGATCTGGGATTTGACCCTGTGGGTGCAGTTTACAGACTTTTGGAATAAAACAAACAAAAAACCTCTCTTCGTTGAGGTAAAGTGTCCCCTTTAAGGCAGGCACTGTCATATTTGCCACCTTCTTTGTATAGTGTTATCTACTTAATAGATGGTAAATCCATTCTTTTTAAATTTTTTACCTTTTCTCCCCAATTTTTAAATCGCAGTAAAATACACATAAAATTTGCCGTCTTGACCACTTTGAAGTGTACAGTTCAGTGTATTCAGTACATTCATACTGTTGTGCTCCCATCACCACCCTCCAGTTCCAGAACTCTGCTTGGTCAGAGGTGGATGAGCCAGGATCACCTAGCCCACCCTCTTAGTTTATATCTGGGGAAATTGATGATGCCCAGAGGGAAAGGGACTTGCCAGGAGACATTGCCAGTTAGAATCAAAGTCAGGATTAGAATGTCGGGCTCACTCTGCTCGGTGTCCCCTTCCATGTGGCCCTCCCAGGCATCTCCCAGAATGCCTCACACACAAAGTCACCGCATAGATATTTAGTGACCGTGCTGGCCAGGGACTCCACCGGGGTGCCCCCTGGGACTAATCCAGTTCCCTCTCTAATCTCTGGGAGTTTGGGAGATGAAAACCTACTCCAGAGGCTAATGGCCAATTAATTGCTTTCTTTGGCCAGATAACACGTCTCATCTTTTTTTCTAGAAATTGCCTTACCCCCCACCCAAGGTCCTACCTGTTCTTTCCAACGGCTCTCTTTACTCTCTCCCTGCCCTCCCCCTGCCCACGCTGGGGCCAGACATCAGGAGGGCTGCTCTGTGATAAGAGGGCCGTCGATCCCTTTTCTGGCCTCCTGGACCCATCTCAAGGTGTCTGGGGTACTTCAGTTACTCTCACAATGAGGACATTTAGCCAGACCCTCCTCCCCTGGGATGCACAGAAGCAGAAACTGGAGGAAGAGTGAGAAGAGAAAGAGAGGAAACAAAACCCAGGAAAACCGCCCATTCCGAAGGCAATGCGCTGGGAGAATGAGGCCCAGCCAGCTCTGATTTCTGAGATTTTTTTAGGAAGCGCCTCTGCGTGGCTTGTTTTCCCCATTGGCAGGCTCATAGGGGATGGCGCCCAAGGCAGGACAAAGTTAGAGGCCCCACTCAGACAAGCGAGGCAAGGGTCCAGCCTGTGCTGGGAAGGGTGGGGGCCAGGAGAACAAGGGTTCTGTGTGTTCGTGGGCACAGGGATGGGAACCACGGGCTCCCACTGGCTCCAGCCAGGCGCTGGATGCCATCAGAAATGCACGAGGCTGGACAAATACTGGGTCAGGCGGCACTGGTGCTGGGCAATTGAGACAGCCGTGAGCAGAGCCCTTTCAAGTGAGCTGCATTTGAGATGATGACGAATTCCCCCTCTCGGTGGCCAAGACTGCTTGGGATGAAAATGACTGCCAGGAATGAGCCAAGCCCATCCCAGGAGGCTGAGGGGAGGTCTTCGGTCTTCTTACCCTGGGAAGAAGAACCCAGGGAAGGGGTTGCAAACTCAGATGTCCTCAGGGGCCAGGCAGGTGACCTAACGCAGGTCACGTGGGGCTCAGTTTACCATAGTTGACCGCTGAGCTAGGTTCAGCTCCCAGCTCTTCTGCTTGCTTAGCCGAGTAACCTTGGACAAGTGATTTTAATCTTCGTGCCTCCCCATTTAATCTTCGTGCCTCCCCATTTCTATATGGGGAAATCTTCGTTTCCCCATATAGAAAATTGAGTTACTGCTAGTACTTACCTCGTTGGGGTCATTGAGAGGATGAAATGAGCTAACACACAAAAGCACTTAGAACAAACTGTGCTGGTTCGTTTTATCGTTCAAGAGAAGCGGACCTGTGGGTTTGTATTCCAGAGCTCCAAATCATTAGCTGTTAGCCGTGAACTCAGATTGGAAAATGAAATACAACCTGTTCCCTGGCTCTCTGCAGCCCACAGCCCATGGGCTGCCCTGGCAACCTCTGGCCAAGGGCTTTGGACAGAACTGGGCTCCAGTGCTGTCTCTCCCACTGCCTGGTTCTGGATCCTGGACAAGTGACTTAACTTGTCTGTGTCATGTTTGCATCATCTATGGTCGCAGCAGAAGCCAGGGGGAAGCCATGACTCACTATCATGAAGTGGGGAAATCGCAAGGGATGGGGCAGCACATCAGGGTTTGTGCCAGAGGGGAGCTGTTACCACCTCTAGTCCTGAAAAGGCGGAGGGCGAGAGAGGTGACAGAAACCTGGAGAAAGGTGTGTGGAGAGGGCCACCTGAGGGACCGTGGTCTTTGGTAGAGGGACTCAGCCAAGCCTGGTGGCCCCACAGGGAGAGAATGGTGCTGGGGGAGGGAATGCCTTGACCATTTTCTACCCACCTTCTCATCTCCTGCCCTCGTATTGGCCAAACCCAAGTGGAAGTCAGAGAGCCCGTTGATGTGGTCCATGCAGACCATCGCAACTAAGGCAGAGAGCAGTGTGGAGAAGGGGAGGAGTCAGTGTGGAGGGGCGTATGAAAGACAGGTGATGCTACCACCTGCCTCGATTCTGGAAGGCTTTCCTCAGCTAGCAAACGTGTGGCGCTCAACACACAGATGTGGCCATAGGCCGACGGTGTTCTCATGGTTACTGAAGGAGGGAAGGCAGGGGCACTGGAAGGGAGACTGAAGGATCCCTCTGGGTGTCCTCAGAGTATGTAAGCGGCCCCTTAGAGATGTTGAAGGGTG
This sequence comes from Globicephala melas, assembly GCF_963455315.2. Lineage (NCBI taxonomy): Eukaryota > Metazoa > Chordata > Mammalia > Artiodactyla > Delphinidae > Globicephala > Globicephala melas. The sequence continues at coordinate 71,364,110 of NC_083326.1, forward strand.
TATGTGTTTCCTGTTGCTGCTGTAACAAATTACCACCAACTTGATGGCTTCAAATAGCACACATTTGTTCTCTGATAGCGCTGAAGCTCAGGAGTCCAGAGTGGGTCTCGCTAGGCTAAAATCAAGCTACGGGCAGGGCTCTGTTCCTTCTGGAGGCACTAGAGGAAATGGTTTCCTTGCCTTTTCCAGCTTCTACAAGTTGCCCACATTCCTTGGCTCATGACCCCCTTCCATCGTCAAAGCCGGAAATCACATCACTCGGGTCTCGGCTTCTAATGTCCCATTTCCTTCTCTGACTCTGACCTCCGGCCTCCCTCTTCTAAAGACTCGCGTGATGACATTGTGCCTCTTGGATAATCCCCATCTCAAGACCCTTAACTTAATCGTATCTGCCAAGTCGCCTTTGCATGTAAGGGAGCAGAGTCACAGGTTCTGGGGATTAGGACGTAGACATCTTCGGGGGTCTTAATTCTGCCCACCATGAAAGGGATCTAGGAAGCTTCTCGGAGGGAAAATACCTTCCCACTGCCATGCCCAAGAATTCAAAATCCCCTCCATTAACATCTCTTTTTCAGACGACTGATGTTCCCAAACTCCAGCATTTCTTGATCTGCCTTCAGGGGTTTTCCCAGAGCTGCATGTTTCCCTTTAAATGAATCTTCCATCAACTCACTATTTTATTCAGCTTCATCCTAAGTAATAATACATGGAAAATCAAGGTTCGATATAAATAAATTAATTATAAATTTTAATTAAAAATTACTTATAAATTTTCTAAGTATTCCCATTAAAATAATTACATAACTATTGACATTTTAAGGAAACTTGATATGTGAACCACCTAAAAGTGCCTCATGGAATACTATGAGTGTGTGTATCCCACATGGCAGAGAACTCTGGATTGCCACAGGAAAGGGCAAATAGGTTTCCTAGATGGCAAATATGCCCTGAATCCCAGCCTACTGCCTGCACAGTGATTGCATTAGTCAGGGTTCTGCAGAGAAACAGAACCGAGAGAGACAGAAACAGAGACAGAAAGAGACAGAGATTTATTGTAAGGAGTTGGCTTACTCAATTTCAGAAGCTTTGAAGTCTCAAGATCTGCAGTCAGCAGGCTGGACACCCAGGAGAGCTGATGGTGTAAGGTCCAGTCTGAGTCTGAGTCTGAAGGCAGAAGACCCATGTCCCAGCTTGAAGACAGTCAGGCAGAGAGTGAATTCTCCCTTAGTCCACCTTCTCATGTCACATCTCCTTCTTTGACTCTGACCCTTCCACCTCCCTCTTCTAAGGACCCTGGTGATGACGTTGTACCCGCTGGATAATCTGGGATAATCTCCCCATCTTGAGACCTTTAACTTAATCATAGCTGCAGAGTCCCTTTTACGTGTAAGGTAACAGAGTCACTAGTTCTGGGGATTAGGATATGGACATCTTTGGGGGTCTTAATTCTGCCCACCACGAAAGGGATCTAGGAAGCTTCTCACAGGGAAAACAATCTTCCTACTGCCATGCCCAAGAGTGGGGGCCACCCATATTGGGGAGGGCAATCTGCTTTCCTGAGCTACCAGTTCAAATGTTCATCTCATCCAGAAACACCCTCTCAGGCACACCCAGAGTCATGTTTGACCAAATATCTGGGCACCCAGTGACCCAGTCAAGTGGACACATAACTTTAACTGTCACAATGCTCTTGTGGAAGGAACTCAGAGGGGAGTGAAGAGACCTGGGTTTGGGATCTGGATCTGTCTGTGACATTAGCCAAGTCTCATTCTTTCCTGGGGACTTGGTTTCCAAATCTGTATGGTGGGGACAATCCGATCCCTAAGGTTCCCTCTAGCTCAGACGTGATATGGATTTGCTCTACGCCCATTGCTATGTTAGTAATCAGACACTGGAAGATGACAAAGGCCAGTTTTGACATGGATTCCATGGAATATGGCGTACAGTTGGCGGCATCGTAGGGATCCGTCCAACCCAGGACCAGCATTACTCATTCTTCCTGGACCTCACCTAGCACCATGTGCACACATAGATTGTGGCTCTTAGTGGGGAGACTATTTTATTCAGTCTTGTAGCCATCACACCAGGCCTGGAAAAAGGACTCAGTATATTCTCTGGTTGTTGAATGACTGATTGACTGATAGAATAAAAGTCAGTATGATGTGTGGGATAGTGTCAAGAGGTCCACGTGTGCTGAAAGGTCCCTCATAGACTGGAAACCCCCATAAAATTAGTGGTGAGTATATGGGCTCTTTGAGTCCTGCAAACCTGGGTTCAAATCCCAGAGCCACTGCATAGGAGCTACATGACCTTGAGCAAGGTACTTCACCTGTCTGAGCCTCAATGTTCTTATCTGTTCAATGGGGATAATAATAGAACTGAATTCATAAGTTTGTGATGAGATTGAAATGAGATAATCTATGCAAAGGGCACAGCCCAGTGCCTGGCACATAGTTAGTGCTCCATAAATATTAAAAATGACAACTATGAATGTTGCTATCATCCTGCCTTGCACATTGTCTGGGGAAGATATAGATGATCCATTAAAAGCCCATGCCTTTCCCAGGCCATTCAGGGGATGTAGGGGACTGTTGTTGACCCCATATATAAGAAGGCACGTTAGGTTCTTTGAAATATACACTGACCACCCTCCCCAATACAGGACACCCTACCCCATCGTTCTGCATCAATGAGCCATCTGTGCTGTTCAAATATTGTTCAAATGTAATATTTTTGAAACTATTGTTAAGATGCTTCCTAAATGCTTGCCAAAACTCTAACAATCCCACGTGAACCAAAAATATAATTGTTCATTGGCTTTGCATTGTGGGAATGGATTGTCAGACGGAGATACCATGAAGGCAGTTGATTCAATTCATCACAAAGAGGAGGCGAAGATGTGCTGGGTGCACACCTGGCTCTGCCACGTTCGCCCAGGTAACCTCAGAACAGTCATTTAGTATCTCAGAGATGTTTCCTCCCCTGCACGATGGGTTACTCGTAGGTTAACCGATCGGGTTGGCTCAGTACCTTGTAAGCCCAACCAGTAGTCGCTGCTAAAACTGTTTAAAAGGATACTTATGAAGTGACCTTCGTAGATGTTAGTTTCGTCACAAGCTGGACCCAGTAGTAGAGGGATCAGTGGATGAATTTTGGATGGATTTGAGCAGAGCCTTTCTAAGAATGGGTTGCAATCCAGCCCGCTCTATGTATTGGAGGAGCCAGCACATTTAAGAGTTTGGTTTGACAGATTGCTGAATTCCATTGAGGTGGGAAGGTGTGGGTGGTGGGTATCAAGGAATCTATTTAAGGCCACAAATTCAGGTGTGCCAGAAGCATCCACTTTCTAAAATCTCTTTAAGTGAATTCAAATTAGACTTGGAGTCTCTACTGGGTTGCAAGAAGCTTAATTTTCATCATTACTGGGTCTACCTGGTCACCATCAAAACCCATTCACCTATCCTGTTTCCTCCAAGTCTGAAAACTGCTACTTCTGGGCCAAGCTTGGAACGGGGGAGTCTGTGCCTAGATCGGTATTTCTGGCATCAAGGGTCCACCCACTCCCCTTGGGGCTCTGCCAGGACTTATTTGCGACCTCTGGCCTGGTTCTCTGTCACAGAGAAATTGTTTCCTCTCCCCCAGCCTCCTCCCCAAGACCCCTCTGTAGGCCCATCAATGAGCTTTCAATAGGGTTTGCTAATAGTTGTAAGACTGAACGAGGCCCCCAGATGTTTCACTCTGGCTTGTGATGTTTGTTTATTTAATTAATAGACTTTGTTTTTAAACGTACAGAAAAATTGAACAGAAAGTGCAAAGAGGTCCTATATAGCCTTTCAACCCACCCCCATGCCCCCTCTGCCCAGTTTCCCCTATGATTACCATCTTGTATTAGTGTGGTTATTTGTACAACTGATGAGCCAGTAGCGGTACATTATTATTATTACCTAAAATCCATAGTTTACATCAGAGTTCACTCTGTGTTGTACATTCTATGGGTTTCGACAAATGTATAATGACGTGTATCCACCATTCCTGAATCATGCAGAATAACTTCATTGCCCTAAAAAATCCCTGTGCTCCATCCCTCCCTCCCTCCAACCCCTGGCAACCACTAATCTTTTTACTATCTCCATAATTTTGCCTTTTCTGTGTTTTTTAAATTAATAATTTAGCTTCCAAGATTTAAAAAGTGAAATATTTTCTATAAAAACCCAGATGTTCAATATCTCTCCAAAAATTGGAACAGCCCAGGTAACTCTGGGCTGGAGCTGAGTACCTGGTGCTGCCCTCTCAGAGGGGTGTGGGGTCTCCCATTCCTTCTTCTGCGCCAACTGACATGTGACCCCCATTCTCTTCCTTGGCCCCTGTAGGCATCTGAGTTTGCGACCACCCTCTGGCCCCCTACAGAGAGCAGAACAGCCTTTGACTCATGGGCTGCTTCTATTTCCTGCCCTGCAAATATATCCCTGAGGCCCGGTGTCACAACAAGATCAGATACCTGCTTGAAGTAGGGAAGAGAGAAACATATAGGGAAATCACGCACAGGTTAAACCCTCTGAAAATTGTCCTGTCATCCGTGGGAGGCTCATCTGAGGTCATGCAAACACCCAGCTGTAGGGATGTCTGAGGCTGGAACGAGGTCAGCCAACATCCTACACTTGGCAAGTTTCTTCTGCGTTCTCTGCACAACCTGAACCTACCAGTCGTCTGAGGTTGTGGGCCCCGGCATGGGTTACATACAGTGTCCTTCAGTGGCCGCCACAGCATGGGTCAATAATTTATGCTAATGATGCAATTGACCCTACTGACCTCCTTCCTGGACCGTGTCAGGGAACTGGACACCCAGAGATTAAATTGCCCCTGGAGTGGGTGGAGGGGGGGGTGGAATGGAGTGGGTGGTGACGAGTGCACGGGGAGACAGTAGGAGGTTCAAGGCCAGAGCACCACCTGCCAAGACACAGCCAGAAATGAAGACAGCCCTTTAACGTGGCTGCAGGGTTTCACTTTGGGGAAGAACCCGAGTCTCCAAGCAGCGAAATGCGAACCAGAATGTTGTGAGGGTGCCCCCAGCCTTCTGCCTACAGCAAAGCCCCTGGATGGTCCTTCTGCCCAGGGCCTCCGGGACAGACTGAGCAGTCAAAAGAGCACTAGAGGCAGAGTGCAGTATCTGCCCCTTCAGTGCTGTGTGGTCTTGGGCAAGTTGCTTTGTCTCTCTGAGTCTCCATTTCCATCTCTGACATGGAGACTCACACACACACACACACACACACACAATGAAGGTAGTAATAATGCTTGTCTCGCAAGAGAATAAATGGGGTTGTCATATCCCAGGGGGTCCTCTATATCTCCTCCCCACAGCACCAATATCTTGTCCCCTGCCCAAGTCATCATACACAAGTCCTTCCTCTTTTTTGCCCTCTATATTTATTCCATCCACAGCCGTTCATTTCTTTTTTTGTTTCATTTTCACCCACTCTCCTGTTGAAGAACACGTGGGTTGTTTCTCCAGCTTGGGGCCGTAGGGAGCTGCTAGGAATGTTCTTGTACAAGCATCTTGGTAGATAGAACACTCATTGCTTTTAGATGTGTGCCTGAGGACGGAATCGCAGGGTCATGGGCCAGGCAGATGCTTAGCCTTAATAGACCCTGCTGGTTCTCCAACCTGGAGCTCATCTTAGAAATGCCTTCCCTGCCCAAATCCACTTTCTCTCCAGAAGACCCATCTTCCATCTCCATACTGCAGTGGTAACTGGAATTACGAGACAACCCAGCCCAGCAGAGCATCTTCTGACTCAGAGGTTTGGGGTGGGTGGGACATCGGAGAGGATGGAGAGGAAAGAGGGGCCCACTCTCCTTTCCACTTGGGCCTCGTTCATTCTTTGTTAGACCCTCCCGTTTGCTGAGTTGATGAGACAGAAGTTTGGGGTTCATACGACGGTGTGGTAGAGACATCTCCCAGACTTAACTCATCAGCACACCACCTTTGTGATTTTTGCCGCATTTGCTTATTTGAATTGACTTACTTTTTAAAAAATGAAAACCGTTTACTTAAGAAGGGAACTTACCTTAGAATGTAAAATCAATATGACTTCCCCTAAATAGAGGTTAATCACTATAAATGCTAAAAAACAAAACAAAACAAGGTTGATCAATTCCAGCCAGACGCTGTTAGTGGCTGGGGACTATGAGCCTGAGACCTTCTTGTACCTGTAAAGTACTCATTCCATGACTCTGATCTTGGTATGATCATGATGGGGACATCTCATGAATCTTATGGCTGGCAGTGGGAATGAAGGCCCAGGACGCGCCTGCGTTGTGATTCTGTTAGGGCTTCCACTCCTCAGCAGAGTCATCTGTTAGCTTCAGCACTGTCCTCTGCCATTCTGGGGGAGTGTTTATTGCCCTTGGAATCCTGCCAAGGTTAAGTGGAGAAAATGGTCCTGGTGAAACTCACTCGCTTTGTCATTTGCTCACAGACGCTCCAAGTAAACCCGTCCACTGGAGGGTAAACAGGCTCTACCCAGGGCACCTGCTATTAGAGAGGTGGTGACATGTTAGGGTCGGGGGTTTCCATGACAGACCCACCTGAGTTCCAAGCCCAGTTCTGCTCTCTCCTCACTGTGCGCCTTGAGTACAGTGGGTATACCACTTCTCCTCTCTGGATCTCAATTTGCTTATCTGTAAGTGGGAATACTCACCCCTACCTCATCGGATGGTAAGAATGATCAGATTAGGTAATGCACAAAATACAATAGCCAGATACTTAGTAGACAAAAACCATTATTACGGTTCTTCTTTCTTGAGGAGGCCATAGGCTGTATTTAAATTCTCTGCAGAACTGATTCTGCCTCTTGGAGACTCATAATCATCCCAAATCTTTGTCTCAGAAAGCCCCTCACCATCCAACTTCAATTCCATCCCAGATTTCTGCTTTCCCCACGGCCCAGACCGCAGGTGTTCACAGATCTGGGTGAGAATCCTGTAATAGCTCTGACACAAGTAAAACTGTTTTTATATTCAAAGTGTCAATAACACAACTCGGACGGACTTTCTAAAATGAGAATCATTTATTTGGGCTCCAAACCATCAAAATCTGCAAGTATCTTGCTTTAGGTGTGGCTTGGTCCAGGCTCAAAGGAAAACCATCATATCTTGGTTTCTCTGCATCTCCACCTTACCCTGGTCTTTGGCTGCCCCGATAATAGCAAGATGTCCCCAGGAGCCCAAGCTCATTTCTCCTATATGCCCTAATCCATAAAAAACCAGAACCTCTTTCTCCCAGCCAGTCTCATTGGTTCTAATTAGATTATCTGCCTGTTCCTGAGCCCATCACTGTGTTGGGAGAGGGAGATGGCTAACTGATTGGCTTAGTCTAGTCAGGACTCATCTTTGGAGCTGAATGGGGGGTTAACCCTACTCAAACCACGCTGGCTGGAGGAGATGTGGGTTCTGTAGGGTGTTGAAGCCAGAAGAAGGGGGGCAAGGGTCAAAGGATGCTGCAGTTGCATTAACCAGTGTCTTGAAAACTTTCTCAAAGAAACAAATTTTCCATTAGAAACCTAGTGATGTAACAAGATTGAAGGCGCTTCTCCCCCCCCCCCCCCGCCCCCACCACCTCTCTCTCTCAACTTATTCCCAGTGCTGTGTTGCCTGAAAATAACAAGGTTGGAGTCAGAGTGATGAATGGGGCAAGATTGACTCCGCACTAATTTTGCCTGGAAGCCATAGCTATTTTGGGCTCTTACTGAGCCCTGGTTTAGCTTAGCTGGTTAGAGAGCAGGGCTCACAAGGTCAAGGGTATAAAAAAGGAGCAGAAACATGGGCCTGGAGGCAGAGTCCTGGGGCCAGATCATGCTCTACCACTTTGAACCTAGAGTCTTCAAGTAGGTCACTTACCCTCCCCCAGGCCACTATCTCCCCATCTCCCCCAAGTGTCCTTTCCTCCTGACCCACCTCCTTCACCAGGCACCCCCTACACATCTCTCAGGTCACAGCCTGATTTCTCACTTCAAAACTAGATTGGATGCCCCTCCATGTAATTCTTAGCCCCAGGTTCCTGGGTTCAAGTCCCAGTTCTTCCAGTTTCTCAGTGAATGACTTGGGCCAAGTTTGTCAGCCTCACTGTGCCTCAGTTTTCTCATCTGTCAAATGGGGATAATGTAGGTAGTACCTGTCTCATGGGGTTGTTGCAGTAATTACATAGGGTGATTTTTGTAAGCATTTAACACAAGGCTACGTTCAGTAAATGCTAGCTTAAAACAATGATGACTGAAATTCAGGAAGAATATTAAGCTAGTGAAATCAAGCTTCTGCTCTCTTATCATGTAAAATACACAAAACTGGGGTTTCGTTTCATTCTCTCCTCTATCTCACTATCTAGAAATGTGCCTGGTGTATAGCAGATGCTCAATAGAATAAGTTGAACAAATGTCCCAGTTCAGCATGTTCTAGGGAATCCCCCTAGTTCTGTTGAGAGCCCAGAATTGCGTGATTAAGTTTTGAGAGCCCAGAATTGCATGATTAAGTTATCTCAGGTCTCACCAGAAATGTCAAGTTTGCAAGGCCAGCGTGAACTGGGAGTGGGAGGCTTCCTGTATAACAGTTTGAGCAGTGCTTAAGTTACTTCCCTTCTTTGAAATTCCATTTTCTACTCTCTCCAGTTCCCACCCACCCAGAGCCTTGAAATTCAGGAAGATCCTGCTAACATGCAAATACCTGCGCATAAATTCATTATCACCTTGGTGTCACTGGCTTTAAAGAATTAATTAGAAGAGCAGCCTGGGGAGGGGATCAAGACACTGGGCTGATAAACTTTGTGGAGTCAGGGGTGGAAGAATAAAGAAGTCATCAAGAGGCTACCTCGCTGGGTGAGAGGAAAGGCAGCCAGAGAGGGCATCTTTGGTTCTGCCCAGACCTTGACCTATAGCAACTCTATATAAACTTGGTTGGCAGTAGTGCTAACAATAAATAAATAAAATACCCCATACAAGGCCCCCTCTGTTTGACTGGCCCATTAAAGACCCAAGGGAGGTTATTTCACTTGGCATCTTCCCCCATGAGGGGCCAAGAAGCCAAAGTTGGAGGCTGTTTTTCCTGAGCCTTCTTTTTCTTTTCAATGAGCAAATTCCATCTATATTTATCAATACAGTAAATCTCAAAAACATAATGCTGTATAAAGAGACAATGAAAGAAATGAGGTTGAGTTATTTGCAGTGAGGTGGATGGACCCAGAGGCTGTCACACAGAGTGAAATAAGCCAGAAAGAGAAAGACAAACACTGCATGCCAACACATATATACGGAATCCAAAAAAAAAAAAAAGTGGTTCTGAAGAACCTAGGGTCAGGACAGGAACAAAGACGCAGATATCAAGAATGGACTTGACACGGGGAGGGGGAAGGGCAAGCCGGGACGAAGCGAGAGAGTGGCATGGACACATATACACCACCAAACGTAAACTAGATAGCCAGTGGGAAGCAGCTGCACAGCACAGGGAGATCAGCTCGGTGCCCCGTGACCATCTAGAGGGGTGGGATAGGGAGGGTGGGAGGGAGACACAAGAGGGAGGAGGCATGGGGACACGTGCACATGCATAGCTGACTCACTCTGTTACACAGCAGAAACCAACACAACAATGTAAAGCAACCACACTCCAATAAAGATGTCAAAAAAAAGAGAGAGACAATGGTTTTTTGATGCTAAGTAAATACTAAAACCCCCGAATAATACATATTTTTAATTAATTAATTAATTTTATTTATTTTTGACTGTGTTGGGTCTTTGTTGCTGCGCGCCAGCTTTCTCTAGTTGTGGCGAGCAGGGGCTGCTCTTTGTTGCGGTGCACGGGCTTCTCATTGCGGTGGCTTCTCTTGTTGCAGAGCACGGGCTCTAGGTGTGTGGGCTTCAGTAGTCGTGGCACGCAGGCTCGGTAGTTGTGGCTCTCAGGCTCAGCAGTTGCGGCTCACGGACTCTAGAGCACAGGCTCCTGAGCCTTCTTGTACTGGGAAGGAGAGAATAAATTCCACAGGACCTGTGGCGGGTGACTTCTTTTTCTCTCCCCAAAGGCATTTTCAAAGCTGTGTGGTGCAGTGTTCTTTGGCCAAAGAAAATACTCCTGGGAGTATATGTGTGTGTGTGTGTGCGCGCGCGCGTGTGTGTGTGTGTGTGTGTTTCAAACAAGAATTATCTTTCAGCCTTACCATTTTTTGGTTGGCTTTAACCTAATTTATTGCTTAACCTGCTTGAGAAACTTGCTCAAGGTGGGCTTGGCAACTCTGTGCCCAACACTGTGCTTTGTGCTCACAATACACGTGGGGAGGTAGAAGATGAGGATGAGGATAACCATGATAACATGGATGATGATGATGATGTAACTGATGATGACCATGATGGTGAGGGTGGTGATAACGATGGTGATGATGGTGATGATGATGGTGGTGGTGATGGGACAGAGTCTACTGAGCATGTACTATGTGCCCAGCACTCTTCGAAGTGCTTTCATTTACTTTACTAATTCATTTAGTCCTCACAACCACCTTATGAGAAAGGGTCTATTATCATTGAATCCATCATTTGCTAGTTGTGTGGTGCTGGGCAAGGTATTTCATCTCTCAGAGCCTCAGTTTCCCCATCTGTGAAATGGGGAGAAAAATAGCATTTCTCTGTAACATAGTCAATGGTTGACATAAGTGTACAGGAGATAAAAGTGACACTTATAGTTCCTCATTTGACACTCCTGCCAACCCTGTGAAGAAAGAGGTATTAGATGATACCAATGTTACAGAACGGTGGGCAAGTTCTCCCAGTTAGGAGTGTCTGAGCTGCGGTTCAAAGCCAGGCGTAGACTCTCAGAAGTTGTTTCTGCAGGGCTGTTTCTGATCCACAGGATTCCTGGGCTTAGGCTGGGTTCCGAGGTCCACAAGAGCCCAGATTGGCTCAAGAACAATCTGGACTCAGTCAGCCCCCAGCAGGGCCCTCAGAGGGGGTGGCCTGGAGCTGCCCAGAGGGTGGGGGTCGGGCTGGAGGTCTTGGGCACATGGAATGAGTCACCTAGTACCTAGACTAGTCTGGATGCCAGAGAAACAAATTGTTCAGCTCCCCTCCCTCCCACATAAGGAGGCCATGGGGCAGCAGCACTGATGCTTCTTGACTTGGAGTCCGATGAGTCCAGATAGTTTTTCCAGCTCTGCAAATCCACAACAGGTATCCAGCTCTCCTGAGCTACACCATCCACTATGGTGGCCACTGAACTCTGAGGCGTGCAGTATGTGTAACATGCACACCAGATTTTGCAGTCTTCACATGAAGAAAAGGAATATGAAATATCTCACTGATAATATTATTTTATATTTCTGTCATGTTGAAATGACAATATTTCAGATATATTGGGTTAAATTAAATATGTTGTTAAACTAATTTCACCTGTTTCTTTTTGCATCTTTTAACGTGGCTACTAGAGCATTTTAAGTTATGCGTATGGCTCATATTGTGTTTCTCTGCTCTGAAGCTTATAGTCAACTGGGCTGACTTAACAGCTTGGTTAAGAGTTTCAGCCCTAGAGTCAAACAAACCTGAATTCAAATCTTCAGTTAGCCCCTAAACAGCTGTGCGACCTTGGGTAAGTCACTGCCCCTCTCTGCGCCTCAGTTTCCTCACCTATAAAGGAAGGGTAATAAGAATATCTGCCTCATAGGGTTGTTTTGTGGGTAAATGAGAGGTGATGTGGACAGTAGTGAATAAGATGCCTGGCACGAGGTGAGCATTTCATAACTAAGAGCTGTTATTGTTGTTCCTTTAGCTGATATCAGCTAACCCCACAGAGCTCAAACCTCTCCAGACCTAAGAACTGACTTATTATTCCTCCCTTCTGTGTTTGGAAATATTTCTGTTTCTCAAACAAACTTCATGATTTTAAATAATATTTTTTTCACTAAATTAAAAAAAAACTATCAGAGACACTGATATTTACTGATGAGGAATTCTGCTTGTCTTAAGAATGGACTCTAACACTGAGTCAATCCATTTCCAGCCAAAAAAAGCACAGAGTTGTACCATTTTTGAGGATTAAAGTATAATTTCTAGGGTTTTGGAAATCCTAAGAGGTCCCATGGACCCCTGTGGTACCATTGGGGACCTTTAAGAGCTATGAGAGGGAGAGGAGGAGCATGATATCTTTCAATCTCCTCATCCTTATGGACAGAGGAACAGATGAGCAGAGAGGTTAAGCAACCTGTTCAATGTCACACAGCAAGTTGGTGGCAGGTCATCTGGCTCCAGAGTCTGTGCCTGGAGCCACTTGCTATACTGCATCATCATACCCAATCATCACAAAAATACTATAATGATTTCTTTTTAAAGATGAGGGGAAAGGACCAGAGAGGTTAAGTCATTTGTCTACCAACACACAGCTGCAAGTGGCAGAAGTAAAATTCAGTACCTGATATGTTGGGTTGAAGAGTGTGCCCCCTCCCCCAAATTCATATCCATATGGAACCTCAGAATTGGACCTTATTTGGAAGTAAGTGTCATTCATTAAGATGAGGCCACAGTGGATTCAAGTGGGCCCTAATTCAATGAGTGGTGTCCTTATAAGGAGCGAAAACAGAGACACAGACACACAGAAAGAATGAATGCACGTGAAGATGGTGACAGAGATTGGAGTGATGTATCTACCAGCCAAAGAATGCCAGATGTTGCCAGCAACCACCAGGAGCTCTGAGAGAGGCAAGGAACAGATTCTCCCTCAGAACCTCCAGAAGGAACCAATCCTGCTTCCTGCTGACACCTTGATTTGGAACTTCTGGTCTCCAGAACTATGAGAGCCTAAATTTCTATTGTTTTAAGCCCCCCAGTTTTGGTAATTTGTTATAGCAACCCTAGGAAACATCCACCAGGCGTGACATGCTGGCTGCCCCTTTACTGTGAAAGCCCCATCTTGTTCCTGGGAGCTGTCGAGATGTGCCCTCCTCCTGTCCCCAGACCCTCCCACCAGCCTGCAGCAGCTGCTGGTCCTCGAAGTGGCTCCACAGGCTCTGGGCTGTGAGAAAGGCTGGCTGTGGTGCAACTGTGCCATTCCGTCTGCTCCTTGCATTGTGAGCTCTTGCAAATTACTGTTTTCAGTTGAAAAGAGGCTCCACGGAGCTCTTCAGCTGCTCAGCAGGAGCCGTGGATGCTCTTGAATTAACATGGAGAAGCAGAACCTTCTATGGCTGATGGCCCAGGGGGTCCCCCTTTGTCCTGTCCCTCGGTCAGGCCTGGAGGGACAGTGGTGCCTCTCGGTGTCTCCCACAAAGGCAGTCTCTGTTGAGACTCTGAACGCAGAGTTGCCTGTGTTCAGCATGTCTGTTGAGAAGGGGTCAAGGGATGCTGAATTAGGCTCTGCACTTTCCAGGGGTTAGCAGGCTTCTGACTCCTATGGTAGAAGGGCCTGCATGGGCCACTTACCTAATTGGCAGCCTGTCATTGGTCAGCACACACACAGTGGACCTCTATTTGGTCCAATCGGGCAGGAGGGCATTGAGGAATAACCAGCTCTGGCTCGTGTGTGTGTGTGTGTGTGTGTGTGTGTGTGTGTGTGTGTGTGTGTGGTGGGGACTGTCTGGGATTCAAACACCCTTGCTTTGCTGGGTGTTTTGATGTAAACTCACCTCTCCCTCTGGTTTCCACCTTATCTGGGTCCATTCTCCCCATAGCCTATTGAATGTATCTATCCAACTAATATTTATTGAGCTCAGGCCATTTTCTAGGCTCCAGTAAGCACTTTACAACATTATTTCGTTTAATCTTTACAAAAAATCCTGTCCTGTATTATTGTCATTGTCCCCACTTTACAAATGCCAAAATGAGGCCCCCCCCCACTTGCCTGAGCTCACAGAGCTGGTAAGTGGCCAAGTGGGATTTGGATGCTGGTAGGTCTTGCACCTAAGTCCACACTCCTTACTCTATAAATCTTAGCAGATTTTCTGCTTTTCAACCACATTCCCTCCCCCATGCATCTAACAATAGATGCATGTATCTGCATCTATTGTTAAAAAACAACCAGAGCTGGATAGTAGTTGAAGTGGAAAAGCAGATTTTATTCAGGACTATTGCAATGGGAGAAAAGAGACATCTGGACAGAACCAGCTCAACTCTGAATACAGCGTGGGCAAATGGGCATTTATAGCTAAAAAGCAAGGTGGGGTGGGGGGATCAGTGGATGGAAAATTATGAAAAGCATACATCAGGAATAGGGAAGGATTCTGACTAAACCAACCTAACAGGATTAGTGCTGAAGGCAGACTAGGTGACCTGACATTACCTGGGATTGGTGAAGGGTGAGAAAACCTATTAGATTTAGCAGGTGATCAGATGTGGAGGATGGGAATTCTGCTAAACTGACTTAGTAGGATTCTTAATAAAATTGGACAATGCAGAGACACCTATGTGTAAAAGAATTCAGGGAAGCCTGAGTAGAGTTTGGTTAAGGAGGGAATCACTGTCACTATTTGTTCCCCATCTCATCCTTAAAAAATATTTAAGGCTGCAGCTGCCTTAAATGGAGTGTGATAATCAGAGACTGGGCCCTGGCATCGGACATCTCTAGGCTCAGATCCCAGCTCTACCACCCACTAGCTCAGTGCCTCAGTTTCCTTACCTGGAAAATGGGGATAATCATGGACCTCGATCCCCGGGCCAGGTGAGGTGATGTGGGAACAACCTGACTCATGGTGCAAACCCGCATGGTGGCCAGAGTCTGATTGCGGGACACTGTCCTCCAAACCAAGGCGGCTGGTGGCCGTCAGTATCACTCGTGCTGCCATGGTTTGCTCATCCCACAAAATGCCTTTGAGCCTCCAACATGTGCATTCTAGGCACTACGGAAAGAGCCAGGGATGCAGAGGTGCAGGAGAGAGTGTCAGTGCTCTCTTTAGGTGGGTCTTGGAAGGCAGAGGGATGCTGAGCTGAGCTTGCTTGTGTGTATCTTCACGCGTGTGCCAGTGGTTCTCAAGCAGGGGCGATTTGGCAACGTCTGGAGATATTCTTGATCGTCACGTCTGGTGGAGGGATGCTGGTGGGCAGAAGCCGGGGATGCTTCTGAACAGCCTGCAATGTACAGGGCAGCCCCCCTCAACAACGAATCATCCAGCCCCAAATGTCAGTGGGGCTGAGGCTGGGAAATGCTGGTGCGCGCACCAGTGATTTCGGTGAGCACTTTTATCGCCTTTGCACAGAGACCCCAGGGCTCCCTTGGAGTGGGAGGAAATGCATGCCTACCTAAAGCATCCTCCTTCAGCCTGCCCTCTCCCTTCAGCTGCTTCCAGCCAGATAATCAGCCCTTCCCACGTTTAATAGAATCCAGGCTGCTGAAGCAAATGTAAAAACAAAACCCCGTGCAAATGTGTTTTTTTGTAAACCTAGCAGGGGGTGGCGGCTGCCTGCAGAGAAAGTACCCTGTGGCTGGTACTTCTCAGAGGAAAAATAACCCTGAATGTGTTCCTGTTCTTGGAGCAGAGCAGACAATGAGATGACAGTCACGGCGGGAACCCAGGTGCTCATGGGAGCTGTCCCTGCCCTGGCTGAGCCATCCCTTCCCTCCAGGTGAGCATCCCAGGAGCCTGGGATGAGAAGTGAGCAGGTGTTGATTCTCTTGGAAGCATCCCTTCCCTTCGGGGCTCAGCCAGCATTGTAGGAAAAAGCACAGTGGGTTGGGATATTTTTTTTTAACGTTTCTTACTGAGTATCATTTGCCTACAGTAAAATTCACCCATTGTAGTTTATAGCTCTGTGAGTTTTTAACAAATACATTCAACCATGTAACAAACCACCAGAATCAAGATATACAACAGTTCCTTCACCCTCAAAAATTCCTCTGTGGCCCTTTGTAGTCAGTCCCTCCCCTGATCCTAGCCCCTGGCAACCACCAATGTTTTCCCTTGGCCTTTTCTAAAACGTCATGTGGATGAACCATATAGCCTTTGAGTCTGGCTTCTTGCACTCAGCATAATGCCTGGGAGATTCATCAGTGCTGTCGCAAATACCTACCAATAGTTATTCCCTTTTTATGGCTGAGTGGTACTCCCTCGTATAGATGCACCAGACTGGAGTTGTGGGGAGAATCCTGGGATCCTGTGGATGAGATGAGGAAAGAGACATTTTCCCCCACAGATGATGCAGTTGTGAAGTTTTTGCACGATAACCTCTCCCCGTGGGTGGATCTGCTGGTTCAGGCCAGGCCCGTGCAGCAAACCTTGGCTTGGCAGATGGCTGGCACTCAGTGAATGGTTGTTGAATGAATGAATGAGTGAGTGAGTGAGTGAATTGTAATTAGAACTGCCAGGGTGAGAGGGAACAATAAGTAGGAACCAGAAGAAAATTTAAGGTAGTTTTTGTTTTTGTGTTTTACGAAGGAGAAACTGAAGGCACAGAGAGGGTAATCCACTTGCCCTGGGCCACACAGTCATAGAATGAGCTTGAAAGATGGGGCAGGAAGAGGAAAGGAAGGGAGAGACCAGGCTTGCATCTCCACCCGGTGCCCTGCACGGGGCTAGGAATTTCAGTCACGAGCCTCCTTCCGTTTTCACAACTACCCCAAACCAGCTACCTACTTTGCAGGGCCCACTACAGAATGAAAATGCCCCTTGTCCAAAAATTATTACGAAATTCAAGACAGTGACAGAAGACAATTAAAACCAAGTGCAGAGCCCTGTGGGACCACACAGGTCACATGCCCTTGAAAATGACCCTGCAACAATTTCAATTATAGATGAGGAAACCCCAGCTCAGAGAGGCTGCACATCTCACCCAGGACACCCAGCCTGTCTGCAGGGGTATCCACATTCAAACCCACAGACCTTAGTGATCATCTAGTCCACCCCTTCACTGAACTAGCCTTGCTGGTGAGCCCCATGGATCGAGCATCCGAGCACCCTGGCTTTCCATCCAGCACTCTGGGCGGGGAAGAGGGGAGCTTCCCTCCCCGCAGGGCCCTGGCTGCTGAAGCCTCCAGCGTCAAGCCAGCTCGCCTGCCTCCCTCTTCCTCCTGGAATGAGGAAGGTCGGTAATGAGACAGACCTTCCTCTCTCCCACCCTGGCAGATTTATTCCTGGGGGTGTGTGGGTGGATGTGTGTTTGTGAGGGGATATTCTAAATTTAAAGACATCATGACAGCAGCGACCTATTAATGTTGGGGCTGGGGAGGCCTCTCTTGTAGAAGAATCAGAAATAAGTTGAGAGATAAGGTGCCTCCTCCAGTTCCAACTTCTGCCCCAGGCCCACCCCGCCTGGCTCTGTGCCCGCCAGCCCTCCGGAATGGGGTAATAACAGTCAGGCACTGACTGGCGCCAGATGCCTGTGGGCGACCTTGAGAAGTGGCGTGTTCCTGCCCATTTTACACCTCAGGAAAAGGGAGGCTCAGAGAAGGGACGTGCCCTCCCAAGGTCTTGACTTATAAGGTGACAGAGCTGAACTACTAACATATTCCAGAACCCATGTGCCTTCAGCCGTGCTGTAGCTGCCTGGGTTGATTCAAAAATGAAGTTAACCGTAATTGTGATTATGCTGAGACCCACAAGCACGCCTGACCCCGAGCTAAGCATTTTACACGCGTTACTTGAACTAACCCTCTAAACAACCCATGCAGTGGGTACTGTCATCCTCATCCCATTTTATGAGTGAGGAACCTGCAGCTTAGAAAAGGTGAGTGGCTTCTACACGTTCTCAGTGCTAGTAAGTGATGAAGCCAGTTCCAGCCCAAGTCTAACGGACATCAAAGTGCACATGCACTCTCCATCTCTTTCTCTAAACCCCAGCTGATTGTGAAAAAAGAAAATGCAGATAAGCCAAGTGAAAAAAAAAAATCTACTCCTACACCTACCCTGCGAGAGGTAACATCTTTATGTACATTGGTGAGTTTCCATCCAGCGGTTTTTCTCTGCGGAAGGGGAGGTTCTTGCTCCCAGCACATGACCCTTGGTGTTCTGTAATTGCTGAGCAACTTAGAGATGACAGGAAGTATATAATTCATGGGTGCATCTTTCATCCTGGTCGCTGGAAGGCAGCGAGGCATGGCTGTCTCCCAGGGAGAGTTGCAAGCTGGACATGGGAGGAGATGGGATCTTAGGGGCTTAGAACACAATTTCAGAATCAGAGAACCTGCCAACGTTGAAACTGACCCTGGAATCCCAGCACAGAATGCTAGAAGTCGGGGTTCCTAGTATGGAAACTTCTAATAGCACCTTTTGAAAGAGCACTAGGATAAAATCTAGAATTGAGCTTTAGAGTTGGAGACTGCAACTTTGAAAAGCTGGAGTCAGATGGGTCAAGAGTGGTGTTCTGGTCCACTCTTCCTTTATTCACAAGGGCAAGATCTAGAACAATGTCTAGGGACATTTTGCATTGTCATAACTGGGGGATTGGGGAGTTGTGGGAGGACAACAGCGGCATCTAACGGATGGAGGCCAGGGATGCTGCTTTAACATCCTACAGTATACAGGATGGCCTCCCACACCCCTGCCAGCAAGGAATTATCCAATATTCAGAATAGTGGTGCTGAGGTTGAGGAACTCTGGCCTAGACTTTTGAAGACATGTGCTGGCTTATGCTTTTGACAATCCCAGGGGCTAAGAAACTATGTTTGGTCAAAGCGAGAAGCTTCAGCTTCTTGTTTTACCTTCAACACTAAACATGTTTCTTGGGCAAGTCACAGAGCGCCCTCTGTGTCTCATCTGTGAAGTGGGCTGAAGGATTCCTGCCACGTGCTGTAA
This sequence comes from Globicephala melas, assembly GCF_963455315.2. Classification (NCBI taxonomy): domain Eukaryota; kingdom Metazoa; phylum Chordata; class Mammalia; order Artiodactyla; family Delphinidae; genus Globicephala; species Globicephala melas. The sequence continues at coordinate 71,382,852 of NC_083326.1, forward strand.
ATGGGGATGGACCAGTAGGGATGGGTACGTATGCATATGTGCTGTGAGGGACGTGGGGGATGCACATGTTCACACACGCGTGTCTCGGTTGGCACATGCACCTGTGTGGTCGTGTGCCCCCTCAGTGGTGTCCAGATGGTGATCCAAGAGGCTGTCGTGTTGGTCAGTTTCTGGCGGTGGTTGCCCGCGTGGGATGGGACATCTTTCTGTTGGATGCCAGAACTCCTTGGGCCACGGAAGGACATGGTGAAGATACCCCAGGGGTCTGGGGACCCCTATGCCTTCTAGAAGAGGTTCACTTCCCTCATTCCCAGCTGAGGAGCCCCAAGAAGGGTGCCAGCTTACCGAGCAGACTCCCTGGAGAAAGACCCCTGGACGTGAGGGCTTCCTAATCAAACCACTCACCCTGCAGAGGTCAGTGGAGGGCACTGTTGCAGGAGGTTATGATTAACATCCTGGAGTCAGACAGGCCTGGGTTTGAGTCTCACTCTGCCGCTCCCCAGCTCTGCCTTCTGGTGAGTTGGCTGACCTTTCCTACCTCGACTGCCTCATCTGTACAGTGAGAAAACCAACCTACCGAGCAGAGTCACTGGGGACAGTCAATGACACCGTTTAATGGAAGGGCCTGGCACATAGTAGGTGTGCAATAAATAGTGGTTCATCCACTTTCCTTCCTCCCCAGGTAAGATGCCAAGGCTTAAGGTCTGGGTCTGGGTAAGTCACTGGATGCCTGTGGGGAGTCCCTCCGCCTTACCCTTTAAGCCTCAGTTTCCGCATCTGTCAGTAAAGAAGCTGGCCTGGGGACTGTGAAGGGTCCTCCCTCCAGCTCTGATGGGCTCTGAGCCTACCTGTTAGTCCTCCTCTGAGTCAGCTGCAGGGGGCCGGTGACCCCTCCAAGGGCACTGGGTGCTCCATGCTGGAAGAGAACTTGAACCCGTACAAATGGGCTGTGGGCAGAGACCCCTCCCCCAACACACATATACACACACATACACACACATACACACCTACACACTGGCTTAGACAGAAAAACTAGGCTTGCTTGATTGGAGGGTAGGGACAGTGGTTCTTGCTGGTGAAACCCCTGGTGGAAAATTCCTCTCTGGGAAGAGTTGCTAATGAGAGCTATCACTATTCCTAAATTAGCGCTTAAACCTCCATGGCTAGCATGGAGCCTGCAAGCGGCAAGTCACCCGTCATGGTAGGGTGGGAGGTGACGGGGGCTGTCAGGGAGAGGCATGGGCACTGGGAAGAAACCTGGAACCAGCTCAGCCCTGGCCTGGCTGTGTGACCCTGGGCAACTCTCTCAGCCTCTCTGAGCCACTGAGGCATGGCCATAGCCCACTGGGGCAGGGAGGGTCCTTAGGGGACTCCTCCCACGTTGTGTGCCAGAAGAAACAGGTGTGGGTCACACTGCAGTTCAGAAACAGTCCTGAGCAGAATGCATGGCCCCCGCAGGATGGGGTCCTGCTCCCCAGCCCCTACTCTCTCCACTCTGATCCCGCCCCTGATTCAGGTTCCTGGGATGTTTGGGGCGCTTTCCCACCTCGCAGTCCGCATTGTGTCTTCCCGGCCTGCAAGAGTCTTGCCCCAGATCTTCCCATGGCTGTCTCTCTCTCATTTTTCAGGTCTTGGCTCAAATGCCTTCTTCTCAGTAGGTCCTTCTGTGACCACTCTACCCAAAGTAGCTCTTCCCTACTATTCTCTCTCAAATGATTTTTATGGACCTACAGGGAGAAATGCACTTTACATTAGGATCCAGTATATACGCACACAACTAAAGCAAAAGGTTCACAAAATCGTACTCCTTACTGCATGTGAGTCAGGAATGATTCACTCTGTTCATTCCCTTCCATCCCATTCCTTCCCCTCCCTCCTTCCTTCTTCTCTGTTCTCTGCCACCTCCTGTAGGTCTGCCCCTAGGTAAACATTCTGCCCAGAACCAATAGAGTCATCCATTATCTCCCCCAGACAATTAGCAGGCTATTAAGGACCTCTATGCAAATGTGCACTAATTGACCCACAAGACAGCATCTCCTGGAGGAGGAGGACTCCAGATGACTTAATGATAGGGATTTAGGGCCTTTCTTTAGAAGTCCCTGTTGGGGAGGAAAGTGATCTGGGCTCAGAGAAGGGCTGCCAGCTGCCTGACAGGGAAGACCAGTGGATCGGGTGACCCTTTCATCAAACCACTGGACAAGGGGAACTGTCATTTTATCATGACCTTTATCCCCTGCCCCACCCCTGTTCCTTCCTGCAACTCCCTTCTCCCCAGCTCAGAGTTTAAATGGCTCACTGACATCTACTCCAGTGGGTCCATGCCTTTTCAAGTATATAATTGCCTCCCCTTTTTAAAAATTGACTTTACTGTTTAGAGCACTTTTACGTTCACAGCACAACTGATCAGCAAGTACAGAAATTTCCCGGACGTGCTGCTGCCCCCCACCACAGACAGCCTCCCCCGCTATCAGCGTCCCCCAGCAGAGGGGACATTTGTTACAATTGATGAACCTACCCTGACACATCATTATCACACAAAGTTGATAGTTTACATTAGGGTTCATTCTTGGTGTTGTACATTCTATAGATTTTGACAAATATATAATATGCATCTACCATTGTAGTATCATAAGAGTTTCCCGACCCTAAAGATCATCTGTGCTCCACCCATTCATCCCTCCCCTCCTAACTCCCGGCGACCACTGATCTTTTTGCTGTCTCCATAGTTTTGCCTTTTCCAGAATGTCATATATTTGGAATCACACAGCATGTAGCCTCTTCAGGTTGGCTTCTTTCACTTAGGAATATGCATTGAAGTTTCCTTCATGTATTTTCACGGCTTGAGAGCTCATTTCCTTCTAAAACTGAATAATATTCCATTGTCTGGATATACCACAGTTTATTTATCCATTCACCTACTGAAGGACATCTTGGTTGCTTGCAGGTTTTGTCAATTATGAGTAAAACTGCTATAAACAGCTATGTGCAGATTTCTGTGTGGGCATAAGTTTTCGACTCCCTTGGATAAATACCAAGGAGCATGGTTGCTGGATCGTCTGGTTAGACGATGTCTAGTTTTTGTGTAGTGTGCCTTTGAGGACTAACTGTAGCTAACTCTTATTGAGTCCCCTTGGTTAAGAGTGCAGGTTCTTGAGCCAGATTGCCTGGGTTTGAACTCTGCTCCACCATTCCTAGCTGTGTGACCTTGCACAGGTGACTTAACCTCTCTGAACCTCAGTTTTCTCATCTGCAAAATGAGGCTAACCAATGAGACCTTTCGTATAGGATTGTTCTAAGGATTAAACAACCGTAATATGTAGAACAGTGCCTGTCACATAGTAGGTGCTCAATAAATATTAGCACGTGCTATGTATTTTAAACACATTAGCTCATTTAACCCTTATACATTCCCAGTGAGGCAGAGTAGATTGGTCCTGTTTTACAAGCGAGGAAACTGAGTCTCAGAGAGGCCACTTGCTGAAGATCACACAGCCACCATGTGGCTGAGGCAGGTTCAAGCCAGAAACGTCTGACACTAGATATGACCTCTTTCCATGTTTCTCACTATGGCTCAGCCTGATTCCCTGTAACAAGTGATGATGGCCATAAAGTTTGCCCATGGAGCAAGAGGCACTGAAGTCATTACCCAGGGAAACAAAATTTTAATATTTATTTATAATGGGCACCATATGTTCCCTCTGATTTTTTTATTTAATTACATCATGGCAGATGGCTGGATGTTAAAGGACTTTAAGCTAATGGCACTTTGCCTTCTCATTTATTTTCTCGAGTTTTGGGAAAGACAGATGAAAATGGACATGGATGGTGAGCTGTGAGTGCTGGGCGGTGGCAGGTGAGTCTCTGCCCTGGAAACCAAGGGAAGGGAGTGTAGGGGTTCTGGAGACTCTTCCTGGGAGTTGGGTGAGGATGCAGGAGGCAACACATCCTGTGATCAGGAGCCCGGAGCAAGGTTCCCCCTGTGTGCACACACAAATATGTGGAATCTTGGATGAAAGCAATCCCCTTTTTTTTACCCAGGAAGTAAGTCTATATGTACAGAAGTGCCCATTGCAGCTTTGCACAGAGTGGCCAAAAACTGGAGAAAAGAACACAATATGTCCATCCTGGGCACGATGGGCTCATTACACTATAGCGCACCCATGAGTGGGAGGGTGTGTCCTGGAGGGGGTTCACACACCAGGTAGGGGTGCGAAATTCTTCCCCAGGGTTTGTTGGGGTAATTAATTTCTGGATTCCTAAAGACCATGAGTGAAAGCCACAAGACTGACAATTATAATGGTATTTCTCAGACTATTTCATTACCTCTTTCACTGGCCAAGTGACTGGTCCAGGAACAAGAAGGATGAGAAGGAACTTTGATTTAAAGGAGTGGGGTGTTCATTTACCTGGAGAAGAAGTGTTTGAGGGATGTCTCCAAGCTCAGGAAGCTTCCTTCCTTTGAGGCTGGGATTCAACTGAGAGATGCAGAGTGTAAGAGAAAGGACTAGCTCTCCTGGTGGTCTGCACCATGCGTGCCATTACATCATGACGTTGAGACTTAGTTCTGCACTTGAATTCATGCCCCACTTCTTGCTATCTGTATGTGTGGGCAAGTAACTTAATCTCTGTGAGCCTTAGCTTCCTCATCTGTAAGATGGGTATAATCGTGCCTACACTTCACATTCATGAGAGGTCCTATATTGCCTTCCAGGAGTCTGGTTAAGATCTACATTTGGGAGGTTTAGCATAGCACGACTTATTTACAAGGAATGAAAACTGGAAATATTTTACACATCTGATGATAAGGAAAAGATTGGATGACTCAAGATATATTCCAAGTAATGGATTGCATGAGTAAGTAGTTTATTTAGGTGAAGAGCACGCTAACGCCGTTCCTTCCCTGAGTGGGCAAGGAAGACAGGGAAGGGAAAACACCAAATAGAGTGTGGTGCTGTCAACTCAGTTACCACTCAGGGTGACTGAGGCTGGGGAAACTCAAGGAGCCTGTGCAAACACAGCCTCAGAGTTATTCTATCAGTGGGGTTAGGGAGCTGGGGCATTTATACACCAACTCCCATCAGTCATTCCTTGAGGCTGCTTCCGAATGGCATTTGGAGGTCAACTCTATAGGTAGGGCACATACAGTATCTATTACAGATCTACCAGACTGGCAGCAGTGAAGAAGGGTAACAACATTAAGTGCTGATGGGAATTGTAGCCATAGCCATGTTCATACACTACTGGGGGGAGTTGTCACTACAGCCACTTCAGAAAACAAATCAGCATTTCTCGGGGTAGTCATAAGATGCTCTCACAGTAGGGCCCAGCAATTTCACTCCCAGGTATATACACACCCTACGTTAATTCTTGTACACATATATCAGGAGATAAGGACGAGAGTGTTTGCAGCAACCAGGGAGGGGATTCCGTTCTGCCCAAGCCATGTGAGCTGAGAATTAATGATGAGGAAGCCCTGTGAAGGAAAATGGGATCCTTATACCAGGAAAAAAGGGGCATTGGGAGGCAAAACCACATATATTCTCTACAAATTATAATAAGAGGTAACAGGTGACACTTGTACCTAATAATTCAATTTAATATTTAGTCCTCACAGCAACACTATGAGATAAGTACTGTTATTTCCCTCATTTTATGGATGGGGAAAGTGAGATTAATAACCATCTCAAAGGGTTCTCGTGAGGATCAAGTGGTGCAATGGAAATAAGATACTCAGCACAGTGCCTGGCACATAGTAAATGCTTAACAAATACCAGTGATTTCTGATGTTGTTATTATTTGGCCTGGGCTCTCCGTTTCTTGGAGAAAAACTGAAGAAACTGAACTGTCACAAACCTGGTTTCTCAGCAGCTATTTCTTGGCAAGTTTAGATGGTCAAGGGGTCAGTTGGTGCCTGGGCTTATGCCCTCAAGTCAAGTTCAGGGAGTTGTGGAGGGAGAGCCGGCTCCTGCCCAGCCTTCTGGGCTTCTAGCCAGACTTACCTGCTCCCCAGAATCTCCGGCCCCTCCCAGGGAGGGAGCCATGGGGCAGGTTGCACCTCCCGGTCTCCCTTCCCACAGGGCAGCTCTGCCCTGTCCATCATTCTCTTGGCAACTCAGCACCCGAGGTTCATTCTGGTGCTAAAAATAGGCTGTGTTTAGACACTCCAGGGCTCCGGCTGGAAACACAGACTACAGTAACCAAATACTGTCATGCCCGCAAAAGGGGGCCTCTCAGCCTCACCCTCGTGGCAGCTCACACTACCCTGGGGGCAGGGTAGGGGGCATCCACCACTTTCAACAGATGGGGAAACTGAGGCTCAGAGGGCAGTCCCATGTAAAACACAGAGATATGAAGCAATGACAGCCAGCTTTTAACGAGTGTCAACTCCGCCCCTATGGGTTATCTCCTCAAGTCCTCCCTAAACGCCGGGAGGGAGATTCTATGGGCCGCCCACTCTGCAGAGAGAAATCGGCAGCTCAGAGAGGTGAAGACACCTTCCCGACTCTCACACCCATAGGTGACGGGAGAGGATGTTAATGTGATTCTGGCTTCCAGCATGTAATGAACAAACAGAAACTGAGAGGTGAAGGGGCGTTCTGGAGGCCAAGCCATGCCCCCTGCCCAGGGTTGGACAGACACAAGCTGTGGAGTACGGGGAACCATCACACCTGCCTTGCAGGTTGCCAGGAGGGAGGAGTTTGTGAGAAGATGTTTGTAAAACCTTTAAACACAGTGTTCAGCCTATGGTAGGTTTTCAGCCAATGGCAGTCAGCTTCATTCCCCAGTTCTGTCTGGACAGACAGAGGCAAAGAGAGATTGAGAGAGACTTGGAGAGAGAGAGAGGGAGAGACAGGAGAGAAAGGATGATGGATGGGCATGAGAGAGAAGGTTCCCTGGGGGAAGTGGGACTGTGGCTCAGCGGGGGCCCCTGCACCCCAGGACCACACAGAGCTGCCTCCACAGCGCCCTGAATTTACGGCTCCCTTAGGCTGTCACGCGGGGCGTTTGGCACATGGCATGGACCCATTGGTGTAGGTTTAAGCCCCAGGGAGAGGTCAGTCCTCTGAGTCTTCTCACTCATTTTCTGCACTAGTGTTTCTTGGGGACCTACTGTGTCCCAGAGGCTGGGGCTGACACTGTGAGAGCACAGGTCGGGTCCCACTTACATAGGGCTCAGATTCCAGAGTGTTCTCCGTCCAGGTGACCCTCCCACCTCCTGGCACTGGCAGAATGGTGTGGGTGACTCAAGTCAGAACCCCCCTTTCCCCGCTCGCTCTTCCCACCACTGCTGCCTCAGTCTCTTTCTGTTCCCTGCCAGCTTCTAATGAGCTCATTATCCTCTTAAAACCCATTTGGCACCCACTTAGAGGAAAGATGTGTTGAAATATAAAAGAATGAGAAGGGAACAACAAAAAAGAACTACACCCAGAAATATCCTCAGAAAGACGAAAAGCCACAGGGAACAGAACAGCTGAAATCTTTGCTGTCTTCATGCCCACAGCAAATGTGCTGCTGTAGCAAGTGACTCTGATGGCAGCTCACATGTGCTCACGAGAGGGACAGTGGCCGGAGGCTTTTCTTGAGCACCTACTATGTGCCAGGCAGTCTTCCTACAATTTTTAATGCAATCCTGCAGGCAGTATTTGCGGGGCGGGGGTGGTGTCAAGCTTCTTATTGTCCACTCCCCAGGAAAGGAGCCTCAGTCAGTGAGAAGAGGTGTCTTGCCCCAATCACATAGGTGGCGGGCGGAAGAGGGAGGGTTTGACCCCAGGTCGGTCTGCCTCCAGAGTCCATGCTCTTGCTTGCCTGTCTCTGGAAGGGCTGGTGTCCCCTGCACATTCCCTTGAGGGCTGCTGGCCTTTTTTCATCCTGTCCCAGCTGCAGAAATCTCTGCCATGTGTGTGATCTACATGAAATACCGTGGGGCACAACCCACTGCCTGGAGGTTTTCTAGCTGATAGGAGACTGGTGAAACTTCAGTTAGAGCACAGTCCAGACTGCTGAGCTTGGCATTCAAGGCTCCCCATGGTCTGACCCCACCCAGCGCTTCTCTGCATTCTCACCATGGCCTAAGCTCCTTGGCTGCCTCCACCCCTGTGCCCTGCCGGCCGCGTGTGCTGTTCCTCCTCCCTAAGGTGTCCTTCTGCTGTTCCTTCACACAGAAAGCTGACTCCCCTTGCAAGACCTGCCAGCTTAAAGACCCCTCCTGGGAGAAGCCCTTCAGGGCAGCTACAGTCCCTCACTTCTCTGGGCTCCTGCATTCCAGGGCTTCTTACCCCGGGGTCCAGAAACCCCTTGACATTGTAAGCCAAAATCTAGGAGCTTATGTGCAAGGGCTCTTTTGTGGGCATATGTCTGTAGTTTTCGCCATATTCTCAAAGGGATATAAGTCCGGAATAGGCGTGTGGTTAGGAATACAAGCTGTGAAATCAGATGGGCCTCGGTTCACAATCCAGCTGCAACTTCATAGCTGTGTGGCCCTGGACAAGTTGCTTAATAATTCTGAGCCTCATTCCTCGCCTCTGTAAAGTAGATACAGATCTCCCTCACTGAATTGTTATGAGGATTAAATCAGAGTATGTAAGCATTTAGAGCAGTATCTGGCACATAATAAGTGCTGGGTAAACATTAGCTATTAATATTAATTGCTGCTCTATATCATATATACATCTACTATGGGATTTATCATTGTCTGTGTAGTATAGTGATTTAGTATAGTGATTGTTTAAATCGTTGGCTCCCTCGGTAGACTCTGAATTCTCTGAAAGCAGCAACTCTGAATTATTTATTTCTGCATTCCAAGCACACATAAGTAGGCAAGCAACACATGTTGTTAAATGAATGGAAGAATGGGTGGATGAATGGATGGGTGGAGAGTCGGATGGATGAGTGGGCTGCTACAGTTCAGATGAATGGATAGATGGATGGATGGGTGGATGGATTAATGAATAGATGAATGATGAATGGATGGAGGGGTAGGTGAATTGATGGAGAGATTAAAGAATGGATGATGGATGGGTGAATAGATTGTGACTTGACAGACGGGTAGGTGGACTGCTGGATAGATTAAAGGATGATGGATGGATGGATGGATGAACAGATAGTCTGACCCCGCGAGAGCATGGATTTGGGGCTGTTTTGTTCATTTAATTATTCCAAGTGCCTGCAACAGTAGCTGGTGCATGTAGGTGCTCAGTACTTAGTTCCTGAATGAATAGGATGGCATATGGAGGGACACTGGACTCTACCTTGAACCACAGTTAAACTCCCATGCTGCTGTCTGGATTGGTAGGGGCTGTTACCATTCAAATCACCCATTGGCTGACAGCTGAATTCTTTGCGCTGGCCAAGATTGTCATGAGGCCCCCTGCTGGTGGTACAATGAAACAACATAGGCCAAGTGGAGTCTTCTATTTTCTAATTTAGATTCTATTTTCCTCCTGGCTGATGATTCTGAATGTTGACTCATAAAGCCGTGGTTCTCAAACCTTTGTGCTCATTACCATCACCTGAGGGCACCTTGTTACACCTGTAGGTGTCCTCTTCAACCAGAGATTCTGGTTAGAGAGGTCAGGAAACTTCATGTTTAACCAGGCTGCCAAGTGTTTCTGAATCAGATGCTCCTCAGACCACACTCTGAGGGACCCTCAAAGGATGAGCCACTGCTGGTCATTGGAAGGCAGTGGAGATGGCTGCTGCTTCGGGGGCTGTCTCTGGATTCCCAAGTGACGCCCAGACCATCACTTGGAGAAAGAGCGTCAAAAAGGCAGGGGTTCAGAGCTGCGGTTTTGTGTTTGGACCATCCTGGGTTCAAATCCCACCTCCACCACTCACCAGCTGTGTGTCCTCAGTTTCCTCATCTGTAAAATGGGAAATAGTTACTTCCCACAGGAACATGGGGAAGAATCATTAATACACATAGAAGGCTTGGCACAAAGCAGGGCATACCAGAGACACTAAATAAATACTTAGTGAATGCGTATGTTGCTAAATAATTCTGCTTTCCTTCCTTCTTTTCTTCCTTGGATAGAAGAGGGGGGCTATGGATTTGATCTCTCCCATTACAATGTGAGCCCTGTGAGGGATGGGACTGTGTCTCTCTGGTTTACAGCTTTATTTCCAGCACCTAGGACAGTGCCTGCTACACAGTAGGTGCTCGCTAAACATTTGTTGGGAAAAAAAAATGAATGAATTTGATCTGGTTCAGTACCAGCCAGGTCCAGCAGACAGTTCAGCAAGGACCTAGGAAGTACTTTTTGGCCTTGAAGTAACCCACGAATCAGTGTATATTTGACAAATATGCAAACGTGTGGGGCATAAGAACCTGTGCTTGTCCAAGATAAAGCTTGCCCTCAAACCAGGACCCAGTAGGATTCGCTTCTACCCAGCACTGCTGGGTGCTTTGAGCTGCTGGTTTCCTCCCCTCTCTGACTCTGCATCCCCCCTTGAGAATGTTCAAGAACGCTTCGAGTTCTGGCCTCTATGAGGAGATTTCTTATGCCTGTACCTGTGCTGTTTTGCAGGTGACAGCCCTGAGCCCGAATGCTTGACCGGATGAAAGCCCGCTAGCTTCTGTTTCTGCCAGGTGGACACGCTGAGCTTGGTCCCCAGCTGGGGAAGAGGCCAGACACGGCCCTCAGTGAAATAATCCAGCCCCTATAGGCCTGAGCAACTGAGAAAGGGCGAGAAGCGAACTCCAGCTGCTGGTGAAGCCTCCCAAAATCCTCCTCCGATGGCTATTTTCAAAGTTCTTTGGGAACGCTGAGACAAAGAACAAGATGTAGGAAAATGGGACCAACTGCTGCGTGGCCCGAGCCTCAGAACCCCTGTCATGGCCCAAAGAAGCTCTCCTTGGCTCCGGGAGGGCTGGTGAACTCTGTCCTCTATTCTCTTGGCTTCAGCCAGGCATTGGACTTGCCCTTCTGCTCAGATCTTGGCAGTCACCTTCACAGACGGATTAAGACTGAAGACCCCCAGGGGCTCCATCCCTAAGGGAAGCTTGAGAAGCAGAGCCCTGCCTCCATTCCCTCCCTGGATCACACCCCTCAGCCCCCAGCGGAGCCGAAACGATCCAGTCCGGAATGATCCCGCTATGGCCAAGCTCTGGTTCAAATTCCAGCGGTACTTCCGCAGGAAACCTGTACGTTTCTTTACCTTCCTGGTGCTCTACCTGACAGCTGGGAGCCTCGTCTTCCTTCACTCTGGTTTTGTGGGTCAGCCTGCTGTCTCCCAGAACCAGGCCAACCCCGCTGCGGGGGCCCCAGTGGAGGGCGCTGAGCTGCCCTTTTTGGGTGACTTAAATCTGGGCAGAGCCTTCCGGGATACAGGTGAAACCTCGAGCATCGCCCGCAGGTATGGACCCTGGTTCAAGGGCAAGGACGGGAATGAGAGAGCCAAGCTGGTGGACTACGGGGGAGCCTGGAGCCGGGCCCTCAAGGGGAGGGTCATTCGGGAGAAGGAGGAGGAGCGAGGTAAGAGGGGTGAGCATCTGGGCTTGGAAGGTGGCTGAGGAGAAGGGAAGGGGGATGATGATGATAATAACGTAATAACAGCTGCCAGTGTTCAGTGTTTAATAGGAACCGGTCATCATACATGCAAGAGGTTTCACAGAGGAGAAAATTGAAGCTCAGAGACATTAAGTAGCTTGCCCAAGGTCACACAGCTTGTAAACAGCCAAGCTTAGATTTGAACCCTGAATCTGTCAGAGTCCAAAGTCTGACCCTACCCTGCAGGCGTTTTTAGCCCTTGTTACATACACTTGAAAATCAAAACACCTAGCATCTACTGAGCACTTACTAAGGGCCAAGTACTTTTCTAAGCACTTGACATGCATTGAATTATCACCACAACTCTATGTGATAGGTGCTGTTATTCCCATTTTAAAGGTGAGGAAACTGAGGCACCGAGAGCCCAAGTTTACACAGCTAGCTAGTGACAGAGCTTCTGCTCCACTGCATTGCTTCTCAGTTCACTTTGCTGGATCTCTCAGTGATGGCACTTGGGGAACCTCATCGCCCTGGGCATATTTCGTTGCATTTTCTTAGCCTGTCACAGTCCAAAAGGGCTTTTCTTGGGCTTCCCTGGTGGCGCAGTGGTTGAGAGTCCGCCTGCCCGATGAAGGGGACACGGGTTCGTGCCCCGTTCCGGGAAGATCCCACATGCCGCGGAGCGGCTGGGCCCGTGAGCCATGGCCGCTGAGCCTGCGCGTCTGGAGCCTGTGCTCCGCAACGGGAGAGGCCACAACAGTGAGAGACCCGCGTACCGCAAAAAAAAGAAAAAAAAAAGGGCTTTTCTTCGTAAGTGCATTACCTCATTTGATTTTCACTACACTCCACGGACTTAAACAAGGAATATGAACTTATGCCCATTTAACAGACGTGGAAACAGGCTTGAAGAAGTGAAGACTCTTCTCCAGGGCCACATAACTGGTAAGTGGTAAGTTCAAATCAGACCCATCTGGCCTGGATGCTGGCTCTATGACTACCTCCCAGAGTCAGCCGATGTCTCCCCATCTAACCCGCATTCTGGGGAGGACCCCACAACCCCTGCAGTTCGTGAGATTAACACGAATGGATGTTTCCAGAATCTGGGACAGATGGTTTGGGAGGATCTACGACCAATCGGGACAGAAGGAAACCCTCCCTGGCCCTTGTGTTCCCTGCCACGTGCCACGCTTCTGCTGTGATTCAACCTATGAAAACCCCCTTCTCCCACCGCGGAAGGAAGCAGGACTACTGGAGGGGACTCACCCCGGGGAGCACATTTCCCTGCTTCAGTCCCACCCTGCACCTGGCTCAGGAGCCTCCAGAAGACCCTACCGTCTCACCCTCAGGAATTTCCTAGAATTCTGCCTCTTCGAAAACTTCACAGGGAGGTGAAGGGGATTGTGGGAGGTGGCAGAATGGATTGGAGGACTTGGATTCATAGTCCAGGTCCACTCCAACCAGCCGTGTGGTCCAGGCAAGTGGCTTTACCTTCTCATGCCTCAGTCTTGTCATCTGTAAAATGGGAATAATGACCCCCTCCCCGCCAGGTTTCTCCGGAGAGTTCAATGAGACATGGTTATGGAAACACTTAGCATACTGCCTGCACACAGTAAATCCTTAGGGATGATCAGGAAATTCTTGTAATCTACCTGGGTAAGGGACCCCATCTTGTAGGCACAGTTGAGGTGTGAGGTGCTACAGTGACGGAGAAATCATGATGTGGGTTCCCTCTCTACCTTCTCCAATCAGTAAGCTTCGTCTCACCCCAGCCACACCAAACTCCTTCTGCTACTTTGCAAACCCCAAAGTTTGCCACAAGCCTGCGCCTTAGGATATGCTCCCATCGTACTTAGGATAAATTCCAGAGTCCCCACCATGGCCCACCAATCCAGCCTCACGTTATAACATTTCCTACCCCTCCTCACCACACACTCCCCTCCGTTGTCCTTCTTGCTGGTCATTGAACACACCAAGTCTTATCCTACCTCCGAATCTTTGTGTAGATAGTCCTGTCCACCTGGGGTGTTCTTCCCCGTATCTTTGCATGGCTCCCTTCCTCCCTTCCTCCTGGACCTCAGGCAAACCTGGCCACCCTGTAGAGGTTCCTGGACTGTCCGAAAGTAGCACCACCTTGTGCCTGGTCAGGACCAGGTGCCCCAGCTCTATTTTTGGCACAGTACTTACCGCTCTCTGAAAGTATCTCATTTTTACTCGCTTTCTTGTTTATAGTCTGTCTCTACTACCAGACCGTCAGCTCCAAGAAGGCAGGGATAGTGCCTGTCCTGTCACCTCATTCTATCAGCACCTGGGACAGCACCAGGAACAAAGATGGCGCTCAGTACCTACGGGTTGAATGAATGAGTGATTGGATGGACAAATGAATGAATGGCCAGCCCTCTGCCTGGAGTGTCTCCACAGGCTTGGCTCTACTCTTCCTCCAGATCTCAGCTTAGCTCACCTCCAGAAAATTGTCCCTGGCCCCACCTCCAGGCTTGATCGAAGGTTCCTCTTCTCTACTCCCTGTCATGGCCCTTATGTAAATGGTAATTGCCTGTGTTTATCGAGGTCCTTTGGTAGAATATGATTCCCTAGTGGCACAGTTGATCTATCCAACGACAATAACAACATCCCCCCATTTGTTACGAGAATGAAATCCCACTGCCACTATCACGAGTAATTATTACCATTTCTTGAGCACCTGCTTCATGCCAGTCACTGTCCCACTTGCTTTTCGTATGTTATTTGCATGGAATGATATATGTAAAATGCTTATTACACCTCCTGGTTTATAATTATAGGTCACTTAATAGTTTCTGCTGTTAGTAGTAGAAATAATAGCTAAACATCTGTTGAATGGTCATTATTGGCTAGACCATGTTATAAGTGCTTCATTGCCTTATGTAATTATCACAACAACTCAAAAAGTTAGAGACTATTATCCTATTTTACAAATGGGAAAATTTAAAACTCAGGGAGAGGTCACTTACCCCAGGTTACACAGATAGTGAGTGGAAGAACTGAGGTTTGAAACAAGGTCCATTTAACTCCAAAGCTTGTGAGCCTTCTTCTCTACCACACTATCCCCGCTGCCTCTGGAAATCTTATGTATTTTATAAAATATAAAGAGAGAAGGAAGAGAAAATAAGAAAGAAGCCTGGACCCCAGAGCTCTCATCAGGCAGCTTTAGAATCAGGTGGTCTTAGTAAGAAAACACAAATTCAGACTGTCCTTGATTAACTTATTCCAAGTTCAGCAAGGAAATACAACATATTAGATTAACGCTAATAAAAACGAGACACTTCTTTGACCTGATGCTACACCCATTTGGCTTTTCTCTGAAGCTGGCAAGGGCTCTGCTTGATGCAGTGATGCAAGACCTAAGCTGTAAAGGATTCGGAGCCCATCACGGCGTAGTTGGTGAGGGTGGAGCTGCTCCCAGGCTGGGCTGGGGCTGGGCAGGAAGTCTGACTTCCTGGGTGGAGCTGGCACCTACAATGTGCCAGTCACCTTGCTAGGCTTGCGAAATCCTGTGCTCTGAGCAGCCAAATGAGGGTTCAAATCCCAGTTCTGCAGCTTGCTGGCTGTGCACCTTTGGGCAGGTCACTTCACCTCTCTGAGCCTCAGTTTCCTTTGGGAGATAAAAAGTACTTAACATCAGATGACTGATGTGATGATTATATAAGATAAATCAATAGCATGCTCTCTGAATGCCAGGCACTGTTCTAAACCCTTTGCATCTATTACTTCATGTAATCTTCGTAGCAACTCAGTTAAGTAGACACTGTTATTAACTCCCCCATACAGGGAAGAAACTAAGGCACAGAGAGGCTAAGTAACCTGCCCAAGGTTATCCAGCTGGAGGAGTGGGTAAACCAATATTTGAACCCAGGTGGTTTGAATCTTACACCTGAACCTTAAGCACTACATCATCTCCCTTCTCAGCACACAAGTACTCAGCACAGAGTGTGGCACACAGTAAGCAGTTAGTATGTGCTGGTTATTATTATTAATATTGTAATTCTGTAGGACAAAACAGAGGTGATTTGACTTACCTTAGGTGACCCAGTTGTTGGGACCAGAGCCAGGAGCCAAATCCAGTTTGATTTCAAAGTCTGTGCTGTTTCTGTTCCCCCCAGATTACAGAAAGGGTGTGCTGGGTGTAAAGAAGGACACGGGGATATTTAGTCAGCATTTTTGGAAGGGGCAGCAGGGGACCCACTCCCCATCTCCTCCAGCTGAAGATGCAATCTCTGCAGATTACAGAGGGTCTGCTCTGTGTCGGAGACTGTGTGCTCATACTCAGCCTCACATCAGGTAGGAAGTATTAAATTCTTTTCATACATTAAGAAACAGAGGCTCAGAGAGAGTAAATGACTTGCCCCCCATGTCACACAGCTGCTAAGAGGCAGAGCAGACTCCAACCCAATTCTGTCTGAATCCAAAGCTCTTATTCTTAACCACTGAGCTATAGAATCCCCAACTGCAATCATTCATTCATTCATTCCATATTTACTGCACGTCTGTATGCCCCACCCTGTGCTGGGAGGTGGAGACACGAGAATGATTCAAGCAGTGTTTTTTTTTTCCTCTGAGGAGTATTCACACCCTCCTGGGGGAAGACAGGCAAGTAAAAGATAAATTATGTTTTCAAAAATAACTTTTTTCTTGATTATCAAAGTAGAAAAATTAGAATACATAGCAAAAAAGAGATGAAAATAAAAATAGCCCAGAGTCCCACCATCCAGCAACAGTCCCAGTCAACACTGTTGGTGTATCACCTTTACCTTCCTGTCTTTTTCCTCTATGTGTGTATTTCTAAAGAATAGAATGGTGTATATATAGCATCATATCCTGCTTTCCCCTACGATAGCACTTTTTCATTTTATTAAAAATTCTTCCCCAATGGGCCTAAATTATTTCTAATTTGAAAAAATAATGGACAATACTTGGAAAATTGTTTCAGAAAAGTGTTAAGGTGGGGTAAGCCAGGGGACTCTGGGATCCCAAAGGAGGGATCCTGTTCGGTCATGGGGCTGTATCATGGCTGCCTTCCTGGGGGAGGTGATAGTTGAGCTGAGCCTGCAAGATCCATGGGCCTTGACCAAAGTGAAGGATGCATCCCTTCTACCCCAGGGAAGCCTAGATATGAGCAGGAAATTCCATTCTCTCTGCAAGGAAACCCAGACAGCACTGGAGTGATCCTCTTGAAGGACAACTTTCCAAGATGGCGGAGAATCCTCAGCAGGAATATACAGTTTCTCTTCTCCATGAAGAGATCAATCTTACAATCAATCTTAAAATTACCCTTGTATTAGAGTCTGAGGGCTGCTGTAGCAAAATACCATGAACTGGGTGTCTTGAACAATGGAAATGTATTACCTTGAAGTTCTGGAGGCCAGAAGTCCAAAATCAAGATGGGCTCTCAAAGGCTCTAAGAGGAAATCTGTCCCAAGCCTTTCTCCCAGCTTCTAGCACCAGCAGGCGCCCTTGGCATTCCTTGCAGCTGTATAACGCCAGTCATTACCTCTGTTTTCCCATGGCCTTCTCCTTGTGTCTCTGGGTCTTCAGAGAGCCACTTTCTTACAGGGACACCATTCACATTGGATCGGGACCCACCTGCTCCAGTATCACCTCATAGGTAATTACATCACCAATGACCTTATTTCCAAATAAGGTCACATTCTGAGGTACTGGGCTTAGGACTTCAACCTATCTTTTTTTTTTTTTTGATGAAGGGCACAATTCAACCCATAACTATTCCACTTTTCAGGCAGGAGCTTGAGTAATTCTACAAGGCTACTGCAGTGTCAGGATTAGAACCCCGATCTGGTGGACTCCAAAACTGTTCTTGTAGGACACTGTAGTGCCTCCCGTCTGTGAATCTACTCACAGACGGTAAATAAGAGGAATACAAATTAACATATGTGTAGCTATCTTTTTAACGAATTACTTTCCTTGAAGAGAGCAAAATTTCTTGAAAAGGAAGATTAATTGAAGCAAAAGAAAAGAAAAAGTAAAGGAAAGGGGAAGAAACACAGTCAGGAGAGCTCCTTTCCAGATGCCTGTGCTCTCCTGGGCTCACCCCTCACTGGTTTCTGTGCTTGAGATAAATAGGCAGACTGGGACAGGACTTGGCCATTTCAGCAATATTTAGATGGCTGCAGAGATAAACTGACAGATTATGTGAACTCGGCCATTGATTCACCCTCGAGTGACCTGTGATTTTTGTCCCTGTGTTACATATTCGATCTCCACCTCATGTCCAGGAGATTCTGCCACCACAGCAGAACTTGAGGTGGGCCTTTGGAAAATGGTGGAAGTGGGTTGGACAGTACCCTTGCTGATGAGCTCATTGCTAGCAGGGTGATAGAACTCCAGGGACAGGGTCACCGGTTACGTTGGCCACAGCCTGCACTGAAGGGTCAGTGGGGAAAGAGTCACCAGCACTTGCCCAGGACAAGGAGGAAACAGATTCAATATCCATTTCCTGACCCAAAGAGCTCAGCCCGTCCATCAGGTCACAGTATGTAACACGCCCATTCTTCTCCAGAGCATCAGTGAAGGTACCATGTATCTCTTTTTTCCTCCTGTTGACAGATGAGGAAATGGAAGGTCATCTGTTCACCCAACAAGTCTTTGAGCACCTGTTATGTAGGACATCTCAGTCTGATGCCTGGCCTGTGGGAGGGTTAGGGAAGGGGTGGTATAACATTTAAAAGCGCAGGCTTAGGGGCAGTTGGACCTATGGTCAAATCTCAACTCTTCTCCCAAAAGACCCTCCCTCTCCCATCATCCCTCCAGGAAGGCCTCTCTTGGAGGATGGAGAAGCCCTTCTCCTAAGCTGAGACTGAATGTGGTACATGGGAAAAAGCAGCCTAGACATGGTGTAGTCTAGACTCTCCAAGCTGGGTGGCCTTAAGCAACTTAGCTTGACAATCAGCATATTAGTCAGTGCACCTTTGGTGGCAAGGGACAAAAACCCATCTTCAATCAGCTTAAGCTAAAGAAGAAAATGTATTGTGTCTTGTCTCCAAACTACCAAAGGGGCTAGATTTTCAAATGAGTGATTTGTGCCCTTCTCTTCCTAACTCTCATCTCTGCTCACCTCTGACTTAGTTTGGTTCTTCTCCTGTACAGACTGACTTTGATGCCAGGGATTGTGGCTGTTGGTAGCTCTGGGCTTAGAGAATGCCAGTGTCATAACCCAAGGGAAACAGATTTCTTTCTCCCAGCTTTAATCTATAAAAATCCAAAGAATGGGTCATGTGCCCTTCCCTGTAGCCATCAATCACTGGCTGGTGGCAGATGCAACATGATTGGCTCTTTCAAGGTCAGTGTCTCCTCATGGTCGGGGCAGCTAAGATCTGTTAACAGAAAAATAGGAAGAGGGGGTGCTTTGAAGGTACAAACAGTACCATTACAGTCTATCCCTTAACCCCGCAGAGGACGTGTGTGTACATACACTCGCACTCCTATTAATTTGATTATAAAAATCTCATCTAACACAATCCACTATCCCATATATGGCCAAATGCACCTACCCTCACCCTAAGGTGAGACCACCCATGGTCATAGTACACCCAACTCCAAGCCTGGCATTTCTGGGTCACGAGTGTTACTCTCCATCAGAACTCAGTGTGGCCCCTTGTGATCCTGAAGTCTGTGGGCCAAATGGAAGTGAAGCCCCCCCCCAAATGTAAAATGGACGGAGGACAGATCTGGGCTTAAATTTTAAGTGAGACACTTCCAAGCTGTGGTAACATAGGCAGACTACATAGTTTCGAATTCTACATAAAAACGAGTAACACGGAGTAACATGAGTGGTTACCAGTCAGAACATACACCATATGCCAAAAGAAAGGTTTGCATCTAAGACAGAGAGATGTAATAGTTATTAGGATCAGCCTCTTCATCTATAAAATGGGTTAATAAGAAGGGTGTGAGGACTGAATTTTTTTAAATAAGGCATGGCACTTAGTAAAGTAGATAGCACATAGTAGATACTCAATACATATTCTCTCCTCTCTCTCTCGCTCTCTCTCGCTCTCTCGCTCGCTCTCTCTCGCTCTCTCGCTCGCTCTCTCTCTCTCTCTCTCTCGCTCTCTCTCTCTCTCTCGCTCTCTCGCTCTCACACACACACACACACACACACACACACACACACACACACACACACAGTTTTTGATCTGATGACAGTGACCTCATGCTGACAAAGTAAAACAACCACTTCCCCCCTTCCCCTTTCCCTCCCTCTCCTTCCTCCTTTTTTTTCTCCTCCTGCCCATCCTTGGACGCTCTGTCCTCTAGTGACCTATTGAGCTGAAGTTGGTGTGAAGCTGTCACCACCATGGCCCATGGAAGTTCTCACTCCCAGCCCAGATGTAAGCAAGCATCCACGCCCCAGGGCCGTGGTTCCTTCTGTGACACAGGAGGGACATACATTGTTGAACAAGCAGTGACAAGATGTAGGCTTTTCCAGAGCTGTCACCATCTGATGTGCCCGCTCCAGGGAGGCAATGTTTCTTTTAAAGATGGACGGACTGTTCTTAGTTGACCAAATCACCTCTGTCTTATGAAAGAAATTCAAGGTGATCAGGGATGAGACGCATCTCCAGCGAGGCTAACAAATTCTGCACTTACCAGGGTGGTGTTGAGGGAAACAATTGCTCCATAATGAGCCTGTATCCTCTGCTAGACCCTGCTCTCCACCATGAGTGAGGGGGACAAGAAGCCCACAGTTTAAATAGACAGCAGCCCACCCATGAACGAGATCAAGTGGCATGTAATGTTTCCCTCAGTCATTCGCTATGAGGGCCGTCTAATTCCAAGGGCTGGCTGGGTCCTCGGTCTAACCTTCAGTTATTTCCAAGTGCAAGGGTGGAAAGAGCACTGGTTTGGGGTCCCATAGATCTAGATTTAAGTCTTTGTTCTACCATCAATTAGTTTCAGGTCTCAGCTCACTTCACCTTTCTGGGCCTCTGTTCAATCATCTAAGAAAACAGTTTAAGCATGCCAAGGGTCATTGCACCTGAGTCATTGCAAAGATCCTCGGATTCAAAGAGAAACAAGCAGTAGTTCAGAACATGGTCTCTGCAGCCAGATTGCTTGGGTCCAAACCTAACTCCACAGGTATAAGCTGTGTTTCCTTGGGCAGGTGACTTAGCCTCTCTGGGCCTCAGTTTCCTCTTCTACATTGAGTGGGAATATTAATACTTACCTCACAGGGTCATTCTAAGGATTCACTGAGACAATATGTGTAAAGCAGTTAGCAAAGTGCATGTCCAAATTAATGATTATAAGAACATATGGGAAAAGACTTTATAAACTGTAAAGTACCATCTTTGTGTACTATTTACCAGGAAGTACAGGAACACGTGTACTACTTTAAGAAAACTAAGTGAATGGTTTGTACTTGGATAGTTGTTTTACATTATTTAAAATTTTCCTTTTGGATGAAAGCATTAACCTTGGCCCACAAGGTGGGCAAACTGTAAAGTACTTATACAGCACTGTGAATGGCTGGTTTTTTATTGCACTCACCTTAACTTTGTGCCTGTTATATTCAAGACACTGTGGTAGAGACGTTTATACAAATAAGTCCATGTTAACCTCATTGGGCTGATATTTTCATCCCCACAATGAAGAAAACTAGGCCTCAGGGAGGTAACTGGCCTAAATGCACTAGGTCAGCACGAGAATGTTATCAAAGTGATACGACAACCTAGATCTTGAGATATCCCAGGCCAGTGTTCCTTCCAAGGGAAAATAACACCTTAAGCCATCTTGCAGAAATGATAACAGGCTGTCAACTTATCAGGCTCTTCAGAGCTGTCCTAATGCAGGTCTCATCTGCTTGGTGCTTAGGGAATGATGTTGGCTTGGGTTACTGGGTGCCCAGTTGTCACCAGTAGAGCCCAGGGGCATGACCTTAACCCTGGCCTTGGAAAGGTCCCTCCCTCCTCTCTGATGACCTCCAGGGCCCACAGCCTCACCCATGGGACACCACTGCCCTTATAGATCATGTTCTGCCAATGCACATGAGTTTCGGTCTCTCTTGTTTCTACTTTACTGTTCAGAGGAAGGAATTGGTACCAAAAGGTCAACAAGGCCACATAGCCAGAGGCACACTGGTTACTCCTGAAACCCTTTCAGCTTTGTCCCCCCTGCCAAATCTGACTTTTCTCATCTCCCCAAAGCTAAGTACATCGGCTGCTACCTGGATGACACCCAGAGCCGGGCCCTTCGAGGCGTGTCCTTTTTCGACTACAAAAAGATGACCGTCTTCCGTTGCCAGGACAACTGTGCAGAACGGTAGGGCCCCACCAGTGTCCCAGGCATTCAGATCCCTTCCTTCTCAGATTCCTACCTGTGGTGGTCTTTCTTTTTCCATGGGAGGGCATGATGGAGGATGAACATGTGGACAAGGAAAGGGTGATGTGTGTGTGTGTGTGTGTGTGTGTGTGTGTGTGTGTGTGCGTGTGTGTGTGCATATGCATACGTGCATGCAACTGAGCAGGGAGTTGGTCTGTGGGAATTTGTGAGACTGCCTAGGAGTGAGTTTGCAGTGTACGGTATGCAGGGTCATATGTTTGTAAGCTTAATGCCAGTACCTAACTGTCTTTAAATAACAGTAGCAGTGAGTGCAGGAGTCTCTGTGGATATGTTTGCAAGGGTCCCGAATTGTGGGGAAAGCACAAGTGGGTGTTTACACGCAGGCAAGTGTGAGTCTGTGAGCGTGAGGCTTGTGTGGTGCCCGTGGGAAGGGTGAGGTGGGAGCCCGGGATCAGGGCTATTTAATGGTTTACCAGCCAAGAAACTGTTTCTCTACCAGAGAGAAACACTCACCTGTCCAGACAGTGTTTTCCAATCTAAGAATAAAATGATGTTCTTGATTAGAACATGCACTGCGGGGAGGGCGCTCACTTTCCAAGAGTGGATGAGGCCCCAGAGGACTGGCGAGTTGGGACCCTCAGTCCAGGCCTGGGAACCAGCACTGCTGCCCTAGAGGCACTGTGGATTGAGCTGACCTTCTCCTCCCCTGTGCCCTGGGTCCCCTGATGTGTGATGGCTTGTGAGAGGCCTCTAACATGCTCATCTTCAGGCTCTAGCCTGATCACAAGCTCTGAAGGAGCTCCACTGCATGGCTGGAGTGGAAATGGGCAAGTGGGTGGCCAAGGGACTCTTCCCTCAGTTCCTGACTAGAACACACTGTCCCCTTTATAATCAGCTTCCATAACAGTTCACCATTGAAATCCTGAGCCCAGGACCATCTCCAGCTTGGGAAAGACTCCAAGCTCTTGAGGATGTTGATTCTTTAATTTATTTATTGAACGGTGGGGAGACAGAAGTGAATTTCAGAGTCCATGCCCTCAGAGAGGTCTTGTGGGAGTTGAAGAGTTAATATTTGCAAAGCAAATATTTGAGAGCCTGGAAGAGAGGAAGTGTAGGCTATTGGCATTCTGTGGCCCAAACCCCGTTCTTGCTTCTGCCTCCCCAACTAGCTGGGGAGCCCCTTGGGGGCAGGGCTGCAGCTGGCTCATCTCTGCATCCACCTAGAAACCCATGTGGGCAGCGCTGAACCAGAGTGAATTACGCGAGTTGATCTGACTCGTCTTCTGAAGCTCCACCTTGGCTGTCACCTCCTCTGAGAAGTCTCTCCTGACACCCCAGGCAGGTTGGGGGCCTCTTCTGCATTTCCACAATCTGAGACTTACCCCATCTCAACCCTCATCTCACTATGCCGGCGTTTTCTGGTTAAGCGCTTGTCACTCCATCTAGGCTGTGACGCACACGTCAGCATCACCTGAATCTCTCAAGATTGCCGGGCCCCACCCGCAGCTTTTGATTTGGTGGGTTTGAGGTAGGGCCCAAGAATCTGCATTTTTAACAAGTTCCCAGGTGACACTGGATGCTGTTGGTCCTGGAACTATGGATGGAGCACCACTGCTCTGATTTTCACACCCAGCTGGGAAATTTTAGAAACTCCTGCTGTCCACTGTTCCTTCTATCAGTGGGTCCATTTATATGAGACGGGCCCCAAGGGCACCTGAGAACCAAGGCTTGAGAGAGACAGCGACAGACAGGTGGAAGAAGGAGGCTGGCCCAGCTCCAAGATGCCCAGATAGTTTAAGCTGCTCTTCCTGCGTCTGCCCAGGTGACCGTGTGATCACA
Source organism: Globicephala melas (assembly GCF_963455315.2). Lineage (NCBI taxonomy): Eukaryota > Metazoa > Chordata > Mammalia > Artiodactyla > Delphinidae > Globicephala > Globicephala melas. The sequence goes on from NC_083326.1 coordinate 71,406,509, forward strand.
CGCTACCCGAGTAGTAGGGGTGTTTGGAGACATGAGTCTGGGTGGGTCTGTCCCTCCAGCCAGCCCCCGGAAGTCCCGAGTGATGGCGTGAGCTGACACCTCCCATAGGTCCAGCCTTGCATGACCAGTATTTTGCAGGCTGCTCCCCCAAGGAGCTTTCACGATTCTGGAAAGTGCCTCAGAGGCCACAGTGGGCAAGAGGACTGAGCAGGGGTCGTCCTACTCCCCTCTCCCCCACCACTTCATACCTACCCTGTGAGGCAGAGCAAGCACTTCCCTTTTCATCTGTTTACAGAACAGGTCCTCACTAAAAGTCCTTTTTAGGAAATGATTCCAGAGCTATGAAAAAAAATTGACAATCTTGCAGTGCCTGGATATTTTTTTTGTTGTTTTAAGGAAAGGAATTTTTTACTTGGCTGGATACGTGACCTTGGTTTTGCCACCTTCCAAAGACATACGAGAGTCCCTGCCCCCTCCCCTGGGTCCAGCTCCTCTCAGGGGACATAGAGGCATCATTCCTGGGGGATGTTTCCTGGAATAAAGAGGCTGGACTTTGCAGATATGATTGGCTTGTGGCTCTAGACAGGGAAGAGCAAGAGAGTGGGTGGGGCAGAGGGACCACAGGACCAGAGGGGTGTGTGTGTCAAGTGTCCTGTGTGTTGAAGGTATATGTAGATGGGTGTGAATATGACGTTGTGTGTCTATGTGGGTAAGTGTATGGGGGTGTGAGACATGAGGCAGGGATGGAAGCAGGTGGTCCCTGGGGTCTTGTCCCCTTCCAGAGTCTCCCTGTCCCCCAGGGACCTCTTTGTATTCCTTCTTGGCTTCCTGCCCATCCCACCTCCAAGACTTTCTAACCCCTTAGCCTCCCTGACCCTCTCAGGGTCTCCTTATTCTCAGTCCCGATCCCCCTGTCCCTTGGAGTATCCCTGTACCTCAGATCTCCTTGGGTCTCCCTGACGCCCAAAGTCTTCCTTGTTTCCCCTCTTCCAGGGAGATAGGGAGACCCCCACCCCAGTCTCCTTACTCCTCTGGGATCTCCCTGTCTCCTGGAAGCCTCTGTCTCCTGTCCCGTGAGGTCTCCCCTGTTCCCCTTCCATCGTCTGTCTCTCCATTTCCCCTGGGACCTCCTGGTCCCCAGAGCCCTCCCGTCCCCCAGGCCTCCTCACTAGGTGAGTCACCCTGTCCCTGGGGTCTCCATGGTGGCAGTTACCCTGGCCTGACAGCAGCCTCCCCCAGGGGTTACCTGTATGCTGGGCTGGAGTTCGGCGCCGAGTGCTACTGTGGCCACAAGATCCAGGCGACAAACGTGAGCGAGGCGGAGTGTGACATGGACTGCAAGGGCGAGCGGGGCAGCGTGTGCGGTGGCGCCAACCGCCTCTCCGTCTACCGGCTGCAGCTGGCCCAGGAGTCAGCCCGCAGGTGTACGTGAGTCGGCCCCTCCCCTCTCTGCCCTGGCCCACCTGAGCGCCCACCTGTACCTTCCACGGCTCCCCCCGCTCCTGAGCCCTCGGCTGCCCTCCAAGGCTGCCACCATCCTGCCCCAGCCTCACCTCCAGCCACGCCCCTCTTCCTCCTTAACAAACAGCTAGAGCCTGAGCTGGCCTGTCCTTCCTCATTTTCTGAAAGCAGATTGTGTCTAACGATGGTGACAATGACGACAGCAAACACTTCATCGTTTTCCAAGTGCCTTCTACGGGAGAGCACATCTAATCCCCACGATGACCCTTGAAATCGCACTGTTATTCACCCACTCCCGTTTTACAGATGAAGAGACTGAGGCTCAATGTCACACAAACAGCAGAGGATTGAAACCAACTCCAGAGCTTATGTCTTTAATGCTCCTGTAGAGAGAACGAATCCCTCGCCTGCCAGTGCTTCAGTCTTGTTGGAAAAACTCTCCAGTTTCCAAACTGAGGGAGGGAAGGGGATGAATAGCCGAGGACAAGAGCCACCCCTTCTTCTGTGGATATTGTCCCGTTGTCCCCTCTCTGGGTGTTTAATAGCAGTTAAGGTCTATTTATCAAGCATCTGCCGTGTGCCAGGCACGTGCTGAGCCCACTGCAAGCCTGATTTTGTTTCCCTTCCCTACAGACTTTTCAGGCAGTTACCGTGGTTAATTGTCTCCATTTTATGGTGAGGAAACCGAGGCTTGATGAATTTAAGTAAGCCTGCCCAAGGTCACACAGTCTTGTGACCTCAAAGGTGACCTTCAGACCTATACGAAGAGCTAATGGCCTTGACGAAAGACAGAGGGCTGAGGTTTGTCCTGGTTACTCTTCTGATGCAGTCCTGAGGTAGGAATAGGAATCCAGAACTAAGAATCCCAAATTTGAATGCTCCAATGAACCCTAGGGAGATCTTGTTAAAATGCAGATTCTGATTCAGCCGGTGAGACTCTGCATTTCTAAGGAGTTCCCAGGTGATGCTAGGTTGCTGGTCCATGGACCACACTTTGAATAATAAGGCCTTAGACCTCCTTGGAGCTGACAAGTTCCGCCCAGAATGTCAGCCTGCCCACCCAGGTGGATTTGGCAGAACCTTAATGCCTGTCTGCATGCAGAGAAAGGCCTTTTCCGTATGAATGTCATTGTTTATAAGAATTCCTTGCTGGTGTGCTTGACACTGTGTTCTGTTTTCCAAACCCCGTGTTTCTGAAGCCCTGTTCAAGCTTTGCTTTACAACGGGGTCCCGCGTGCCGCCAGTTTACAAAGTGGCTGATTTCTAGAAACAGAGGCACCCTCTGCCCCCCCATCGTTGCCTCAGTTCCTCCAGCTCTGCAGGTCTGGCTGGCAGAGGGCGGGGAGGGTGTGTGAAATTCAGGCTGGATGGTGTCCATACAGCAAGTCTCTGGTTTGGCCATTAGTGTAATGAGGTTTTAATTTGATAGCAGATTTATCATCCCCAATACTGATTTCTTTATGCCAATGTTTACATTATTTTGATGGTGACGTTGACCATATGAAGAGATGGCCTTAAAGTTGTGTGTATTTAGAGGGAAAGCTGATGCCACTAGAACATTCTAGTGGATGATGCTGAGCTAGATAACAAGAATTGGGCTGCATATGTCATCAGCCACTATCAGCTAGACCTCCTTTTGGTTAATGTTCAGATTGGCTGGGTAATACGAACATTCTCCTGTCTTTCTCTCTGTCTCTGTCTCTGTCTCTGTCTCTGTCTCTGTCTCTGTCTCTGTCTCTGTCTCTGTCTCTCTCTCTCTCTCTCTCTCACACACACACACACACACACACACACACACACACTATTGAGATCACCTGGTATAATAACACTCTCATGGACCAACAAAGATTTTCAGTCATCAGGTGAAATATATAAACCTTGACACACCGAGACCACTAGATCCCGCTACAATTGGGTGTGTTTTGCCCTGGTAGCAGTGGGAGGGCTGTCTGGGTGGTGGCTGGTGAGAAACCCCTGAGGCTGATGGGAATGCTGCTGTGCCCCTCAGCTTGCCCGCCTCTGCAGTGGTGTTTTGTTCCATCTGAGAAAGGAATCTTTGTATTTATGTCGAAGACGGGGAACCCATTCATTTCTGCTGAGAGGGGAGTCCTGGATTCTGTAAGTCCACCCCAGCTGTTCTGAATCGTCGCTGTACAAGGCTGGAAGCTTGGGCACCTTCAGCTGGAAACTCCAGAAGGAAAGCTAAGCCTTGCTAATCTCAAGGCTACTGTGGCTGAGATGAGAATGGAAGTGGCTTGGATAAGGAGACAGATGGTTTGTCAAATTGGGACTCCTGGTGGGCTCCCAGTTGGCAACATGGTATTTGGAGAGAGCATGGGAACTGTTCATTAAACACTTGATGCTCCCATGTGTATTAGGCATGGAGAGGACAATGGGGAATACAGCACAGTCCCTGCCGTCAAGGAGACCACCGTCTAGTGGAGAGACAGACCCAAGACGAGTGGGATCTGTTCAAGCATGGCGGGTATATATAGGAGCCACGGGAGCAACATTTGAGCTGAATCTCATTCTGAGATTTCCAGGTGAAAGGGAGAGTCGTGTATTCAGCCATGAACAAAAGGATCCTCAAAGGTGATGTTTTGAATGACCTGTTGGAAGCACCTTCCTCACTGATGCTTCATTTTACGGCTTTAGAAACTGAGGCCCAGACAGCACAAGTGGCTAAATCGAACAGCCCTGCGGGAGGCTCCACAGAACAGGGCTGACTGATTAAGGCCTTGAAAGAGGCATAGGATTTTGCCTGGTATAAAAGAGGAGGATATCCAGACTCAAGGAATTGCCAGAGGGTGGGGGAGAAATCTAGGCAGAGGGAATAGAGTGTGCAAAAGCTGAGAGGTAATTTCTAGACATGATGGACAGGCATGATCTTTCCAAGGCCACAGCGCTTCTTAGGGACTGAGCATAGGCTGGAACCCAGGTCTCTGACTCCTAGTTTGAGTGCTAACTCTAGATAGTGCTGTAGACACCTTGACCTCTTGTATTGGATTTTGGACCCCATTGCCTCTCTTTTGGGAGTGTTCCTTGGATTTAACTTACCTCCTTTCTTCCTTGACCCCTGACCTCTCCTTCTGCCCTGCGTCCTGACTCTACACCATACAGAATATCCAGTGCCTTTGTTCTGACTCAGTGGCTTCCCATTCCTGAGATCTGACTTATACACAAATAAGTCAGAAAGGGAGGCCTTCCACTGGCACACGACACTAGCATGTATTACATTAGGGAGGGCAATGAGCAAACACTGCAGGAAACAGGTATGGTGGAAACCAGATTCCATTTGTAGAGTCATTAGTTTGTATTAACACCGTGTCCTAATTGTGTTTCCCTGAGCAGTGGCACAGAACTCTTCATGATTGTGAAGATCCAAAGGAGGCTTATTATCGCCCAAGCACCACTCTGGTGGGGTGTCCACCTTGCGTGGGGTGCCAGCCTGCGTGTTTCCGAGGTGACGGAATGCTCCGACAGTAGTGAGAGCATTAGAAGGTTGGCAGAGCAAATGTCTGCAGGCATCCTGCTCTTCTTTCTTGCCACAGACACTCGGGCACACGGACTCTTTGCCCTTGTTAGAAAAGAACTGAGAAATGGACTTCCTTCTTGGTTGGCTTACATTTTTTCACAGCAGTTTGCTAAATGTGTCAGCAAGTGTAGCTTCTCCTCCCAGGGGCAGAGACCTGCTGGTGATTCGAGAGTATTATGGCTTTATAGGGTGTTGCAAGAGATTTCATTTGCCTGAAAGATTCTTGCAAGATTCGCATTGCAAGGTTCATTAGAATTACACAAAATATACAATATGTATGTGGGTCCCGTGGGTGGCTGTCCGTGGTGCTGACAATCCTTTAGTGCTGCCTAAAACCCCCATGACTGCAGACCAGCCTCTCCCAGGACCCGGCACTTTTCCCTCTTGTTTTTTCTCTTCTGTCTTGGTGAAAGTATTATGAAGCTCATGTTATCACCGAAACAGTAGATCTTGACTCGTGGGTCACACTGTACCTGATGACTCTTGTGTACTGTTGCTAGTTCTGGCGATTTTTTATCTTTGAAGGTTACAAGGGAAACGTTGTGCAATGCTTGTAGTTTTTGTTCACTGATACTCCGTTTTAACCAGTTCTGCTGAGAGGAGCCTCAGATGACCATGGAAAGTCATATTGGATGGATGGGCTATGTCTAGCTCCTTCTTTGCCGGGCCTGGAGGCCTCTCCTTTCCCTTGATATATGCCTGGGACCCCTGAATTTTATAATTCATATGGGTCTTCATGTGTTCTGCTGTGTAGGGCCAAGGAGATGTTAGCTAGAAAATTTTTTCTCCTTCTGCATCATGATGGGGGAGAATTGGCTTGCTCTTCTCCGTGAACCATAATCCAGGAAGGCTATGGGAGCAATGATTGTAGATTTTGGAATCAGGCAGACATTGTTTCTATCCCAACTCCTTCACTTACTTGCTGTGTTGATTTTGGTCAAGCCACTCATTCTGTCTGAGCCTCAAATGCCTCATCTGTAAAATGGGGACAATTCCAACCTTGAAAGATTGCTCTGACCAACGAGTGAGATAAAATTGAGAAAGCACATAGCACAGTGCCTGTTATGAAGTAGTGGTGATGCACCCTCCTTCCTGAAATGAAAATTCCTCAACTCACTCCGAGTAGCACCCAACTCAAGCTATTTGAATTTCCAACAGCTCACAGGAGCCGCTGGTGATGCCTAAAAATAGCTGGTTTGAATTCTCCTCGGACAGTTAGGCTCTTTGTGTAATTCAATCTCTCTCTGATTATAGGTAGCCATTAACAGCTCCCAGCTCACTGCCTTTCCTCCTCACCAGCATCTTTAATGCAGTAGAGCTTGGCCTAATTACCCGGGGGGTGATGGCCTCTTTCAAACCAAGGAGAACTCTTCCACGCCTGCCTTTAAGCTGATGCCTGGTGGGATTTACCTCATCTTTGTGAAGCCCCAGAACAAAGAGATGATGGACTTCACAGATACTTGCAGCTGGTTGCAGGATGTTCTTCATCTGCCCCCAGTAAAGGGAGTTGATGAACAGTTGCTCTGCTCGCCTCTTGCTAGTAGAAACTCCAAGCTTCCGAGGTCATGCACCATCCCAGCTGGCCTGGCGATGAAGAGCTGACATTATCAGAATGTGGGGCATGGGCTTTTGTGATCCTCGGACCCCTACTGTGGCGCCTCAGAGGGTTTCTGGGAAATTCAGGTGGCTGGCATGGGGTCTCTGGAGCCCAACCATGTTGGAATTCGGCAGGCCTCCTGCAGAATAGCAGAGAGGTGGGAACCTAGGATGTGATGTCAAATAAGATCAGGGTCAGATCCCTACTCTGCTCCCCACTAGCTGTATGAGCTGGAAAAGTGACCAAATCTTGTTATGTCTCGGGGTCTCCACCTGCAAAACAGGATAATAGCATCCTCTACCTCTTAAGTTGTTGTGAGGATTAATTGAGGTGTGATATGTGTAACATACTTAGCACTAACGACATACAGTAAACAGCTGTTATTATTACCTTTGTTGCTATTCTTCAGCAAGGGTTGGTCGTTAGGAAGACACTACTCAGGGTTGCTGCTACTGTCCACGGACTCTGTACTGCACAACTCCAGGGAGCGCCCTTCTCACAGGCTACAGGCTGTGAAGAGCAGTGGCTCTGAACTCTGTGCAGGATTTCCCTTGTGAATTAAGAATGCTCAAAGATCCAAGACATTTTAAGTTGGGTTCCCCCAGAGACAAGGATGTGAGCTCTGGGTTACTTGAATCATGACCCCAGGATGCACCTCCAGGGGAGTGGAGACGTGAGAAAGGGAAAGGAAGGAGCCAATACTTGCCCTTTACAAAGCAGGTCACTGCTGAGGACAGCTGAGGCTTAATCCCACCGGGGAGCTGTGGGAGGTGGTGGAGAGCGTGCTTCAGAGATGTCCCATTGGAGGAGCAGGAAGCTGCAGTATTTATCCTCCAGCGTTCACCCATCATTGGCTGAGGGTGGCTCCCAGGGAGATTAACTCCCTGGCAAGTGCAGTCTGTCCCTCACATACCCTAGGTGTTTACAGTAGGTCACTGTCAGCCTGTACTGGGATGGTGAGTGCCAGGAGTGTATTAATGGGGCACTGATAGTGTCTCCTACCTGCAATCTAGCCACCCTTCACATATCATGAACGAGCAATGAAGAAGGAGCAGGAAGACACATTGACTGAATCCTGGTAGGTCTCAGGCACTGTGAATGTCACTGCATCGCCTTCTGTCCCACCTGTGCAGGGTAGAGATAATCATCCCCATATACAGATGAGGAAACCGAGGCTCAGTCCAAGGACACACAGCTAAGTAAGTTGCTGACCCAGGCCTGTCTGAATTCAAAACCAAGGCCCTTTCTGCTGGGCACGAGAGCTTTTTTGCAAACAGGAAGGCATCTACCTACTGCTGTGGAAGTCCAAAATTCTTTGTATCACAGGAAGAGTGTTAGGAAGGTCAGGGGACCCAGGCTGGCCACTTCTCTTTTGTTTTCAGACGTAAGAGAAAAGAAAACCTCTCACCACTGGTGTGGAGAACCGGTGACGCAACCCATTTTACAGATGGAGGAAATGAGGGTAGCAGGAGGATTCAACGTGTTGGCCACCGTGCATGTTCTCAGTGTTCCAATCACCAAGCCATAACGGAGAGCAACCTGCAGAGAGAGGTGGACTCCAACGTGTTCCCCAGATCCCTGGGAGTCCGACCTTCCCGTTAGACATCACAGAATTCTCTGTGAATCCATGTGGTTTCCCTCCAAAAGCAGAATGGGCAAGACTGTAGGAAGACCCCACATCCAGCAGGTTTACTGTTCCTAGAACTAACTTCCCAAACCTGTTCCCCTCCCCCCACCACTCCAGTGCATACCTTGACCAAAGAGAGACTCACAGCAGCAGCTTCTGATCCCTCTCTGGCCCTTTAAGGCCTCTGAAAACGTCACCTTACTTGGTATTCAGGGCATTCAGCTCAGCTCTGCTTTCTAAGGTGGGAGGGTCAGGGACTCATTAGCGGATGCTTAAATGTCAAAGGGAGACCTGTCTCAGCAGAGCTGGGCTTACAGTCTTCCTTCCTCTTCCCACACTTGCAGTCTGGCCTCCTGGCATCCAGGAAGGCAGGAGAAAATCATCTGGGGAGAAGCCAGGGTAGGAATTCTACTTCCTGTAAGGAGACAGATTCACAGCCCCTTGCCTGTCCTTTCCACTGTACTGACAAATCTCATTCCTGTCCGACTCTGAATGATCCACCCAGTATTTATGCCTCCATTTTAGAGATGAGAATACTGAGCCTCTGAAAGGAGAGGAAACATGCCAAGGTCAGTGAAGCAGGGTGGAGCTGCCAGTGTGCACTGTGTGGAGGAGAGCTGCCCGTTTGACAGGTGAAGACGCCACCTTTCAGGGAGGAGAAGCAAAGTCGGGATTAGAACTCGTGTCTCTGAGCCACTGGTCTTCTGCTCCTTGGCCAGGGCAGCTCATCCAGAAAAGTGCCATGGTCCTGGGAAGTACCGTGGCCTTCCGGTGTGGTGCCAGGCCGGATGGCCTCTTCTGGAGCCCCTGGGTCAGAGTTGGGCCCTCGGGGCCATCTGGAGATGCGTGCTGATCTGGCCCAAGAGACGGGCATCCAGCTGGGGGTGATAGGAGGGCAGAGCATTTGGCCAGAGGCCTAGATGAAGAGCCTGTGGGCTCACAGGGCCCTGAGTGATACCCCAGTGCCCTCAGTTACTCAAGGTCACATCTGCAAGAGGATCCAAGGGTGAGCCCCTCATAGCAGGTGACTCCAAAGACTACCATGGATGGACTCCTGCTCTCACATGCCTACGGTCAGACACACACACTCCTGTACAGAGACCCGTATGCAAGGTGTTCTGTGATATGCAGGAGCTGGACCGATACCACCAGGGCACCTGTCTGTGGGCTCCAGGTGGAAGGGTCTCTGTGGTCTTGACACCCTGGGGAGAGACTCAGTCTGGGCTGGACTCCAGCAGAGGGGCCCACCCTCCTGTTCTGCTCTCTCGTGTGGCTCAAGCATGAAGTGGCCTTGCACTGAGGAGACGAAAGTTTTTGTTCGAATCTGGGTGCTGGCTGTTCAGGGGTTGCTGGGAAATGCCCAACCCTGGTGGCATTGGGCCAGTCCGGTGGGAGGCTGGCTGAGGCTCAGCCAGGCCTTCTGGTAGAAGAGGGGGAGCTCTTCTCTCTGGTACATGGTTGCCAGGCAACCCAGAGAGAGCCTCCAAGATTATGTCTCCTCCCCTTGATAAGACTCATCCCGTAGAGGTCCAGTGCACAACCATACAGTCACAGCCCGAAGCACACAGCCACAGCCAGGTGCCCACTGTCACGAGGCCAGGCAGGCAGGTGGACATACACCTGCTCATACAGGGTCCTAGACTCCCACGTGGACAGACCCAGATGCGCTCAGATGAACCAGGTCCACGGGGGCCCATTTGTGGTCTCAGAGCTCAGTATCCATGCACCCAAATAGGTAGATCTCTACTCACACCATCACAAACCCAGTCACGCACACACGCGCGCACACACACACACAAGATGCACACACTGCCTCCCTGTCACACACACTGCACAAGTGTCCCACCTCCCAGACACACCCTCACTACAACCAGGCCCAAGCTACCCTCATGGTCTGCATCTCCTGCCCCATCGGTTCCCTCACACCCACACATACCCCCAAACCTCCAATGCCTTCTGATACAACTCTGTCTTCCCCTGCACAGTCCTGGGTTGGGGAGGGTCTCAGACCCCCCAGGGTGGTGGAAGAGGGCTCCAGGAAGGATCCACCCTATAGGATAAAAGGTGGTGGGCTTTGCACCCCTACAGTGTACCCAGGACCACACCAGTCCTGAAGGGGCCTCCCTTGGCCTCAACCCCAAAACCATTGCCCCAGCTGGGGCCCAGGAGGATTATAAGGTGGTCCGTCGAATAGGGTCCTGGTGGGGAAGGGGCAGGTTAACAACTTGAATATGGTTCTAGAGACTCAGTGTCAAGTTCTAGGCATTTTTAGGTGCTTAAAGAGAAACCAACTCCAGAGTTGAGAGACCCCAGAGTGACAGCCTTTGTGAATGATTAGTGGTCAAAGGGGAGTGAATATATGTCACAGTGTTTTGAAAATGCTCAAACAGGGCCTGGGGGTGGTTCCTTAAAGAGGGACAGCCCAGAGTGTGAGGACTCTGAGCTCAGACGTTCCCAGGTTAGAATCCAGATGCTGCTAGTTGTCAGCTGTGTGACCTTAGGCAAGCCACTTACCCCTCTGAACCTCTGTTTCCCCTTCTGTATAATGGGGAGAGTGAGACTTTCTTTATAGGAATTAGGAGGATAAAGTATATCAAGTGCTTACACAGTGCCTGGTACGGCGAGAGCATTCGATAAGATCGTCAAGAATGGAAGCATCTCAGACTTAGATTCCAGTCTCAGCTCTGCCTCTTATAAGCTGGGTGACTTGTGTCAAGCGGTTTCAGCCCTCTGAGGCTTGAGTTTCTCCATCTGTAAAAATGGGGATCCTTATACCACCAGAATGATGCAAGGGTTCAACGGGGCCACATGTGTGAACAGTTTAACCTAGTTCCTGGCTGATAGCACGTGACCCATATATGGTGGCTGTGATGATAACAATGATACTGTGATATGACTATAAGCATCTAATCATCATAGTAGCATTATTATTATTGGAAGAAGCGTAGACTTGGGAGACAGAGCAACTTGGCTTTGATCTCACTCTGTCCTTAGACAGCTTTGTGGCCCTGGACGCCAGAGCGCCTCCTTGAGCCAGCCGTGGCAGCTACTGCTCGTGGCTGCGAAGATTCAGTGGAGCCAACGTGCCCAGCTTGGAGCCTGGCATCCGTGCGGGCTCAGTAAACACTGGTGGAGTCTAAAGAGAAAAGGCGAGTCCCCTTACTTCTGAGAGTAAGTCCAGCGTCTCTGCCCTGGGACCTGATTGGCGTCCAGCTAACTAAGTTTTCTGGTTACGTGAGGTTTCGTCCACACTGCTTCCGGCTTCTCATCTCATTGCTGTAAATCTTTAGCTTAAACGCCTGACTCCCCTCCGCATCCTCACCTCGTACGGCACGTTCTCTGAGCATCGTTAACTCTTCCTCAGGGTGACCGATGAAATGGCGCGTCCCTCGGTGCATCCTGGGCCACGGGATGGGAGACTGTCCCGTGTTCCCCCACGGGACACTAGTGCCATTTGGGGTCTGGCAGTTCCTCATTTGGGGGATGGAGGGCTGTCCTGCACAGAAGAGACTGCATAGTCTAACCCCCTCGCTATCATTTACATGTGGGGAAACTGAGGCCTGGACCACAGCGTCCACCACCGTCACTTCTCACCAGCCTCTCGCAGCAGCCTGGAGTGAGAGGTGGGGAGTGGAGGAGATGGTGCTGGGTGGCGGGAGCCTGCAGCATGCTCTGGAAATCAGTCATTTAACCCAATTCCAGATGTCTTCTCAGCTTGCTAGATTTGCCTCCACGATGAGCAATTTCAGGCTACAGGGTGCCAGGTGGTAGAGGTAATCACTAGGGTGCCTTTGACAGCTGAGATTTAAAATTTTCATTCCTGGACTCCCTCCCCGCTCCTCCACCATCCTTCTGCCCGGGGAGTAATTTCATATCCTTTTCTCTGCACTTAAATATAGATATATACGTATATGCTAAAAAAAGAGGGCTCCTTCCTGGGGGATCTGAGACCCTCCCCAGCCCAGGACTGTGCAGGGGAAGACAGAGTTGTATCAGAGTTGTTGATTTTTGTAGCTTGCTTCACTTTTCCCCAAGGATTAGCATTGTCTTTCTGAGATAATCCTTAGCACGTTTTCGCTAACAGTGGGTCCCTAGTATTGTCACATAACCTCCCCTCTCTAAGCCCTGCGTCTCTCATCCGTAAAATGAGAGTTTACTATGGACCCTGCAGAGTTCCCAGGAAGGTAAAATGAGACAGCATTCGCAAAGTTCTCAGAAGAGTGGATCACACATGGTAGGTGCTCAGTAAATGGCACCTACTTTTGTGCTCCTGATTTTGATTCACTGCATCAACAGTGTCCTTTATTTCATGTGAAAGCTGTGCTTCTAGAAAAGTGTATACAGCTCAGATTTGAGAACAGTGGAACCCAATTGAAAATGGGCACCATGAGTCTTTAGATAAATTTGACAGGGGCCACTTATAATTTTTAAAATTTGTCTTTATTACATTAAAAAATAACTATGCACTGTCAAAGAAGTTAGAAAGCGTTTTACAAAAAGGTGGAAATAAAAATTGCCTGTATCCTATCAGAGTTCCCCAGAGAAACAGAACCAGTAAGATATATGCAAATATATAAATCAAGAGATTGATTTAAGGAATTGGCTCATGCAGCTGTAGAGGCTGGCAAGCCTGACATCCAGAGGCTGAATTCCTTCTTCTCTGGGAAACCTCGTTTTTTCCCCTCATCCCTTCAACTGATTGGATGTGGCCCACCGACGTTTTAGAGGGAAATCTCTGTTAAGTCTCCTTAAAGTCAATGAACTGTAGATATTAATCCTATCTTCAAAAAACCTTCACAGCAACACCTAGACCAATGTCTGACCAAACAACTGGGCACCATAGCCTCACCAGGTTGACACAAAACTTAACCATCACGTCTGCTATTAAGAGATAACCATGGTTGTTAACGTATTAGTCTATGTCCCTCCAGAGATTTACACTGAGAGAGAATTTGCGGACACAATTGATATTTTATAGTATGTGGAGTTTCATGGTCTCAGTTTTTATTTAACATTCTATCTTGAACACATCTTCATCTCTTTAAAGTAACCTTTAACATCATTATTTTTGATGGGGCATAGAATCCCATTGTGTTGTCATTCCCTACTTTATTTGTCCAGTACTTCATTGTTGGACAGCAAGGTTGCTTCCAGTCTTTCACCTGTTAATTTAAATAAATGCTGCAGTGAGCATCCTTATTGATGTCTTTGTGTACACCTGTAATGGATGCAAAGGGTACCCACCCAAATCCTCTTTACCACCAATGGCTCACATCTGCCCCCTTGCCCCAGCAGCCTTCCAAATGACAGATGTTGGGGAGGGGGGCACATAGGGCCAAGGTCGGCCCCTTTCCTTAAAGTGGGACCAACTCTGTGGTACAGTTTACCCTCCGGGCTGGAGGTGGGACCCAGCCAAGATCACATGCTTACTTAGCTCCTCCTCTGCCCTGTCCTGCTTCTCCTGAAAAGCCATAAAACATTGTCTCAGGTTCAGCTTCAAGTAAACCCAGCTGAAGACAACATCTCTGAGTATTATTTTGAGGATGACTTCTATTAAAGAGATAGCAACATCTTCTGAATTTTCTGTTGCGTAGCTGGGATGTTTCCAGATTAGGTTATCTGAAGGGGAATCTCTCCAACAAATCAGTCCCTTAGAGCACTGATGGGGCAGAGGCTCCCGAGGCCCCGGTTTTTCCCCTAAAGCCCAGGACAATGGGAGGGAGAGGGGGCACCCCAGTGCTGGAAGGAGGGGCAGGAGAGCTCTGGACCCTTTGCTTCCCTCCGTCCCAACCCTCTCCTGATGAGATCACGAAAATCCTCCATGGCATCTGTCATTTCCCTAAATGAAAAGTTGCCACCACCAAGAATGGGAAAGCGAGACATAGGAGTGGTGACAAAGAAAAGGGGATTATATGGCCCAGCAAGAACATCTCAGTGACCTGTGTTGTTGACAGAGATGCCAGGGTTGAGGACATTCTTTGAATTTTCTAGCTCATGAGTCTCCACTGTGGCTCACTGCGTGACCTTGGGCGAGACTCTTGCCTAGAAGGTGGCTCTCCCAGCCTACATCTGACTAGTTCTTTTCCCTCTGTCTCTCCAGATGGAAGTGCAGTCTTCCGAGGCTGCTTCCGCAGGCCCGACAACCTCTCCCTGGCCTTGCCCGTGACGGCTGCCATGCCCAACATGTCTGTGGACAAGTGTGTGGACCTTTGCACAGAGAAGGTGAGCCTGGTTCTGTGCACGGAGCTCTGGGGAGGGTGGTGTGGAGCAGCTGGAGGAACGGGATGCTTGGCTGGAGGAGCAGCAGCCCAGCTGGGATGAGAGAGGTCATTACTGTGATCTGTGATCTGTGACATGGGGGGAATGTGACTGTTTCATGTGGATCCGGAGGGTAGGAGTTACATGGGGCCCATTTCTTTCCCTCCAAAGAAGTGTGTTTGTTCTAATAGTGAGGACTGCTCAGGAATGAGGGCCACATGTGAACTGGGCCGAGAAGCGTGTGTAGAAGATTGCCAGGTAAAGGCAAGGACAATGCCACCTTGTGACAGTGTGAGTTCCCCGTCACTGGAGGTATGCAAGCAGAGGCAGAGCAGCTGTGGCATACGGAACTTTGGACACTGGATATCAGTTGGACTGGATGATCCAACTGGCTGATCCTTTCTCAGCCTGAGATCCTTGATGGGTGACTGTTTATCCTTCCTCCCAAGCCAGACAGGGAACACCACAAGAGCAGAGACTGTGGCCCAAAACATTTTGTGACCACTCCCAATACCCAGCACAGAGCTAGGCTCATCGCTGGCATTCAGTGATGTCTGAGGAGCTCCCTCCTTCACTCAAGGTGAGCTAATTACACGAGGGTCCAAAGGAGAACCAGCCCTCCCCAACCACAAGAAGGTGGTTGCCCATTTCATTCATTCACTCAGCTAATATTTGATGAGAACCTGCTTTGTGCCAGGCCCCTGTGCTCAGTGCTGGGGGTGCAAAGTCAACAAGATATGGTCTTTATCCTCCATGATGCTGACATTTGCTGGGGGCCAACTTTGTGGCTCTTCCTGGGTGCTCAGCATGTGCCCCAACTGCTGAATGCCCCCACCTGCTCTGACTCATCCTGCTTGGCTTTTCTTTCATCAAGGCTCCTAATTCACAAAGCATGTCTCAGGAAGACTGAAAGGATCATCATAGAAACTGCCACTTACCGAGCACCTCCTCCATGCAGCCCTCTGCCCCACGGGTCACACAGTTTACCTCTCACAACAAAGCTAGGTGTTGGGAATTTTCATCCCCATTTCACAGATGACAAAAACAAGGCTCAGACAGATGAAGTCACTTGCCCAAGCTCACAGCGCAAGCAAGTGGCAGAACTGGGACTGACACCAAATCTATTCTCTTGACTTCTGAGCTACCCTAGAGACCCCACAGAGAGGCTTCCAGGAACCATTCAAGGGCAGCCAGGCCACTTCAGGTCACCAAGCATTTCCTGAGTGCTTGCTCTGCTCCCAAGAGGCATCCTGGAAGGTCAGGGGCGATGTTCATAAGAATGAAGGAGGTTTGACCATCTTTTTGTCCAGCTTTCTCTCTTGGGCAGGAATCCCCCTCCCATGGCATCCCCTCCAGGTGGACATTCCTCTGTCCTGAGGGCTCTGGAGGAACCTACAGATCAGCCAGAGGTGGAGGACAAACACAAGACAGTGAGGTCACAGGGCAAACCAGGATGGAAGAGGGTCCAGCTGCACATAGGACTGGAGGGAAGCAAAGGTGTGGGCAGGTTGCGTGGGCGGGGTGGGGGGCGACAGGAAGACCCCGCTGCAAACCTCCCTCTTCTAGTTTCTTCTAATCTCCTTAGGGCACCACAGGAGGAAAATTGAGGGGATTAAGTGGACAGGGGTCCAGAGCTGCTTGTGTCAAGTGGTGGAGGGTCTGAAAGACTTAGGGTGTCAGAGGAGGCTTCAACATGGGTCACCGGCTAGAAAATACCATCAGTCCCAGCCCAGGTCCACCCACCTGTATCAGCATCTCTCTGATCTTTGGCTACGTGCTGTAGCTCATATTGAACACCTGTGAGAAATAAACCAAACCTACCTACCATGGCAAAGCTCACCGGAACCAGCCACGGCGGTATGACCTTGGTTTGTTACCACATTATTCCTGGACCAGCTGCCAGGGAGAATTCAGCTTCATGCGTCTGAGCAGAAGCAAGTTGGACCAAGGACGGTCCATTGCCCTCCAGATCTCAGGCCCAGCCTGCTCCCACTTAGCTCTTTCATAGAACAAATAAAACAATTAGGAGCAGCTCTCCCAGCAAAGACTGCGGCTACGGGTAGGTATCAACATCCTCTTTGGCTTAAAAGGAAGGATTCAGACAGCTTTTCCCAAAGCATGGGCTTCATATCACTGTCAGACACAGAGGATTTACTCTGGCATAATGCATGGCCATAAGAAAAACTTTTCTTTTTCAGTTTTCTTTCAAGACCTCCAGGAGAAAGCTGCTTTTCAGTGCTAAAGTATCTTTAACACCTCTCTCCCCTCAACTAATCTCCCTTTTGCAGGAAAAACAGAGTCGACCCCAGGCTCAAGTTCTTGGCAGGCAGAGTGCCTAGTTAGAATTTAATCATGTGGTTTTCTTTCTGCAGTATTGGGGCTTACAGTATGGAAATGTATGGAGATGATACTTCTCAACCAGTGCTACCTTCAGGAGTAATAAATAGTTCCTTTGAATAGAGAAAGCCCGTGCGCAGCAACGAAGACCCAACACAGCCAAAAATTTTATATATATATATATATATATATATATATATATATAAATTAATTTTAAAAAGTGACTTGACACATAAAGGAAACAAATAAATGAATAATAGTACAGGAAAGCAAAAAAGAAAATGGTAACTACGTGAGGTGATGGGTGTGTTGACTAGCTTGATTGTGGTGATGATTTCACAATGTATACATACATTGAAACGTCAAGTCGCACATCTTAAATAGATGCAATTTTTTACTTAATTATACCTCAAAAAAGCTGGAAAATATAATAGTACAGGAGGTATGCAGGTAGGGCAAAATCTTGCTGCTGAAGCTTGGGGACCCTTGAGCTGGGGAGAGTGATGGAGAAGGGGACGATTGGAACGCAAATCCTGTTCTGCACCCAGAGTCCGGGCTGTCCAGGGATTTGGTGACTTTCTTCCCTTTCCTCTCCTGCTTCATCCCCAGGAGTACCCACTGGCAGCCCTTGCGGGCACCGCCTGCCACTGTGGCTTCCCCACTACGCGATTTCCCCTCCACGAGAGAGAGGACGAACAGCTCTGTGCCCAGAAGTGCAGCGCGGAGGAGTTTGAGAGCTGCGGGACACCCAGTTACTTCATTGTGTATCAGACGCAGGTCCAAGGTAAGCCAGGTCCGCCCCGACCCAGCAGACCCCCAGAAGCTCTCCCAGCGGCCTCCCTCCCAGAGATGCTCCAGCCAGTCCATTCCAGCCAGCCTGTCAGCAAGAGGACTGTGCAGGCCAGAGGGCAGAGGGCAGAGGCAGGGCTGGTGAGCATAGCCAGGCTTAGAGATCCTGCATGGGCAATGGAGGGAGGGCCCCCGGGGGGCGATGGTTCTGAAAACCTTCATCTCTATCCCTTATACTGAAGACCCCCTTGGTGGCTCTTCCTGTAATGGGGGCTGTGAGCTTGAATGGGAAAACATCTGATCTGGGAGTAGGAGACTTGGGTCTTCAACACAGACCCACTGCATGATCCTGGGCGAGTCATGTCCCCTTTCTGGGCCTCAGTTTCTCCATCTGTAAAATGAAGCTGTAGATGGTTAGCCTTCCAATTCTAAGATTCTGCAAATTTACCTGTAACTTTTTCTTCTCTTTCTCTGTCTCACTCATCCTTTCCGCTTTTATCCTTCTTCCTCTGCTAGTGGAACCCACACTCAATGTTTATCTCCTCTTCCATCTGTTGGGGTACCGGACTGTGATGACGATGGTGGTGGTGGTGGTGACGGTGGCACTTAGGGACTTTCTTTGTGCCAGACTCAGTGTTGAGTCCTTCGTATGCATTTTCTCACTGATTCCCCTCAGCTTTCCTGTGAGGCAGGAATAGTCATTATGCCTTCTTTACAGGTAGGGAAACTGAGACTCAGCACAGGTAAAGGACTTGCCTGAGGTCATGGTGTTTATAATATTTCTAGATGAAAATCTTTTCTCCTGCTGGAGGCATCAGGAAAGGTGGTGGCACTTGGAAAGGTGCCTTGCTGGGATGCTCAGCCCAAAGGAAGCCCGTGAAGGATTACCCCAATATCTGAAAAAACTGTCCACCTGCGACGTGCAGTCCTATGCCAAGCTTCATCTCATTTAATGATGGGAAGCCCACAGTAAGCCTATGATCAGGATGATACCATCCCCATTTTACAGATGGGAGAACCAAGACTCAGAGAGATTGAGAACTGGCCATAATCACACATCTACAAGAATGATTTGCTTTCAGGTCTCTGACTCCAAAGTCCCTGCTAGAAACCTCTACCCACAGTGCCAAGGACACTCCCCGCACCCTCTGAAGCCTGGAGAGCTAACAAAACACCACTGGGCTAGACCTCCTCTTCATCTCCCAGGAACTAGACTGCCATATATGGTCGGGCAGGTTGAGCACTGCACAGGCATAACCTAGAAGAAAAGTAATGCCTGAAAGCCAGCCTGTGCTCTGCCTGTCATGCCGTGCACTCTGGATGGCAGCACATCTGCCCAGAGGAAGGGGAGGGAACCTTTACCTGATTTTTACAAAGGTGCTGTAAGAGCTAGTGGCAGCTTCACCAACAGCCTGTCCCCTGTTTGGCCTGATGGGGGTACCGGTGGTGGCCAACTGCGGCTGCTTCCATGGCAGCTGAATATTGCTCAGAGCCCAGTGAGCAGAAATGTCTTTAGCCAGTGTGGCCCTTGGCTTTATTTACACTCTGGTGAGGAAGGATGAGTGTTTGTTAGTTTCCAGGAAGTGTTGGTTACTCTGTGCAGAACTGTGTTACCCCAGCTTGGGGGAAGGGTCATACACAGCTTAATTATCCCGTGACCATGAACAGCTTTGATGTGGACAGAACCGACACTGGAGCCTTTTCAATAGCCCCTGATTGATGGGTTTGCTCATTCCCAGTGCCTGGCCCCAGGCCATTACTGGTGTTCAATTTCCCATGTCACACTTGCAGGCCCTACACACTGGGGTGGCTTGAGAGTCATGTGGTTCATGAGGCCGCCAAGAGTCTGGTCCACGATGGCAGCCATTTATTGAGTACCTACTGTGTGCCGGGTACTGTCTAAGCTCTTTAGACTGAATTAACTCATCTAATCCTCATAACAGTCCAATGACATAGGTGCTGTTATTATTACCGTTTTACAAATATGGCAACTCGGCACAGAGAGGTTGAGGAGCTTGGCCAGAGTCACACAGCTGGGACAGAACAGAGTTGGGATTCAGACCAAGGCAATCTGGGTCCTGAGCCTGCACTCTTAATCTCAGCTTCTCAACATATACTGCAAATACTTCACATGCATTATCCATCTAATCCTGTAAGGTTTATTAGCCCCACTTTACAGGTGAGGAAACTGGGGCTCAGAGAGGTGAAGAGCCTTGTTCAGTGTCACACAACTAGGCCATGATCATCCTAGATCGAAACACAGGTCTGTCTGATTCCAAAACTATATACAACACTGCCTCCAGCATCTGTTTCGATTTGTGGAGCTTAAGAACCAAATCAACTTCCTTTTTAGTGCTGAAAATAACCAGCTTTATCCTCGCCGCCCAGGCAGTATTTGAATGGAGAATTCTGTTTTCAGGGGAAATTGAGGGGCCAGGTTCTTTCTCTCTCCCAACATTTTATTATGAAAAAATGTCAAACCTCCAGAAAAAAATGGAAAGAATTACACAGTGAACCTGCTAGACTTATCCTACAGATTGTACATCTGTCAACATTTTGTTCTGTTTACTTTATCATACATCTCTCCATTTCTCCATCCCTCAATTTTTATTTTTGGATGCATTTCGGAGTAAGTTGCAAACATCATTACACTTCAGTCTGCATATCACTAATTATAATTCAATATTTACTTATGATTTTTTTTTTTTTTTTTTTTTTTTTTTTGCAGTACGCGGGCCTCTCACTGCTGTGGCCTCTCCCGCTGCGGAGCACAGGCTCCGGACGCGCAGGCTCAGCGGCCACGGCTCACGGGCCCAGCCGCTCCGCGGCATGTGGGATCTTCCCGGACCAGGGCACGAACCCATGTCCCCTGCATTGGCAGGCGGACTCTCAACCACTGCGCCACCAGGGAAGCCCCACTTATGATTTTTTGAAGTAGCATTTACATAGAGTGAAATGCACAAATTTTAAGTGTACTATTTGATGCCAACTGGGTCCTATGAAATCCACACCCCTGTCAAAATATAAAACATAACCACTCTCCAGAAAGTTTTGCATCTAGGCTCCTTTTTGCAATGTGTTCCCGTGAAGACCATTCCCAGACACCTACTTGGCTTGATAAAGATGCTTTTTGGTTTGTTTTTTTCCAAAATCTGCTCTCCTCTGAACAAACAGATTAAACCTGCATGACGGGAAAGAGACCTGGTCTCTGGCTAGCAGCATCAATACTAAGAGCTCACAGCATGTGAGCCCTGTGTTAACACTCAACACCCATTCTCTCTTCTAACCCTCCTAACCAACCCCCAGGATGTCATCATTATCAGCATTCCCATTTTACAGGTGAGGAAACTGAGGTTTATTCAGATCCATCATTTTTCCAAGGTTACCCAGCAAGGAGATGGCAGAATTGGAATTTAAATTTAGGACTTCAGACTTTTCCCTTGAAGCGCTATTGTGAGAAAGCAAGTAAGGATAATAAATGTTTCTTGGATGGATGGGTAGATGGATGGTTAGGTGGATGCCAGATAGTATGGAAAGTGCCAGGAAATCAGCAAAGGACAATATGGGCAGGGTTTCTGACTAAACAAATAATGATTTGAATTACAGTAGCAGAAAGTAATACAAGAGAGATGGACATAGTACACTAATGATAGCCCAGGGAGTCAGAGAAGGAAGGGAGGGAGGGAGGGAGGGAAGGAAGGAAGGAAGGAAGGAAGAGAGGGAGGGAGGAAAGAAGGAAGGAAGGGAGGAAGGAAGGGTCCAGTTCAGCAGAGAGCAGGATAATAAGCAGTCAAAGACAGGTAGGAGGCAGTGAAGGCAGAGGGACCAGTGCACCTGAAGCTGCCAAGTCAGGAAGGAGCAGAGCACGGATGAGACAGTGAACCAAGTGGCTGGCAGGTGGGGGAGTTTGAGGGGAGAGCATGTGGGTGGCGTGAGCCCGGGAGGATGCAAGGGCCAGGCCACACGGGGCTTGAAGGTCAAGATAAAAACCTTGGACTCAGTCCCATGCAGATGGACGGCATTTGTGAGTTTTAATCTGGAGGCAGGTGTGGGGGTGATAAGAGACTCAGTGGGACAGGGGAGAAACTGAGGCTGGAGAGAAGGCTCATCCTCCTGGCTGACTTTTATTGAATCCCTACCATGTGCTTATCCTTTTTCATATATTATCTCATATAACTATTTTCCCGTTTCCAAATGAGGAGACAGGCCCAGAAAGCACCGGGTCGCACAGCTGGGAGGTGGCAGGGATGGGACTCACACCCTGGTCCCTTCTAAACAGGCTCCTTCTGCTGTGCCCCTGTCACTGACCCCTGTCTGTGCCCTGCCCTTTGCAGACAACCGCTGCATGGACAGAAGGTTCCTTCCAGCCAAGTCCAAGCAGCTCATCGCTCTGGCCAGCTTCCCAGGTGCCGGCAACACGTGGGCTCGCCACCTCATCGAGCTGGCCACCGGCTTCTACACCGGCAGCTACTACTTCGACGGTTCTCTCTACAACAAAGGTGAGGAGGCGGAGGGGAACAGGGAACGGGGGCAGGAGCTCGGGAAGGACCCCCTGGGAGGGCATGGGAATACCCCTTCCTGAGCACCTACTGTGTGCTGCTCAGCTCACCTAGGCATGTTTATCGAGACCTACTATATGCTTGGTACCTTCCCTTCACTTACATCCCACAAACATTTCCTGAGTATCATGTCCTGGGTACCTCACCTGCTTCCGTCAACATTAGACACTTATTAAGCACCTACTATGTGCCTGGGACCTTCCCTCCATTTAAGTCATTCCTTCAGCACTTACTGTATGCTGGGCACCTCATACAGGAAACTGAAGCCCAAAGACGTGACACAATGTCCCAGATCACTCATTTGAGTTGGACACACAGCCAGTGTCTTGAAGGTCTAGTATTGATACATTAGCATTCTAACTGGCTTCGAAGAGCCCATCCAAATGCCTTAACTCTCATGGGCATGGGAGGCCAAGATGGAGAAGAGCACAGTCTTGGGCAGCAGGATGGCTTAGCTTTGAACCTTATTCGCAACCCCTACAAGACCCTCATGGCAGAGTTCAACCGCAAGTATGGCGGACACATCGGCTTTGCTGCCCATGCCCATTGGAAGGGCCTCTCGCTAGCTCTGTAACTTGGGCAAGTTATTTGCTCTCCCTGGGACTCAGTTTCGTCATCTATCAGATAAAACCCACAAAGGATTATTGAAAGGATCAGTTGTCTACTACATGAAAAGGGCTCAGAGCAGTGTTCAGCATGGAGTCGGTGCTATAGAAGCATCCTCCAGCTACCCAGAATGTCTTTCAGTTCCTCAGCTTTTGAAATGAGAACCTGATCCGGTCCCTCCTTCCTTTTGCTGAATTCCTTTTAAGGGCTGTGTAGTCTTTCTGGTCCAGTACTAAAACTCTTCATCACAACCCCCTCTTGCCCTCTGCTCTCCTGTACCAGTCGCTCATGTGCGACACACTTCTTGCCACCCACCACAGGACCTTTGCACCTGCTGTTCCCACCACCTTTCCCTCCTCACTTGGATTGGTAAATTCTTCCTCGTCCTTCAGTTCTCAGCCTAAGCACCTCTTCTCCCAGGAAGTCTTTCTGGATGCTGCCTGACTAGGTCAGTGATCTTGGCCAGGCTGGCTGGGCTGCTCAGCTGCAGACTGCAGGTTGGACCCGTGTCTGTTCCATGGGTCTCTCACCATCTGGGGCCAACAGGCTTCCAGGGCATGTCCTTCTCACAGTGACAGCAGAAACACACAGAGTGAACAGAAATGTGATGCATCCTAAGACTTTGGCAGAGACCCATTTCCGCCCTATCCGCTGGCCAAAGCAAGTCATACGGCGTGCCCAGCATCAGTGGGGTAGAGATGTAGACTCCACCCAAAGAGGAATCCTCCAGCACATCACTGTCAGGCCCCTCCTGTGGCACGTAGGCATGATGACTCCTCTTCTGTAGCTCTAACCACAGCAGTGACTTTACATTCATCTATGTCACTATTCAAATTATCTCTCAAAAACTAAGACCCATGGATGTTTCTGTAAATCATTTTCTCCCTGCACAGTGCCTGGCATGTAGTAGGTGCTCTGTAAGTACGTGAGTAAATGAATGAGTAGATAAATGAACGTCTGAGGATTCCTGAAGGGGTCCGGGAGGGGGTGGAGTGGACCTCTTGTCTCCCTCGGCTCAGTGCCACGTTCCCTAACCCCCTGGTTGTGGGAAGGGTTTAAAGGTGAGCGGGACCACTGGCGCAGCGGGAGGACCATCTGCATCAAGACGCATGAGAGTGGCCAGAAGGAGATCGAGGCCTTCGACGCGGCCATCCTGCTCATCCGCAACCCCTACAAGGCCCTCATGGCGGAGTTCAACCGCAAGTATGGCGGACACATCGGCTTCGCTGCCCACGCCCATTGGAAGGGCAAAGGTACTGCTTTGGAGTGGGGGGGTGGAGCCCTAGGGTGCAGAGGGCAGTGCGAGGGGCTAGTGCTGTCTCCTGCCAGGAATCCAGGAGGGCATCCTTGAAGGCATGTGTGTAAGTGTCCAGGTCCTTCTTACAGATGAGGAGGTATGCTTTGCACGTCCCACCATACCCACCAGCATCACCCTCTGTGAGCCAGGTTGTTACCGTGGCACAGTGGTTAAGGGCATGGGCTCCGGACCAAGACTCCCTGAGTTCAGATCCCAACTCCACCACTTCCTAGAAACGCGCCTTCACCTCCATGAACTTAGATTGTCCTGTTTATAAAGTGGAGGTAGTAAGATCCAAGAATTTCACCCTTAAAAACACTCAGTGGACCCTCGTATTCAAGAGCCCTTTCCTGGGATCTGAATCCAGCCCAAGGTCAGTGGCTGAGTGGCCATGAGGTCACCTATGAGCTCCTAAGATCATCATTCTGTGAACCCCCTCCACTACTCTGGATTGGAAAACTCAGAGAGGTTAATGACTTGCCCCAGGTATAGCTGGGAAGTGACAGTGTCAGTCTCCGAGCACTAAACTTCATTAAGATGACCTGAATTTGATGTTCATCTCTGGTGCTTAGTAGATTCCAGAATGGAAGAACGTCTCAGTACAGAGCAGCAGCCCACAGTAGTGGGGAGAGCTCCGAAGTCAGACCCAACCTCCTCAAAATCCCATGTCAGTTATCACCCATATCTCCATTACCATAATGAAAGTCACCTCCATGCGTGACCAGAATGTCAGCAACACCCCAAGGTGAGAGGCAGCCTGGTAGCTAATGCCTAGGTTAGGTTCACACAGTTCACCCTGTGTCATGTATGGTGCAAGCTAGTTTCAGGGAGGTGAAGGCCCTTTTCCAGGAAGTGGTGGGGCAGGGGTTTGAACCCAGGGAGTCTTGCTCCTGAGCCCACACCCTTAACCACTGAGCTATGATAATGAGTTAGACTGAACGTCAGTGGCTACAGATCCCCCCGCTCAGAGCTCCTGATGCCAAGTAAGTACTCTGTGAACGTGAGCCCAGCCGACCTCATCCACCTTCAAGGAACGAGGCTGCTGCAGCCTCTAGGCCCAGGGGTGCTTCCCACTCCTCCAAACCCTCCCCCTGGCCCCCAGCTGCTCCACGCTGCAGCCCCTCCCCAGAGAGAACTGGAGCAGGCAGGACAACATTAACTCAGCCAATCACATTCTCAGCACTGATGTCACTGATGGAAACTCTTGGGCCTGCCTGACCAACTGTGCCCTGGGTTCCCAGTTTGCTCAAGGGGCCTGTCTGTCCCTTCCCCTACTTCACCCCCTCTCTCAGTGAGGGGGTGGAAGCTTGGACAGGGGATGACATTTGTTCCCAGGGGTAAAGAGACCTCTGAATTATTTATTTGTAGAACAATCAAAAATGACCACTGTTTGGGGCCAGGCTGAGAAGTCTGCAGGTGCCAACGGCAGGATCCTGTCCCAGGAGCAGATGTTCTGCTTGTCAAGCTGGAAAGGACCTGGGAGATCGCTGAACCCAGGCGTCCTCAGCCCCAGCAGCACATCAGAATCCCAGGATGTGGGGAAGTCCCAGTTCCAAGGCTGCACCCCAGACGATCACTGGAGTGGAGCCTGGGCACTGGTATTTTTTAAAGCAGTGTGCAGGCAGGCCTGAGAACCATGGATTCATTCTCTATTAATGGGGAAAATGAGGCCCAAGAGAGGCAGGGCCTGCCAGAGTCACTCGGGCACATAATGACAGGACTAGAGTCCAGTTCTCCACCTCCCAGGCATCCTACTGCCCCAAGTAAAAAGGGAGGGAATTCACTTGGGAAGCTCATATGGGACCAGACACTTAGCAATAATTATCTCATTTAAATCTTCTAATTACCCGAGGAGGTAAGAAGGGCTGCCACAATCACCATCCCAGGAAGGGAGCGGGTCATGTGGCGGAGGCCCCAGGAGTTGAGCGAGCTGAGATCCAAACCCAGGCATTAGCTACCAGGCTGTCTCTCACCTCGGGGTGTTGCTGACATTCCGGTACATTCAGAGGCTCCCCCCTCCTGGCATAACCCCTCGTCTCAGGTTTAGGCAATTTCCTAATTCCCAGGAGCCACCTTGCCTCTTCCTTATTCAAGACAGTTGGGAGCTTTAAAACCGAAGATAAGGGAGGTGTCAGGACAGGCTGAGCCCAGAGGCTGCAGGGGATGGGAAAGAGGAGATTTCAGGACACACACCTCCTATGGGGGGCCTGGGGCCCCCTCATTAGTCTGGGTTGGGAGGGACGTTCTCCCAGTGCTTCCTCCCAGGCCTGACCCAGGTCTTCAAGTGCTCTGCCTGAGAGCCTTCCCCAAAGAACCCCATCCCCACGGACCCCACCCACTCAGTCCTCTCATTTGCATTAACATCTGACCCTGTAGGCACTTGAGTTTGAGACCCTTGCCTGCTCCAGCAGCGTCAGTATCACTTGGGAATTCGTTTGAAATGCAGATTCTCAGGTCCCACCTCACGCTTACTGGATCAGAATTCTCATTTTAACAAGATTCCTTCCAGAAGCTTCTTGTGAGCTTTCAAATTTGAGAATCACTGCTTTAGGACACCCTCGGCCGGGAATGTGAGGGTTACTCCCACCTAAGAGCAGAGGTCACTCACCTGCTGAGAGGTCACTCACCCGTGTCCCTTCCCAGTTATAGCTGGATCGAGGCTCGTGTCACCACCACCCACCCCCCACCCCCGGCTTTTGTTTCCATAACATTGATTTTATGATATCCCTGGAGTGGGCCCAAAGCAAAGTTTTATGTGATACGATTACACAAGGTGAATTGTCCTGGATCTGTTTAATGAAACAGAGACCGTGTTTAATGATTCCGTGGAGAATTAAATACAGTTAAGCTATTAATCAGACCCCGGTTCCTCCCTTTGACAGGAAGATGAAGCAGAGAGTGGCCAGCGCGTGTCCCGCCGGGCCCTTGTGGGGGACGGTTCTGGCAGAACCAGCACTCATCACCAGTGGTCCACGGCACAGTGTGCCTTTATTACCCAGTTTGAAGGCAGCCATCAGTTACCGGGAATCCTGAGCTAAATGAGGGCTTTTGTTTTTCATTTTCATTTTTGTTCTTCATTCCAGCGAAGTCATTCAGGAGCTCCAAGTGAGGGATCTTTGCTCTAGGAAGGGGTGGGGAGGGGGCGAGTATCTGCTGCCCCAAAATGGTGGGCCACTTGGGGCATCTCAGAGATGCTGGGGACCAACATCGAGAATAGTTGTAGCCAACATTTATCCAGCGCCTCCTGTGTCCCAGGCCTGGTGCCAGGGTCTGCAAATCTTATTCCATTCCATCTGTATGGCATGTCTAGGATGGCGTTCTTGGCACAGTTGCCACTGTGCAGATGGGTAAACTGAGGCTCAAGGAGACCTCCTGACATCCCCAAGTTCACACAGCCAATATGGAGAGGAGCTGGGTCTTGAACCCTGGCAGTCTGACTCCAAAGTCTTCAGTGAACAGACCCGTGTCTTAGATGACACCTGAAGGTGAGGTAAGCGGATGTAGACTAGGATCTGGGGCGAGAAGAGTGCTGGAGATGGTCAGATCAGGTGCTCTTAAAGGGTTTGCCAGGAGGGCAGGAGCCAGGCTCATTCCCGTGTGTAAGATGGAGCTAGAGTAATTCCTACTCTCCAGGCTTCTTGTAAGGGGCACTGCACGAGGTAGTGCGTGCAAAGTGCCCAGCACAGTCCTGGCACACAGTAGGTGCTCAGGCAACATACATTCCCACCCCAGGGAAGTTTGCAGTCACAGGGATGCCATGTCATCTCCCCCCCACCTGTGTCCAAGGCCAGGGGCACCACCTGGGGGATCCAGGCCATCATGCAGACAGGCCCTTCCTTTTTCTTGAGGACCACCCTCCAGGCACCTCTTGAGATGGTCACAAGTGGCTAAGCCTGGAAGTCCATCCAGATGGACTGAGTAACTGAGTGCCTTCCGCATCCATCTGGGTTTCTGCCATGGGAGCGGCAGTTGTCCTGAATCACCAGGGATGCTGTGAGATGACTCAGGAATGGGGACATTCTTTCTCAAAAAGTAAAGCAGAGTATACACATGCTAGATTTTTTCCTAATCACACAGATACATCTGGTCTTATAACAGTACGGGCCCAGTTAGCTAGATACATTGTAAATAATCTATTTGAAGGATAAAAAATATCTTTGTCAGGGGCTTCACTGGTGGCGCAGTGGTTGAGAGTCCGCCTGCCGATGCAGGGGACGTGGGTTCGTGCCCCGGTCTGGGAAGATCCCACATGCCGTGGAGCTGCTGGGCCCGTGAGCCATGGCCGCTGAGCCTGCGCGTCTGGAGCCTGTGCTCCGCAACGGGAGAGGCCACAACAGTGAGAGGCCGGCGTACCGCAAAAAGAAAATATATCTTTGTCATCAGCATAAATATTTCCCAAGCGGCTGTGGTATTCCAGGGGGTCACTGGGGGAGCAGGAGCCTCACCACAGATTCTGATGTGCTCTGCGAAGAAAGAGGAGCCCTTTATCACATCACAGCTTGGCGGCTGGGAATTTCAATTTAGTTCAACAACCATTTATTAAGGCCCTGCTGGGTGTGAGGCAGTGGGAGGGAGTGGGGGTGAGGCTGCTGGTGCCTAGGAAAGATGGGGGCCTGGAATCAGGCAGGCCTGGTCTGGATTATGCTTCCCGGCTGTGTGACCTTGGGCAAATTACTTCACGTCTCTGAGCCTCAGCTTCCTCACTGGTGACAAATGAACAGTAGTCTTTTCCTTTCAGGGTAGTTACTATGATTAAATGAGATAAGGGGTATCCATCATCCAGCAAAGGTTGAGGATTTAGTTATTAAGAACCAGCTGGGCTCCCCAGCGCAGCTTGGGAGACTCACTGAGCCTCGTTCAGTAAACATATCCATCTGGAGGGTGCAGGGTGGTGCTGCCCCTGTGAGAAGCAGGGGGTATGGCTTCAGGGTTCCGGAGTACAGGCCCCGTGATTCTCCAGCTGGGGCTCAGAATTGAGGCTGCAAATCCCTCTCTCTGTTCCCAACATCCTCCAAGACCCCCCTCCTGGGTTCCCCTTTATCAGAGTTTCAACAGCTCCTGGGGCTGGCTGGCTGGCTGTCTCTCTGAGGTCCTCTCCAGGGCTCTCTGGTGAATTTCCCACATTCTGTTGTAGCCTGTCTCTTTCTCGAGTCAGGGGATCCCAAACACACACTCCCAATCTGGGTGAAAATCCATCCTGTCCTTTTACCATGGCAAGGGAACAAACAGCACAAAGAAACAATGTGTGATACTTCAATAGAAAGCAAAGAAAGAAAGATAGGATAGGAAGGTGTCACAATGACAATGTAAATAATCTGATTTAAACTGCCCTCAGCCCAGAGGAGATACCTGCCTGAGCCTGGGGAGTCAGGGAAGATGACATCTCACCTGAGAACAGAATAATCACAGTAATAATAGCCAACGTTTACTGAGCACCTACTGGGTACAGGGCACCATGCTGAAAATTTTGTATGCTTTTTCCACTTCTCTGTACAAAGGCCCTATTACTATCCTGTGAGAAGATACTGTTACTGCACAGGATAACTGTTCCTACACAGGATAACTTGGTAGTTAAAAGCCCAGACTTTGATGCCAGACTGTTTGGTTTCAAATTCTGGCTCTGCCAGTTATTAGCTGCGTGACCTTGGGCAAGTTACTTAACCTCTCTGTGCCTGAATTCCCCCTTCTGTAAATGAAGAAAACGATGATGCCTGCCTCACAGTGTTCTTGTGAGGAATAAGTGAATTGATCGCTCTATTAGTATATTTATTGCACTCTATATTAAGATCAATATATATTAAAATATAAAAATAGAGTAACAAGGATTTATATACGTCTGTGCCTGGCATGGAGTAAGCACCAGACAGATGTCATTCTCCCCAGAGAGAAGGAAGGGCTAAGATGATTCCAGGCAGAAGCAGCAGCCCCGAGGTGGGAGGAGGGAGGCGAGTTTGGTGATCTAAGGGTTAACAGTGGTGGCGCTGCTGTGAATAGCCAACGCCATCTGACCTGTGTCCTCCCGCTGACCTGGGCCTCCTTGCTCTGTCCACAGAGTGGCCAGAGTTCGTAAGGAACTACGCCCCGTGGTGGGCCACGCACACACTGGACTGGCTCAAGTTCGGCAAGAAGGTGCTGGTGGTGCACTTTGAGGATCTGAAGCAGGACCTCTTCGTCCAGCTGGGCCGGATGGTCGGGCTGCTGGGTGTGGCTGTCAGGGAGGACCGACTGCTGTGTGTGGAGAGCCAGAAGGACGGCAACTTCAAGCGCTCGGGGCTCCGGAAGCTGGAGTACGACCCCTACACGGCGGACATGCAGAAGACCATCTCTGCCTACATCAAGACGGTGGATGCAGCCCTTAAAGGGAGGAACCTCACGGGCGTTCCCGACGACTACTACCCCAGATGATGGGTCGGAGCGGGGCGGGGAGCTGGCAGTCCAGACCGAGCAGGCCCTGGGGACTCCAGACCCCTGGGGGCCCACACCCATCAGTCCCCTCTTCGATTTGGGGACAATCCCCATGGCTGCTGTTGCCTTTCGCTGAGTTTCCTGCATGACAGAGGAGGCTCAAGTGAAGAGACTGTGCAGGCACGCCCCGCCTACTCACACCGCGCCCCCAGAGATGGAGGGGGCAACTGGGTTAGGGAGCTCTAGCCACGTGGACCCTTCTCTGTCTCCCGTGTCCCTGTGCCCACCACTCTGGGCTCCACTTGTGGGAAGGAGAGCTGATGGGTGTCCCAGAGACAAGGGTGCCCCACCGCAGGTGTTGAGGACCCTGGTGCAAGAGCTAAAGAGAATGACATGGAAAAATGTGGCCCAGACTCTGCTCCGTGCTGAGCTGAGCACTCGTAGCTTCCCCGTCTCTGCCCCGCCCAGGAAGCACTGACGCCAGGGTTTATCCCAGCCACTTCTGTTTGAAGAAAGATTGCTGGGAAGTTTCTCTGCGGCCTTAGGTTTCTGACATTCTGGGTGGGTCAGGGAAGCAATGGTGCTCAGAACAGGTTAACTGGGGCCACCGCGTGGGGTCACTGACATCCCAATCCACCCCCCTACCAGGTCACAGTGCTCCTGAGAAATGACCCGGTTCCTGTCCACCTCGAGGGCTGGAATTTTTCCCTTTCTTCCCCAGCTGTATCCAGGTGGTGGCCCACTTCCAGGGTCCTCAGGAACCAACCATTATCTCACCGGGACGGCCACAAGCCACATGCAGAATCTGAGCGAGAATGAGAGCTCTGGTAACACACCTCCCCACCGTGGGGTCCAACACGTTGATCTGACACTGCCCTTCTGACCCCTACCAGTAGGTCCCTTGCTATCCAGGAGAGAGAACAAGAGTGCTCCAAATCAGGTGGAACCCTGAGCGAAAGGGACCCCCACTACCTTCCCAGACCATAGACCTCCCTTTGGTCATAGGCCAGCTTCTCTTAGGGGGTTAAGGAACGGGGTGAGTGGGGTGGTGGTTCATGTCCATACAAACGCTGCTCTTTTGATGCTGAGACATCAAACCAAAGGATTCCCAAGGACCTGAATCACTGATCATCTATCTCAGAAAGCATTGAGATCAAGGAGCCCATCTCTCCCCGCCACCTTGGGTACAGTGATTTCACATCCAGCCCACATGTGTGCACCTACACCATCCCCCCACCATGTAGGTGCAGAAGCCATAGGTCACAGCTCTTTGCTAGTCTGTCTGGAGCAGCCCCCCAAGCAGCCACCTCTGAAGCCTTGGGGTGCAAATAAATGCTCATTCCCAGATAGCCAAGGGACTGTGGAGAAGGCGAGTGTAAAGAGATATATTTTTCTAAGAGGAATATGACTAATACATTCCACCCCTTTGAACGTGGCCATGCAAAGAGAAGGGCCAGGGGATTGGACCTGTGGTTCTCTTCCCTGAGCCCCTCATCTGTAGGATTCGGGCCACCCCGGGGCCCAGCCAGGGGGCTCTGAATGTATTTTGTACCGTGTTTCTTTCCCCCAGGCAAATTTCTAGTCTTCTTTCACGAAGCAGTTAGAGGGCTTGGCCTCCCTTCCCTCTTAGAGGTCAGCTCTCTCTGGGAGACTCTGGCCCAAGACCTGGGCCAGTTCTTTGCTGGTGGTCACCTCAGGCCACCAGCCTCTGTCTGAAGATTCCTCAGGTCAACACCATCATTAAAAACAAGTTTTGTTGATAATTCTACCACGTGATAGACTGTCATGTAAGGCGAGGTCACAAATGGAATGTTTTTCTGGGGTGTGTGTGTGTGTGTGTGTGTGTGTGTAAGAGACAGAGACAGAGAATGTTCTGGGAGCATCATTGCTTTGATGTCTGTGCAACTCTAACTGCCTGTGGAGAACTGTGTATCTTGGTGTGTAACATTGTCTCTGCCTCTGTGTTCAACTGCCCTTCTGTGTGGTGAGGCTGCATCCCCCAGGCTGGTGTGATGACCGCCCAGTGTCTGATGTGTCTGTGTGCCCTCTCCAAAAAGTGCCACCCAAACCCTGGCACTTGAGGAGGAAGGAAAGCTTTGCATTCCAGTGGTCCCCAGGGCAGGGGACATGCCTGGCCTGCAAGCCGGGACACGTAGGCTCTCATCCTGCTGTCACCTCCGGTACACCTCCAGAACTCAAGGAGAACAAACAGGGCCCAGCATCTGCTGACGGCTGGGATTTCCTCCTGATTTCTCCAGGAACCCTGGAGGCCGCTGCAAACATATCCCTGGTAGACAATGTGGGTGGGAGAAAAGGATGGGGAGGCAAAGGGGATGGTGGGGGGCAAGGTCCTACAGGGACCCAGCTCCTCCTAGAGGCTTTCTTCCCTTCCCCCCATCTCTCTTGCATTGGTTTGTTTTCTGGCCATCCCCACCCCCGTCACTGTTTTTCTTTACACTGCCTCCTGCTCTCAATTTCTCTCTTTGTGGTCTCTTTTATTTCTTCCAGCTGCTCATTAAACCTCTTTTCTTTCTTGTCTTTCTCCTCTCTCTCTCCCTCCTTCCTCCCACCCCTGAATCTCTCTCTCTCTTCCATCGTAATCTCTTTCTTGATTTCTGCTTCTCTTTGTGCAAGCAACTCTCTCCCTGTCTCTCTTAATCTCTGTGTCTCTGCCTGTCTCTTGCTCCCTGTCTCCCGTCCTCCCCACCCCTGGTGTTCTCTCCCACCTCTTCCTCCTCATCTTCCTGGAGAGTGGGGGCGACTCAGTGGGATCCAGACCCAGTGAGACAAATGCTACCCAGGCCGGTAACCAAGGAAGTGGTTTCCTTAGCAACAGAATCTGCAGGCACGCGCTCCACTGCCCCATCCCTTAGCTATTACAGTAAGTACTGAGAGGGCGGGGGGCAAGCCTGGAGATGGGGCAGTTGCTATAGACGCTGCTATATTGGTCCTCTTGAGAGGGGACAGCGGTCAGAGACCAGCTCGGTTCCTGGCACTTTGGGGACACTCAAAAAAAAAATAGAGGGGCTGTGGGGTCAGAGAGAGGCAGAGAGAGTGGAGACAGCTGGGGAAGGAGTCCACAGGACCTGGTGACAGGCTGGATTCAGGGAAGGGGAGGTGGCCAGGAAGGTAAAGGGGCACCAAGATTCTGTCTGTGCATCTCCAGAAGGAGGTCCTTTGAGTGAGATGGAGAACAGGGGGCAGAGGAGCAGGTGGGGGTGGGGGTATGGTAAACTGACATAGCTCCCTGTCCCCAAGAGTTCACCATCTAGTTGGGGTGACATTGTGGGAGGGAAGGTGGCAACAGACAGAAATATCCCACTCAATTCTCCCTACAAATTGGCAACAAGGAGCCCCGGAGAAAAAAGCACGGCCCCGAGGGTGGTGAGAGACTCAGGGACGGTAAGTCATTTGATCGTGTGGCCCAAAAGTTGGTGGTGACACTTGGATTCGAAGGATCCAGAACCTGTCCCGAAGATGGAAGACAGAAGAGGGTAGAATATAAAGAGACAGGCAGAGAAGGAGACAGGAAGAGAGAGAGATTTAAATCATCCATCTGGCACTTTTTCCTACTGGGAAAACAAAAATATGTTCAGTTTTAGAGAAATGACAAAGGGGGAGGGAGGAAACAAAAGCACCCTGCAGGATGATAGCTTTTGCAGCTATAACTATCCCCAAAGAAAACACCTGTCAAGATGCAGTCACTCCCAGGGAGACGGATTGTGTCCCTGGCCTAGGTTGATATTTAGATGACTCAGAGCGGGTTACGGGGGCGAAGGGCAGAAAGTTGATCAATGTAACATGAAAACCTCGCTCTGCTTTTCCCCAAATGCAATAAAGCATGCAGGCGAGGAGAGCTGTAAATCTGGATGATGATAATATCCGTCCCCGCAAAACCAACATGTTTATTTATCACGTTTGCACATTTACTACTTCCCCTCAAATTTACAGTCTGCAATCTGCCGGCGTGCAGGGGGAGAAGCGTGGAAATGAGAACAAACTGGCAGAACATCAAGAAGGGAAGAAATGATGAAATATTTATCCCCTCTGTCCACTCGCCCCCCACCCCCCACCCCGGCTGTCTTAAATCCACTTTCAAACCAAGGTGGTGATTTATCCGAGCAGTACCGTGCAGCTCTATTTCAGGCCTCTGCCAGCTAATTGAAATGATGTCATTATAGAACGGAATGTGTTGCAACAAAATGATTTTTGTGTATTCTGGAGTCATTTGCTAAACAATTATGGGGAATGAACCATCCTCCAGAAGTGAGAGAGGGGGTCGATCTAAGGGGGGGACAAGACGTGTGTGTGTCCTAATGTCGGGGTTGAGAGGGAACAGGAAGCAACTTAGAGGCCAGATTCTCTTCCAAGACCTGAGTTAGGCACCCAACCCATAGTCAGAGTTCCCCGGGCTTCCAAAACGTGGAATGCCCATGCCTTATCCTAGACCTTCTGGATCAGATTTCCCAAAAGATGGAGTCCAGGTGTGGATGTGAAGGATCTGGTGGGCTTGCTGGAAGGCAAAGTCGTATTTACAATTGCCTTGTTGATAATTACTGGCTCCGATCTATGCTCTATGGTAGAAGCATTCAAAGGATTCGTTGTTACCATCCCTACATCCATGGCTTTTCACGCATCGTGATCTACGTATCCCTAGAACTAGCACAGTGCTTGGCACACAGCAGGTGTGACCGAAATGCTTGTTGATTTTCTGAATGAGTGTATCACGGACTCTTAAAGGATATTCAGAGAAAAACCACAAGTCATCAGCCAAAGCAGGCCCTTAGCTGCCCTGAATTTTCTCTCCAGTAATACTGAATTGTTTTTCTATTCTCTCACCCCCAGCCTGAGCCCCTAAAGCCGATGGTGTGGTGCAGCCCACTTATACTAGCTCTCAAAAGCCCATTGTGCACATCTCTTCTCAAATTCACATTCAGTGACATCACATCGGTAGCTTGAAATTGGCCATGGTGAGAATATTTACACCATGGAAATTGGCAACTGCTACAAATCAGGTGAGTGGTTTTTTCGTTTTGTTTGGAGAGTTGTTAAGTATCTGCCAGCACACCACTGCCCAAAGCACACAGGCACATATGTGCTATTTCTAGTCTTTTCCATGCCTTTATTCATGCTGCCCCCTCTACCTGGAAAGCCTCCTTAAGACTCAGCTCAGGATCTTCCTCCTCCAGGCAGCTTCCCCTGATCACAAAGACCAAATTCAACTCCTCCTCTAACAACTCTGGACGTGGCCATTGTTGTGATCTCTTCAGTAAGCTGGTGCATGTCTCTCTCTCTCAGTGCTCAGGGCATGAGCTCTGTTAGGGCAGGAACCTTGTCTTCGCCTCTGGATTTCCACGTGCTTCCTAGCCCAGATGAGCAAACGTTGACCCAGTGAAAGAGTGAATACATCGATTACATTTAACACCATCCACCAGCCTCTCAGCTATCACAGACTTCGTGGTGAGTGGATAGAAGGATCCACCTGACCAGACAATGGCCAGGGAGGCAGGAGAATGAAAAACTATTCAGAGTGATGATAGTAGCTAATATTTATTTAGTACTAATTGTATGCTGGGCGCTGTACTAGGAGCTTCATAGGTATGAATCATCGCCAGAACTCTGGGAGACAGGGACATTTAGTCTCCCCACTTTACAGTGAGGGAAATCCAGGTTCAGAGAGGTTGACTACTTTGCCCAGTGTCACACAGCTGGGAAATGATAGATCTGGGCTTTGAATTTAGGCAGTCTAGCTTCAGAGTCCATATGTTTAGCCACAATGCTGCCTCGCAGGGGGAGAAATGAGCACAGAGCCGAGAAGGAAGGGGTGGTTTTCGGGTCAACACAGAGGAGATCGCTGCAATGGGAGATGAGGGAAGAAAACACATCATGCAGAGGATTGGCCTTTCTGGGGTTGAGGAACCACCGGGTGAAGAGGAGATAGAGACAAGGCCGGAAGCTGGTGCTCCAGACAAGTCTGGGTTCTCAGCAGCAAGGTTGGTTTATAGGTTCCCATGGCAACTGCCAAGCAATAATCTCTTACTCCACAGCTCACTGATTCTCTGGAAAGTCCTTCCTACTCTCTGTCACTACCACTCCTCCCAGCCGACAGAGGCAGGGTGACGGCTTCTTCCCCAGGACAGACTGTGCTGGAGGAGAAGAAATGGCCTGAGACCCTTTCATGATGATGATGGAGGAGAAATTTGAGTGGGGGGACCAAAGAAAGAACAAAGAGGGGCATAAAACCTCACAGGTCTAATCATCAGACTGGGAAGGGGGTGTCAAATCAGCTTATAAATCTCATGAAAACCATGAACTGTCTCCCCAGAAAAAAGTGAGCATACACATATACCCATGCATGCAGAGTTTTGCATAGAGTTTCAAGGAACATTTAGGCTCTTTGGGACCTAAAGTAGGAAATTAAAAATCATGTAATCCAGTGGTTTCCAAAGTAGGGCAGTGGAACCCTATCTTCAATCAAAACCAAATGTGAACTCCTAATCTCTAATACAGTGGTTCTCAATCAAGGGGGATTTAAACCTGGGGATACCTAGCAATATCTGGAGATATTTTTGGTTTGGGTGGAGGCCAAGGATGTAGCTCAAAATCCTACAAAGCATAGAACAACCACCACAACCAAGAATGATTTGTCCCAAAATAATGCTGGCAAACCCTGGTGTAATATAATAAAAGGGGAGCTGTTCATTCATTCATTCACTCATTCAGTGAAATGGGCAGGGAGCGGGGTATGGAGCTCCTCCAGCATCAGACTAAACTGACTTACCTTTGGACTCAGCTGTGTGACTTGGGACCAGCTGCCAAAGATCTCTTAGCTTTAGTTTCCTCATCTCTAAACTGGAGATTATCATGGAATATAACTACTGGACTTCTTGTACTGGGCACAGTACTCTATACACAGAGGGAATAAAAAGTGCAAACGTATTCTCTTTATTATCATTACTATGATTATTCATGGTGTTGTGGAAGATTCTTGCAAATGAAGAATTAATTCAGTTTGTAATAACCCGGAAAATTGTCTGCCATTGGCTAACATGAGGGATCAAGAACAGCTATAAACTATCTGTTTGTGTCCTCCTGAAATTCATATTTTGAAGCCCCAGTCTCCAGTGTGATGGTACCAGGAGATAAGGCCTTTGAGAGGTAATTAGGATTAGGTTAGGTCATGAGGGTGGGGCCCTCGTGATGGGATTAGTGCCCTTATAAAAAGAAGAAGAGGCACTAGATCACTTTCTCTGTGCCATGAGAGGACACAGCAAGATGGCAGCCATCTGCAGACCAGGAATTGGGTTCTCAACAGACACCAAATCTGCTGATACCTTGCTCTTGGACTTCCCAGTCTCCTGCCCCTGTGTAAAACCAGAGCACTGAACTGGGCGATCCCCTAATGATCCAATCATCCCTAGGATAGGACAACTAGGGGCATACGTACAACTTAGAATCACACAAGCCAACCCACTGGGAACAAGGTCTGGAGGGGGAAAGAGGTTTGCTCAAACTGTATTTCACACCTACGTTCCCTTTTGTCAAAACTATGGTTCGGAGAACAGTCACCCACCACGTGCCCTCTCTCTGTGTGTTGATGGGCTAAGTGGACTAAGGCCACTGGGTCTTGATGGGAGGCTGGCAGGAGCCCGACCTGGGGAAAATCACACCCTCTTCCTCCTCTTGGTTGCTGCCCTGGAAAGCCAGCTATCCACTCTTCTCTTGCCTCTCAGGGCTGTGGAAAGTGTTTAATTAATAAACACACCTTCAAAGCAAGCTAATGTTTAAAAGCAATGTTTCAGTGCTAATTATTGTTATCAGAGGCTGCTTTCCACCTCATTGGTGGCATGGATTCGGTCATTGTTAGCTAATCCCCAAGGAGAAACCAGCGCCCCCTCAGGTGTTAGGACTGCATCTTTCCCTAGCAAATGGCCTGATTCCCAAGCCACAGGATGGCCAGTTCTTTGGTCTTGGAGCCTGGATGAGGTGCCTTCACCTTCCCAGGGTCAAGTCCCAGCTCTGCCACTTCCCAGGTGTGTGGCCTTAGAACTGTTGTTTCATGTTCTTGAGCATCAGTTTTCTGGTCTAGAAAGTGAGACGTGTGTGTGGAGAGCCCGACCCACTGAAGGAATTTAATTATTATTGTTGTCAATATCAGTATGTCTTCCACCGTGGGCTCAATGTTTTCTTTTGCTTTTTGATCAGGTTTATTGAAATATATTTTGCATATAACAAAATTTGCCCATTTCAGCTATACAATTTGATGACTTTTAACCATCACCATATACAATCATGTCACCACCATCACCATCATGCTATGGAACATTACCATTTCCCCCCAGAAAATTCTTTGATGCCCTTTGCAGTCGATTCCTTCCCTCCGCCCCCCCACCCCATAGCCTCTAGCAACCACTAGTCTGCTTTCTATCATTATAATTTTCCAGAATTTCATGTAAATGGAGTCATACAAGTCTTGCTTCTTTTAGCTAACATAAGGCTTTTGAGATGTATACTCAATGTTGCATATGTAAATAGTTCATTCCTTTTCACTCCTGAGTAGTACTCCGAGTACTCTTTTTTTTTAACCCATTCACCAATTTATAGAATTTGACTTCTTTCCAGTTTTTGGTTGTTATCAATAAAGCTACTACAAATGTTCACATGTGGGTCTTTGTGTGAACATAATGTTTTCAGTCTCTTGAGTAGATACCTAGGAATGGAATTGCTGCCAGATCACAAGGTAAATAGATGTTTAACTTTAATAAAAGAGACTCTGCCAAACTTTTCCAAAGAGGCTGCACCATTTTGTATTCCCTCCAGGAGTGTATGAGAATTTAGTTGTCTGCATATTTAAATTTTGTGCAGGGATTCACATGACAAAACAATCCCCTGCCCCATCAGTTGGGGATGTTTTGGACAATAAGTATTAGGATATCTGACTCACAGATATGTGAGCCCCCATGAGAACAGGGACTTTGATCCCTCCCCCTGCTATTAGTGGCTGCCATTTTGCTGGGCCTATTCAGAAGCAGGCAACTTCCCAGCATGTAATTCTCACACTAACCTTACAGTTCAGAGAACACCACTAACCCCTTTCACAGCAAACTGAGGCTTAGAGGATTAAATGAATTGCTCAAGAGAAGCATGGAATAGTCAGGACAAGGGCTTGAACTTTGGTGGGTCTGAGACCAAAGGCAGAGGCTTGAACCACTTGTCAACATGGCGCATAGCAGCAGGTGGGGAAGGATGGTGGGGGAAAGATGCTGCCATCTCATGTAGGAAGTAAGACATGGACACAAATAGACCAGAACGCAGTTTATTAGAAAGAAACCAGAGCCTTGTGCGGAGTGCTTTGGAGGTCCAAGGAAGCAGAAAGTCTGAAATCTCCAAGAGCCCTTTTTTTCTCCAGCTCCTTTGTGGTTTGCAGTCCCCAAGCAAAGCTTTCCCTTAATCCAATTAAAACGCACTTGTTTATGCTTATCAGCTCTTTATTTGGTTTGTTAAAAATGTGCAAATTACCCAGAGGCCTCTTCGTCCTCTGAACCAAAAGGCATCAATAAAACTATTAAGTTAAATCCAATTAAGCGCAACTGCTGGAACTTGAGTGTGGTAGAGCAGAACAGAAGGGAAGGAGGGAGGGGAAAGGATTTTGCTGGGGAGAGGAGAGATTCTTCCTACTCCTTTCAAACATTCCGTGAGTGTGGGCAGGAAAAGGGCAGAAAGGTCCACGTCTACCACATGCTGGATGGTGGATTTATATGTAGTGTATCGTTCAATTATGTCAGTAACTCCGACAGGTGGACACGATGGACCCATTTTGCAGATGAAGGAACTGAGACTCAGAGAGGTGAAGCTGGTAGTCCAGAATGTCCCACGACTGGGAAGTGGCAAAGGCAGGATTTGAGTCCTGATCTGTCTAAACCCTCTGCCTAGAATCTTGGAATGTCAGAGCTTAAAGGGTCCTTAGAGGTCGTCTGGCCAAGAGCAAGCCTCTGGAAACACACAAACGTGAGTTTCCACATCCATAAAATGTGTATAGCCATGCTAGCCTCCCCGGGTTTGGGGAGGATTCGATGAAGTGATGTGTGTCTTAAGTACCTGGTACACAGTAGGCACCTGTTATAGGCTAACTTCTGATAACTGCATTCCTGTCAACACCCATCTCCTTCCCCTTCCCTATTTTTTCAGAAAGAAAGGCTGAGATCCAGAAAGGGAACATGACCACCTCAAAGTTACAGAGACCCCGTGACAGAGGTAGGACGCAAACACAAGTGTCTTGCCTTCTGATTTAGCACCTCATTTCAGAACCTGCACTGCTTCTCCATTTTGCAGATGAAAAAAAAAAGGAAAGAAATTGAGGCA
Organism: Globicephala melas; assembly: GCF_963455315.2. Lineage (NCBI taxonomy): Eukaryota > Metazoa > Chordata > Mammalia > Artiodactyla > Delphinidae > Globicephala > Globicephala melas. The sequence goes on from NC_083326.1 coordinate 71,447,342, forward strand.
CAAAGTGTAGAAGACACTTGGTGACCAGGTCATCAAGTTCAATACTGAGCCCAAGAACTTGGCAGCCGCCATGTCCTAAACTCTAGTCTTGGCACCGCTATTCCTTAGCTGTGTTGCTTGGGCACATGTCTTGACCTCTCTGAGCACCTGGTTCCTCCTCATTAAAATTGGGGCTCATCCCCCTTGTCCCAGTAAACTTTTAGGGTGCAGTGAGGTCAGGCAGGTGAAAGCCTCTTGTAAGCCAGAATGGCTGCCAACAACACTGCACGTGGAACATTTGGGGAATGGCTTGAGCATCTGTTCTTGTAGTCTCCAAAGATCCAGGATGGGTCTCTAATTCCCGGCAACCCTCTGACCCAGGGGATGCAGAGAGCTCAGGAAGGGAGAGAGGATGCCCAGGGTTCCAGGCAACGTTAATCCTATTACAGATGCATTAGGAGACTAACACTGGCTGAGTCCCAGGTCTCGGAAATCTGGGAAGCAGCTCACCTAAGTGGGCAGAAAATCACATGCGGCTGTGCACAGGAGCCTGATTACAGCAACACCATTCCTGGGCTGCAGTGATGCACTCTTCCTAGTGCAAGGATAAACAGCTTGAAGTCAGACAAAGGTGGGTTCAACTCCCATCCCCATACTATCTCCCCAACCCAGTCACCTTGGTCAAGAGACTTCACCTCTCCAAGCCTCCATTCCTCCTCCGAATGTGAAATGTAGAATAATTGTCAATAATTGTTGAAAGTTGTTAATAATGATCTTAATAGTGATCATTATGACTTTTTCATTCCACTTTTTAAGACTCAAACCCTGTTGGGAGCAGCAGAAAGTCAAGAAGTAATGGTAACAGGTGGCTCTTCCGGAAACGATAATAAAAGGAAGCTTTTATTATTAGTGTTCCAAATGCAACATCTTTGTCCAATTGGCCCTGAGAGGCTGTGCGCGTGAGGGGAGAGTTGGACCTGTTGTATAAGAGGAAGAATGATGGGATATTCTGCTCTGACACGCGCAATGGGATTTGCAGCAAAGCTGTGGACTAAAGGCCGGCTGTTGTCTTGAGGAAGGATTTTCCAACTTCCTTTATTCTCTTCTTGTAACACACAAAAGAAAGCCTAGCTCCTGGATTCTGCCAGGGTGCAGAGCAGACCCCCTTCCTGCTACAACTCCGAGGCTTACCACCAGATGATAGGGGAATACAACATAGGGAGAGGAAAAGAAAAGATGCTTCTTTTTCCAGAGCCAGGAGTCGTAGAAGGAGAAGGGGAGAAGGATTCAGGAGAGAGGACTGCCTAGACATTTGCTTGGCCTTCCTTCTTGCAGCTTTGCCCCAGGTACAGTGAGGACAGGGGGGCTCTCTAGATCACAGCCTCATCTCACTGGCTTTCTCAGCACCCTCAGTTCTCATGTGGTATGGATGTGGGGCAGGACCAGGTGACCTTCACACAAGCTGGGATGCCTCACCTCAGTCCAAACTGGGAGGAGGGCAGAGGAGGGGTGCTGGGGTTCATATTCAGGGGAGCCACGGGGAAGCCAACCAGGCAAGCCCGGGGCAAGATCCTCTTTCCCTGGTCTTATACTCACACACACAGGACCAGGGAGAATGGAGACATTTCTCCACACGCACTGGGTCAGGGAGCCGTCGGGAGCTCTGGACTCCTCCACAATCCCCTGGGACCATCAGACCAAGCCCCGCCCTCCACATGCCCAAAACCACCCCAGGAGAAAAGCAGGAGGACAATTAACCTCAGGAACCTGTATAACTATCACCTGGACTAAAATGTCAAAACGGGGTTAGACTCGTTTGCTAGGGCTGCTGTAACAAATTACCGCAGATTGGGCGGTTTAAACATCAGAAACACACTGTCTCACAACTGGAGGCTGGAAGTCCAGGATCAAAGTGTCAGCAGGGTTGGTTCCTGCTGAGAGCCTGGAAGGGAAGATCTTCTCCACGTCTCTCTCCATGGCTTGTACATGGCTGTTTCCCCCTCTGTCTCTTTATGTTGTCTTTTCTCTGTATGTGTCTGTGTTCAAATTTCCCCTTTTCATAAGGACACCAGTCATATTGGATTAGGACCCACCCTAATGACCGATTTCAACTTTATTACCTCTGTGAAAACTCTATCTCCAAAGCAGGTCACATCTTGAGGAACTGGGGGTTAGGAGTTCAACACATGAACCTGGGGGACACACTTCAACCCACAACATGGGTAAAGCTTAATTGTTTGTTTTTTGTTTTGTTTTTTGCCAATGCAGGGGGGTGGGAGAAGTTGGGACAGATGTCATAAGGAAGACCAGATCAGCTGCAGACAAAGAAATTACATTTTCTTCACACACCAGCATTGCAGCAAGCATTCGAGGTGCAACCCCAATACGTAATTTAAGCAGATTTGCACAGCCTCCTGGAACAATGGTCTGAATTAGGCACGGCCCCCAGAGATAACAAAGCAAGTGCAGTCTGGTAGCTCCAGTAAAAGGGAAAAAATGGAATAAAACATTACAACGGCGAGAGCTAGCAACTTTGGGGGTCATGTAATATTGTCCAGATGCTGTGATAAGCTCTTGACATGGATTATTTTATTGAATCCTCATGCAACCCTGCAAGACATTTTCCCCACACTCCGAATCGTATGGATGGGGAAACTGAGGCTCAGAGAGGAAAAGTTATTTGCCCAATCAACCTGGCCTCATTCCAGAGACTATGCGTGTGATCACTGCCTACTGCACCCGCCTCTCTTTCCTGAGCTGGCTGACCTCCTCTTAAGGCCTCCAAAGAGCGTGTCCCTCTCCTCCAAGGGAGAGGGTGGGGTCCAGACCTGAGGTGGGGCTGGTGTGCAGAAAGCTCAGATTAGTCAGACCTGCAGATTTCCCCGGGCTTGAGGGTCAGGCTTCAGAAGCTCAGCTATACCTAGCTTCTCGGGGGAGAATCCGTCAGGGAGTTACAAAAACAACAAGGGCCAACAATGACACTTCTAAAAAGGAAACAATCTACATGTCCCTCGATAGGGGGTTGCCTAGATAAGTTGCGGTTCTTTTACTAGGTTTGCTAGGAAATCAACTGAGCAATTAATGCTCTATAAAGGAATATGTGGTGGACACAGATTGATGTGTCTGAACCAAAATGTGAGAAAAAGATGGAGCTGTTGAAGGGGATGGACAACCACACTGAAGAGCAGAGAACAGTGGAGCCGGCTGTGGGGACATCTGGGTTCTTGCCCTGGCTCACCTCCGATGGATGAACTGTGGAGTCCCATCAGGGATCCAGTGGAGCGGCTCCACTAGACTGACCATAAGGGTCTTGTCAGTTTTGACGTGTTCAGCTTGAGCAAGCCGTTTCCATAGAACTATCTGCATCCTTGAAGATGCTGTGGCCAGGGGACCAGGATGAGGTTTATAAGCAGGTGACACACCTGGGAAATCCAGGAACAAGAAAGGGGTGACATTTAAGATTCCAACAAGCTGAAAACCCATTGTCCCTATGGTGAGCTTGTTAGGGGAGCAGGGAAGCCCCTGTTCCATTCCCAATTTCTTGTTCCTTCAACCTTCTCGGTTCCTGCAATTCCACCTTTAGCATGCCATTCGCTTGGGCTAAGCAATGCCAGCTCCCTGATGCTCTTTCAAAGGAGGGAAGGAATATTGGATCAAATCACTCTTCTATTTTGAGGAGTCAGAGATGGGGGAGCAGTCGCTGACAGATGCATCCTGGCCCCCAGAATCAATCCCAGTTCAGCAACTCCCAGCCAAGATGGGAGTCTTCTCTCTCTAACTCCTGGGAGGTTCAAGGCTTTATAACAGAAAGCCTTTCTCTCCCTTCTGTACTGATTTCTTCATACCTCATTTATTAACCACAAGCAGCAGCATATCTAGTGAAAGAGTATGAGCCACCGAGCAATACAGGCGTGGGATCAAATCTCACCTCTTCTCCATACTAATATGTTGTAAGATTCAGGAAAGTGAGGATAGTGATTGCTATCATATCCCCAGAGCCCAGCACAGTGTAGGTGCTCAATAAAAATCAATGAAACTTCCCAAGTTTCATCAATATAGAAAAAAAGGTGAAAACAATTTGGAAATGGTGAATTGTAATAGCCATTGTCATAAACTCGATGATGATGATGATGATGATAAAAATAACATCAGCTTGTGCTTATTTCTTCATTCATTCCACAAAAATAGTGTGAGCACTTTTTGTGTACTAAGCACAGCTCTGAGTGCTGGGGATACAGAGGTGGGCAAGATATACACCAATCCCTGCCTTCATGGAGCTCACCGCCCAGTAGGGGAACAGCCTTAAGGCAGTTAAACACAGAAATAAATGAAATGATTCCAGATGGCAATAAGTACCCTAATGGATATCCGTGTGGTTCTAGGAAACTTGAGCTCTTGAGTTTCAGCTTCTTCATCTCCAAAGTTAAGACGCTTTTACGCTTCAGGCTCCTAATGAGGATGAAATGGGATGATGGATGTGGAATTGCCTAAAATCCCGTCATGAGTCAAACCTTCCCAGTAAAGCGCTGGACCCTGAGCATCGTAAACTGCCTGCCGTGAACCAGGGGCTCATAGGCTGTTAGCAGCCACAAGCCAAGGCTGAGAGCCCCCTTTCCCACCTCCCTGTGTGTGTCCCTGCTCTGTGGCACCAGCATCTGGGAGCCAACCAGAAACTCATTCTATTATCCAGATGTTTACTCTATAGGTGTGTCAAACATCTGTATGATGGAAGCCAGGGAGAAGATAATCCAGATCCACCTCTCCCAAAGCTAGACATCTGGGCTCCAGGGACACTTGGGCATCAGGGAGTCATTATCTGGCTGTGCTTCCTGCTGTAGTATCACCCAGTGCCCAACACAGACCTGGGGCCCAGTTGATTGCTCTATCCATGATTTCTAAGTGGAAGCTTGTGGTCATGGTTGTACCAGCCAAATCCTTAGCAGAGTCCTGGTCCGGAAAAGAACTACAAAACAGTAGGAGGAGGGGAAAGAGGAGGAGGGAGGCATCTGGTTCCTTTAGTTTCAGGCTGCAATTAATCAGACAAAAGGGAAGGGAAAAAACCAAGGGAGGTAGAAGCACTCCATGGAAGCCTCCTTCATTTGTGACCGCTCCTAATGGTACAAGGGAAGGAACCGTGGCTTCTCCACTTCCAAACTAGGTGACCTGGGGCCTCAGTTTCCATGTCTGTGAAATGGGGGATAGTCCTACCCTTTCCAAGTTCCATCAATATGGGAAAAAATGTGAAAGTACTTTGGAAATGATGTAATCATGATTGTCATGAAATTAGATGATGATGATGATAAAAATAACATCAGCTTATGTTATTTTTTCATCTGTTCAACAAAATCCTGTGAGCACTTTTTCTGTGCTAAGCACCACTCTGGGCACTGGGGATACACAGGTGGGCAAGATGGGCACGGTCCTTGCCCTGATGGAGCTCACTCCCCAGTAGGGGGACAGTCTTAAGGCAGCTAAACAAATAAATCAAATCAATCCGGATGGCAGGAGGTACCATGATGAAAATGAAACAAGAGATCTGATAGACAGTGAATGGGGATGGAGGCTACTTTAAGTGGGGGAAGGGGTCAGGAAGGACCTCTCTCATGAGGTGACACTGGAGCTGAGATCTGGAGGGGGTGGAGGAACCAGTCATGCAAACAGAGATCCCAGGATAGCAGACACGAAGGCCAGAAGTGGGAACAGCCTCGGATGTGTTAGCATTGTTGCCGTTGTTAACCTGCCTCTTTTGTTTTGGGGACGCAGTGAGGAATGCCTGACTGGGGAGCATCACGAGATAAAGATGGAGGAGGTGATGTCAGTCCTCTAGGGCCTCGTAAGCCACAGTAAAAGGTTTGGATTATTGTACTCCGTGACGGATGGATGCTAACTCTGGCTGCTTTGCGGTGATTGGTTGTCGGGGGGCAAGGCTGGAAGTGGGGAGACCAATGATGGGGTTGATGCATGTCTAGATGAAAGAGGGCAGTGAGTGTGAGCCCAACACCTGCTAAATGCTTACATGCCACATCTCCTTTAATCCCCATAGCAACCCCGTGAGCTGCAAGTTCCTATTATACCCATTGTACAGATGAGAAAACTGAGGCTTTGGAGATGTTGAGTAGCTTGCCCAAGGTCATAGAGCCTTAACCTTAGCCCTAACCCTAGCTGATGTAAATGGTGGAGCTGAGGTTCCAACCCACTCAGTCTGACTCCTGAGCCCATGTGATCCTGGACCTTAACCATCAGAAGCCCTTTGAGTCAGGGGACAGAGCTGGGCAGGGTATGCTCAGTCTTTCCTAAGGTCCTGCCTCTTTGGATAGACCCTGCAGGGATTACCCCCCTCTGAGTTGCTCCCTTGAATCAGAGGGAAGCCCCCAAACCTGGGTCTGTCTATGCTGCCAATGCAAGTGGGAAGTCATTCCTGCAGATGCCATGAATTATTTTATTTTATTTTTAAAAATACTTTTAATTGAGGCATAACTTAATTACTGTGAAGTGCATTAGTCTTATATGTACAGATAAATGGGTTTTTACATATGAAGACAGCCATGGAACCACCATCTACATCAAGATAGAGATCATTTCTCACCCATACCCAGGACAATTTTGAAGGGTAAAGTTTATGCCCCAAACACAGCATGTCTCTGCCCTGTACCAGGTTTTTCCAAGATCTCCTGTTTCCCCTGGAAGGAAGACCCTGCTGGAAACTCCCAGTGACTCCCAGATCTTAGGCAGGGGTCCTGCAGGGCAGACCAGCACCAAAGCCCTTGTCAACAAACTAAGAAGTGAAGAGGGTAGCTTGGTGAATGTCCAGGTCTGTAGAATAATGGTATTTAAAAATGATCCACATGAGCATTTCCACACACATCTCATTTCACAGCAGTCAGTGAGGTAGGAAGGAGGTCCCAATATTATTACAAAAAAGCCTCAGTTTCACCATCTGCAAAATGGGGGGATGGGAAGGGATGAACTTGATGAAGCAGAGTTCCTTCCAAACTCAACAACCCTAAGATTCTCAGGCTCAGGAGGAAGTGACAAAGCCACCCAGACACCACTTCCTCCCTCCAAACGAAAAACCTATCTCTCAGATTCCCCCACTCTCACCGCCTCAAAATCTGACAGTGGAGAGAGAGCACATGCTTGCCATCGTTCTCCAGGGAGGAGTCTCTTCAGAGGACAGTTTATGTTTGCAAGTTGCTTTAGGATCCAAAGAGACTGGGGTTTGAATTCTAGCTCTACCACTTACTAGCTGTGTGACACTGGGCAAGTCACTTCACCTCTCTGAACCTCAGTTTCCTCATCTGTACAGGCAGATGGTAATGGTCCTTACCACAAAGATCGCTGTAAGGATTCCATGAGTTAATGACAGGAAAGTGCTTGCAGGGCGTCTGGAGGATCCCCCAGGGCAGAACTCGGTGACCTCCAAGGTTAAACCCCAAGTTCAAGCACTGGGAGTGTTGTTGTCTGCTTAAATTCCCCTCAGCCACCACCCACAATTGCTGCATTAATATGCTTCCATTCCTCTTAGGTTAATATATGTATTATTTATAGGGCTTTATTAACTGCTCAGAGGGCTCCCCTGAGAAATATAAGTGTGCATTGGGAGGTACATTTGAATAATATTTACAATTAATTTCCATCAATAAAGCAATGCACCGAGGTCTCTGTGCAGCTGAAACGAGCCCTGGGTTGGTTTCCCGCTAACCGGTCCCTGGAGAAAGCTTGGGTAGCTTTTAACTAGCTTTGGAATAGTCCATTTCTCTCAAGCTCCACCTTGGCTTCCAGAGTTCAGGCACCAGGGCATTCACCTGGATGCCGCAGCAGTCTCCCGCTTCCCCTCTCGCCCCTCTCTAGCTTGTCCCCCAGAGCAGCCCTGGGCATCGGGCATCCTTTTAAAAGGCAGGTCTGAGCACATTACTCCCTTAAACGTGGCTTCCCCTTCACCCCCATCCCACCGTCTGGCCCTGTCTCCTCTCCATCCTATCTGGTCCCTATTCATTCTACTCGCTCTGCTGCAGCCTCCATCCCCTTTCAATCGCTCAGAGCCATTCTGCTCCCTCCCACATCGATGCCATTGCCCATGCTGTTTCCTCCACCTGAAACACTCTCCAGCACCTACCCACTGAATCAGTGCCTACCCACCCTTCACATCTCAGGTGTCGCTTCCCCCAGGAAATTTCCTTGGCCTTTGGACAGGGTCACATCCCTCTATAATATGTGGGTAGCATTTACTATGGTTGTTTTCCATTTGGGGTATATATTTTTTAATTGGCTGTCACCACTGGCCAATGAATGTGCGCAGGAGGACAGAGATGGTGTAGGTACTGATCATGCCCCGCATTCCCAGTGCCTGCAGGGCCTCGCAAAGAGGACGTATTACATAGATGCTTGTGGACTGGATGAGTGGGTGGATTTATAAACAGATGGTCATGGAAATGGATGGGTGTGTGAAAGGATGGCTAGATGAATGTGTAAATGGCAGCATCTGTCCTTGGGTGGCCCGATGCATGGACTTAGGAGTAAGGAGTCCTGGGTTTCAGTCCCTTCTCTGCCATGGCTTGCCATTTTGTCTTGGGTAAGTCACTACCTGTCTCATATCCTTGGTTTCTAGGAAAATTACATGAGTTGGAGGGAATATTTTTCGAGATGTGGATTTCTTGAAGTTCAAAATTTGGGGGATGGGAGGTCGGGAATTTCAGGGCTTCTCCTGCTGTCTCACAACATAGCTGTGTGACTTTGGACAGGACATGTCACCTCTCTGAGCCTCAGGTGGTATTCCACGAGTTGCGCGGGGAAGGCGAGGGTCAGAACCCCCCAGCATGGAGCCCCAGGCTTGCTTCAGTTTCTTTATTTAAGAGAAATGTTGTCCTCAGAGAGGGGAAGCAAGCGAGCCCCCTACCTCAAGGTCTGACGAGCAGCTTCCTGGTTCCCCTGGTCTTGGATACCAGCCCCAGTAGCAATTTTCCAAAGCCAGAGCATCACAGCATGTCAGGAAGGAATGGGAGACGGAGGCCAGAGGCAGGAGTTGGGGAATAAATGACCACTCCATCCAAGCCAGCACCACATAATTTTGCAGATTTCTCGAAGGGCAGCTCTTAGGACCTCAGTTCCCTCATCTGTAAAATGGGAAGTACCTGGGTGGTTTGAGTTTGAATGGCCCTGTGGCTCTCATGATTGGATGCTCTCTTCTTCCACCCATCCTGGCCCCTAAGCCCTCCAAGCTTAAGGGCTTGAGGCAAACTCCTCCCTCAGACAGCGCCTGGGTGGGTCCCCCCTTCTGAGCCCCTCCCTCTTGTCTTGCTCCTACTTCTTCTCTCCCTTCCCCTCCCCCCTCCCTCTCCATCCTCCCAAGGGCTGAAGAAGCTGGGAATTCAGGCAGCAGACCCAGTTCCGTTTACTACTGTGTGACCCTGAACAAGTGAGGTCCACAATCTGACCCTCCCTTTCTGCACCCCCCAAGGCGGGTCTGATGGTGCTCTTCTCACAGGACCGTTTTTGAGGGTTTGATGAGATTTTGTGCCTGACACATGGTAGATGCTTGATAAATGCCAGATCTCTTTTCTTCATTGTCCTTCTCTGTTTCCTTTGTGCTTCCCTCCTCCCTCCCTCTCCCTCACCCTCAAACAGCATCTTCTCTGCTTGTCCCTCTGCCCACAGCCCCGTGCCCCCTCCACCCACCCACCAAACCCAGGAAGCAGCACGGAGGCTCCACTGGCAGGTCCTGGCCCTGGAGGGAGGGCTCTCAGGCACAAAGCGTGTTGGCTGCCTGTGGAGTAATTCAGATGCACGTGCTTTGTGAACTGCAGGGCCTTTGTATGTGTGACCTGTGGGGTCGTCAGAAGCTGTAGGGACAAGGTTGAAAAGGGTGTTATGGTTGCACTTAAGCATTTGATGGGGAACTACAATCAGAACAGGAAGACTTGGTGGGGCAGCCAGAAAGAGCGGACCCTGGCTCCGAGGAGGAAAACAGCTGGCTTTCATTTTGTTCCTGTTCATCAGCTTTTCCAATGACAAAATGATTTCCTGGCTTCCCCAGCCTGGCCTGACCTGCACGCAGCCCGGAAGGAACGAGAAACTGAGCCCCAGGGAAGAGCACGGTCCTCCCCGAGTGGCTGGTGACTGTCTCTGGGGCCTGGAACACGTCCCACTCCATCCTGCGCCCTGGATGCTTCCCCTGTGAAGTTGGGAAAGGGGGTGACAGGGGGCGCTGGGCAATATTTAAAGCTCCCTTAGCTCAAGCTAAGTTCAGATTGCTCAAAACCATCGGAGGCCCCAGCGGGGTCAGTTCAGAGCTGCCTCACCAACACACTGACCCAACAAGGGAAGGAACAGTTTGTCTCTTAATGAGGTGTGATTCCAAACAGCCCATGGCCTCGGGAACTCGCGGCCCGTGCTGTGTTGACGTTACATCTGTTCACTGTATCTTGTTGAAGTGGCTTCGCACCAAAGAAACTTGGAAGAGAGCAGAATATGGACACTTGGAGGCCAAAGGGCCCTCCCGTCAGGCCTCTCTCCCCACTGCCCTCCCCCGGAGAGCTGGGGGGGGACACAGGAGGTGGGAGCCAGGGTGGGTGGCTGTGAACGGATGCCCAGGGAGCCGGGAGCCAAGTACATTTTCTTTGCCACGTTGGATCGTTTTTGAAAACTATTTGCAAAGCTGCCTTTAAAGCCCTTAAGATGTTTACATTCATCTGCTGAGGGATGCATATATATTTATGGTCAAAACCCCAAGCCTCTGCCGACTTATTTGAGCCAGACAGACCTAGGTTCAAACCTAGCCAGACTCTAACAGAGACCTGCTGGGTGCCCTCGGGCGAGTTACTCAAACTCTGAGCCCCAGACGCCTCATCCGTAAAAGGGAAGGGATGATTGTACTTAACTCAGGGCTGCTGTGAGGGATAAATGAGATACACATGTAAAGTGCTTAACATAGAAGTGCTAAATAAATGTAGGTTACCAGGATAGTCTAGAATATTCTCAGTAGATACATTCTCCATAAAAGAACAGAGTTTCTGGGACCAGACGGAGCTGGGTTCAGACGGGTAACTGGGCCCCTGGCTAGCTGTGTGACGTTGGGTGTGTAACTTCCCTTCTCTGAGCCTCAGCTGTGTCGTTTGTAAATGGGACGATGACACTGCAGCACAGGGAGGTGTGGGCCCCAGAAAAGACAATGTGACTGCACATACGAGGGGCCCTAGGCCTGTGGGCCCCCCTCGGCCCTGCGTGTCAGGAGCACAGTCCAGTGAGCCAGGCTCCAGATTCTGCTTCAAGCTCGGGGACTGAGCCCTCGGACTCAGCTTCAGCCCGTGAGGTGCTCCGAGGTTGCTTCCTGCAGCTGATTTTGGACTAGCCTCCAGCCAGGCTTTGAGGAAGTTGGGAAGGAGTAGATGTCCCCCACCATCCTCCCATCTGCCTCCTGCCCTGGAGTGTTTTCTTCTGAGCATCTCCAGCAAGAACCAGTGGATCAGGGAAGAGGGAGGAATCCCTGTGATGGGGTAGAGGCTGCTGGTGAAGCTGCCCACCTCGACCAGCCCAGGGTAACAAATGCAAAGTGAGAACAGGGCTTGGGGCAAGGGGCTGGCATCACCCCCACCCCCAAAATAGCTACGGCCCAAAGCACCATCGCCCTGGGAGGTTCGAGGGTGAGTTGATACATGTCACGCACCCTTTGAAAGGTCTTTTCTTTCTTCATTCCTTCCCCCAAACCCCTGAGTCCTCATCACAGCCCTGCTTCTCTTGCCCTCACAAAGAGCCCCATGGCTCCTCAGGACCTGTTGCCTGTCTTTTCAGCCGATCTGAAAGTCAAATGCATGGTCCCGGGAGTTCCTGTGCTCACATGTCACCTTCTCTTCCCAGGGAACCTGGAGAAGGTGTGTGCATTTCCACACACCCTAACCCAGAGGAATGGCTTGAGTGGCAGGATCTCTGGCCAGCTATTGACAGAGGGATATGAGCGAGGCGTGACCTACATCACACTGGGTTTGCTCTGACCTCCTCTGCTCACACCAGGAATGGACCTTGAAAAGCGTTTCTGTCATTCCTGGGAAGCACTCAGGTAGGTAACTGATCCCTCTGTCTTATGCCCATCCTAGTTCATAGCAGTGCTTTTGAGAATGCTCCCTTTTTTGCTTTGCACCAGTCAAGGCTGGCCTCCCAGGATGCACGGGAGGCTCTTCCAAGGCTGAGCACCGTAGCCTGCTCTGTCCGCCGTGCCCCTGGAAGAAAGGAGTTCTGAGCCCTGGATTCCCAGTTCAAAACACAGTTCAGCCCCATGCAAAATACAGCGGGCATCTGTGGGTGCCCAAGGTGTTCTTGCCGTGGTCTCGAGAAGGCGTAGCTTTGAGCCTCCAAGGTTGGGAGTAGCCACGGGGGGCGGGGGTGTTCCAGGCGAGGCTCAGAGCATGCTGGTCTCCCTCTCGTTCATGGATGACATCTTGGTGAAACTTCTGTGGCTGGGATAGGAGGAGTGGCCTGTGTCCTCACTCAGAGCATGGACCAGACGGGAGAAGAGGGCCACCTTGAACTTCTTGAAGTCCTGACCCACGAAGACGTAGAGAATGGGATTCATGCAGCTGTTGGCAATGGCGATGGCAGTGGCCAGGGGCACACCCAGGCTGAAGACGGAGCCAGGCATGGCGCTGTGATGGAGCTCCAGAAGGTACAGCGTGTGGTAGGGGCACCAGCAGAGGAAGAAGGTGATAATGATGGTCACGATGACCTTGAAGGGCTTCTTAGTCTTGGCCAGGCGGTTGCGCCGCAGCTTGCAGACGATGGTGACGTAGCAGGCGGTGATGACGAGCATCGGGGTCAGGAAGCCACAGAGGAAGCGGGTGATGGTCACCGCCACGTGCCGGCCAAAGCCCACAGCGTCCACTTGGGGATGAGTGGGCCACGAGGAAGAGCTGGTGGCAGACAGGCTGAAGTTGTTAAAGCAGGATATTTTCCCGTGCACGTGGGCTGTGTCCCGGAAGATGAGGGATGGGGAACTCAAGAAGAAAGCCAGGACCCAGATGATCATGCAGGCCATGTAAGCCAGCCGGACGCTGCGGTGGTTCTGGGACCAGACGGGGAGGAGCACGGAGATGCAGCGGTCGGAGCTGATGACAGTGAGCAGGAAGACGCTGGTGTACATGTTGTGGATGAGCAGGAAGTTGCTGATCTTGCACATGGCTGTGCCGAACACCCAGTGGTAGTCCATGGCGGCGTAGGTGATGTGGATGGGGAGGAAGACGTTGAACAGGAAATCCGCGACGGCCAGATTGAGGAACCAGACGGTGTTCACCGTCTTCTTCATCTTGCAGGTGGCGATGATGATCACCAAGCCGTTGCCCAGGATCCCGAGGAAACAGATGATGCTGTAGACCACCACCAGGAAGATCCTGACCACCCTGCCTTCCAGGGGAGAGAACTCCTCCAAAACCACGATGGGGTCGAAGTCATCAGAGTACACGTACTCATAGGTGAGGGAGGTGATGTTATCCTCATCCTCCATTCTCTGCAAGCGGAGGCAGGGGTCATTAGGGGTCATTAGGCAGGGGTCATTAGGGGTCATTAGGCAGGGGTCATTAGGGGAACTTGATGAGAACTGGCTTTAAGAGGTTGACCTTAAAGCCAGTGCGACTGACCGGGTCCTCCCTGGCTGTGAGCAAGGCCAGTCGGGTGGCTTTGCTATTTTATTTACTGGACTAACACCTCTCAGGCACCTCCTATATATCGGGTACTATTCTAAAGGGTTGAGGTATGTAAACTCTTTTCATCCTCATAATAACTCAGTGAAGGTTGTTACAAACCCCATTTTACAGATGAGGAAACTGAGGTACAGAGAGCTTGAGTCATGTGCCCAAAGTCATACAGCTGGGAAGAGGCAGAGCCAGGAGTCGGGCCCCAGCTTCAGAGTCTATGGTCCCTCTGGACCACCATGTTTTTGCTGCCTCTCTGGGACTCTCCCCTTTCCCTTACAGTCTAGTGGGAGACAACTATTCATCAAAAAACTCCTCAAATCATGGAAAAATCACAACAGTGCTAAGCGCAATAAAGGAGAGGTGCGTAGTGCTGTGAACTTGGTTCCGACCATATTTCCAAAACCCAGGGACAGCTGCACTGACAGTGCACCCACCTCATCCTCGTCCCACACTGATGCCCTTTGGAGAGATGAGTTCAGATCCCGTGTCCCTTACCGTTCACTGTTATGATGCCCAAAGCTCTCCAATGTGGGTCCTTAGCCAATCAGTTCCCAAACACAGCTGGAAACACCTGCAGGGAAGAATGAGGAACAGCAGTTGGCTCTGGATCTAAGAACCAGAGGTTTGGGTGGACCCAGAGCCAGAGGTTGAATGTATCGCTGTTACTCCCACTTTCCAGAGGAGGAAGCAGAGGCTCAGAGAAGCTAAGTGATGTGCCCGAGGTTACCCAGCTGGGAAACGGTGGAGCCCCCTGAACCCAGGTCAACAGCTGAACCCTTCATCCCAACCCCCATCTCCACCGACCCCCCCATCCCAGCACATCCAGAGATGAGAGCCTGATTCAGGGATGGGTGCAGGGGAGAGAGTACGGATGGCTCGATACGAGTCCACTGCCAGGGCAGGACCCAGAAAACACCATTTCAGGCGGTGTTGGGGACACAGGAGACAAGAAGAGGAGCTGCCCAGAGCACCTACTCTGTGCCAAGAACTATAATTTCCTCATCACATTAAATCCTCCCAGAGGTTCTTCCAGGCAGGTGATACTACTCTTGGTTTGGAGCTGTGGAAACTGAGGCTCAGAGAGAAGCATCCTTCTCACCGGGCATCTTCTGGGCCCTCTGTTACCAAGAATTGGGCCCTGGTGTCACAACGGTCCCATGAGACAGACACAAATACATTCCCTGAGCATCTACTATATGCCAGACAGCTGAACTGGTACTTCATACAATCCCCATAACAACCTTGTTGGGTATTTTCCCAATTTATGGAAGAAGGAACAAAGATTGGAGAGTTCGCAAGCTTGGGAGGTCTTGGAGGAGGCAGTCTCATGCATCGTTCACACCCAGCCTTGGCCACCTGCCAGCTCTGTGGCTTTGGACACACGACTTCTCCTCTCTGAGCCTCGGT
This sequence comes from Globicephala melas, assembly GCF_963455315.2. NCBI lineage: Eukaryota > Metazoa > Chordata > Mammalia > Artiodactyla > Delphinidae > Globicephala > Globicephala melas. The sequence goes on from NC_083326.1 coordinate 71,462,407, forward strand.
TTCCTCATCAGTAAGATGGGAATACTCACTACTTCACAGAAAGGATGTAAGAATTACAGGCGATCAGGAATGTGGAGCATTTGGCCCAGTGCAATAAATATTAGCGATTACATTGCAACCCAAGGGTAAACAGCTGAATTCTGAGCTGGAATCCGAACCCAGGGCGCTGACAACCTAGAGCCCATGCACTTTCCACCACCCATGTTCTCCCCATCTGACAAATGGGCTCTAAACAAGATGTTTCAGCCTGGTGGCACTGGCAATCGACACTTCATTATCAATAAGTCCAACCCTCCTCCATATAAATTCATCATTGCTGCTTGATGGGCTCGAGGTGGTATTTTATTGCATAAAAGTCATCTTTCGCTTTTTATTAAATAAAAGCCACTTGGAAATTTCCATTGAGGACTCTGTTCTCAAAGGAGTGGGCATCATCCCACTCTGCAGCCTGGGAGAAGAATCCAGAAGTGTCCAACCAGGTGTCCCCAAGGACTTCCTGTGGGACGCGGAGAGAAGACGGGGAGGTAGCAGCTACCCCCTCCCCCGACTCCCACAACTGGGGGAAACGTGACAGGTGTTCACGTTAATAATGTGTGTGCTGAGCATGTGATTCAGATGATCTCACTTTGACCCAGGAGGGGCCACAGGGAGGCTGAAGGAGATGAAGACCCTTGCCCAAGACATCTGGGGAGGGGGTGGGAGAGCCCGGATTTGAACCAGGTCTGCAGAATGTGGGATCTTGCCCGCCACTCCACGCTGCGAAATCGTGATCTCATGGCAGCCACCGAGTGTGTCCTTGAGGGAGGAAGGAATGAGCATGTCCGCGTTCCCTGTTCCGGGCTGTGCAGGATCCAGGGACGAGGCCGTGGCTTCCCAGGTTGCTTTTCCACAGGGGCTCACGGTCAGTCACAAGGGACAAGACAGAGGTGGTGCTGTGTCCTGAGCAAGGCCAGGCTGCCCCCAGGGAGCCGCACAGAGGGGCATCCCCTAACCTGGGCATCGGAGGCTTCCTGTGGCAGGTGGGCTATGGGCTGAGGTTTGGTTTTTTTTTTTTTTTTTTGGCAGTACGCGGGCCTCTCACTGTTGTGGCCTCTCCCGTTGCGGCGTACAGGCTTCAGACGCGCAGGCTCAGCGGCCATGGCTCACGGGCCCAGCCACTCCGCAGCACGTGGGATCTTCCCGGACCAGGGCACGAACCCGTGTCCCCTGCATCGGCAGGCGGACTCTCAACCACTGCGCCACCAGGGAAGCCCGTATGGGGCTGAGTTTTAAAGGACAGTTGTGAGTTAAGACGGGAAGGAGGGAGGAGGGAGGGCATGCCAGGCCGTCTCCCCTGCCCCCGCATCCCCCCCTCATTAGCGGGCGGGGGGCGGCGGTGTCTGAGCCCCCAGAGGAGGGCGAAGAGTAGCAAGGTCTCAGGACCCAGCAATTGGCACTGAAGCAGCTGCAGAAATGCGACATCACGTCTGGCTCTCCCGCTGCGCTGGAAGCAGCTCGGGGTCGGAGATCACAGGTCTTTTCATCTTTGAGCAGGGTGGAGGCCAGGCTGGGCCTGCACAGCGTGGTGCTGACATCCCCCGGCATGTCTGTCCGACTACTCCTCACCCCTCATCCCCCCAGGAATGTCAGTGTCCCCCATAGGTGTGTGCCCTTCCCCTCCACTCCCCCCTGCCTGAGCCCCTGGGATCTCCCTGCACGGGGGCACCAGTCACAGGTTTGCCCTCAGCCTCGGCCTCTGCTCTATCCCGACGTACATCCCTCCTGTCCTGTACTGCCCCCAGCCTGGGCAGTAGAGCAGAGCAGTCAAGGACACAGACCCTGGGGCCCAGCCTAGCTACCAGCGTCCAAATCCTCCTCCTTCGTGAACTCCCTGTGACCTTGAGCCACTCAGGTATCTTCTCTGTGCCTCAGTTGTCTTATCTATAAAATGGGTATAATCGTAATAGTTCAAATGGTTGAGAGGATTAAATGTCACATGCAAAGTACTGAGAACAGGGTCTCTTATGGGGTAAGCGCTATGTTTTTACTGTCATTATTACTGTTGTTATTATTATCATCATTTTTCACCCTCAGTCTTCTACTCTTAACTCCCTTCTAAAATGGCCTTTGCCATTCTAAAATGGCAGGAGGGGCCAGGAAGGCTAGAGGACCTGTGCATCTTGCCCGCTTGTCTCCCCAGCTCTGGGTTCAAGGGCAGGTCAAGGGCGATACAGGCAAGAATTTGCTTCTCTAAGCTCCAGTCTCCTCACCTCTCCAGAGGGGTAAGAACCCTTCCCTCATTGCTGTTGGAAGGGTCATAAGAAATGACAGTGACTCCTTTGCCAATTGTAAAGAGCTGTAAAATTCTCATTGTTCAGATTCTTTAAACCCTCTATAACCAGGAAGCTTAGGAAAAAAGGGTATAAGTATACATACATAATCTGTGTATACTAACATTGTATACATAATAAGTGTATGGCTAACATTTATTTGAGCACTCCCTATATGCTATTGTGCTCTGCCAGAGCCTTACAAGGATACATTAGCTTGCAGTTAAGAAAACTGAGGTTCAGAGAGGTGAAGCAACTTGCCCGAAGCCACACAGCTGGGAAATCTGACTCCAGAGCCTGACTTCCAAGGATCCCAAGTGAAAAGTCTCTTGGGTTCCCCCTGCTTCCCTGAGAGATTAGGAGTCCCAATCCCACCTCTCTGAGCTCTCTAAGCCTTAGCTTTGAACCCTGAGAGCCCAGACCTTCATCACATTCTTGATCCTCCCATGGAGCTGCCTTCCCCGGTTTCCCTTTGCCTTGCCTTCAAGGTCCCTACAAGCAGCTACCACAGGGAAATCACATCTGTGATGCTGTATTAGTCCTGGACAGTGATGCTACCCACTGCCTCTCTCAAGGTGCCCTTTATGAAGTTCCCTGCCCAGTGAGAAATGCCCTGGAGAATTCAAGGTAAGGAAAAACATTATTTCCTCTGAGGAACTAGGCTGCTTCCTCAATCTTAATAAACAAAGTTCTACAAAGGATCACGTTTCCCTTTTTGATGTGGCCATAAGGAAGCTCAGAGTCACATCTGCAGGTCAGAGGCAGCAAGCCCATTCGTCCTGCTGGTCTGCAATTCCTGCGTTGGTTTGGGTTGGCTCTGATGTCTACATCTAGCTATACTTTATGTTGGTTTTCATTCCTTGTGATAGATAAATCGGGGCACACTCTAGCCCAAACATTGTACCAAGCTTTTTAGTGGCATTCGCTCATACGTCCCCAACAAACCCCAGCAGTAGTACTGCTGTTACTCCCAAGGTAAAGGTAAGGAAGTGAGGCTAAGGCACAGTCAGCTAGCAGCCAGTTCACACCCAGGTTGCTGGGACTCTGTGCCCTGCTCTTAACCATCTTGCTTTCCAGAAAGTGGAGCACATCTTTCCATGTCTGTTCACACCCTTGCTGATGCCCCAGGGTCCCCAGCTCCACCCTCCCGGGAAACCTCCTCTTTGCTCCCCTTTCTTAGCCCCTCAAGGAACCTATGTTCCCCAGTTTTCAGGACAATCTGGCTGAGGTCTGGGGCACAGATGGGAATCGTTTGCCAAAGCTGACACTGTCCATCACAGCCCAGGTGGGCAAGCGAGCCTGTAGCCAGACTGTCCTTCTTTCTGCCCTCGGCTCCCCAGGGAGCCCAGGGGACAGATGAGCTGTCCTGGCGCGGCTCCCAGATTCTTCGTGTGATCCCAAACTCACACCCATTTGGAACCAGGACCTAGAGCTGATCTGCTCTGAGGCTCCTGAGACAGACTCCCCAAGCCCGTCTTGGCAGTCCTTTCTTTGGGACAGTTCCCATAGGTCCCCAGAAGGGGATGCCAGGGAAGAGGTGGTAGGGGAGGCAGGAGACCCGCTATGACACCGGAGCAAGTTTCTTCCCCATCTCTGAGCCTCGGTTGTGCCATCTGCAAAATGGGAATGATAACCCCTGCCCTGCTTACTTCTCAGGGCCGCTGGGAGCACGCATTAAGGCCCTTCAGCTTGTCCCAGGCTTGGTGAGGATGATGGAGAAAGACCCAATGTGAGTCAAGGCCCTGGGAGGTCTGAGAGCTCCACTTTGTGGAGAGACAAAGCTTCCCGAAGCGAAGTAACACATTTGCTACGTGGCATCTGCCAACAATCAAAATCACTCATTTTTTCAGAGTGTTTAAGAGTTTCTATTCCCTTTTAAATTTCCTCTACAAGTTCAAACTCATCTCTGAAAACCAGGCTCCTCTCCAGCCGGTTTTCCCTTGGCATCCCTCCCCCCACCCCCTGCAGTGGGTTAAATGTCTTACCTCAAAAAAAAAAAAAAAAAGATATGTTCACCAGAACCTGCAAATGTGACCTTATTTGGAAAAAAGGGTCTTTGCAGATGTAATTAACATAAGGATCTCAAGATGAGATCATCTTGGATTAAGGTGGACTCAAATCCAATTACAAGTGTCCCTATAAGAGGAAATGACAGAAGGAGGTTTGACGCAGAAACAGAGAAGGCCACGTGAAGAGGGAGGTGGGGCCTGGAGGGATGCAGCCACGAGCCAAGAACACCCAGAGCCCCAGAAGCTGGAAGACACAAGGAAGGGTCCTCCCCTAGAGCCTTCGGAGGGAGCACAGCCTGCGATGGCTTGTTTTCAGACTTCTGGCCTCCAGAACCACGAGAGAATATACATTTCTATCGTTTTAAGCCACCCGGTGTGCAGTAATTTGTTACAGCAGCCCTAGGACACTAATACACCCTCCGTTCTGGCTCCGCCGGCACCCTGCTCCCCACTGCGGGGCATGCGGTATTTACATGATTATTACTGGCTTCACACATCTGACTAGATTGCAAGCTACCTGAGGGGGAGGACTGGGTCTTATTCAGGCTCCATATCTCAGGTCAGAGCAGGATGCGGGCACCAAGTGGGTCCTCGGGATATTGCTGTGTCCTCACGTGGTCTTCCCTGTGTGCGTGTGCGTGTCCTAATCACCTCTTCATATAAGGACATCAGGCAGATTGGGTTAGGGCCCACCCTAATGACCTCACTTTTCCCTAATCACCCCTTAAAAACCCTGTTCCAAATACAGTCACATTCCCAAAGTACTGGGATTGAGGACGTCAGCATATGAATTTGGGGGAGGGGACACAATTCAGCCCATAACACCTACATAGTTGTCATTATTGTTAGAACTTAACATTGCTATTTGCTGTTCCTCCAGATCGCTCCCTCTGTGCTGGGATTGCCACCTGGAATGTACAGGGAACGCCTTCCTGCAAATCCGAAAACACAGCAACCCCAGCAGAAAAATGGGCTAATGATATAAACAGGTAATTTACAGGAGGGAAACCTCCAAACCGAGGTATTAGACAAACTGATCATCAAAGACATGCGAATGAGAACTGTGGAAAGGTTCTAGAAAGCTGGGATGGAGACCCCCTGGGGCTGGCACAGGCTTCATGCCTTGCTGCGGGTACCCGTGAACCCCTGCGTGCCCCCCAGCTCATGTGCGGTGTTTGGAGGGGCATGCCTTAGCATTGGTTCTCCAGAAGCAAACCTCATGTAAGCCTTCCTGCAAAGGTGATTATTAAGGAAGTGTTCCAGGAAAACCCAGTAAGGGAGTGGAGAAGTAGGATTAGGAAAGGGAGGAGGTCCAACAAGGGGGCAACGCCAGGCAAAATCCCTGGGGAAGGTGGCTTGGTTCATGCCGGGGTCAGGGAACAATGGAGGTTGAATTCCAGGAGGCTATATATATATCCCTCCATCCTGTCCTAGGAGGGGCACAGTCCCAGGCCCTCCCAGTGCCTGAGGGCAGTCCTCCGACAAAGAGCCACAGGTGCGGGCTGTCAGTAGCGAGAGCCCACGGGAAGGCTGTGTGCCCCAAAACGGTCAAAGAGCCAGGCGTCTCGGGCAGCGCAGGGGTGTCTGCTGACGGCTGGAAGCTGGAAGCTGCTTACGTCCGGTGTGGGAGAGGCAAAGAGCTACGCAGCTGTTAGAGGCAACAGATTAGCAAGTGTACACACAGCGAAAGAGCACAGCTATTTAAAACCACCTACCCAAATAGCACGTAAGTACCCTGAAAACAAGCCTCCAAAAGCAGTAACACACGTTCTGCAAGAACAGGGCCAAATAACGAGATACACGCTGAACAGATTAGAATAGCTCCTTGGGAGCGGGGGTGGGAGGGAGAGGGAGAAGGAAAAGGGGAAAAAGGAAATGAATGCAGAGAAATGAAAATAAGACAAGGGCGGGGGCTTCAGAGGCCTCCGAGGCAGATGGGGATGGGTGGAGGGGTGTCATTATGTCAGCCTTCCCTCCCCTCCTGAGGTCCAGAAAAACCCAAAGCAAACAAACACACACCCCAAATTCCTGCCCCCGGGGTTCAGGCTTGGGCAGTGACCAGCCCGTGCCTGGGTCACTGAATCCCTCATAAGGCCACATTGATTGGGCAGGGGAAGGACCAAACAAGCAGCCTCGTCCCTGCCCGGGGCCTTGAGAGCCCCGCCCTGCCAGCCTTCTCCATCAGGCTGGGAATGAACGTGGATGAGCCCACAAAGGGAACAGCATCAACCCCGTCAGAGGTGGCTGTGCGGCGGCCAAGGCCCGATTCCTCCTGCCGGAGACCAGAGAGACCAGGCAGAAGACCCTGCACAGATGGTCCTGCCCTGCCCACCTGGCCAGGGCAGACAGACCTTTGCTGGGGAAGAGGTGGGAGAGCTCAAGGCCACATCTGGTTCCTCCCACCACAGACAGCAGAAACCTCAGACAGATGTTCTTTGCTTAGTTTTTATTAAGCAAACGTGTATAGAGCCCTCACCAAATTCCAGGCACGGTTCTAAGCACTATTACAGAAGAGGACATTGTGCCAGAGAGGTTAAGTGCCCAGGGTCACACAGGTAGCTCAGGTAAGCAAGATAGGTCAAATTCGTCATTCCAGACAGGAGGAAGCTCAGAGCCCGATGAATTGCCGAACCCACTCTCCTTCCTTGTCCACTGCCTCGCCTCCTCGGGACATTCCAGAATCCTCTAGTCATTGCCCCAGTGGAACCTCCCAAGAGTCCCCACGAGGTCAGGGTGTGCATTTTCCAGGTGGGGCAAGACGAGGCTCCCCTGGGTTTCCCCCAAGCCCCCGTGCCTCTAGGTAATGGCCCTAAGGGGAGCATGTCACATCCCAGGTGCTGCAGGAAAAGCCCTTTGGAGGGGGCGCATTCATTCATCCATTCTTCAAGGATGTGTGGAGCCTGCTGCCCCCTGGCCCTGGAGAGGAGGCCAGGGTGCCATGGGCACAGCTCTTCCCACCTGGACCTCCCCCTAACCCTGCAAGGTCACTGTCATCCGTCCTGATTTACCGAGGGGATGTCTGAGGCCAGGCAGCAGTGGGAGAAGGGTCATCTGCCTGCAGTCACACACCTGGTTAGTGGCAGTGCAGGGATTTGAACACAGGTCCTTAGGAATCCAGGGCCCCACCTCCTCCAGCTGCCACCTGCTAGCCTGTGTCCCCTGGGCTCAGGGGGCAGCAGGGCTGAGAGCCATCTGGGTGGCAGATGTGGCCTTCAGCTTCCTCTCCGTGTCGTTGCCACGCCCCTCTGCCAGACTCTGCGAAGGACTTGCTCCCTTTCTTTCCGAGTCTGGTCTCTCCCTGCTTGCTTCTCCGTCGTCAGTCTCTGTCTTGGTCTCTCTCCCTTTGTCTCATCTTGTATTCTCTGTCTGTCCCTGTCTCTGTGTCTCGCCCTGCCTCTCACTTCTCTGTGCAGTCTCCCTGTCTTCTCTTTGTCTCCCTGTTCCCTCCCTCTCTCCTACCCTCCCGCCTGAGAGGCCAAGCCACCCTTCACCTTCCGGCATCACTCACCTATGTGCCTAGCGGGCTACACCGCAGGCTGCCACCCTGTCTCCCAGCCCGCTGCCTTCCGGCTGCTGCGTCTCCAGCCTATGGCTAACCGTCTCCTGGCTGCAGGCCCCAGGCCGAGTGCAGGGGCTTTATCAGGGCCCGTGGGCGTGGGAGCCCATCGGGGAAACTGGAAACTCTTCCTGCCATGTTTGCCCTGGCTCCTGTCCGCGTCTCCCACCTCCCCCATGGCCCACCCTGATAGTCCGGGCCAGGCGGCCCCGGATGCCTCTCCTCCAGCTTTCAGAGCCTCCAACAGGCTCTCAGGAGCCGGGAGGCCCCTCGGAGGGCATTCTGTTTTGTAGCCGGGGAAAGGGAGGTCCAGGAGAGGGACTGACCCTCCCTAAGCCTCAGAGAAGAGGGCCTTAGCCTGTCTTGCCCGTGATGTATCCCAGAGCCTAGAAGCCAGCCTGGTGCTTGACACACCTTATGCCTCACCACTCCGCCCTCAGGCCCTCAGCTTGTGACATAGATTTGCGAATGAAGCCTCACTCAGAGGGGTGAAGTGACTCACCCCAGCTCACACAGCCTTTAAGCATCAGCCCAGGGTTTGACCCAAGGACCCTCTGACCCCCAAACCTTGGCTCTTTCTACTTGCCCAAGATCACAGCCTCAGCCAGCAGGTGAAACATAATGGGGCCTTCCAGGCACCACTCTCCCGGTCACAAATGTCCCTCCTCGGCAGTGTCCCCACCTCCCCCAGGCCCTGCCAGCCAGCTTTGGTCCTGATGCCTTGGCCTCTGCCACAGTCCTCTGTCTGGTCCCATCCACCAGTCCCTCATCCTTCAGGGCTGAGAGGGGGGGCCTCGAGCCCCACAGCCGGCTCCAAGAGAGATTCAGGGGTTACCAGCCCTGGATCCCTAGCCCCGAGAGACTCAGGAATCTCGAAACCACACAGCAGCAGCTGTTCCAGCCACAGCCCTGGCTGCCAGCGCTGGGACAGAATTAGCTCTGTGTTGGGAGAAAATTTCCTCCCTGGTCCCACGCCCACACCCGGGAGCTCTGGCTGAGTCACCGTAGTGGGGATCGAAGGTGCTGGCTGCCTAACAACCTGCCCCATTTTCTTGGGGTTGGGATGGGGCTGCGTTTGGGCTTAGGACTCTGCAGCGGTGGGAAAAAGCAAGGAGCTTATGCCCTTCGACGTGGGCAACCTGCTTGCCCAGAGGCCCCAGTAAACCTCCAGTGCCTGATGGGAGCACTGAAGCAGGAAGACTGCCCCCCCCCGCCACCGCCAAATGTCCACTCCGCTGCCTGGATCCCCCCCCCCATTAGAATGATCCATGCCTTCTCCCCAATGTGCTGTCCTCAAATTCACTGCTCCCTGCTCTGTGCCCTGCAGGCTGAGCTGTAGGAATAATATTATTAACTCCCTGCCCTCTGACCTCCAGTTGACTCCATCCATGAAGGCCCAGCAGGGGCTGCAGGACAGGAAGAAAGCAGGTCGGGTGTTTATTGTCCCAGTGCCCTCCCTGCAGGGTCTCCACGAGTCGGTCACAGCTACACAACCTGGGTCCCAGGAAGCAGTCCCTCCCTGACCCCTCGACCTAAGGGCAGGAAGGGACCTGGGGTCTAAGATACAAGGATACATCATTTAGGCTGTCCACACTCTCTAAGTCCTCCCTTGCCTAAGAACTCATCAAGTCCTCATGTGAGTGGGTCATCTGTTTCCCGCTGAGACCCTGACCCAGAATCCAGACTCTCCGTGTCTCCCCCTCCGACACCCACACGTCTGTTTCCTAAACAGCTCACAAATCTGTCCATCATTTCTGCCCGCCTGGGTGAGTGCTAGAGATCCCTAACCAGCATGTCACTTGCACTATAATTTCATTTTCCACCTAGTAGCTGGAGAGACCATGTCAAAATGCAAACCGCATCACAGCTCTCCCCGCTTAAAAGCCCCTGGCAGCTCCCCTTTGTTCTTAGAACAATGTTAACTCCTTACCGGTGTCCCGGAGGCCCAAGCAGTCTGGCCCCTGCCTACCTTAGGACTGAGCGGAGGCTGGACCCCAGCCCCAGAGAGAATCCTGACTCGGAAGCAGATTCCTGGCCCAGGTAGAGGGCGGACTCTTCCTTGCAAACCCAGCCCCACTATTTTACTGCAGACCCAGCAGCTATTCCAGCCACAAAAGACCCCCAAGATTGTTTGGATGTATGTGTCTCTTTGGACATATGTCCAAGATTGTTTGGACGTATGTTGTTTGGACGTATGTCTCTCTTTGTTTGGACATATGTCTCTCTTTCCAGGCCAAAAGGCTACTCTGGCCCCCACCGTGGGTCCAATGCACAAACACTATGAATTCTCCCGGCCACTCAGCTTACATCCAAAGCGGTCAGGGAAATAGCCTGGGTCTCTCCCCCGTAAACAGTGCCCCAGCCCCTGGAGGTGGCCTGTAAACAGATTTTCTCCCATGCTTATAACCCACTGGACTGGGAGGCCCGGCATCCCGTTCGCTTAATCCCCTGAAGTCAGCCTTGAGTCTACTCACGTCAATAGTCCCCAAGCTGTGTACACAGAGTATCTGGAAGGCAGCAGGCACAGGGGTTTTACGTGAGCTGCTCAGGATGTGGTCGGAGGAGGCTGCCAGTGGTGGTCGCCGTCTCCCCCGTGCTGGCAATGCCCTCAGTGTTCTGCTCATGGCGTGGGCTTGGAGCCCAGACTCTGAGTGGCTCCTGGGTGCCCTGCGAGTTGTCATAGTTCCAGCCCCTGTCCCCCTAAATCCAGGCCAGCACAGCCCACCTTCAGCCCTGAGGGCCAGGCTGCATCTGATACCGCCCCAGAGCATGGCTTCTCCTCTGGGTACCTTGAGATGCGTGGAAGGGAGCAGCCAAAGGAACTGTCCCCATCTTTAGTGCCCCAACCTGCTGTGGGAGAGAAGGGCGAGGAAGCTGAAGACCGGCCTCATCTGCTTCTGCAGCCCTTCTTTGCAGCCCCTCCCTCTCTCTCTGTTACTCTGAGAACCTTACCAGGCCCCTGAAAGTCACTCCTGGACATTCTGGTAAAGAGCTTTTGACCCTAGAATGCCAGGGTTAAATATTATAATAATCACCAAAATATCAATATTTTATTGAGCACCTACTATATATGCCAGGACATTGAGAAGCACCTTATGTGTATCATCTCACACAAACCCAGGGGGATTATTATGGCCATTTTAGAATTGAGGAAGCCAAGGCCAGAGAGGTTAAGGGTCTTACCCAAAGTCACGTGGCTAGTGAGAGGCAGAGGTAGGATTTGAACCCAGATTAAGAATACAGTGCTCTTTCTTTTATACCTTACAGGATCTACTTGGCAAATGTCTTTAGATTAATCCCTGACCATTTGGGGCCTTGGTTTCCCCAACTATAAAACAAGGAGGTTGGAGTTGATGGCATCAAAGGCTCTCTTCCAGCTTTAAAATATGCCATAATTGAATGGGCCAAGTGTCTGTCTATTCCTAGCCTTGTGCCCATAAAAAGACAGCATGGCTCAGCTCCACGCTGTGTGACCCCAGACAAGTTGCTTTACCTCTCTGAGCTATAGTAGGGTTGCCTATAAAATGGCAATAATAAAACCTTCCTTTCAGAAAATCCAGGGATCTGGATGAAGCGAGCTCTTGGGACCCCTTGCAGGATTAAGATCTCTGGGATGGAAGTTAAAGGTTAATTTACAAGCGTCCCCACCACCAAGACCCCAAGTCTGGGGTCCTTACTGACTGTGACAGTGTTGTCTCAGACTCGCCCCCCTCCCCCTTCCCAGCTGCACAGTGGCTAAAAGCCCATACTTGAAAGTCAGCCAGACCAGGTTTCAAGGCCCTTCCTCATTCAGTGACTGTGGACATATTACCTCTCTTCTCCAAGCCTCAGTGTGCTCATTGGTAAAATGGGGCTGATATTATTACCTCCCTCCTAGGGTTACCGTGAGCATATCACAAAGTGACGAGGTGAACGTGGTATCTGGTGCGCAGCAGGTGCTCAGCAAACGTTTGTATAGAAAAATCAGATGGTGACGTGCCTGTGAGATCCGGTAGCATCCCTGTCTCATGGAGGGAGGGGAGAAAGCCAGGCCAAATATCCAGTTTGCAGATTCTGAACCAAAGCAAAGGGCTGTGTTACCAGGAAACTCACAGAGCTCAAAGATGAGCCTGGATGGTGTCTGGAAGTAGAGGAGGGCTGGGAGCCAGCCAGCGGTTGCTCTCAGCCTCCTCCTTCCAGACCAGATGCCGCCCGGGGCCGGATGAGGAAACGGTGGCTACTGCCATTCCCTCCCCGTCTCGGCCCCTTCTCCTTTCCTGGCATCCCCACATCCTCTGCCAGAGCTTCTGCAAAGCATTTTTCAACTTGACTATAGTCCCTCGGTTAAAACAAGCATTGTCCCACTTCCGGCTGCACAGGGCATTAAAGCATAACAAGGAGGTGCCCAGGCTATGTGGCCTCGGGCCCATTCTCCACATCTCCAACCTTCCGTTTCCAACCTGGCACATAGATATGGCCCAACATACTGTGAAGATGAAGGAAAATGATTATATGAAGCACCTAGCAAAACAGCCAGCCGCTCATAGGGCCTCAGATGATGCCAATTCCCCCTTATGCCCATTTAACAGATAAGAAAACTGAGATTCAAACAAGTTTCATGATCTTTCCCAAAGTTACCCAGAAACTGAGCAATGGGTATAACCAGGAGCTCTAGGCTGGACTTTGGGCTTCTCCTCTCCTGGTTTTCCCTGGAATCATTTTCCATATGACTTAGAACTAGATTTCAATTCCACCTCCAGCACTTAGAGGCTGTGTGACCTTGTATAGATTGCTTCACCTCTCTGAGCCTCAGGCACCTCATCCATAGCATCTTTCTCTAGGAGTTGTGAGGATACAATAAAACAAGGCTGGTAAAGTGCTTGGCATTGTGCCTGCCATGATCACAGTTACCAATATTATTAATACCAGTGATTAGTAATATTACAGGAAAGGGGGGGATTTATCTCACAGAGGTAAAACTGGAAAATATGTTTCTACCCTCTTGGTGGGGTCCTTTATTTTAGGATCCAAGGAGAACTTGGCAGGACACAGCCTTTTCTAGAATTCCCGGAATGTCAGGGAACATTGGGTAAATTGGAGACACCAGGAGGCTGCAGCGTCAGGTCACAGACCCCTTTCCAGCCTTCTCCCATGTCCCATCTCCTCGTCGCCTGAGCAGCCCTGAGGCCCCAGCACATCTAGACGAGAGCAGCCCCGCCCAGGCCGCTCACTGTCTGCCCAACAGCCCTGTTCACTCCAGGCCACTTTGTTTCGGAGACTCCCTGCCTCTGGCCTGGAACGTTCTCCTCCATGGCCCTGTCACGGGAGCAAGTGTGCGCAGCATGGGCCTGGGGTTCCAGGAGTGCGGTTTGGCACCTTTGCCTGGGAGAGGTCAGAAAACAGAAGCCTTCTTGGAGGGTGAGGGAGGGGAAGGGAGGGCGAGGTGGGGTCCCTTCCAGACAGGCTGACTCAAACCCTCCAGGAGGCTGAGAAACTTCCAACAAGATGGCCTTGCCATTGGGCTAACGGAAAGCTCAGAAGGCCAAGGATTCTTCCCTCCAATTCTCTGATCCTCCTCTCTCCCTTCCTCCATCCTTCCAAGAAATATTTATTAAACACCTATTGTGTGCCAAGCCCAGATCCAGATCCAGGGGCTACAGCAGGGAACAAAATGGACACATTGCTTCCCTGGAGGGGCTGGCATTCGCGAGGGTGAGGATTGGGTAACAAGCAGATAAACACATTTGTAATAAAGAGGACAAACACCTCTAGAGCCAAACTGCCTGGGTTTGAACCCCTGCCCTGCCATTCACCAGCTGCGTTGCTGTGGGCAAGTCACCACACCTCTCTGTGCCTCAGTTTCCTCATCTGAAAAATGGGGGTGATAGCTCTTTCCTCATAGGGTTGTTACGAGGATTAAATGAGTTTACGTTGGTAATGTTTAGAAGCATGCCTGGTTCATTGGAAGCAGTATGTAAGTGCTGGAAAAATGAAACGAATATAACAGATGATGATATATGCTATGAACTAAAATATAAAGAGGAGTGGGGCATAGAGATGGGGGCGGGGTGCTATTTTAGGCAGAGTGTTCCGAGAAGCCCTCTCTGATACGGAGACCTTTGAGCAGACTTGAATACAGGGAGACATATCACTATCTGATGGAAGAGCACTTCAGGCAGGGGGAAGAGTAAGTGCAAAGGCCCTGAGGCAGGAGCAGGTTTAGCAGGTTCAAGAAACAGCATGAATCCATTCATTCAAACATCCATTCAATAAGCAGCTAGTGAATACCTTTTAAGTGTCACACTCCTTGTTGGAGACTGTGGGAGTCTATGCCCCCAAGTAGGGGAGGTGGGTGCAGGAACATGGCATAGTCAGTGCTCTGAGATGTCACCTAAAATCCAGACTTCCAGCAAACCAGCCCTATTGGGCCTGCATCACAGACAGGATGGGGTTCTTGGCAGCCTCCCTATGTTCAACCCCTTGACTCTGGGGCAATGAGTCTGCTGTGATTCACCATGGAGCCTGCCCTGGCTCTCTACTGTTGTCGAAACAAGAGCAAGATAAGAGAAAGATGAACAGTCACTCTCACTTTCAGCTTTAATGGGAGAGTGTGGATTTCTTTGTGGAAGTGGAGAATGTTCCGACGGTGTCTCCTGCCTGACCTTGTTGCTGGCTGAGTTTGTGGCCCTGGCTCTGTACAAAGCAAAGGGAAGGTAGCCAGGGAAATCAGGAGAGGCTTCTGGGAGGAAGTGACATTTGAGCTGAGGCTTGAGGGGTACGACGCCTTTGCTTAATGGAGCAGTGGAGGGAGAAGGCATCTCCGCAGAGGAAACTGTGTGCAAAGGTACAGAGGCTGGGTAACGTGAGGTTAGATTGTGTGTGGGTGTCTGTGCATGTGTGTCTGTGTGTGTGTGGCGGGAATTTTGGGGGGATGGCAGGAGACGTGGCTGAGAAAAGAAGAGGGGTTCAGATTATGAGACCTCCTGCAAGGTACCAAATTTATCCTGTGGGCAATAGGGAGCCATGGGTGGTTTTTAAGCAGAGGGGTGTCCATTTTTCTAAACAACCCCAGCTCTAGCCCAGGTGGCTCATACGGAGACTGCATTGGAAGAGGGGAGACTGGAGGCAAGAGGCTAGCAAAAGACCTGATGAACTGAGTGAGAATCCCCCACCAGCTCCAGGTCCACTCAGAAGTGGCAGTTTTTGGAGGCTTCAGAAATCAAGGGCCCCATCACAGAGCCGGGGAGTCTGGCAATCTCCCCATTTTCTTGAGGGAATTCTTCCTCAGCCGGCATGGGCACGTTTGCCTCAAGAGCCGTTTCCATGGCAACTGCCAATGCTCCAAGAAAAATCTTGGATGAGCAGAGGAGTAGGGACAGGATACACCAAAATGAGTCTTCATGGAAGAAGCCAGGTCACACTGGCCAGTCCCAGGGGCTGAGACCCAACCCCAGCCCGAGAATCCCTGATGCCACAGACGAAATCTAGTCACCATGGCAACACTGATTCCCCATCCTTGGGTGTCACTGGGGATGGGGAGAGACAGGAGGGAGGAAATGCCAAGGGGCAGCCAGACCAGTAGCTTACAAGGTATGCTAATCCTAGGATGGGTGTGAGAGGCAGGTAAGTGAAGAACACGGGTGCAGATGAAAGAGCAGCCTCTGGGGTCTGATTTTTGGGTTCAGAAAGGCATCCCCTACCCCAAAATTGATGCCTGGTAAACCCTGTTGCTAGGCCTTGAATTCCACCATTAGAGTTCTACTTTTAACTCCCCCACAATTAACTGCAGTAAAAGTAATAATGGCCTGGGGGCCAACACTCCCACCACCACCACCATTCACTGGCTCAGGCTGGTTGGGGGCAAGGCTGGAGCAGCTGTGGGTGTGGAGAGAAGCCAGGGAGAGAATAGTTTATGCTAAATGATGGGGGTGGCGGGACATCTCAAGGATGCAACCTGATCCCCCCCCTCCCTGTCTTCCACTCCAGCAAACCTGAGGAGGGCATTGAGGGCTGAGCTTAGAGAACAAACTGACAGAACCTCCCATCGTGTCCCTGGTTTGCTGTGTGACTTTAGGCAAGCACTTTCCCTCTCTGATCAGGCCTCAGTTTCCACATCTCTAAAACGGACAGGTTGGACTGAGAGAGGAAGACTTTGGAGTGGAGGAAAGAGAGAGTAGGAAAGCAAAGAAAGGGGTGCAGTGTGGAGGAATTATGGGGGTTGCAGAGCTTTGAAAGACAAAAGGCAGAAATGTTGCTATTATGTAATCATTAGCTATTCCTTGAGATAGGATGTGGGGGAAGGTTAGACATCCAGCTCATCAAGCTCAGGCTCTCACTGAGGCCGAATGGTGGAGGGGCTGAGTGCCCAGCTGGGGAGCCAGGCTGCCTGGGGTTAATCTCAGCAGTGGAGGATCACTTACCTGCCCTCTGCCTCAGTCTTCCTATTTGCAAAGTGGGGAAAATTGTAATACCTCTTGCACTGAACTATTCTGGGATTAAATAACTTGACATACGTAGAGCGCATAGCATAGATCCTGTTTCTTGTTATCTCACTATTGATGAAACAAGGCTAAAAGCATCTACGTGGGGGCATGTGCGCGTGCGCGCCTGCCTGATCCTGACGTTACTAAGTTTCAGGGAAGGGATGTTAAGGGGAAAAGGCAGCCCAGATCAGGAGGCTGGGTGGAGATAAGCTGCAAAAAAGAGGAAGGGAGGGCCCCTGGCTGTGAGCACTGAGCTCTGTTCCCCTTCGCCAGCCCGAGGGAGGTCAGCGACATGCACGCACCCACCCAGGACAGGGCGGCAGGGTTCGTGGGAAACCGCCGGCTGGGTTCAGGGAGGGGCCACAGGGGGAACCTTGGACCCCAAGTCCTTCGAAGACGACCCACTCACTTGTGCCCCCAGGAGCCCAGTGCCCCTTGAATGCGTGGCGGTCAAGGCCTCTGGGCATTTGCTCTTACAGGTTGCTGTGCTGGGGGTCAGAGGAACCTTTTCCTGTCCTGCTCCCCCCAGCCTCGCTACGCACTGGACAAAAAGACAGGCAGAACGGAGAGCAAATGGTAAGAAGACAGAGAATGATCCTGCTGGCATGTGCCAGACGTCTGGCTGGATGCTTTGCCTTCCTCATCTCCCCGTAGCCTGACCAGCTCCCCGCCCAAGACGGGGATGGTTATTATCCCCACTTAACAGGTGTTGAAACTGAGGCTCTGAAAGGAACCTGGTCAGGATCACCAGACAGCCCTGGTGGAGCCAGGACTTGAACTTGGATCTGTGGTCTCCAGAGCCTGTGCTCCAGGGCACCCCAGCTGCAACCCACACAGCTGTTGAAAATGTTCTCCTGCCCTTATCACAGCGCTTCTAAGCGTCTTGGGTGGGCTGCTGGCCTCTTTCACGGCTAGGCCGTGACAAGCCTTCAGGCCGCATTCCTTCCTCTCCCTCCTTCTTCCCCGGGTTCCCAGGTGCAGCCCTGGTAGGGGAGGAATCTAAACCACTGAGGCTGGGGGTGGGAGGTGGTGATAACAGTGGCCCTTACTTGTCAGGCGCCAACTGTGTACCCAGTGCCTCTACTCAGAACAAACCTTTAAGGTGGGTATTTTCATTCCCATTTTGCAGATGTGGAAACTGAGGCACAGAAAAGCAAAGCCACTAGCCCAAGATCCCACACCTAGCAAGAGGCAGAGGTAAGATTTGAACCTGGGCTGTTCTGACACGGGGGCCCACACCTTCAGTCACCGTGACTGCCCTTGATGTCCTGCGACTTGCTGGCTGGGGACTCCACTGTGTGCAAGGCCCTCTGTTCTTGCACCCGCTGACTCCCCCATGCACAGGGCAGGCAGGGGAGCCGTGTCTCACATACCCACAACCCCACCTCAGAGAGCCTTCAGTGACCCGACTTACCCACCTCTGGCCAGTGCAGTCGCCACACACCAGGCTCCAGAGCAGGCAGGGGGCTGCAGAGGCACGTCCAGCCGGGAGGACCCCTGGGAGATCCTGCAGGCCTGAGCCGCCCCAGCCGCGCCCCGCCCAGGCTGCCAACACCAGGCACAGGGCCCCCGGGGCACTCAGGCAGGCTCTGGCCCCCTGGAATTGCTTGGCTCCAGCCCAGGCAGCTGACGGAAGGGCTGGCATTGGTGGAGTATGTAGGAGATCCCACCCTGTTCCCAGGCTTGGGGGGAGGAGCGACAGGCTGCCCTCCCCCTTGACCCTATAACCATGCTGTCACCTTTTCCCAGGGAGAAACTCAGCCTTGCCCGAGAAAGGGTCTCACTGGGAAAACTGCCCCCCACCCTCAGTGGAAAAAACAGACAGTTGAAGCCCAGAGGAAATGTCAGAATCCTTAAAAGCCACTGCTGGAGAGGCTATAGGCTCGAGGGGTCTGCCACCCCCATGCTACAGAAAAAGGAAACTGGCTCAGGTCAGCGGAGGCCTTAAGCCTCACACAGCTGCAGCAAAGCCAGGTGCCGAGGCCAGCCTGACCCCTGAGATCTCAGGCCATGACTCAGTCTCTTCATCTGCAAAGCGGGCCAGTGTAAAGCTTACATGAGATCACAAATGCAGGGTATATAGGTTGACCAGTCATCCCAGTTTGGGGGTGTCCTGAGAAATAGGACTTTTGGTGCTAAAACCAGAACGTTCCAGGCAAATCAGGACAGGCAGGTGGCCCTGCCTATATGAAAATCCCAGCCCCAACAAACACACCCCGTGGCTGTGATGTTTAAAGGAAGCTACTTCTGGAGTCAGATAACATTGACTTTGTTATTCTAGCTCTGTCATCATTTAAAAAGAAAAAACTTTTATTTTTTTCATTCAGTTAAATTTGACAGATCTCTGCCAGGCACTGTGCTAGGCGTGGGGATGCTATAGAGAGCAGAGTGGGCAAAAACGGGTGCCTGGTAGAGCTTAGAAAGACACAAGACATCATCACACAGGCAGCAGGAAGGGGAGCCCTCCTGGTAAGTTGCTTGGTTTCTGAGGCTTGGTTTCACCTCAAAATGGGGGACCATCCACTTAGAACCTCCTCTTGGGCATCCCCTAGGCCCTCGAGTCATCACTCAGAAATAAAATCATCAGAAAAAAAACTCTCCCTGGGTTCTGCCATTTTCCAGAGAAGGTTGCCCTTCTCTCTCTTCCCCCATCCCCACAGCAGAACTTCTAGAAAAACCCATCAAGTCATTAGAAAGCTCTTCCTTTTTTTTACTAAACTGAACTCCAGCAACTTGCCACATTTCCCCTCAGCCTGGGTCAGCCCCCTGGAGTCACACAGGATAAGCCGGCCACCTCCTTCCCCTGGCAGCGGCCACTTCCTCACTTTAACCTTGGCCAGCACTTCCTCTGCATCATTCTTAACCCCTTACCTGCTGGTCCCTACAGCTGGGACTGCTCTTTCCCCGGGCAGGGGGAGGGGTGTTCACAGGCTGCTTTTGCTTGCAGGTTTGTCAAATTTTTTGTTTGCTTAGGTACCGGCTTGGTCCCAAGGGTGGGATAAAGCTCCGAAGAGGCTCAGGTATCCGAGGGAACGTAAATTAAAAGTGAGAGTGAAAGGAGGAAAGGAAACGGGTGGAGACAGAAAACGGAGCCAGGGCTGAGGGGAAAAATGCAGACAATAAGTAATGTCCTAAATACTTAGCCTGGGTGGGCCACACAGTGGACTCACAGACTGCTAGTCTGGAAAAGAAAAACCAGTTACAGGAGTCACGTGCCCCTTGGCTCAAAACAAACCTACTTCGGGGAAGGCAAAACCTTCGGGGACCAGGAACAGAAGGACCTTGTCCAGAGTTCCGTGTAGAGAGGACACAGCATGACGTGCAGGCCAGCATCCTCAGAGATGTGCTGACGGTAGATGCAGGCTTGAGGTTCCAGATGTTTCAAGAGAGGCTTCCAAACACTGGCTGCCTGAATACAATACCCTCTCCTGTAAGCTGGCAGCTCTGCCCCAAAAGGCCATTCAGTAGGAGCTGCTTTCCCCAGACGTGCCAGGGAAGGAGTGACTATTTGCTTTGGTCTAGACATCCAGGGTTATGCATTGCTGGCTTAATGGGAAGAAATTTCTAGAATGTCTGGGAAAGGGCCTGAAGTGTGTGGCCCTCAAGGCATTCTCGCTGATGCCGTTTCTCTGAACTGATGTCTTGATACTATAGGCAGCGGAGAGCAGGACATTATTCTCTGTGACAAATGCTAGAACCCAGCCACGCTCTCCACCAGCTGGAGACGGGCCTGGGGTGTCGTGACGCTCACTGCCCTGGGCTTGCTTGTCTGTTACCCTGTTCTATGGTAAAAGGATGCTGACAAGGACACTCACGACTCCTACAAGCATGGGTTTTCAGTCATTACCTTCTCCAGAGGATCTCTGTGTCCACTGAATATTAGCCCATGAGGACAGATTTCTTTCCTACAGACACTTCATCGAGGGGTCAAGGATTCTCTTGGAATGAAATGGCAAATCCACAGTGAGACATCGGCTGGACCGGCCGTGGCCACAGGGGGCCACTGGGAGCACATGTCAGCCACCAGGATGACACGGATGCCGAAGAAAGAGTGGGTCCTACATAAACCTCAAACAGGACCCTCTCAAGCCAGGTTCAAGGAGACCAGGAGGAACTTTCTCCTTGTGACATTGAGGAAGCTGGAGTCAGGTAGCGTAGACTTAAAATCCCAAATATGTTCCTGTGGTGGCCAAAGAGGTAACGGTGATGAAAGCCACGGACATTAGCGTTTATAATATCTCTTCACAGTGACACTTGCTTTAGCCTAATGGGCATCCATTCACAATTCTAAGTTGGCTTTTTTAATTTAAATTTTTGACTAGGCTACACAACTCCATCGAATTGGTGATGTTCAAAACTATCTAAAATTATAAAAAGGTTAGAATGCAAATCCTCATTCTATCCTGCCACCATACACCCAGTCCCCACTGCACCCAAATCCTTTTGTTTCTTATGTCTCCTTCCAGAGTGTCTTTAAACAAATACAAATATATATTCCAAGTTCTTCCCTGTTTTACATGAAAGTTGGTCTGTTACACACACTATTTTGCAACTTATCTTTCTTACCTAACAATGTACCTTGGAGATGATTTCATATCAGTATGTAAAAAGCACCCATCCTTTTGATGGCTGCATAGTATTCCATTATTGGATTTGCCTTCATTTACTTATCCAGTCTCCTGGGCACGGGCACTTGGCTTGTTTCCAGTCTCTTACTGTTAGAGTTCATCATCATGTATGTGTTACAGTATTACATGAAATCAGTGTGTGTGTGTGTGTGTGTGTGCGTGATTCCCCACTTACTCTTAATAGTGTCTGGGGCTCTCAAACCCTTTCTTTTATGTTGAGAAAACAAGTCTTAAGCCCTTCCTTTTCACTGGCTGTGCTGTGATTTAATCCATCAAAAAAAAAAAAAAGCTTCAGAGCCATGTAGACTGGGATCAGAAATGAATGCTGCAGTGTAAGAAACTATCTGCAGAGTGTGGGAGACAGATTTAGGCCCGAGGCGCCCTCAACAACCCCAAAGGGTAGATCTGGAGCTTGTAGGTTCCCAGAGAAGAAGGCACTCAGGCTGGAGGAGGCACAGAACAGGGTAGTGATGGACCAGTCAGCAGATTTCTGGGGTCGACCCCGAGCTCAGAGCCTGGAGCCTGAGCCCATGGGAAGCCATTTTCTGGAGCTGGCTTGGCTGCCTTGAGCAGCCCACAGCAGATGCCGGCTTGAAGCTGTTTTCTGCTTTCATCCTGTTTTAAGATATGGCCGTGATCGCATTCCCGGGGTGTGGAGAAACCTCTCCCCTCCATGCATGGGCCCTGGCCATCCCCGCCCCTCAGGAAAGGATCCAAAATAATTTTCCACCCATTTCTCATGAAGAGCAAATCTTGGCGGGCAACAGAGTGCCCACCCCACGCCCAGGCACTCCTCATCTCTCCCTTATAGGACTCACATCTTCCCAACTTGGGACGGGCCCCAAGTGGCTGACAGAAGAGCCTTTGTCTCCCTCATCCCTCTTCCTCACCCTCCTGCCAAGAATCCTGGCAACGTCTCACTGGTGTAGGTTTCCAAGGGCCCCCGCAGTTTGTAGCCACAAGTGGGGACCCTTGAAACCACCGTGTTGCTGAGCCGTGGGAACCATCACCGTGAGCCCTCAGGATCCTTCCAATCCCTCACGTTGCTCTAGCCTCCCAAGAGCCCTGACACTACCCTCCCTTCACAACTGAGGAAACTAAAGCTCAGAGGGGGTCAAGCAACTTGCCCAAGGTCACACAGTTAAAAAACGGAGGAACCAGGACTTGAACCCAAAGCCGTGCTCAGCGTGATAGCGAAGAGGGCAGGCTCTGGAGCTGGGCCATCCAAGTTCAAATCCCAGTTCTGCCACTGACGACTTGTGAGACTTCTTTGTCGCTTAAATTCTCTGTGCCTCAGTTTCCCGATCTGCAAGATTGAACAGTGATAGTACATACCTCACAGAGTTGGTATTAGAATTAAATAAGAGAAGGAATACAGAGCATCCAGAACAATGCCTGGTCCACGTTAAGTTCTCAGTAAAGAATCGATCACTGTTTCTATTATTAGTGTCGTCAGGTATGACTACGATTCGTACGATTGCCTGGCATTGCCCCAGACCTGAATGTGGTACAGCCATAAGGGAGTGTGAGTGTAAAAAACCTCCTCTCAGAGCTTCTTTCACACTGAGGTGTAAATACCTGCTCACAGATTACATATTTCTCATCATACATTCAGGAAACCTCACGGAGCCCATATTATCTGCCAGGTAGCAGGCAAGCAGCTCGGAATACAAAGATGTAATTCCAAGTCCTAAGAAACCCAAAGCCAGGTTCCTCCTCCCTCTGCTCCTCTTTCCATGGCCAGAATCATAGATACTTACTCCACTCTGGCCTTCCTCTCCCCAGCTCCCACCTTCTAAGGAAATGAACGAGCAACTTGAAATGAGTCCACCCCTCAGGTGAGGGCCACAGCCACACTAGCTCCGCCCACCATCCTGCTCCCCTCTCCCCAAGCCCGGACACCCTCCCTGCTGCAAGCATTCATTCATTCATCCATTCTATAACAGGAATAGAAGCTGTGCCCTGGAAGCTCTAGCACCGTCACATTCAAAGAAACAGTCCAGCAGCCATAAGCACTTATAAATAATTCAAATTGTACTGCCATCTCTCAAAGAACCACAAAGAATATTGTAGTAGGTGTTGGTGGCCCAGATCCCCTTTACCAGAGGGGGGCACCCATCCCACAGCTGTAGAGAATGCTCGATAGCACAGCTCACTGCTGCCCCCTTCTCCTGAGAACTGCCCTCAGCCCAGCAGGAGCTGCTTCTCCCCGACTGCCATGGGGTACAATTCAGGCTCCAGAGTCCACCCACCCCCCGGGATCAGGCTGAGGCTAGTCTCCACCTGAGACCATATTCTTGCTGGCATCCTCCCTGTGCCCGACCCTTGAAAGCACATTTAAGGGTGTGCCCCCCAAAACCCACTAATCAGGATAAATAAGACTTTCATGCAGCATTGAAAAATCGAAGCGAATGCACAAAAGGCACGATGAGCAAAATATCAAAATGTTCAATAAAGATGAGATCCAACCCTGAAATGGCATGACCCTGCCTCCCTTCCCTCACCAAATCCCAGCCCTGCCTGAGACACACCCTCACCACCTCCCATTCACCAAATCCTCACCTCAGGCTCTGCTTCTGGGGAGCCCCTGCCTAAGACAGATATCCAGCTCAGAAGCCACAACAAGCCTCTTGGGACTGTCTTTTACTCATTCCTCTCCTGTGTATCCACCACCTCGACAGAGGCCCTACGACCCCCTCTCAACTCCTCCCCACTCAACCCCCTTCCCACCAAAATCTCGCCCTCTGTCCCAGCCAGAGCAGGCTCCTTGCGCCCCTTCCCAGCCCCCTCCTGTGTCCTTCTGACCCATGATCAGCATCTCCCCCTTTCATTCTCTCTCCCCCAGTCCTCTCCCTCCCCGCCCACTGCCTGGACTCTGAGTCGTGACGGAGGCCTCACATGCAACCATTGCATCCTGTTGCCCCTGTGGGGAAACCATGGTGTGCCAGGTACGTCCTCCTCTCTGGAAGTCCAGCCCTGGCACTGGCAGCCACAGCCTTCATCTCCACGCCCAATTTCTCAGTTCTTTCTGGGCGCCCCACCTCAGCTGCACCCGTGCCCTCCCTCACCTCAAAGGAGCCCAAGAGACCCTCTGAGCTCAAGCGAACTCCTGAACCAGTTACATTTCCCAAACGCTTCTGAGACTGTCCTAGACTTACCACTTTTCTAGGTTTGCCAAGTAAGGGCACGGCAGAATTAAAACTGTCTTTGACCATCTTCACCATTTCAGAAAACAAACGGTATGTTAATACTGACAAAAATCGATGAGACATGGACTCATCCTTCTCAGCTGAAAATACTTCACTTTATGAATAAAACAATCACTCGATTGTCTGTGTTCTCTCTTTTCATTTCTCTGCAGGCTGGTAAAAACTTGGCCACAGACAGTTTCCAGTGGGCCGGGGTTCTCAACCCCCCTTTTGACATCAGGGGAAACTGAGACCCACAGAGCAGCTCTGTCTTCCCGTCCAAACCCACATCCTTGAATCTTCCCCGGAGGGAAACCACGCTGAGGTAGGAGGCCTGAGTTCCAGGCCCAACTCTGCTCCTAATTTTCAAAGAATCTGCACAAATCTCTTCCCCTCTCTGAGCCTCGAACCTGTAGATATTTCAGATGACCCTGAAGATGCCCTCTGGTCCAGCATTGAGGACATGGGGCTCAGACCCTGCCTGAGCTCAGGAGCCAGCACGGCTGAAGAAATGGCCTGGACACCCAGGCTTCTTTCTCTGACATCACGTTTGGGCCTCAGTTTCCTCTTCTGGGAATGCAAGTGTTGTGGTTAATGCTATCTGGGTTCAAACTCTGGCTCTGCCTTTAGCAGCTGTGTGACCTTGGGCAAGTCACTTAACCTCTCTGTGCCTCTGTTTCCTCACCTACACAGTGGAGAAGCAAGGGAAGAGGACTCAATTGTCTGTGAGTGTCCCCCGTCAGACCTGACGATCCATGCATTCTCTACCCCAAGTTTCTCCAAATGAACTACAGAGATAGGAATCAGGTGAGGGGCTCTCCCTGGAGCTGAGCCAAAGATTTCCAAGGGACACAATTTTGGTCTTTAAATGGACGGGAATATTACGGTGTTGAACACAAAAGTCCCATGCTTTCTTTTTTACAAAGCGTATGCCCTCAAAGGAATTATGTGTGTTTTAAAAATAAGGCACACGACCTCAAAATAACTTTAGTGAGGGTTGGTTTTGCGTAAGGGAAAGAGGGGACTTCAAGTGATGCCCCAGATGCTGTCCCCCAAAATATCAGGGGTTGGCCCTCTGCTGTTGCGGCTCACGTGTTCATTCCCTCACTAAGGGTTAACGAGGGCCCATGATTCAGGGTGCAGGTAAGTGCTTGGTTTTGACCAAAGATGCTCCATCCACTCCAGCTCTGGAAGATGTCGGTTGGCTCAGAGCACTGGCTGCCGAAAAAAGGAGGGGGAAGGGGAGAGGAGTGGAGGGAGAGCCAGAAGGGGTGGAGGGGTCCCGGGAGCAGGAGGTGCATTGAGAAGGCAGGGGCCAGGCAGCTGGCCTTCTACTCAGCTCCCCACGGTGGCCCTGCTCCGCACCCCATGAGCTTCAGAGCCCCCTAAGGAACTTGAGTGTCTGGGGTGCCCCCAGCATTTCCATATGACATCCTAGGGGAGAAACCAGCCGGACACCACTGCCGCCCCCACCCCGGGGGAGCCAGATGACACCCGAAGAGGCCTTTCAGGCGCTTCCAGAACTGATGGCTGCCCCAGGGCCAGGGCCGCCTTTGATGTCAGCCCTGCATCCTTACAACCACCAGAGATGGAGCTGACGCAGCCCCAGTTTTCAAGAACACGGCTCTCAGCGAGGCACAGCAACTTGCCAAAGCGCCACGGCGAGAAAGCAGAAAGGGGCAGAGCTTCTCACTAAATCTGCCCCATCGCCGGGGACATGGACACCTAGAGACAGAGTCGTGAACGCCACATGCTTACCGAGTTCTGGGACCCCAGCTAAGTGCGTCCCCCACATGAACGCCCAATTCCAAGTTCCCCAACCCCAGGTTCTTTCCTTTAAACAAATGGCACGGCAAATACCAAAATAACAAAGATAAAAAATAAAGTAGGGCTTCCCTGGTGGCACAGTGGTTGAGAGTCCGCCTGCCGATGCAGGGGACACGGGTTCGTGCCCCGGTCCGGGAAGATCCCACATGCCATGGAGCGGCTGGGCCCGTGAGCCATGGCCGCTGAGCCTGCGCGTCCGGAGCCTGTGCTCCGCAGCGGGAGAGGCCACAACAGTGAGAGGCCCGTGTACCACAAAACATAAATAAATAAATAAATAAAATAAAATGTGCCCTCCCCTAGATCCATGTCCCCCCCACCAAAGGCCCTGTGAGGCAGTGTTGTTCCCATTTCACAGATGAGGAAACCAAGGCTGCAGAACTAGGAAGGCGAGGAATTTGAAGCCAAGCAGTCGGATTCCAGAAGCTCTGACCATCGTGCCATCCTGCCTCTCCAAACACACTTTGACGAGCCATGCTTCTCCCCCTGGTCTCCCGGCACCGGCTCCAATGCCCACACAGGGAAGGAAGGATGCCCGAGTGAGGGAACAGTTTTACCAGTTCAGCAGAAGGTGAGAGGGACCCCAGCCTCTTCATCCAGGTCACAGGACACAGCCTTAACCACCCTCAGTCACCGCGGCCTGTGGGCTCTGGCAGAAGGCCGCAGGCAGGCAGGCAGGCAGTGTAGACGTGGGTGTGCCAAGATTGCAACACTCACCCTCACGGCCGCCCAGGCCTGTTCGGTTTCTCTGAGCTCCGCTGATATGCAGCTTTGTCCCATTATAAAAAAAAAAAAAAAAAAAAAAGTCAACGCAATTCTACAAGAAAAGGGAGGGACAGAGAGGTCCCAGTGGAGGTATGAGGAAGTGGTAACACAGACGTCTATGGAACTGACTCAGTCACTGCCTGTCCTCAGGTTCCTGAAGCAGGGGAGGCTGCCGCTTACTGACCTCCAGGAAGATCCCAGGCCAAAGGCTCCCCTCCCCCGTGTCCAAAAGCCTGAGGGTCCACCACTGTGGACACGCTGTGCTGGCTTAAGGCACCAGCCTCACAAACTCCTCTCCTGCGAGCTGTCACCGGCTGCAAACGCCTCAGCGTGAAGGAGTTGATCCCTTTGGTTTTCAGTGGAACGTCTGGAGGAGAAGAGTCTTCTGAGGGATGGGGCATGAGACTCATGTGTTGATCGAGCTATCAAAGATGAATGAGATAACCCTGACTGGTGGAGGGAGAGTCTGTGGCATCAGCGGAAAGGCCTGGAAATCACAGAGGAGGCGGGTAGGTGAGCTCTGGAGAAGGGACCAGGAGAATAGGAACAGCCCTTGTGGTGTCCAGGTAAACGAAGGGCAAGGCTCAGAAGCCTGACTCCTTTCGCTGTGAGCTGTGTGGCCTTAGGGAGACAATTAACCTCTCTGAGCCTCAATCTCTGAGCCTCATCCTTCACAGGAAAAAAATGACTGCCAACAGTCTGGGGGTTGGAGCAGAAGGGGGTGATTAAAGAATTCAATCTCATTTCAGGAAGTATTTACCAAGGACCTGCCACGTACCCCATTTTCAGGGCCCAGAAGTCTTTGCAGGGACCCACTAAGTGCGGGACCCAGTGCTAAGCCCTTTACATGGATTATCTCCTTTAATTCTCACCACACAACTCAGGGCAGAACCTGCCAACACTCTCCTTTACAAGTGGGGAAACTGAGGCTGAGAGAGAGGAACCGACCCGAGATCACCCAGCTGGTCATCAAGCGACTCAGGATTCGAACCCAGGTCTGCCTTACTCCAAACTGAACCATTACTTTGAGGGCCCCATCAAAGCACAAAAAGCCAGGGCCACTGGAGGTGGGACGTGTTCCCAAGGCAGAGAGGGAGGCTGTGAATTAGGGAATGGAGGAGGGGTGAGCACACATGTTTTCTCCAGGCCTCAGTTTCCTCGGCTGTAAAATGGGACAGTTTGCCCCATCTCCCACATTTCTGATGGGTCTGTGTGACACCAGCAGAGGAATGACTGGCCCCCGAAGAGGATCTTGGCGGTGGGAAGCAGGGTTGGGCAGAAGTCCAGCGTGGTCTCGGCGAATGAAAGCTACCTGTCCCTTCAGACAGTGGAAACAATACAAAAAGCTCTTGGAAGGAGGAATTTGGGGGCGCTGCTGGCTTCCCAGCCCCCTGGAAAGTGTGAGCTGCCAGAGCTGGGAGAGGGCCGAGATTATGGAGCAGACAGGATGCGTGGAGCCAGGGCCAGCCCAGTGGGACGGGGCAGATGAGCAGCATCGCCCAGCCAGGCTCAGGGAAGCTGCCCTACCCTTCCCCAGGGCCCGGGTTCTGATTTCCCTCATGTCAGAGGTTTTTCACAGGAGGACAGGGAAACACAGAAAAAGAAAGGCCCATTTAAGCCAGTCAGGCCCCACTGGTCCCAGGAAAAGAAAGACCTGTGATCTGGGGTCTCTACCCGGACCCCGCCGTGTTTTCAGGCCAAGCCGGGAAGCGGAGGGGAAGCTTGGGGTGAAGCTCCGACCCTGGCACCGTCCACACCTGGCATTTCTAGCCTCTCACAGCTCAGGACCCCCGCTGCTCCGCCCACCACCTGAGGCAGCCCTTCATGCTCAGGCCACAGTTGGTCTTCAGCCCCAACTCTGTGCCACTCTGCATCTCACGTAAGCCAGCCAACACCCTCCACCCCGTGAGGAAAAACCTTTAATCACCCCCAATTTACAGTGGAGCAGACTGAGGCTCAGAGAAGTTAAGTGTCCTCTCCGAGGTCTCACAGCCAGCGAGGGCAGAGGTGGGTTTCAAAACAGGTCCGTGAGCTGGCAGAGTCCCGCTTCTACCCCGGGTGGCCGTTTCTTTCTTACTCAAGGGATGTCGTTTTTCTTCCTGACCCAGATCCCTGACCATTGAAGAAGGCCCCCTGTGAGTCGCATCTGTCATAAAAGAGACTGAAAATTGCCCGAATTCCCCGAAGACCTGCTCTTGACATCAGTCAGCTCTACCCCCAGGCGATGGCAGGGGCCAGCAGGCCCTTCAATGCCCAGCCCGGTTCATCTGGCTCCAGCGGGCAGCGGCCAAGTCCTTCTCCCCGCAGTAAACATATCCCGGGCTGGCCACAGGTGCCACCCTAAGTCAACTCTCTTTAACCCTGAAGGAAACACCTCGTTTCTCCCAAGTTCCGTGCCTACAGCTGTCAGCAGGTCCTGGCTGTGCTAGGAGAAGAGACCCAACATTGGGTGGCCGAGAAAGCCACCAATGCAAAGAAATATTCTCTCCTCTGACCTGGTTTCTGGACCAGACAACCCAGGAGATGAAGCCACTAACCAACATGCCCTTCTGCCAAGTTGGAATTTCAAACTCAATTCACTTGAGATTGTCTGGAATCTTCACTCGTCCAAATGTCCAAGTTTAAGCACCAAGTTTGGAGAGGGCAGGGTCTGGGGACAACAAGATGCTGTTCCGGTGAGATGGGGCGTACTGGACCATGCAGCAAGTTGCATGGGACCTTCAAGGCCCTGCAGACCATCCAGGCTCCCTCCGGCCGTTCCCTGCTTCCATTCGCCGCATCAGATAGTCCTCGCTCGACAAGCTGCTCACGTTGCTCTCCCGGCCAGAAATATCTTTTATTTCTGGCCAAGTTTTCCTCCAGGCGCTCGAGGCCAGTCATCCTTGGAACCAGCCCAGGTGCATGCTCCCTTCTCCAGACACTATTTCCTGACTGCCCCGATCAAAGCTACCCCCTCTTTGCTCCCGTGGTAGTTCGGGCGCTGAATGCACCAGGCAGGCACTGATGGGAGTATCTTCAACAATCAAAAAGGCCTTGGTCAGAAAGGCCCAGGTGAAACTCATTTGAGACTTCTGACCTCCAGAAAGGTATGATCATAAGTGTGTATGGTTTTAAGCCACAAAATTTGCAGTGGTTGTTATAGCAGCAACAGGCTCATACACTGACTATCTGAGCAATTTGTTCATCCCACGCCCCGGAATTCATACATTCTGGAAACTGTTCAAACAAATTCTGATAACAAGGGATGGGCATATTTTTAATGTCCCCTGACCCTAATCACCACCCCCAGATCACTGACTGAACACTGAAGAACTCAACAACTCTGAAACAAGAGGAAACTGAGGCTCAGAGACCAGAACCCAGGTCTGCCTGGCTACACCCCACCAGGCCTCCTGTGTCTCTGACCCCTGAGCTCCAGGAGGAAATACTGAGCACGCTAGCCACTGTTTCTTGCACCAGATGCCCCACCCCCCACCCACCCAACCCACCTCCTTGCACAAGAGCTGCTCTCAGTGGGATCCCAGGGCCAAGATCAGAGGACCCAAGTCACATACCCCAAGAAAGCAGAACCGATTCTGACATTCTGCGTGGATAGCAGCTGACCCTTCTGCTGAGTCAGCTGCTGATACTTCCAAGGTTGCCAGAGTGTGTCTATGGTGGGTGGGACACCCTCCCACTGCCCACGGAGCCCAGGACTCCCCCATGGGGCAAGGCATGAAGCCAGGAGACTGACTGAAATGACCTTTCCTGTCTTGGGAACCCGAGGTCACAGGGCACAAGATGCCCACATCACCCCCTGTGTACAAACATGAATATCAGTGCCCACTTCCCCGGGAATTAAAATAGAAGCGCCTTCAGTGAGCTGGCCATGTGCTGTGCTCGTGTATATTTTTACGTATATTAACTCGTTCAACCTCCAACAACCCTGTGAAGTGGTAGACCCTGAGAGTATCCCCCCCTTAGAGATGAGGACTCAGAGGGGGAGGGAGGTTAGAGGGCAGAGACGGGGTCTGAACCCTAGAGCAGGTGGCTGTGGAGTTCATGCCATGTCATGCTGTCAGCCGATGGCAGCCTGACATTAATGTTTCTTTCTTTGACAGCACCGTGTAGAATTAACATGGCCTCTGGCTTCCACCCAGCAGGGCAAGAAATTCTACTCTTCCTCTATCATGCTTGTGCCCAACGCTGCAAAAATATAGAGGTTCCAAAAGAGAAGTATTGTAAATTAACTGGTGTCCTAATTTTGCCTGAAAACAGCACGTCCTGGGAGCCAGAAACCAACCCTGCATCCCAGGCCCGAAGCTAGGGCCTCGCCCTCAGCCAGGGGCACATAAGGAGTCCTGACCTGGGAACCAGAGCCCCGGGTCTTAATCCTACCAAGTGACCTTGGGAATGTCGCTCAACCAATCAGGGCCTCACTTCCGTCAGATCTAATACAGGGGCCAATGTAACTACCCTCACAGCCCCTCCACAGTCCCATGAGGGCAGGAATCCTGTCTTTTTCATCACCCTGCCTTGTGGAGTGCCAGACACAGAGCAGGTGGTACTAAATGTTTGTTGAGTGACTGAATAAAAGTCTATGTGACAAGTTTGCCTCCCCTCCCCCAAAGGCCTTAAAAACAGGGACTGGGCTGCCCCATCTTAGGTTCTCGCACAGGTACAGCTTTCACTCCTCGGTGGGTTTATGCAGGAAATCAGCCACAAGCACCTACTATGCACCTGGCCCAGTTAAGGCCTCGGCGGCATCCAGGACCCACACACAGCCTCAGCTGTGTCCTCACACGCCACCCCCTTCTCTTTTTTCTGGCCAGTGACTATAATACTTAGTCACAGTGGGCTTCCTCGGCCCAAGACAACGCCCCGGCTGCCTTCTAAACAGCAAGCTTGGCCCGTTCTGGGCACTTGGACAATGATTCCTTCACTTCCACTTCCTTATACCCAGCCCTGGGGAAATACAGCCCGAGGAAAACCCCTACCCTAACCCCACACATGCACTGGCACACACACACGCAGCCTTGCACACATGCACTCCAATGTGCAGCAGGACCCTAAGACAGAAGTTGGATTTTCTGAGTTCAAATCCCAGTTCTTTTGCTTATGAGCTGTGTGACTTTGGGCAAGTCCGTTTACCTCTCTGAGACTCATGTTCTTCCTTTATAAAAGGGGAATGCTAATCATGAAGCCTTTCCATGTAGTGTTATAGGGAGATTCAATGAGATAGTGGATACAAAAACCTTTGGTTCATCAATGTGATTTGCTCAACAACATTGTTATTTTTGTTTCCTTTCTCTAGGAGGGAAAGAGAATGGCGGTTGCCTAGGTTTCAAGGAAATCCATGTTTAGGGGGCCTGGAATGTGGGAATTTACTCAGTCTATTTGATGGGGATTATTTTGAGGATAGGAAAGTATTTGTGGGTCCAACATCACCATGTTAACTTTAAGATTAACGAATGAAAATTTAGAATCGGAGACTGGAAGAGACCCAAGAGGTCACCGTATTTGTGGCAGAGACAGCTAGCTGTCCACAAAAACTCGTTCTCCCTTCCACAGTACACAGCCATAGATGGGAAAGAGCCACCCTTGCCAAGAGCTGCATTTCACAGCCTCCTTTGCAACTAGACTGGTCACATGACTAGTTCTCGTGTGTGGCAGAAAACAGTTAAGAAGCAAACATGCCCCCTCCGTGCTTTCCTTCCTTGGCGATGATGTCCAAGGGCTAGTCGGAATGTGAGATGGCTCACTGAATCACCGTGTGGAAGAGGACAACCCTCCACTCACAAATACCTGCCTTACAACAAACGTCTGTTTTGTTTGAGCCATTATACGTGCTTGGGTCTGTTTGTTCCTGCACCTACTGCCCTAATACAACATTCAACCTCCTTCTTTACAAATGAGACGATTAGGGCCAGAGAATGAGAGTACCTTGCCTGAGGTCACACAGCAAATTCAGCAACGGTTAAGAACTTTGGTGTCTGAACAATTTGGAGTAGATTTTGCAGTTTTCAACCTGCCCCCGAGAGCCATGAGGATTCCGAGAGGCCCTTCGGCAGTGAGGGTGAGGTTCAGTGAGCTGCCGTCTGGGGTCCTCCACTTCTGTTTCTACTAGAAAAACATCACTTTTATCTGTCTTCAAATTGCACTTCTCCATATATTTTCATCAGAAGAAAGGGCTCTGTGGCTTAAACTAACATCAAAGCCCGAATGCTGGATGATGTGGTCTGACTGTCTGTGGTACAAGACCAAGTTTTGCTTCTTCTCCACCATTGTCTCCTGGCCTCAGCTGCTGACACAGGGCATGCAGACTCGCAGAAGAGCATAGATATTTGCTTAGAAATGAAAAAGAGAAGCCTCAGTGTGCAACAAAGAACCCAGAAACTTGGACAAAGGACAAAAAGAAAAGACACTTAGCTCAGTTGTTCTCAGATTTTAGGGTGTGTCAAAATCACTGGGGGTGCTGATTCAAAATGCAGACTCCTATACCCCATCCTCAGAGATTCTGACTCAAAAAACTGATGCTCGTGGTCCCAGGATTGCCCTTTGAGAAGTCCTGAGTCTAATTCGACTCAGTGTAATTCGACAGCAAGAACCACAGGTCTTGAAAAGGAGGTCAGGGATGACAAAAAGGAAGCTGGGGGCTGGGCCCTTGCATAGAGAGAGAAGGTAGGCCCACGGCTCAGCCACTTGCTTGCT
Organism: Globicephala melas; assembly: GCF_963455315.2. Lineage (NCBI taxonomy): Eukaryota > Metazoa > Chordata > Mammalia > Artiodactyla > Delphinidae > Globicephala > Globicephala melas. The sequence goes on from NC_083326.1 coordinate 71,495,838, forward strand.
GGCCTCTCTGAACCACATAGGTCTGAATGATCAGACTGACATCAAGTAACAGTTACTTGAGTATAATGATGTGCTGTTTGCTCATAACTTTGCCAAACGCTGGTCCAAATGGCTCACCCATTTAAAATGTGCTAATTTGAAAGCAGAGAGGGGAGTGGAATATTTTCAACAGATACCACTGGCAAAGGGTTCATATCCTTCATATACAAAGAACTCTTAAATATCAATAAGAAAGGAGACAAACATGCCAGCAAGGAACAAATGGGAATAGACTTGAGCAGGATAGTCATAAAATGAACAATAAGATTATAAAGGTTATTCAGCATGAATGAAGGAGTGCAAAGTCAAGCAGCCAGATGTTATTCTCACCTTTCCCATCAGGGAAGTTTTAGGAGATGGGTAGCAACCAGTGTGGGTGAGGCTGTGAGAACATCACACCCCAATACTGTGCCGGGGGAGTGCAAGCCGGCACAACCTTCCAGAGCGATAGCCTCAAAAGACTTAAAAACACGCAAACATGTGAGCCAGCGAATTCACCTTAGGAAACGTATCCATAGGCCCAAACACGCAGAGATGATGTACTAGGAGCAGCCTTTGCAGTGCTGTTTATAATAATGAAAAAAAAAAAAAGAGGAAGAAGAAGCAACCACATGGAGGAATGATTAATAAATCCCAACTCGCCCTCTCTGTGCAGCCATTAAAATGTATATTGGAGGAACATAGAAAATACAGATGCAGGTTCATGATCTGTGGTTAAGGACAAGGTAAGGTACGAAACGAGATGTTGGAAAAGCATGGGTGTGTCCACATCTAGATACCCCTATGTGTCTGGTACATTGTAAGCACTCAACAAACATCATAGGTCAAGTAGTGAGAGGGTGAGTGAGAGTTCTACAGAGGGGCACCCGAAGGTTCACCTCTGGGTTAGGAACCCCTTCTTTCCTCTCCATAGCTGAGCGATAGGACAGTCCAGCAGCTAAGAAGGTGGGCTATGCAGACTCTCATGTCACTTGGATCTCAGCGCCCAGCCCCGCACCCCCCCAACCTGACTCTCAGTTTCTTCACCTATAAGATGTGGACAATGAAAGCATCTCCCTTGTAGGGTGGTTGTGAGCATCAACCGAAGGGAAACACTGAGCTCGCTGCTCTTATAACTATGGTGACCTCGCTGGTTTTTTACAATTAGCATGCATTACTTTGGAAATCTGAAAATCATAATAAAGCTATTTCCATTTTGACAAAAATTACATTTTACCAAGAACCAAAGAACTTCTCTCTCTATTACCATTTCCCCTTTCCTGGCGCCTCTGGGTGATGTCAGAGCGGAGCGTGATACCTTGTGGCCGGTCTCCTCTGCCCAGGTGTTCCCAAGCGTTCGGTGACTTCAGACCACTCGAGGTTGTGCAGGAGACCCGTGTTCCCCAACTTCTTTCTTGAAATCACACTGTCCTTTGGCTGTGGCCGTTTGCCCAGAAAGCAGTGCATCCATTCATTCAAGGGCCCCTCAAATAGCCCAGCGTTCAGCCCCCCTAGAACATTCTCATCCCCCGGAGGCTCCTGCGCTCTTTGCTCACCAGGGCTGCTGTCCTGAATGGGACAGGCCTCTGCCAGAGAAACAGCTGGAGGGAGGAGAGAGGGAGGGGCAGGAAACCGGGCTGACCGGAGGGCGGGGGCGGCCAGCTGCGTGGAGCGGGGCTGTCAGGGGAGCCTGCCTGTCGTGGGTGGCGGCTGATGGCGAGGCCTGCTGGGGACGACCCGCCCCTCTGGGAGCTGGGAGCTGTGCTCACCGTCTGAGCACAAACCAGGAGCACATGTGGGCCCCGGGCAGCTGTGGGAAGCACGTCTGCTCCCAGCAAGGGCCTCCGGAGCTCCAGACAGACTACGTACAAGCAAGACTAGCTGCCGGATATCCCACCACCTTGGGTCACCTCCTCACCCCAGGCGTTTGTACATCATTCCACCTGGATGCCCTTCCTGCTTCCTGCCCCTATTCGTGGCCTGATGACCTCCTGCTTCCTTTTATTTTGGGGGGGGGGGTTAAATTAAAATAGCAATGTGGTTTTTTTTTTAAGTATCAAATGAACAAAGATTAAAATGTTCTGTAATATTTGATTTTAGTAAATGTTACAGGGAAGCAAAATTCTTATCCATCATTGGAATACACATACATTCATGTACCACTTCTAGAAAACTAACAAACTACGTCAAACCTTTAACGATGTTCAGACCTTGTGTTGTTTAAATATAAATTCTGCTTTCATCCTAAACCCAGCTCCCCAGAGATAAATATCATTAACATGTTGGTTTGAGCACATGCACATATATATTTTATATATAAATGTAAAATGGCTCAGTCATGCTCTGTGTACCATATTGTAACCTGCTTTTGCAGTCAATGATTACATATATAAAATATATGTGTATATGTATATGTACCTTACCATATTTTAAAAGTTGCTAATTATTTCATTTACTCAATGTACCATAGTTTGTTTAATCAATACAACACTCTGAGGGTGGATGATTAGGTTACTTTCAACTTTTCGACTATAGTGAGCACGCCATTGCACACTTGTCCAATTACTTTATTATACAAATTTCCTATGAACATGTTTATTACTCAAAGAGTCGCCCACTCTCTCTTCATGTCTCAGCTTGGGGCCACCTCCCAGGTAAGACTTCCCTGCCCCTCGGGGGATGGCTCTGGGCTCCCCCCATCACAGCACTGATGCAATGTTGTCCCAGCTTGTTAGGGTGTCTCTTTCCCTTGCACTAGGAACTCCTTGAGGAAGGGTCTGTGTTTTGTCCCCTGCTCTATCCCCAGCGCTAAGCACGGTGCCTGGCGACATCACCATCATCAGTGAATTATCTAAATAGCTGACAGCCAGGCAGTGTGCTAGAAACTTGGTACTTAATCCTTCTGAAGGAAGGAAGCAGGCACTGTTTCTGCCCCCATTTTGCGATGAGAAAATTGGGACACAGAAAGGTTAAGTCGCTTGCCCAAGGCCACACAGCTAGTAGGTGGCACAGCTGGGATTCCAACCAGGCCACCTGGCTCCAGAGCCCCGCCTTTAGCCTCCAAACTAAAGAACGAACAGAAGGGCCCACTGTGTGCATTGCCCTGTGCCAGGTGCTTTCCGTGGAGTAAGTAGTGAACCAACAACGCTGCAGGAGGTGACACTTGCCCACCTTACGGATGAGGATTCTGGGGCCACGGACAGAAAGTCGTTTTGCCAAGGGCGCCCAGATCATGCCAACAGAGGCATGACTGAACCCAGGTCTGTCTGATTCCAAAGCTGGGGCTGCTGAAAATAACCTGTGAAAAAAGGAAAAGAGAAGGGGAGGGGGAGGGGAGGGGATGAGAAAAGGTAACAGAGAAAAAGGGAAGGAGGGGGCATAGGAAAGAAGGAAAGGAAAAAAGGAAGGAAGGGAGGGAGAGAGGGAAAAAAGAAAGAAGGAAGGGGGAGGGAGGAAAGGAGGGAGGGAGGGGGAAGAAGGGGCATCTGCTCTTCTTGGGCCTCCAGAACTGTGGCAAGTGGGGAAACATGTCCTTCACCATATGACCAGCCCGAGAACCTCATCTTCTCTCCCCACCATCCTCAACCCTTAATTCAGTGAAATTTACACTTAGAAACTATCTGGTTTAATGCTTTCATTTCAGAGATAATAACTGGAAGCACAGAGAGGTTAAGTCACTTGCCCAAAGTCACACAGCTTCCTAGGGTCAGAAGTCAGACCCAGCCTGACTCCAAACTCCTCTCCTCCCCACTCTGCCAGGCTTGCCCACGCAAATCCTTACTGTACAGATGGGAACATTGGATCCAGAGAACGCAAGGGACCCACCCAAGGTCACCCAACAGTTAGCAGTAGAGCAGCAGCCCCAACCAAGTCTCCTGGTCCAAAGGAGAGGACATTTCCACCATGCAAGGGGGATCCTATACATCACCATCTAAAGGTTTGTTAACAGACCAGTGGTACTCAAAGCATGGATTCTGGACCAGCAGCAGCAGCCTTGCCTGGCAACTTGTTAGAAATGCAGGCTCTTAACAAGCCACCAAGGGATTCTGACACTGGCTCAAGTTTAAAAACCACTGATACAGAAAACGTCTGTATTCTTTTTTGGGCCTCTCACTGTTGTGGTCTCTCCCGTTGCGGAGCACAGGCTCCGGACGCGCAGAGCTCAGCGGCCATGGCTCACGGGCCCAGCCGCTCCGCGGCATGTGGGATCTTCCCGGACCGGGGCACGAACCCGTGTCCCCTGCATCGGCAGGCGGACTCTCAACCACTGCGCCACCAGGGAAGCCCTGTCTGTATTCTTAATGGAAAAGCCACTAAGAATACATTCTGGATCCCAGGACAGGTCACCTTGTCAATCCACAGAATCGTAGTTACGAACAGAGACCTTGGGATCAGACAGACCCGATTTGATTGAATCCCTGTCTCCACCCCTGGAAGCTGTGTGGGCAAGTCCTTTCACCTCGCTGAGCCTCAGTTTCCTCATCTGTTCTGGATGAGGGAGCAGGGGACGGGGGTGGGGGGGCGGGGGTCAGAGAAGGAAGGGGGAGGAAGTAGAGGATGGAGGGGGGAAGGAGAGGGAGGAAGCAGCCTTCCAGGAAGATGGAGCACACTGGGGGTGGGGGAGGGGAGATCCTGAAAGGGGAGCTGGGAGAATCCGGCCTCTGGATGGATTTATGGATATTGCCTTTTCCTCCTTCCTTGGGTGCCGCTACTGCAGGCCCCCCCGGAGGCCTCACGCCTCCCGAGCCAACCCAAGGCTATAATGATGAGGCTCAGGTGTTATCAGCTGGGAGCCACACCAGGCTGAGGGAGGACGCTGGGCTCCCAGCCAGCCAGGCCTCGGAAGGCGGAGGCCGGAGGCCGGAGACCCAGAGGTGGAAGTCGGAGCTCACAGCCCCACCCGGCCCGGCGAGGAACAGGCGGAGTCGCGCTGCTCCGACCAATCAGAAGCCACAGTCTTGGGCCACCATTCTGAACATGGCGGCAAAGTTTAGCGTTTTCTTCCTTGGAGTGAAAAGCCTTTCGGTGAGTTTTTTGACCTTTTGGTGTTTTTTTTAAAAAGGATTCTGAAATCTAAGGCCTGATATAGGAATACTGGGGCCTGAGAGAGACGTGGTGCTCTTCAGGGCCTGCAAAGATGCCTCTGTTTATTCCCATAGAAACTGTGTCGTTCCAAGGTGGCAGATCAGGCTTCATTTTTTTTTTTTTATTGAAGTCTAGTTGATTTACAATATTGTGTTAATTTATGCTGTGCAGCCAAGTGATTCAGTTATACATACATATATATTCTTTTTCATATTCTTTTCCATTACGGTTTATCACAGGATATTGAATATAGTTTCCTGTGCTATACAGTGGGACCTTGTTGTTTATCCATTCTATATATAATAGTTTGCATCTGCTAATCCCAAACTCCCAATACTTCTCTCCCCCAACCCCCTCCCCACTGGCAACCACAAGTCTGTTCTCTATGTCTGTGAGTCTGTTTCTGTTTCATAGATAAGTTCATTTGTGTCATATTTTAGATTCGACATATAAGTGATATATGGTATTTGTCTTTCTCTTTCTGACTTACTTCACTTACTATAATCTCTAGGTCCATCCATGTTGCTGCAAATGGCATTATTTCATTCTTTTCTATGGCTGAGTACTATTCCCTTGTATATATACACCACATCTTCTTTATCCAGTCATCTGTCAAGGGACATTTAGGTTGTTTCTATGTCTTGGCTATTGTGACTAGTGCTGCTATGAACATAGGGGTGCATGCAGATCAGGCTTCATCTTTTTTTTTTTTTTTTTTTTTTTTTTTGCGGTACGCGGGCCTCTCACTGTTGTGGCCCCTCCCGTTGCGGAGCACAGGCTCAGCGGCCATGGCTCACGGGCCCAGCCGCTCCGCGGCATGTGGGATCTTCCCGAACCAGGGCACGAACCCGTGTGCCCTGCATCGGCAGGCGGACTCTCAACCACTGCACCACCAGGGAAGCCCGATCAGGCTTCATCTTGATGCCCAACTCCAGTTGGTTGGTTCTGGAGTCCTGGAGCTCTCTTTTTAAGGGAATCTGAGGCCACATCCAGGCCTGGCTGGGAAGAGCACAGTGATTGATTAGCAATGCCTGCCCTGGACGGGAGTGGGGTGGGGTCGTATTGGCTTTCTCATCCCACTCTGTCCTCCAACAAAAGTCCATCCCATTGGACTAGAAGGCACAGGGGCTGCTTCCAGCTCTGCCCCATTTGTTCCAGCAATTGGCAGATCCTAGTGTATATCTAATCTGTATCTCAATTCCCACACTCCTTTGTATTTATTTCTGATTGATCTTTACTGTTCATGGATCCCTAATATCCTAGTTAAAGCTAAATGATTCCTCTATCTTCCTGATCATCAGCAGCTAAAGCAGATTCACCAGAGAGGCTCTCAAACCAAAGGGAGCCTTCAAAGATGCTTTCTGTGACATGCAGGATTCTCTATAAAACCAAACTGTGCCAATTTTGGACTTTCTTTAAGGCATGAACAAGCCACACCGAATGAGAACTCTATTTCAGCCTTGGGCTGTGTGGCCTTGGGCTGTGTGGCCTTGGGCAAGTCATTTATCCTCTCTGGTTCCTTCAGTGCTCGTGAGATTAAATTACGGATGTGATTAAATTGTGAATCTGGAGATGGGAAGATTATTCTGGATTATCTGGGTGGGCCCAGTATAATCCAAGGGGCCTCCGAAGAGGAAGGCAGGAGATAAAAGGGAGGAAAAGGCAGTAGGGTGATGAAGGAAGCAGAGATCTGAGATCACGAGCCAAGGCATGCAGGCAGCCTGTGTGCTGGAAGAGACAAGGAATGGATTCTACCCTAGAGCCTCCAGGAGGAGCCAGCCCTGCCAACATCCGGATTCTAACCCCTTAATACTCATTTTGAACTTCTGACCTCCAGAACTGTGGGAGAATGTGTACTGTTTTAAACCCCTAAATTTGTGGTAATTTGTAAAGCGGCAATAGGAAATGAATACAAGGGCTGTTCCAGAGAAGACCAGAACACTGCCCTTGGTGGCAGGCAGATCTGGGCTTGAGTCCCTGCTCCACTTGCTAGCTGTGTGGCCTTGTGCAATTCCTAACCTCTCTGAATCTCAGCTTTCTACTCTGCACATGAGAGTAATAAAGAACCAACCTCAGACTGCAGGGAAAATGAAATCAGTTGATACACACCACATGCTTAGAACAGAGTCTGGCGCACAGCACTCAATAAATGTTGGATTTTCCCCCTTCTGTTGGGCCTTAAGAGGCCTACATTCCCAAATACAGGCCCTCTAATCTCCCCTGGGTGCTAGAGCCACCTTCCTGATGCTCCATTTCATTCAGAGACCCTCCACTGCTCAACAACATTCCATGGCTCCCCAGTACAATGTCTGTAATCTGGTTGATCAAAATCCCCCATAACTGGGCTCCTGCCAGCCTCATCTCCCAGGAAGGAGAAAACAAAGGGATGGCAAAGCTGAAAAGAGTTTGAGGAGACAAACCTTCAGATGTTAATTGAAACGTCACTTTCTCCAGACCCCCTGAGACAGGTCAGCACCCCTGTTGTCCATTCTTGTAGCATCCTGACCTCCACAGCAGTACCAACCTCAGTCGTAATGTGATGATCATTTGTGCTGGGAATATACCACCCATCTCCCCCTCTACAGGTAAACTCCATGGGGGCAGAGACTGGTGCTAGGCATGTAGTCCCTTCTCGATAAGGATTTGTTAAATGAATGAAGAGATGGATGACCAGTCAACAACCGCCCAGGCCAGCTGGGCTGAGGACCCAGAGTTTTTCCTGACAGGCAAGTCCTGGTTCTTAACCACTGAGAGGGCTGCAGAGTTATCGAGACAGGAGAGTTGAGCCCTGGGCCAAGTATCACTGGACACTTGTCAAACCCTCAGCCAAAAATTGTATTGCAAACTTGATTTGGGTTCAAGTAACAGCAAGAGTTAATACTTCTCGGGTGAAGGCGGGTCCCTCGAGCTGTCGGAGATTGTCTGAGGTGAGATGTTGAATTGGAGGGGGGTTGAAAAGGAGGAAGAGATGGGAGGATGCTAGCAGCCCAGGTTTCTGTCCACTCAGCAAGCATCCAGGCCCTGGGCTTTCATCCAAGCTGGGAAGGGTTAACAGCGCTAAGTGGAGCCTGGGTAGGATAAGGAATGAGGAAGCCTCAACTCTGAGACCAGGGGAGGGGACTGTCCTGGTGAGGGGTCGATAAGGCCCACCGCTCCCCCGTGAGCCATGGAGACCCCACCCGCCCAGCTCCTCCTGCTGGAAGAGACAGTTTGCCTCTGGCAGTGGAGGGGGGGTGGGGGGGACCACCCCGGATGCCTGGGGGGGCTGGGAGAGCCGGCAAGGTTGTTCCGGCCCATTTCTCCAGGATGGGGCTGGGAGAAGCTTGGAGCCCCCTTGCCTGCAGTTCCCCAGCTCTCAGGTGGTGCCTGACAGCATGTCGCTTGATTCTGGGAAAGCTTCCATTTTCCAGGGGGTAGAACAGAGGCCCAGAGAGGGTTAGCAGCTGCTCAGAGCCACACAGCAAGTCCTGAGCAGGCAAGCTTCCCAGTTCCCAGAGAACCCTCTCACCTCTGCTACACATGGCGTGCGCACGCACACACATACACACACACAGGTTTTCTATTACGTTGCCCTTGCCCATCTCCCCAGCCACATGGCCCACGTCTTCCCCTCCTTCAACTCTGACCCCATCGTGCAGTTTCAAATCCTGGCACCTTTGCCTGATCTGCCCCTTCTGCCAGTAATGCTCTCTCTCACCGCCCTGTGCCCAGCCACCTGGTAACCTGGTCATCTTTCAAAACCTAGCTCAATTGTCCCTTCCTTCAGTCAACCTTCCAGGATTGTCCCTTCTCTTCCCACCTACCTGGGAAAGTTGATTACTCCTTCTGCCAGGTGGGTCTGTACTTGTTCAACACATCCATCCTTTCTCAAATCACACTGCTTTTTCATTCTGCCATGTGCACACCTGTCTCAGCCTCTGGACTTCTGTTGCTCCAGTTCCTGACACTAGACCTGACCCTTACTGGAAATGTTTGATGGATTGAGGTAGCCCCCATGCCTACCCATCCCTCCCCAAGGCCAGCTGTTACGTGAGCTACTAGAAACGGATCAGATACACCAAAGCCACGGCATATTAGGGCAGTTCAGGAACACAGCCTTTTATTTATTTTTTTTTAATTGAAGTATAGTTTATGTACAGTGCTGTAGGAACACAGCCTTTTGAGGTCAGAAAGATCTGGGTTTGAATCCCATCTCTGCTCCTTCCTTGCTGTGTGACCTTGGGTAAGGCACTTGCCCTCTCTGGGCTTCCCGTGTCCTTTCTGTAAAATGGAGAACATAATCTCCACCTCATAGGGCTGGTTGGGAGAATTCTCTGAGATGATACATATCGTATATATGGCATGGGGCTCAGAGCAAGTGCTTAATACATAGTGTTGCCATAACTCTGTGAGTTATTTCTGGAAGCCCATTTCCCCCCATCCTCCCTCCTTGCTCTGGCCTTGCATCATTCACCAAAGACCCTGTTCTTTCTTTTTTTTTTTTTTTAAAGGAACATTTATTTATTTTTTCTGCTGCGTTGGGTCTTCGTTGCTGCCCGGGCTTTCTCTAGTTGCGGCGAGCAGGGGCTACTCTTCATTGCAGTGTGTGGGCTTCTCATTGTGGTGGCTTCTCGTTGCGGAGAACGGGCTCTACGTGTGTGGGCTTCAGTAGTTGTGGCACGTGGGCTCAGTAGTTGTGGCTCACGGGCTCTAGAGCGCAGGCTCAGTGGCCGTGGCTCACGGGCTTAGTTGCTTCGCGGCATGTGGGATCTTCCCAGACCAGGGCTCGAACCCGTGTCCCCTGCATTGGCAGGCGGATTCTTAACCACTGCGCCACCAGGGAAGTCCCTCTTCCTGTGTTCTTAACAGGGAAGAAATAAAGCCACACTGGGTCTGCCACTGCCTGGCTGTGTGATCTTGAGGAAGTGACTTCACCTCTCTGAGCCTCAGGTTCCTCCTCTGTTACATAGGGATGGTAACAGTGCCTGCCTGGCAGGGTATCCTGAGATTCAAAGGAGTTAGTGCTTGTAAAGGACCTAGATTAGCACCTGGCACCTACTGAGCACCGGCTGGTAAAGACTCAAGCTCACCATCGTCTTCCGCCACTTCCACGTGTTTCTCCTCCCATTGCCCACCTCCTCCTCCTGCCTCACCCACAATCTACAGCCAATGACTTGGCCTCTTTTCCCTTCACTGTTAGGAAAACCCAAGGCCTCCGAGATGGCTGGACAAGATCCTTCATGTCCTTAGACCTGCCTCCGTCCTCAAGCACTTCCACGGCCACTGATAATCTGGCTTTTTCTTTAGAGAACCCTCTTCTTCCAGAAGAATCTGGATCCCCAAAATATAAGGCACATGAAAATGGACGTGCTTGGCTAGAGGGGTCAGGGGACAGGGAGCCACACCCCTCAGTTCCCTGGTTGTCCCCAGGCTCCATCTGAGCATAGCCCCAAACTTCCATTTCATCCATTGACCCTGCCCCCTCCCACCTTGGGTGGGGGGACTTCTTCATTTTTCATCTTGATATAATGTTTCATTTTTCAAATTGAAGTATAGTTGATTTAGAATGTGTTAGTTTCAGGTATATAGCAAAGTGATTCAGTTATACATATATATATATTCTTTTTCAGATTCTTTTCCATTATAGGTTATTACAAGATATTGAATATAGTTCCCTGTGCTATACAGTAGGTCCTTGTTATTTATCTATTTTATATATAGTTGTTTGTTCCTGTTAATCCCAAACTCCTAATTTATCCCTACCTGCCCTTTCCCCTTTGGTAACCATACATTTGTTTTCTGTGTCTATGAATCTATTTCTGTTTTATAAATAAGTTCATTTGTATCATTTTTTTAGATGCCATGTATAAGTGATATGGTATGATATTTATCTTTCTCTGTTGACTTACTTAGTATGATAATCTCTAGGTCCATCCATGTTGCTGCAAATGGCATTATTTCATTCTTTTTTATGGCTGAGTAATATTCGATTGTGTATACGACATCTTCTTTATGCATTCATCTATCAATGGACATTTAGGTTGCTTCCATGTCTTGGCTACTGTAAATAGTGCTGCAGTGAACAATTGGGGCGCATGTGTCTTTTCAGACTAGGGTTTGTGTCTTTTCCAGATATGTGCCATCATTCTGATATCCTTTTAAACTTGCAGAAAAGTAGCAACAGTAGTGCAAGGAACTCCCTTATACCTCCACCCAGATTCTCCAATTATTTATATTTTTCCCCATTTGCTTTACCTTTCTCTCCCTCCCTCTCCCTCTCTCTCTCTCTCTCTCTCTCTGTGCACATCTTTTCGTGAACCACTCCCATTTTGCTTATGGGAAAACTGAGACCCAAGGAGTTGCTTCTGGCCCCTACCTCCATGGTCCCACATTAGAGGCCCAGAACCTTGAGATCTACAAACCTGTCAAGGGCCTACAGAGATATTTGAAACCTGAACTCACTAGCACATCGACCCCAGAACACCAAAAGGCAACTGCAGACTCAAAATTAATACATGTCTGATTAAATGTCTACAACATGTTAGTGAGTCACCTGCTATCCAACGGCACTTGTGTTTAGAAATAGAAAAGCACAAATCACAAGGACACGAAAAATAATTTATTCTTCATAAACCCCGTATATGTGAATTACTTTAACACCTTTTCAGATACTTTTAGCAAAAATGCATATGTGTAATGGGATCCGTGGCGACATTTTGAGGTTTGCCCTGGTATGGGGTGCGGTCCCCGTAACGTCAGAGGTCCCGGAACCTTCAGAGGCCTTGAAACAAGCTCTCTTGGTCCACAGTCCCTGAGTCTCACTCAAATTGGGCATAAGATGAAGATTTTTCCATGTATTTTTACAAAGAGGCTGTGTGTACCTTTTTATGTGGGTCATAAAAAAAATTTTTGTTAATTTAAAAACATGGAGCAACACGAGAAATTCGTCATAGCAACGGGGCTGCCTCTCCTATTTTTAAAAAGTGAGCTGTTCCCTCCTCCTCTTAGTACAGAGAGTTTATTTTCCTCCTGGGGCCTCTGACTCAGAGGCAAGCCCAGAACTCAGTCTGCTGCCTCTGAGGGAGGGCTGGGGGTCCTGCTGACCCTCAGGAGCCCCAGCCTCAGGTTCCCTTCAACTGGCATGTCCTCCAGGCGCCCAGATGCCCCTGACATTCCTGGCCAGCACCCGGGCTTCCCTCCCTGTGTTCATCCACAAACTCCCACCTAGGAATGCGTCTTCAGAACAGCCCACCTTGTAGGAGCACAGCTGGATGACTTGAGCTGGTTCTGTAAATATCAAAATACTTCCTGGCCAGTTGGGAAACCCCAGCTACACAGGACCCTCTCCTAGGACCACCCTCTGATCCAAGAACTAAAGGGGTAACAACAGGCAAGCGGCGGGCCCAGAATCTTGACTCAGGGCTGCCTTCTAATTGGTCAGAGCTCACGTCCTCTCAGATGAGAGAGCAGATAACCCCGTAGCCTAAGGACTTTGAGACAGCAACTGAAGGAGGTTGAGAGCACAGTGTGAGTTTGAATCCTGCCCTACCACTGATGAGCTGTGTGACCTAAGGCAAGTGGCTTAACCTGTCTGTGCCTCAGTTCCCTCTCACGGGTAATGATAGTGACAGTGAGTTGCGGTGGGGATGACTCATGTTAACCCAAATAAGGTACTTAGCATAGCACCTGGCACAGAGCAGACTCTGAATAAATGTTTACTATTATTATCATCAACATCATCATCATCTCCTACCTCCTATCCTTCATATCTTTTTGTGACCATCTCTTAGGAATAAAGCAATAAAATCAGAATCTAGCTCCATCAATTACCAGCCGAGTGACCTTGGGCAACTTGCAACACTAATTTCTCATCTGTAAAATAGGGATAATAATAGCCCATAATATATTATATTATTATAATATAATAAGACATACTCATATGTTGGCTTACGATGAGTGTTCCTAAACACTGGCTGTTGTTATTATCAGGGGTCAGAAAACTATTACCCATAAGCCAACTATGTAAATAAACATTTTTTGTTTATTTACAAAAACGCTGCCTGTTTGTGTAAATAAGCATTTAATGGAACACAGCCACACCCATTCACTTATGGATCATCTCTGGCTGCTTTGATGCTATAACCACAGGGCTGAGCAGTTGCAGCGAGAGACCGAATGGCTCACGAAGCTGCAGTATTTACTGTCTTGCCCTTTGAGAGAAAGTTTGCCTGATTTGTATCATTCATACCTTCTTTCACAGCAATAATTACAGTACATATACATTGTGTCTCCCTCAGTGGACGATACGTGTTAAGATTTGCTTTCCAGGGATCCCATAGCAACCCACGGTTGGGTTCCAGTGGTCCAAAAACCCCATCAAGTTATTCGCAGTAGTCACGTATGGAGAGAGGGTCCCCTAGCTTTCATTGGCTACTCAAAGCCTGTGACCCATGAGGACACAATCACAGGATCGTGAGCACTGGGGGAGCTGGCCCGGGTCTAAATCAACACACTCCTTTATTTTCCCGGGGTTGCCTGTTCTCGGTCCTGCTCCAGGGCACCAAGACATCGAGGCTTCGTTACTAAGGTTTCTCTCTGGGCTGCTTTATTGCCTGTTCTGAAGCAACTGGCTGCCCCCTGGTTCAGAACCCTTCGTGTTCCTTTTGTGTGATGTTGGGGTGAAAGAAAGGGCGGCCCAGGAGCTCATTTGGAATTTGACAGAGAAAGCCTGTGAATTATTCCCCCGAGAAAGATGTCTTCCTATGTCTGACCGGATTCGCTCCTTTGGAGGCAGACGGGAGAACCTGCCATTCCTCATTGGTTTCACGGGATTTTGGTGACGTGGTGTGGAAAACCGCACACAAAGTAATTTGTGGACCTCCCAGATCTGGAGGATCTTGGTGGCCACGCTCCTTGGCTTTGTTTCATGCCCACAGATGTAACGCATTGGATTTGGTTTCCACTATTTGAGGCGTGTTGGTTCCCAAAACCCTAACTGGGCTCTGATGTCCATCTAAAACACCAGGCTGGACTCAGCAACCCACAGCCCCTGCCTTGACTGGAGGTCATCATACCTGGTGCACCCTGACACCACCGCCACCTGCATGTCCCCTCTTCAGCTCTGTCACCCTTGTTTCTTCCTGACACGCTGTCAGTGAGAGCCAGAGGACAAACAGCCTGCTGGCAAATGTCCCCAGGGTAGCCCCGGTCAAGTAAGGACAGAAGTTCCTCCCACAGATTGCAGGCTGCATGAGGGCTGGGACCGTGTCTGTCCAACTTTCTGCTAAAGCTGGAGCATCTCAAACGACCCCAGCAGAGAACATAGGAACCGATGTTCAGATGGCAAAGTCTACAAATCCTGCAGTATGAGGAAGGAAATCCTTGATCCGGAGTCAAGCTTCAGGGTGTTACATAATTATAATAACACAAATATGACACAGCATCTTTTTTTTCTCACTTACTGGAATATAACAATGACTCTGAACTTGGGATCCATGGCCCCCCTAGGAAATCCACTGGTGGTCTCTCAGGTGGACATAAACACATAAAATCACGTGTGTGGGGGCACAGATTTTTCTGGGGGGGGTGTGCTTGTCCAGCATTTTCATCAGATTTTCGAAAGAGTTCCAAATATGTAAATAAACATATTTTGAACCTGAAATGGTTGTCAATATGAGATCGTAAATCTGATGCGTAGCTCCGTCCCTACTGTCTCGTACTGTAGCCAGTGCATGACAGGTGCTCGAGACGTGTTTGCTGAATGAATCATTCACTGAATGACCGTTTCAAACCACGGGTTGCCAAACTGTCTGATAATCTGATTTTTCCAATTTTCCAATCTGGAATTTGGGAATCACTGGAATGGATTCTTTTTCTGTCCCAGGAAGGGAGAGGTACATTAATGATGCAAAGAAGAATGAGCATCGAGTGACATTGAAGGGTGCCCACTGCCGGCCAGCAAAGTGTTCTCAGAGCTGCCATTTCCTGCTCCAAGCACTGAAGCAGTTCCCCAAGGCACTTTGCAAAGAAGATGCTTTCTCATCCCAGACGGTTGTCTGCATGCAAAAGTAATGAAACTTCATCTCTTAGAAGACAGTCCAGGATCTAATTAGCCATCTCTTCTACCTAGACTTGCCTCTGATCAACCCCAAAATTTTCCCCCCACACCAGCTAGAAAATACACATCTTAAAATTCAGTGAATTCGGGCTTCCCTGGTGGCGCAGTGGTTGGGGGTCCGCCTGCCGATGCGGGGGACGCGGGTTCGTGCCCCGGTCCGGGAGGGTCCCGCATGCCGCGGAGCGGCTGGGCCCGTGGGCCATGGCCGCTGGGCCTGCGCGTCCGGAGCCTGTGCTCCGCGGCGGGAGAGGCCGCAGCGGTGAGAGGCCCGCGTACCGCAAAAAAAAAAAAAAAAAAAAAATTCAGTGAATTCGGTAAAGAAGTCTTCCTTTGTAAACAATAGTACCAGAGGCTGCATTGACTAGGCACTCGTATGCATTATAGGGATGGGTGGTGGGCAGAGGAAGGTACACGGGACCATTACTTTTTTGGAAAGCAATCTTGTAAGAGGCGTCAAAGCATTCACAATCTTAGGCAGAGTAGTTGCCCTTCCAGGACTTTGTCCTAAGAAGAGCATCAGAATTGTGACAAAGATTTCTTCACAGAGACATACAGCTTAACATGATTAAGAACAGCAAAGAAACTGAAAACAACGCAAGTCTTCAACAGCAGGTGTTAAACAAATTGTAGCATATTAATAGGAAACATTAAATCAAGTAAAGTCATGTCTTGAAAATACTCTTGAAACTTCATAAAAATTTTAAAAGTTTTGTTCTTCAAAGGATATCATCAAGAAAGTGAAGACAACCCACAGAATGGAAGAAAATATTTGCAAGTCATACCTGATAAGGGACTTGTATCTAGAATATTAAAAGAGATTTTATAACTCAATATAAAAAGACAAATAACCCAATAACCCAAATTAAAGATGGGCAAGTGATTTAAATAGACACGTCTCCAAAGAAGATATACCAATGGCTAAGAAGCACATGAAAAGATGCTCAATATCGTTAGTCATTAGGGAAACGCAAATCAAAACCACAGTGAGATACCATTTCACACCCACTAGGATGACTGTAATAACAAGTGTTGCAGAGGATGTGGAGAAAAAGGAACCTTCACACACTGATGATGGGAACATAAAATGATGCAACTACTTTGGGAAAATAGTCTAGCAGTTCCTAAAAAGGAGAAACAGAGTTAACCATAGAACCCAGCAATTCCACTCCTAGCGATACACCCATGAGAAATGAAAATGTATGTCCACACAAAAACTTAGACACAGATGTTCATAGCAGCACTATTCATAATAGCCGAAAAGTAGAACAAACAAAATATGGTCTCTCCATACAATGGGCTATTGTTTAACCATAAAAAGGAAATGAAGTACTGATAACTGCTACAATGAGGATGAACGTTGAAGGTATTAGGCTGAGTGAAAGAAGCCAGACACAAAGAGCCGCATAGTGTAGGATTCCATCGATATGAAATATCAAGAAAAGGCAAATCTAGAGACAGAAAGTGGATGAGTGGTTGTCAGGGGTTGGAGGAGAACCGAGAATGACAGCAAATGCATACAATGTTTCTTTTTGAGGTAATGAACATGTTCTAGAATTGCCTCTGGTGATAGTTGCACCAAAATAGTATGTTTTGTGAACATACTAAAAACCAGTGAAATAAACACTTTGGGCGAACTGTATGTGAATTATATCTCAACAAAGCTATTTTATTTGTATTATTACACAATGAATATCACTTATTAAGTGTATGACATATAAATGTATATTGATAATATAAATATATGTAAGTATAGGTTAAGTATATATATGTAATGTGTAAATATATATTAAGTAAATGATGCTTGGTGAATATTATATAAAAACACTGTCTTGGAATAGCAGACTGATAACTTCTCAGACCAGCCCATCAAATGGTAAAGAAGAATGAATGCCCAGCTCTGAGGGTCTGGGGTAGAGCTTAAGCCCCTGGAACAGTTTTCTCGGAAGCTTCATATTTTAGTTACAAAATTCCAGCACGTTTTGCCTTCCACTTCAAAATATGGCCATGTTAATTTTAATATAAAAAATTATTTTCTCCAAATCCATGATAAAAGCAGATACAAAGCTCTGTGTACAGGATGGGAGTACACGAGGGGGTGGGGGAAACGGAAATGCATAGGTCTGGAGAGAAAAAAGACTAGAAGGAAATGTGCCAACGTATTAGCAGTGGTTATCTCCAGGTTGTGGAATTGCAATCTTTTAAAGCTTCCTGACACCTTTTTTCCTTTTCCATATTCACAATGGATGTTGCATAATATTAAAGAATAGACATTTTTTTTTTATTCCAACAGATGACACCCGGGAGGGAAGACATCAGGCAATGTTTTTCTGGGGATGCTTGGCCTGGCCCTCCCTCTGGTGGGAGCACACTCACACCCCTGGGATCAGAGCTGGGCCGAGTGGAATAACACATGCCCTCGTGGAGGCTCCCAGCATCCCTTGCTTTCTGCAGTTGCTGGCGGAGAATGTGGACTTCTTTCCAGAGGAGAGATGAGACCAGAAGCTTTGCAGAGTTCTGGGAATAAAGACAAGCAAGATCATCGTTATGTGACAACAGCTGGAGGAGGTAAATAAGGACTGGACCAGATGTCAGGGACAGAGCTCTGAACTGGGTGGACACCAGGAGACAGATGTGAGTTCAAGCTCTTGCTTTGCTTCCAACAGGCTGGATGACCTTAGTCAAGCAAGTCACCATCTCTCTCCAGGCCTCAGTTTCCCCCTCTTTAAAATGAGGCCACTGGGTCCTACTTCTGATGGTTTGTGATTCTATGGTCTCACATCTGCCATCTTTCTTTCTACCATCCATGTAACAAACAACTGGAAGCTCTTCTTACTGACAGCCCAGTACAGCCCCTGCCCCAGGAATCTCAAGGGCCATTCTGCCCCCAAAGGCAGTCTCTAAATTGAGTGACACTTTTCAATCCACCTAATTGAAGAAGACTTTCCAAAGAAGGCAGTGTGAGCAGATGGCATCCCCACCCTCTGCACCCCTGAACCTGGTTAAGCGTGAGGATATTTCTTGAGCATCAACCAGCACTGGTTCTGTGCCAGTGAGTAAGACACACACTGTGCTGTTTGCTTGGAGCATATAGGATCAACCCTAACTACCAATTACAGACCCTGTCTCCTGTTCCAGAGGGAGATTCATGTCCAGTACTTTTTCTATAAGCTTGCACATCAACACTTGGAGGAATAATCCCATTATTCACATTGTACAGGTAGGAAAATTGAGGCCAGAGAAGTGAAGTGCTCTGCCCAAGGTCACAGGTCAAACAAATGGTAAAATCAAGGTTCCAGCCCTGGTCAGTTATACTTCCAAGGTACCTGTGATTTATCAGTGGTTTTTCTTTTTTTTTCTTCTAATTGAAGTATAGTTGATTTACAGTGTGTTAATTTCTGCTGTACAGCAAGTGATTCAGTTATATACATTCTTTTTCATATTCTTTTCCATTACGGTTTGTCATAGGATATTGAAAGTAGTTCCCTGTGCTATACAGTAGGACTTTGTTGTTTATCCATCCTATATATAATAGTTTGCATCTGCTAATCCCAAACTTTCAATCCATCCCTCCTCCAACGCCTCTCCAAATTTAGCAACCACAAGTCTGTTTCCTATATCTGTCGGTGGTTCTTAACTTGACTGTTTAGGCAGAACAAAAGACCCTAAGACCCGCCTGATCTCGACCTTGGTAATGTCGTAAGAAAGACCTGGAGAAAAACAAAATCAGTTACAATAAACTTGACGCTGAAGCATCGGACTTGCTATTGACTTTATAAGAGCGAGCTACGAGCTCATACAAATGAATTTACGTGATAAAAAAGTACCCGATAATATGAAAAAGGCACAAAATACATATGGAATCACAACATGAGGAAATTATTCTTTCCAATTCTCTTTCAACCCTTCTAATGACACCTAGGAAAAAGTCTCCATTTGGTGCTAACAGGTCTTCAACATCTTCTCCAACACTTGCCAATTTCCCTCTATAACAAAGAAAGAGCAGGCTTCAGGCTCAGAGCCCACAGGCAACAGTATCCAGAGCTAACATTTAATGATACTGTTTTATTGTTTATGGGGGGCGGCGATATTTTATGGTTACCTCCTATTCGAGGAAAATGATAACTGGTTTTCTATTTGCTGTGGTCATATAAATTTTCCTTTTGAGCTACATTTACTGATTTTTTAATGAATAACTTTACTCACATTTTTTAATGAGTAGATTTAAAGAAAAATATTAAATTCATGACACCATAGAGGTGGTATACAAGCAGGGCAAAAATAAAAAAGGTGGCACTGGAACAATTGAGGCTTAAGGAACTCTGCCCCATGAAATTAAAAATAACCCAGCCATGTAATTTTATTGTCCTGAAAGTACATTGCAAGTTACCTAAATAGCACAAATTCACAGTAGCCCATCACGATTAAAGCAGATTTTTGAGGGCTTACGTATGCAGTTTCTGTAGCAACAGAGATATAACTGAATTATATTCAAACCACTAGACCTATGTGCCTGAAAGTCTAATTATTGGAAAATTATAGACCTAAGAAACACAGCTATGCCTCACCGCACACCACAGGTTTGACCGAATACCTCATGGTAATTGGATAAACCCCATCTACATAGAAGCCATGTGGAAAGGAAGAACCCTCCCCCCCAGCTGTGGCGCCCTCAACCACCTGTGTATGTGGAATTACATTTATTCATTCACTCACTCATTCATTCATTCAACCATTCTTTGCAGTGTTTACCTAGCCCCTGTGATATGCACTGGAAATACAAGGAAGGACTGCAGTGAGCCTCCAGTCCAGAAGAGGGCGCCAGACATGAAGCCCAGCTTCACATACCTAAGCGCCTGACTGCCAAGTGGGCTCTGAAAAGAGCATCATTGTTTGAAAACAAGTAACAAAGGAACTTGCCTACCCTGTGGGTAGTCAGGGAAGGCTTCCTGGAGGTAGTGACCATCAAGTTGCAACCTAAAGAAGGAATAGGCGTTGACTACGGGAGGTGGGAGAAGAGAGGGATAAAAGGGCAGGTGTGTCCATGTACGTGGATGACCTTTCAGGTCCCACGTGCCCCTCCCAAAGTGAGCATCTCACCCTGGTGCCATCACCCAAGCGTGATCCTTGGATTCAAAGATACGTATTTCATGTCTTGAGCCTAAATGCAAGCCAGCAAGTGTATCTGTTCTTCAGTGGGGAAACGGCTATCGAGTCCCAACACTGGGGAAAAACTCAGAGATGGTGCGTGGGTCTCCAACACCAGCCTCCCTGTGGGATTTGAAAGAGTGATTCTGACCACTCAGAACTGTTATCGTAGGCAACAACATGGTGGATCTCAGCCAGGAACTCTGGGAAGTTTTCAAGTCTGCAAGCCCAGGCCACGCTCAGGCACAAGCAAGCCATGCCCAGGCTATTAAGTTAGACTCCCTGGGGGTGGGGTCTGGTGACCAGTAAAGTGTAAAACTCCCCAGAGGAGTCCAACTTGTGGCCCAGGCTCAGAACCACATAGGGAACCTAGCCTTATGGAGGATTCAAATCTAGAAAAACTTACTGAGCACCTACCACACACCAGGCGCTGGGCAGGGGGCAGGGTGGAGGGTGGTGGATGGTGAGAATCAAATCCCCTGTCATTTAAGAATCACTACGGGGACTTCCCTGGTGGCACAGTGGTTAAGAATCCGCCTGCCAATGCGGGGGACACGGTTTCAAGCCCTGGTCTGGGAAGATCCCACATGCTGCAGAGCAACTAAGCCCGTACACCACAACTACTGAGCCTGCGTGCCACAACTACTGAAGCCCACGCACCTAGAGCCCATGCTTCGCAGCAAGGGAAGCCACCGCAATGAGAAGTCCATTCACCGCTATGAAGAGTAGCCCCTGCTCGCTGCAACTAGAGAAAGCCCACGTGCAGCAACGAAGACCCAGTGCAGCCAATAAATAATTTTTTTTTTTTTTTTCTGTACGCGGGCCTCTCACTGTTGTGGCCTCTCCCGTTGCGGAGCACAGGCTCCGGACGCGCAGGCTCAGCGGCCATGGCTCACGGGCCCAGCCGCTCCGCGGCATGTGGTATCTTCCCAGACCAGGGCACGAACCGGTGTCCGCTGCATCGGCAGGCGGGCTCTGAACCACTGCGCCACCAGGGAAGCCCAATAAATAAATTTAAAAAAAAGAATCACTACGGAAGCACGGAGCCTAGGTAAAGATGAAAAGTGCTCTGGTCACACGAATTGCCTGGCGGATCTCGTTAAACTGCAGATTCTGATTCAGCACGTCTGGGTTGGGGCCCAAGAGTCTGCATTTCTAAAGAGCTCTCGTTTCACTGCAGGAGTGTGGCGAGGCTCTCAGGGAACCTCTCAGATCTCAGCTTCTCCCCACCGTTTCTCCACCACTCTGATGGCCCTGAGCATTGCCTGGAGGCGATCACAAACTGTAGGGAAACAACAAAATGCACCCTCGCCACCTGCCAGGTGTGGACACGTGTCCCTCAGACTCCAAAGGTCCGGTGACCACCTCCAGCTGTCACCCACACACGTCCCCAGAGCGTGGGGGCAGATCTCAGGAAGAAAGAGAAGGGGAGGGGGTGGAGACGGGGTCGATGGCTGTCATAAAGGGTAAACCATCTGCACGGCAGCCGTCCCCCACTGCCTGTGGAGTCCCCCATCTGGGGCCAGAACAAAGGCAGAGAAATTCAGGAGGCTTCAGAGAGCAAAACAGCCTCAGAGGGACTTCCCTGGTGGCGCAATAGTTAAGAATCCGCCTGCCAATGCAGGGGACACGGGTTCGAGCCCTGGTCCGGGAAGATCTCACATGACGCAGAGCAACTAAGCCCGTGCGCCATAACTACTGAGCCTGCGCTCTAGAGCCTGTGAACCTCAACTACTGAGCCCGCATGCCACAACTACTGAGCCCGTGAGACACAACTACTGAAGCCTGCGTGCCTAGAGCCCGTGCTCAGCAACAAGAGAAGCCACCGCAATGAGAAGCCTGCACACCGCAACGAAGAGTAGCCCCCGCTCGCCGCGACTAGAGAAAGCCCACGCGCAGCAACGAAGACCCAACGCAGCCATAAATAGATAAATAAATTTATTTTTTTAAAAAAAAACCAGCCTTGGAGCCTCTCCTGCTGCGAGCCCTCGTTTCTAGTTAATCACCCGTCCTTGGCAAATCAGTTGTGCCTGTTTCACAAGCAGTACTCCAAGGGCGAGAGGCGGGGTGGGAGCTGGAGCAGAGGTCATTGGTAGTGAATTCGTGGGGAGGGGACAGTGGGGTCAGCCCTGACCCATTCAGCAGGGCCAGAAAGGAATGGATCAGGGGACAGGAATGCTTGCAGAGGCCAGGCTGGTCATAGGACTCAGTGGGCTGGAGGGGTGGGGGCGTGGGGGGTTAGTAGAGACCGCCCTGGGGACTAGGGCCAAGTGGACACTGTACCACCCAGTAGGGTGGCAGCTACTCAGTTCCACTGCCAAGCAGAAATGTAGACCCATTTCTGCATTTCTGGAAGATGTGCTAGGGCTTCCTTTTTGTTTTTGAAAATATGTTTTCTTTAAAGGTGAGATCTCCTGGCTTATAGAAGTTGGCTCAAATTGTTTTGAAACATCCTGCCACCCATCCAAATATGTCTTGGAGCCACATACGGAGTGCAGACTGCCAATGTGTAACCTCTGAGAGAGTGGACTGTAGGAATGACGTGGGAAATTAAATGGCCTGTGGGTGTGGACGTCCTCATGGGGGCTCAGAGCAGGAGAACGTGGGTGGACGACTTCCAAAACACAAGGGAAGTGCCCGGAAGGCCTCCGGAAATCACTGGGAGAGACAATGAGGGGAGAGTGAAGTCCTGCAAGTAGGGACCGAATGCCCTTGTACTTTGAGAGTTATGGTCCCTGCAACCCCGTTTGCATTGCTCCATGTACGTCTTAGCAACAGTACTTACTGAGCACATACTGTGTGCTGACACCATGCCAAGTGCTTTATGTGTATTTACTCATTTAATCCTCACAACCTCCCTGTGAGGTGGGTATGACTATTAGCCCCACTTTACAGATAAGGAAACTGAGGTTCCGTTAAGTGACTTACCCAAGTCACACAGCTAGCAAGTGGTAGAGCCGGGATTCAGACCCGGGCAGTCTGGTTCTAGAATCCATTCTCTTAACTATAGGCAGCCCTGCCTATCCTGAGTCCCAAAGAGCCTTGGGCAGAGCGCAGCACACAGTAAGTGCTCAGAAAATGTCTGTTGCATTGAACAGAGCCTCTGGGAATTAGACGTACTAGAATCCAATGCTATTATTTCGACCGATTTTGTGTTCCTATTTCAAGAACTGGTTTGTGGATTCTGCTGGGACGGGGTCCTTGCCCAGGTGATGGTATGAAATCACCCAGGCACGGTCTGTAAAGACAAGGAATACCCGTCCTCCCCTCCAACTGTCCACCCCTGACTCTGCAGCCTCTTGCTTCTAGTCTGTCTCCAGCCTGGCCACCCTACTCCAGCTCTCAGGCTCTGCCTCCCTCCTGGGCTACGACTTCAACTTCCAGATCGATTTCAGACGTAACCCTAGAAGTCCGTCTTAGCACTGGAGCCTTCCGAGTCACTTTTCTGGCCGTGGCATTTATCTAAAAGAGGAGGAGGGGGTCATCGGCACAAGGCTAAGCATTGTGGGGGCTGTTGAAGCCTTTTAAAAGTTCCCTTTGGGACATTTAAAACCCTCAGATGGAAATTTTCACTGTCTGGAAGGCAAAGTGTCCACCCGTGGGAATTCCAGTTCCCCACCTGCTGCTCATCACCATACGGGAAACGCACAAAATAGGACAGGCTGCACAGCAATGCAGCTGCTGTTGAAGAAATTGGCCACTGAGCCCAAATGCAGGCTTTCCTTTTTAATTGAAGTGTAGTTGATTTACAGTGTTGTGTTAATTACTGCTGTACAGCAAAGTGATTCAGTTATACATATGTGTGTGTGTATATATATATATATTCTTTTCCGTTATGATTTACCATAGGATATGGAATATAGTTTCCTGTGCTATATGGTAGGACCTTGGTGTTTACCCATCCTATATATAAAAGCTTAACATTTGCTAATCCCAACCTCCCACTCCAGCCCTTCCCCAACTCCCACCCCCTTGGTAACCACCAGTCTGTTCTCTATGTCTGTGATTCTGTTTCACAGATAGGTTCATTTGTGTCATATCTTTTATTTATTTATTTATTTATTTATTTATTTATTTATTTATTTATTTATTTTGCAGTACGTGGGCAGGCCTCTCACTATTGTGGCCTCTCCCGTTGCGGAGCACAGGCTCCGGACGCGCAGCCTCAGCGGCCATGGCTCACGGGCCCAGCCGCTCTGTGGCATGTGGGATCCTCCCGGACCGGGGCACAAACCCGTGTCCCCTGCATCGGCAGGCGGACTCTCAACCACTGCGCCACCAGGGAAGCCCCGTATCTTTTATTTTATTTCATTTTTTTGACTGCACTGTGCAGCTTGCGGGATCTTAGTTCCCCAGCGAGGGATCGAAGCCAGGCCCCTGGCAGTGAAAGCACCAAGGCCTAATCACTGGACCACCAGGAAATTCCCTGTGTCGTATTTTAGATTCCACATATAAGTGATATCATTTGGTATTTGTCTTTCTCTTTCTGACTTACTTCACTTAGTATGATGATCTCTAGTTGCATCCTTGTTGCTGCAAATGTCATTCTTTTTTATGGCTGAGTGGTATTCCATTGCATATATGTACCACATCTTCTTTATCCATTCACCTATTGATGGACACTTACGTTGTTTCCATGTCTTGGCTATTGTGAACAGTGCTGCTATGTACATAGGGGCGCATGTATCTTTGTGAATTAGAGTTTTGTCTGGATATATGCCAAGGAATGAGATTGCTGGATCATATGGTAATTCTGTTTTTAGTTTTCTGAGGCTTAAGTTTTTCCACAGTGGCTGCACCAACTTACATTCCCACCAACAGTGTAGGAGGGTTCCCTTTTCGCCACACCCTCTCCAGCAGCAAATGCAGGCTTTTAAATCACATAGTTCTAGTTCCAGATCTGCTGATAAACGTTCATTCACTTATTCACTCACTCATTCATTCATTCAACAAATATTTATGGCACGTGCTGTATTCTAAGCACTGAGGTGGTTGCTAAGGAAGCTGTGCAAAACCGAGGGGTCTTGGTGAAATTTACAGGAGGTCAGATGTCTTCTCTAAACATCAGCTTCTTTTTCTGTAAGGTCGGGGTGCTGATGAAGATGTACGTTCCCCTCAAAAGTCCTTTTCCTCCACGGTGCAGCTAATCCCTACCTCTAGGAGAAGGGTATCCTCGTGCCACAAAAGGAGCACTGGAAAAAGAGTCGGGATGCAGCCTTCTGGCTCAATGCTCCTGCTTAGGTCACTTCCCCACCCTGGCCCTCAGTTACTTCATCAGTAAAATGAGAGGGCTGGACTGTGTGATTTTTAAGAGCTTGTCTTTCTTTAACCATCTGTGATTCTCCGATTCAAATATTCGTGATTCTAGCATGAGACTAGCCTGTGACTCCAGGAATGGACCTTCTCCTGTTCTGGGAGCAAATCTCCTCCTTATGGGATGCCTTTCATCATGACGGCGGCAGAAAGGGACTCATGAAGTGAGCATGAAGGGCCGTGGGGCGCCTCCTAGGAGCTGCTCTCCCAGGATCCCCAGAATCACTAAATTTATCTTCCCTGTCATGCTCTTATTCTCTGAAAATTTAATGGCACAACCATAAGCTGCCTGAAGACCATAGCTGACCCATCACCAATAAATCAGAAACTCCCGGTGATGCTTTTGAATAAATGATAGCCCCTCTGATCAGTGGGCAGGCGAGCGGGGGCTGTTTAACGTACCTTGGGAGAGAGCTCAACCCGCACTCTGCTGGGGTGGGAGGCTAACGTACCTTGGGAGGCTCAACCCGCACTCAGGGAGTGTGGTGAGCAGATCGAGAGGCCCCTGGAGTCATCCCTGGGTATTTGGACGGAACCAGACCCAAGCTCTCTCAGTCACGGCTGGCTCTACCTTGCCTGAAAGAAAAACATCCCGCAGAGAGAGGGAAAAAATGTCCCAGGGTGTATGGTCGGGCCACTCAAGGTGGCTGTTCTCTTGCTCTCTGTACGTCCCCTGCTGGACCAGCCCCTGCTTCACCTGCACCTGCTCACGTGACCGTACCTGCCTCCCCACCCCCACCCCAGCAAGTGATTGTCCTAATCCTTCGCCCAGAGCGGCTCCACCTGCTAGTTTATTAAAGGGAAACACCTGGCCTCGTGATGGTCATTAACCTGAGGGCCGGGAGGGGCGTGCCCAAGCTGCTGGTTTCCCGGGTAACTGATGAGCCCACGTGATGGCGGTTCCCCGTATAAATGGCAGCCTCCCTCCCCCCGCCCCACGCCGTGGTGAAAAGAGTGCCGCCATGTTCTGCTCGCTGTCTGCTGCGCACGGTGGGGTGTCGCTCCAAGACCTTGCTTCAGACGTGTAAGACCCCCGTCCAACGAACCACTGACGTCTCTGTCACTGTCTCCAGGCTCTTTCTTCGGTTTCGAGACTGGGCCAAGGCTCGCGGGCCCACGGGGTGCAGCCCAACATGGGATTGTGGAAAGAGACATCAACTTAGAAACCTCAGTTACAATCCCAGCTCCTCTCAAAATCCCCTGCTTGGCCAGTTTGTTCATCTAGAAACTGGGGGTCCCAGGAAACAAAGACGTGTGCTACTCTTGATCTTGCACGTCTCAGTGGTAACCACTGACGGGCGCCAATTTACACAGAGGAGGAAATAGAGGCTCAGAAAGATGAAGTCTCACAGCAAATCGGGATTCCGGCAAATGCCCGAGCCCCCGACGCCATGCACTGTCTCCCACCATGGGAGGCCTGGAACTCTTTGGCTGTTTTTTCACTTTTGGGGGCTGAAGCCCCTGGGAAGTCCCAGCTGCACAGCCCACCCTGGGGCCTCTGGGGTCCGGTTGCCGTGGGCTGCTGTGATGCACACCATCTTCCTACACGCCCCCGGCTCTGCGTCCCTCCCACTGTGGCAACTCCGAGAACCAGGCAGATGGGCAGCCGTGGATCCAGATCCTTCGGAGTCGGTTCCTGGTGGGTGGTGCGTCCAAGGACATCCCACGCCCTGCCACGGGCTGTCTGGAAATTGCAGCGGACCCTGGCTCATGGGAAGCAGCTCCGCTTGGAAACAGGTGAGGAAATGCAGTTAGCCGTTGTTTATACTCGGCCCTTCACTGATGCGGTCTCTGAATGCTTCTAAGTACATCGGGTTCCCAACGGCTCTGTCCCGGAACTCGGCAGTCCCACGTCCTAGGGAGACCCACGCGGCCGCCTCTGTGCTTTCGCTACATTCTTCCCACTGGAAACACCAGGTCTGGAGCCCAGGGTCTCCTTCGCGCCTCCCCCTACAACCACAGGGAAACACTCGTTACCCCCTTAGAGTTGAAAACGTGATCCAACGCAATGGTTTTTAAGACATCTAAGACTTTCTTCAAATGAAGTCTTACTCAAAATCCCAACACAAAATGGATAAAAGGAGAAAAAAGAGATGACAATCCGGGTCCCCGCCTACATGGCTGCCTCTTGCCTCCCAAGGGAGTCCCAGGGCCCTTCCACAGAACCCCGGGCCCCAAGGAACCCAGTTGGCAGAGTTCTGGTCAGGCTCAGGGATAATGCCTGGCCCAGGGTTACCCAGGAAGGTTAGTGCACAGGTGAGGCCCCTTCACCAGGAGGGCTGCTGAAAGCCCAGACGGGAGGCAGACAGCCCTTGCCCTGGGCCAGAGTCTTGTTGTATTTGCCTGAATCTAGTAACTTTTGGTTGACTTGTTGGTTAGTAGTTACTTGGTTGGTTGGTTGGTTGGTTGGTTTGTGGGATTGGATGATTTATTAGTTGCTCATTGAATGGTTGAGTAGTTGGTTGGCTAGTTGGCTCGTTCGCTGATCAGTTGGCTAGTTTGTTGATTACTTGATTGGTTAGTCAGTTGGTTGATGGTTGGTTCCATTATTTGGGTTGAGTGGTTAGTTAGCTAGTTAGATGGCCAGTTCATTGATAAGCTGATTGATTAGATGGTTGGTTGGTTCACTGGTTAAACAAATGAGGGTTTCACGTGGGAGTGCTTTGGAGAAGGCTCTGAGACGTGAAGTGGACATTTGAGGGCAGAGGCACCAAGCAGATGGCCTGCGACACGGAGGGGGGAGTGATATGTACTCGGAGTGAAGGCTGGAAAAGTAACAAAGAGACATCAACAGATGCCTGTTTGCCTTTTTGGCTTGGGAGGTGAGCAGATGAGCCAACGAATGCACATTCCATAAAAGCTGTAAAGCCCATTACGTGTGTCAGGGGTCCTCTCCCACCCCCACCCCCTCCCCGGGCTCCCAGCGCCTCCTGGTTTCCGCCATCCCTTCCCCCGAACAACCTGCTCTTCAATCCTTTATTCACCCTGGGCTGTCAGTGATGGATCACAGCTCAGTGTGTTTGAATATATACCTTTGAGAGATGGAGCATGAAGGGGAGTATTTCAGCTGTCCTGAAACATAGCAGATGGGACTGGGGTTTAAAGGAAAGATTCTTCTAGAACCCAGTAGTCACATCCTAGGTCAGAGTAAATGCTGCTCACGACAATAATGGTAGCACTCACGTAACCCTCAGTAAATTTCTGTACGAAGCATTGGTATCATCTCCACTTCAAAGATGGAATCTGAGCCTCAGAGCGGGCAGTGACCGAGTCCTGACTAGTGGAGAGTGGGGCGCCCAGACTCGACCCCTGTCTCCCAAACCTCATACTCTCTCACAACCCCAAGATCACTCCGTGAAACCACACTGTTCTCCAACCTCGCAGCCCCTTCTTCCTCCCCTTGGGCTCCTGGATACCAGTCCTGGTGCTGTGGGGAGCGCCGAGCATCACCCACCCCTAAGCCAGGGCCACGGCGGGCTGCACATGCCACGTGGCGACTACCACCTGCAAAAGCCCTGCCCAATGAGCTCTGAACTCGGTTCTGAAGCTGCCATCAATTAATAGGAAAACTCCCAGCTGCGGCCACTTCATGCATTTATTTGCAAGATTAATGGTAGATACGAAATTGCTGCTTCACCTTGGAACTGTCGCAAATCTGGAGAACACCTGTGCGACAGCCTCATACGTATTCCTCAAGGCCACTCCTGCCTGTTGCCACACCCTTTGTTATCAGAAGGTCGTGCTTTTCTGTCCACGCTTTGCAAGGCTGAGGGGAACATGCCAGGGAATGGGCCCCATTGGTAATTAAGAGAATTTCAGGCTCCCTCCTCCCTTTTCCATTTGCCCTTCCCAGGGATGTGGGAAGAGAAGCTGCTTCAGGGGGCCCACAAATGGCTCCCCCTTCACGTATTCCTTCTTCAGAGGCCAGCTTGAAAAGTTCAATAAAATAAGAATTAACTCACCCATATTGTGGGCTCGCTGTGAGCCAAGCACTTCATCTTGGCAACAGCCCTGTGAGCTTGGAACAGTTACGGTGCCCATTTTGCAGATGAGAAAACCAAGGCACAAGATCACAGCAATTTAGTGGCGGAGGCTGGACTTGAACCAGAACCTCCTGACTCCAGAGCCAGAGCTCTTAGCACAGTCCCTGTAATATGGGCTCCACGAATCTGACTCATCCTTCTAAGGGGTGTTACAAGGTGGTCCCTGTTCAAGACTAAATGAGGGGAGTAGGTCCTGGGAGTCTCCAGGGCTGGACCCTTTGAAACATCGCCTGCCTTTGGGGCTTCCCCACTTCCCTTCAGATCTGCAGCCCGGCTGCCTGGTGGTCAAGGGCTCAAGGTCTAGGTCAGACAGGAGATTCCACCCTCGGACCCTCCACTTTCCAGCACTGTGGCCTTAGACATTGTCTGAGCTTCATATTCTCCTCTACAAAGAGGGTTGCTTAATAAGGTGTTTTTTTGTTTTGCTAAGTAATAAGTGCTCATGATGAAACAAAAGCTCCAAATGTACAAAAGAGGAAAGTCTTTCTTCCACCATCTCCACGTTCTCCCCACACCAGATGCAACCACTAATACGAGCTTCTTATGCATCCTCTGAAGCAGCTCCGTCCAAGAACTTCCCAGTGATGGAGATGCCCCACACCTGTGTTCTCCGAACCATGGGCTATTGAGCACTTGAACTGGGGTTAATGGGATGAGGAACTAAGTTCTGAATTTTATTGGATTTTAATTCACTTAAATTAGCTGCATGTGGTGGCTGGTGGCTGCCGTATTGGACAGCACGAGTCTGGAGACCCTGATGATAACTAACATCTACCGAGCGGTGACCGCTTGGCAGGCCCTGTTCTAAGCACTTCCCATGTATTAACTCCGAATTCTCATAAGCACCCCACGAGTAGGTGCTAGATCCCCGGTGCTCCCTCTGGAGAAGCTGAGGGGCAGCAAGGTTACATTCTAACAAGTTCAATCCACCAGGACGTCGGGGAGCTGTGCTGAGCCCAGGCTGTCTGACTCCAGGGCCTGGGATTCAGCTACCTAAGCAGGGGTCATAAGCAGCTTAAATGAGAATGTGTGTAATGAGCTTGGCCCCGTGCCTGGCACAGAACATGTGCTCGGTAACTTACCCCTGTAATCAGGTCCATCGCCTCCCTGCTCTGTTTAGGCCCTACTCATTCCCACCCCTGGGCCCTTGCTTATGCTGTGCTCCCAAATCCTCCTCACTTGTCAGGCGCCAGGATGGGCTAGAGGGGTCCAGAGGCCCGAGGTGGCCTGGGAAAGGGCAGAAAAAGTAGGAGGCATGGGGGAAGCGGTATAGAGCTCAGAGGACTGTGTAACAGAAGCCGTGCCCTTCTGGAGAGGGATGTAGCCAAGTCACAAGCCAGCAGGAGGATGACAAGACAGGCATCAGTAGGACGCAAGCTGCCTAGTGGGGCAGCGGAAAAGGAGGTTAGTGGGAGGGGCTGGGGCAAGACCTAGGAGCTTTGACTACCAGATATTAATTTAGATCAGATTGAATGAGGGGTAAGGGGCTGGCGTTGATGTATTCATGCATTCAGCAAGCATTTATTAAGCACCTACTTAATTGATCATTGATCGCTGGGGGCCACGTTAGTGGTTTTCCCGTCACGTTTCTGTGCTAAAGACAAACTGGACTTGCCGGTGTGCGTCCTCAGTGGCCCCTTTTCTGAGCAGGAGAATGTGTAGGGGCAGAAACAAGCTTCTTTCCCTTCATCCTGTTGACAGGTACTTTCTTTGGACATGAATCCACTCAGCATGCCATGAGAAATGTACTGGAGTTTCATGATCCTGTATTACAAGACGGCAAAGCAGAGACCGGGGCAGTTGAGATGCTTTGCTCAAGGTCACTTGACCCGTTGGTGGATGGGCTGGAGGAGCGTGCAGGCTCCAGTCTGGATTTTTTTCTCCTCGGTCTAACTTCCCTTGCAGGGCACCGAGGTCTGTAGACTCCATCTGCCAGGGCGGGCCTTGCCAGCAGTGGCATCCGACATCCCTGGCACCGGTTCAAAGGACTGCCTTCCCGCTGCGGACGGAAGGAATCCTTTTGCTTAGCGCCCCGTCTGCCATTTTCCACCTGGGTAGGTTTTAATCTTCCAGACAACAGATACCTACGCAGCCCATCACCCCGGAGGAAGCAGAATTTCAAAGTGCCCCGGAAGAAGGGGCTCCAGATCGTGCCCTGTGTCTGGGCGAAAGGGGCAGCT
This sequence comes from Globicephala melas, assembly GCF_963455315.2. Lineage (NCBI taxonomy): Eukaryota > Metazoa > Chordata > Mammalia > Artiodactyla > Delphinidae > Globicephala > Globicephala melas. The sequence continues at coordinate 71,527,718 of NC_083326.1, forward strand.
GTCAGGCTCCGGATCTAAGTGATGCGAAAAAGCATCCCACACAGAGCCTTGGGGAGAAGAGAGCAGCGGAGAGGATGATTCTTGGATCAGGTGTGGGTGTCCACTGGCAGAGGAGAGTGGGTCATCCCTAGGTACCCGAGGACCCCCGCCGCTTGCTTGCTTCCGGGTCTGGGCTAGTTGGCCCTGTAACCGTGCCCCGTCCTTCCCTGGCTCAGCTCTGAATCTCAGGGTCCTGACGCCGCAGGCTGCATTTCCCAGGCTCCTGGGTCATCTGGACTCTGTCTGGACTCCACTAATGAGGAGCTCGGGCAGGAGACTGGCGGCTGGGGGACAAAGGAGGAGCCACGGCCTTTCTCCCCTTCCTTCTCCGATGTGGGCATGTGTCTGACAGTGTTGGGCTCCTCGGAGGCATCAGTTTCCCCTGAAAAGGCCACCGTTATTCCAGCTTCTGCCGGGGCTCCAGTCACACCACCCCCTCCCTGTGCTCCTGCAGCTCCTGACCAGGGAGGTAACAGCCTCTTCCTCGTGCTCATCTCTGGGGTATCTGCCATCTGCGTTTGGGTTACCCTCAAAGCAGATCCCAAGACAAAGACTTAAGTACGTGCAGTTTACTTGGGAGGCAACCGCAGCAGAACAAGGGAGGGAGTGGGGAGGTGAGATGGGGAAGGAATAAAAGCTAATAAAGAGTATGTGAATTAGCTGGTGACCTTGAGGGCTACTGGGCTCGATTCCGCTGGGGCCCTTCTAAGAATCACTGGGAAACATACCTTAGAATCAGCCTGCCGGAGGGATGAGAGCTGTGTCATTTATCTATGAAATTCCATCTCTACTGCTTGAAGATTGCCCCTGGGGTGTTATGTCTGTCACATCTCCAGACTGCACTGCAAGCTCCCAGGTCCAGGAAGAAGATCTCATGCAGAGAAGCAGAGCTACATGGGTGGAGTTGAAAAGATACTGCACAAAAGAAGATATACAGGGAGTTCCCTGGTGGCCTAGCGGTTAGGATTCCAGACTTTCACTGCCGTGGCCCAGGTTCAGTACCTGGTCGGGGAACTGAGATCCTGCAAGCCGCGCAGCACAGCCAAAAAAAAAAAAAAAAAAAAAAAAGCAAATGACCACTAAGTGCATGTAAAGTGGTTCGCCAGCGCTAGTCACACAAACATAAAACCACAAGGAGATGATACTACATCCCCATCAGAATGGCTGGAATTGACAAGACTGGTAATACCAAGTATCAGTGATGATGTGGAACAACCGAAACTCATGGACTCCTGGTGGGGGCTGTAGAATGGCACAACTTTGGAAACTCGTCTGGCTGTTTCCTGTAAAACTAAACAAGCACTTTGCTGAGGCACAGCCATCTCTCTCAGGTATACGCCCAAGGGAAAGAAAAACACACGTCCATACAAAGACTGGTACACAGGTGTTTATACAAGCTTTATTTATAATAGAGCCTGGAGAATTCCAGACAGCCATCAATAAGAGAATGTATAGAGAAACAGTGGTATATTCATATAGTGGGATGCTACTCCATAACAAAAATGAACAAATGACTGAGACACGCAATGGCATGGATGAATCGCAAAAAAATGCTAGTGAAAGAAGTTAGACGCCAGCTATATGATTCCATTTGTATGAAACTCTAGAGAAGACAAAACTAATCTGATAAAGATCAGGATAGGCATTGTCTGGGAGCAGAGGTGTATTGGCTGGAAAGGAGAATGAGGGGAACTTCGAGAAGAATAGGAATGTTTCATATCTTGATCTGGGTGGGTAGTTACACCATGTTCACAAAGGTGAAAATTCATAGAGCTCAACACTTAAGATTTTGTGCCTTTTACGTAAATTACCACTTCCTTTTTAAAATACAGACATAACAAATGAAGGAAGAGCTCCATTCTTAAAAGGCCTCCTTTAAGTGCTCACCTGATCACCGAGGATGACTGTGCAGTTGGCATCTCCAGCTTCATTAGAGGAAGGCAAGGGAGGGTCCGGTCCAGGCTGAGCCTGTGGAGCTACCAGTGCAGAAAAAACGCTCACTCCCGTCAGTGAGTTATGATTACGAATGTTCCTCCTGGGCTCCGAGTGTTTTACTGGCTCATCCATCAGTCTGTCAGGGCAGCCGTCAAGGCGAGAGTAGCAGAAAACTAACACTTCCCACCCAAACAGCCTGACTAATTCAACACGGCCTCAGCCTCTGGACTCTGGGAGCGTGAAGCTAATTTTTTAATTTATTTCTCAGGCTCTGCGGTTTATTTCCGTGCCCCTGGAGGCTCAGACTGGGCATGGGTCTTCCATGGACCAAAACAGGACAGGCCAAAGCCATAGAGGCTGGGGGATCCCACCCTGATGTCTGGGGCATGACAGGGGACCCAAACAAGGGGCATTGCCAAATGGGGGCCTCTGAACAGGGGGGAAAAGGAGCAGACACTGGAGTCTCAAGACATGTGTTTAAGACCTGATCAGCCACTTCTCAGCTGTGTGATCCTGAGCAAGTCATTTACTTCTCTGAGCCTCAGTTTCCCCAACTATGAGATGTGCTTGGTGACAGGACACTTACATAGTACTTACTGTGTGACAGATTTGGTTCTAATCACTTTTTTCTTTCTTTTTTTTTTTTTTTGCGGTATGCGGGCCTCTCACTGTTGTGGCCTCTCCCTTTGCGGAGCACAGCCTCCGGACGCGCAGGCTCAGTGGCCATGGCTCACGGGCCCAGCCGCTCCGCGACATGTGGGATCTTCCCAGACTGGGACACGAACCCGTGTCCCCTGCATTGGCAGGCGGACTCTCAACCACTGCGCCACCAGGGAAGCCCTCTTTTTTTTTAATTGAAGTGTAGTTAATTTACAATATTGTGTTAGTTTCAGGTGTACAGCCGAGTGATTCAGGTGTAGATAGATATTCTTTTTCAGATTCTTTTCCCTTACAGCTTATTACAAAATATGGAGTGTAGTTCTCTATTGCTATACAGTAGGTCCTTGTTGGTTGTCTATTTTATATATAGTAGTGTGTATCTGTTAACCCCATACTCCTAATTTATCCCTCCTCCCCTTCCTCTTTTGGTAGCCATAAGTTTGTTTTCTATGGCTGTGAGTCTGTTTCTGTTTTGGAAATAAGTTCATTTGTATCACTTTTCTTAGATTCCACATATAACTGATATCATATGATATTTGTCTTTGTCTTAGTATTGTAATCTCTAGGTCCATCCATGTTGCTGCAAAGGACATTATTCATTCCTTTTTATGACTGAGTAATGTTCCATTGTATATATACATATACCGCATCTTCCTGATCCATTCGTCTGTTGATGGACACTTAGGTTGCTTCCATGTCTTGGCTGTTGTAAATAGAGCTGCTGTTGAGGTGCATGTGTCTTTTGGGATTAGGGTTTTCGTCTTTTCCGGATATATGCCCAGGAGTGGGATTGCTGGATCATATGGCAGCTCTATTTTTAGTTTTTTATGGAATCTCCGTACTGTTCTCCGTAGTGGCTGCACCAATTTACATTCCCATCAACAGTGCAAGAGGGTTCCCTTTTCGCCACACCCTTTCCAGCATTTATTATTTGTAGACTTTTTGATGATGGACATTCTGGCTGGTGTGAGGTGGTACCTAATTGTGGCTTTGATTTGCATTTCTCCAATAATTAGCAATGTTGAGCATCTTTTCATGTGCCTATTGGCCATCTGTATATCTTCTTTGGAGACATGTCTATTTAGATCTTCCCGTTTTTTTTTGTTTTTTTTTTTCTGTACGCGGACCTCTCACTGTTGTGGCCTCTCCCGTTGCGGAGCATAGGCTCCAGACGCACAGGCTCAGCGGCCATGGCTCACGGGCCCAGCCGCTCTGCGGCATGTGGGATCTTCCCGGACCGGGGCACGAACCCGTGTCCCTTGCATCGACAGGCGGACTCTCAACCACTGCGCCACCAGGGAAGCCCCAGGTCTTCTCATTTTTTGATTGGGTTATATATATATATATATATATATATATATATATGTATTAAGCTCCATTCTAATCACATATGCATTAACTCATTTAATACCCAAATGACCCTACATGGTACTTACAACATCATTCCCACTGTACAGATGAAAGAACTGAGACCCAGTAGCTCACCCCAAGGAATCAAAGCACCTATCTCATAGGGTGAGAATTAAAGGAGATTGAGCTTACAGATCTCCTGACCTTACGCCTGGCACACAGTAGGTGCTCAGTAAAGCATAGCCACTGCTATTGTTATTATTAAAATGTCTTTTAAGGTCATTATCTCATTTGAGTATAACAACCAACACGTGAGGTTGATGGGCTTGTGTAACTATAGATGGGGAAACAGGCAGAGAGTGAGGTAAATGGTTTGCCCAAGGCTATACACATTTATACTAAGGACACTGCTCTGTCCTCCGATCCACTTAGGCTCCCCTAACGGAGCTCTTGAGAGTGAGTCCCCAGTTCTACAGGCCAAACAGACTCCAAAACACAGACCTTGCTTCCAAAAGAAAGACCTGGATTCAGATCCTGAGTCTGCTGCTCCCCGGTTGTGTGAGTGGAGCAGGGTCCTTCTCTTCAGCTTCCTTGGCTGTGAAATAGGATGAAACAGCCAGTTACACGGGAATCAAGAGCAGACTTGGGTATGAGTAACCGGGGTTTGGTCCCCAGCCCTGCCACTTGCCAGCCGCAGAACCTTGGACAAGTGGTTTTCTCTGAGCCAGTTTTCTCATCGATAAAATGGGAAATCATCATCCCAACCTTGTAGGCTCGTGCTGAGGATTCCAAAAGTTAATGTTGGAAAACCCCTTAGCCCAGGTGCATGAAAAAGTGGATGCTGTTAGTATTAGGCATCGAAGTTTCCGTTTGCTACCGTCATTTTTGCAAAGGATCTTGGAAGATGAGAAGCTGGCCTGAGAAATAGGAAGATCTGATCTGCATGGTCACCTTTTCCCCAACCTAGGGAAGGTTTGTGACGGCCAGGAAGGGGAGAGCTGCCACCACAAACCCTCTGGGCTCTGCGAAGGAGGAAAGAAGTGGGAGATTGCTTGATTTATACAACAGAACAAGGGTTTGAGGGACGCTCACTGCAGTTCTGGCGATGTGTCACACAGTGAATAATGTACTGGCTGGGACCAGTGCACTTGTAGGATTTCTGAGTCAGAAGCCATTCTGATAGGGACCAAACATCCTTGTGGCTGCAGCCCCCGGAGTCCCCAAGGCTGGTCCTTCCCACCTGCATCCATCAGCTATTTATTGAACATTGGCATGAGCCTGACCCAGTGGTGGGCAAATCAGGCAAGGATGTTCTCAGCCACCAGGGAGCTCAGGCAAGGCCTCCCTTTGTTCTCAGAAGCTAGTCACATCGGGGAAATTGAGGCAGCTTGGTGACTATAAGGCTTCCCCTTCAGGACAAGGTAGAGAAGGCTAAGACTCCCAATGACCTATTCCTGGGACAAAGGGGTCCAGGATGACCAAACTCTCCTGTCTCAGGAAACACCAGATAATTCCTTATTACTGGCTTGTCTCCATAGCAGAAATTCTCTTGAGGAGTAAAAGGGAGGAAAGCACTAGAGCAGTGGTTCTCAAACTTGAATAAGCATCAGAATCACCTGGAGGGCTTCTTAAAACACAAATTGCTGGTCCCATCTCAGAGTTTCTGATGCATTAAGTGTGGGAAAGGGTTTGAAAATATGAATTTCTAACAAGTTCCAGCTGACGTTGATGCTGCTGGTCTGGGGAACAGACTTTGAGAACAGCAGATCCAGAGGGAAGGCGAGAAAGATGGAGTTAAAATCACAGCCCTGCCATTTCCTTGCTCTGTGACCTTGGGCAAGCTACTTGGCCTCTCTGAGACCCGTATTTTTCATCTTAAAATGGGGAAAATAATGTCCGCTTCAGAGCACCAAGGGAGCAAATCTTCCAAGTTGTTTTCTCTCTAGTTCCCACCTGACTAAGGGACAGATCGCTTCGCAGAGCTTCTCAGTCAGGGGACCATTCCATTAACAATCCTCAGCTGGCAAAATGTCATTGTCCACATTGGTCTGGGCAGGGAGGGCCCCAGGTAAATGATACCTGCATTTCATAAGCTGCAGGTAAATGATATTCTGTTGCAACACCATCTTCTTCTATTGCGATGACAAATCTGGGCTCTGGGCCTCGGTTTCCTTTTCGTACAAAAGAGGACGGTTAGAGTAACTGATCTTTAAGAAGTTTCCAGCTCTGATGTTGTGTAATTCTGTGTACAACCGTCTGAAGTCGGAAACGGGGATCCAAACAGGACCAAGAAAGGCGAGGTTTTGAACAAGTTGTAGGGACTGAGCTAAGCGGGTGGATCCTCTTCAGCACCACAGACAGCGCCAAACCAATGGGCTTATATGGGCAAATTGCTTGCATCTGTGTGAAGGTCCAGGCACACTCAAGAGTAACGTTCACATTGTAGTCTAAATCAGGCTTTCTCAACCTCAGCACTGTTGACATTTTGGGCCAGATAATTGTTGTAGAGGGCTGTCCTGTCCATTGTAGGATGTTTAGAAGCATCCCTGGGCTCTACCTGCCTCAACCTACTCCCAAGTCATGACAGTCCAGAATATCTCCAGACATTGCCAGATAACTCCACTTGAGAACCACTGACCTAAGTGAATAGCACTCCCTGGAGTTGCGCACGTGTGAGGTCACCTTCATAGTCCCTGTCCTGAAACTATCCTTCTAGACTTGAAGAGCCCAGGGGCAGGCCTCTATTCTTCTCTCTTCTGGTAGGCAGTAGTGAACAGGTTAAAGAACAGGTAAACAAATAAAATAAATTAAAAAATTAAAGACTGCTATAAGTGCTGTGAAAAAACACAGGGGGTATGATCTAAAGATAGTGGGAGAACATGTGCATTGGACAAGGGAGCCCTTGTGCGCTGCCAGTGGGGATGTAAACCGGTGAAGCCACTATGGAAGGTGGAGGGTCCTCAAAAAGTTAAAACTAGAACCACCCACATGGCCCAGCCATTCCGCTTCTCGGTATTTATCCAAAGAAAATAAAAACACTAACTCAAAAAGGTATATGCATCTCCATGTTCCTTGTAGCATTACTTACAAGAGCCAAGATATGGAAACAGCCTAAGTGTCCATCAGTGGGTGAATGGGTAAAGAAATGTACATACATGCAATGGAATATTATATATATAATTATATATTATTCCTTCATCCATAAAAAAGAAGGAAATCTTGCCATTTGCCACAATGTGGATGAATCTTAAGGGCATTATGCTAAGTGAACTAAGTCTGACAGAGGAAGACAAATACCATCATTGGTACAGAGAACAGATTGGTGGGTGCCACAGTCAGGGGATGGTGGGTAGGAGAAATGAGTGAAGGGATTAAAAAAGCACGGACTTCCAGTTATAAAATAAGTAAGTCCTGGGGATGTAATGTACAGCATGGTGACTATAGTTTACAGCATTGTGTTGCATCTTTGGAAGCTGTTAAGAGAGTAGATCTTTAAAGTTCTCATCACAAGAAAAAGAAGACAACAGGAGAACATGTGTCATCTTAAATAAGGTGGTTGTGTAGGGCTCCTCTGAGGAGGTAACAATTGAACTGACATCTGAAGGATAAAAAAAACTACTTGTAGAACAAAGTGGGGAAGTGCATTCCAGGCAGAGCAAACAGAAGGTCCAAAAGCTCTGATGTTGGAAAGAGCCTATTATGTTGGAAGAATCACAAAGAGGCCAGTGTGGCTGGAGCAGAGAGAGCGGGGAGAATAGCAGATGAGGCATGAGCAGGAGACAGGGGTCTGGTCGTTCAAGGTCTTGGCAAGCAGGTTGTATCTCAGACAATCCCAGCAGAAAACTGAAGGTGCTAGTGAGAGGCTCCCATCCTGTGTCCTCAAAACTGACGGGCATCAGCCTCAGGCTTTCTGCGCTGTGGACAGCTGCAAAAGTTGAAGGCTTATCCCACATATGCAGCTGAAAATGAGTATCTGTCGGCTGCCCTCAGGACTTTCATTTGCCCTCCACTTTTCAGAAAACTAACAGATTTTCTGCAACCTATGAAAGATGCCCATATTTCTAACCCAAGGTCAAGATCAAGGAGTTGCAGCACATTTTACAGCATCCAGGGAACAAGTTTTGCTCTCCCTTAAGCACGTGTCACGCCCTAGATCCCTTGGTGTTAACTTAGCTTTGGAGAGCATCTTGTGACGTCATAAGACGGCAGGGTGTGGGGGACGAGAGAGAAAAATAGCAATTTCCTGAGGATTTATGACCACGTAGTTTAGTTTTTCTGCCTGAATTGTTGCCTCTTTCCCCAAGCATCCTTCAAAAGTCAATGACTTTGGTGCTTGACTGTGGTAGAAACTGCCATGGTTCCACTCTCCCAAGGGGAAGCTCAGGGCACCTCCAACTTTCCTGTTTAGTGAGTAGAGCACTGGGGGACAGTGAGGTCTTGTGAGGAGTTCCCAAAGCTCCCATATGAAAAAACAGTGCTAGCCACCTGCCCTCTCCTAGATGCACAACTTTATTCATCACTGCCTGAGAAACATGTATCTATAGGGGAAAAAGCCAAAAGCGTGATTCCCAGAGAATTTCAAGGAAGAAATGGGCACAGCTTCAGACCTTGACGGGACAGCGGAAATGAAATTCCAGGAAAAGGAATGATGCTGGTAGCGCCTGTGCATTAGAGCTCTGTGGTCAGACAAACCCAGGTTCAAATCCAGCCTCCTCCAGCTTGTTAGGTGTGAGACACTAGGCAGTTGATTTTACAGATCACCTGCACCGTGGTGGTGAGTGGCCTCCCAGATCAGTATGTACAGAGGAGGTGGGACTGGCTCTGGGAAGTTCCTGCCTTTCCCTAACTGTGTGAGGCCCCTGCACTGGAGTACTCCACTTTTCTGAGCCTCCATTTCCTTGACTGTAAAATGGGGTTGATAACGCCCACCTTAGCACTGTCATCATCATCGGGACCCTTCAGGATCATACAACACAAAGCATCCATTTTCCACATTCATTCGTTTGACTCATGTTTATTGAGCACCTACTATGTGCCAGGCACTGAGGATATATGCATGAATAAGATGGACTTGATCCTTGACCTTGCAAAGTTAAAGTCGGAAAGAGGGGACAGAGCACCGAACCAGTGATTCAGTGTGTGTGACATGATGAGAGACGCTGGGACATCAGGGGAAGTTTCTGGTGCATTGATTTCAGCCAGGTGAACGGGGGGACAGTGTTCCTGGCAAAGGGAACAGCAGGTGCAAAGAGCCTGGAGGTGGCAATGGGCAGAGCTTAGTCAAAGTGAAGACATTCTGTCTGCCTGAATCTTAAAATGTAAGGCGCTGGGGCAAAGGTGGAGAGAGGGTGAGAATTGAGCTTGGAGAGTGCAGGAGGGGCTGGATCACCAGTGGCCTCATAGACCTTTATCAGAAGTTGGGGCTTTATCCAGAGCAGTGGGGAGCCGTGGAAGGGTATAGACAGAGGGATAAGTGTGTGCCTCAGGAAGACCACCCTGGCTGCAAGGCGCAGCGTGGATTGCAGGCGGCAACAGTGCAGACAGCACGGCAGTTAGAGGTGGCGAGCTTAGAGTGGCGAAGGGCTGGGAGGGTGTGGCAAGGTGGCCAGAGGATCCCGCCCTTCCATAGCCAGTCCAGGGAGAATCAATTAAATCCACGGCCATAATCGGTTGCATAAACTAAAGCGTAGGTGATGGGGAGACTCGTGTTGGAGATGCTGGCCCATGGACGTTGGTCCGTTTTCTTGTGCCCCCTCCCTACCCAGGGCTCTGCCTGGGGTGACCCCTGGGATAGGCTGGCTCAGGTCACCGACCTCCCTTCAGGGAGGAAATGATCATCACCAGGAAATGATCGCATCTTCCTGGTTCCCCCAGGCAGCCAACCCAGATGAGGGAGACCTAGAGGTGGCCGCTGGCGGTGCTCCTGAGTTAATGGGGAGCGCGCAGGATGAGCCATTGCCCTGTTCTCATCTTGATGGATCTAATTAGACAAGCTGTGAGCGGGCTAAATGACTGGCCTGGCAGACGGAGGCCACAGCCAGACGCCTAGGGACCCAGAGTGGTCTCTGCTGAGAAAATTGTCTTCCTTAAAAGAGATCAGGGTGGGGGCCAGGGGGAGTGTGGGTGAGGCTTGTTGGACACACATAACCTGGAGAAGTCAGATTTCCGTGGCCAAAATCACGAAGTCATGTCCCAGTTTGCCAAGGTCTACTGGGCATTTCCAGGGCTCCCACCATGGGCCAGATGCTGTGATGCACACTGAGGACACGGCTGTGAATGAGGCTGACTTGTCCCTGCCCTCCCAGAGATTACAGTCCATCAGAGTGACAGTTATTAGCCAAATGATCACATGGGAAAAGAAATAACAATCACAGCCCAGCAGCAAGGAAGAGATCCTAGGGCCACGAGAAAGAGTAATAACTGAGTGTTTGTCCCGAACATATATTAACTCATTTAATCATTATAACAACCCAATGAGACAGGTTTTATTATCGTCAGTTCCATTTTTTTGTTTACTTTTTAACTTTTTTTAAAAATTGAAGTATAATTGATTTACAATGTTGTGTTTCTGGTGTACAGCAAAGTGATTCAGATATATGTGTACTTGTTCAGATTCTTTTCCATTATAGGTTATTATAAGGCATTGAATATAGTTTCCTGTGCTCTACAGTAGGACCTTGTTGTTTACTGTCAGTTCCATTTTGTGGATGAGGAAGCTGAAGCCCAGAGAGAGCAAGTGACTTTCCCGAGGTCACCCAGCAGAGAAGCCTCAGAGCTGGGATTTGAAGCGGGTGCTCCAACCCCAGCACCCAGGTGCCTGGCCAGCAGGCAGAGGCCGTGCAAAGGCCCTGTGGAGGGAAGGAGTGTGAGTGGTGGAGGAACTGCAAGCAGGCAGGGGAGCTGGAGGCAGAGATGGAGGAGGTGGGGTACAGGCTGATGCTGGGAGGAAGGAGGGTGGGAGCTGGGGCCAGACCACACAGGATGCGTCAGTCCCATCAGGGGCACGTGTCTTTATTTTGAGGGCAGTGGGGAGCCACAGAAGGGTTTTAAGCAGGGGAGGGATGTGATGAACTTTGATTCTTACCCCACCCAGTAGAAACAGCAGGTCAAGAGCAAAACACTCGTTTGACAGAAGAGGCTGGAGGCTTGGAGGGGCCCCTGAGCTGGGTGACCTTGGGCAAGTCCCTTGACCCTCTGGGCCTCCACTTCCCTACCTGTAGAACAGGGACATAGGGTGATCATCAAAGATCGCTTTCACTCTGACCTGCTAAAATTACTTTCTTTTCTTCTTTCTCCTTTAAATAAATTTATTTATTTTATTTATTTTTGGCTGCGTTGGGTCTTTGTTGCTGTGCGTGGGCTTTCTCTAGTTGTGGCGAGCAGGGGCTACTCTTCCTTGTGGTGCACAGGCTTCTCACTGCGGTGGCTTCTCTTGTAGCGGAGCATGGGCTCTAGGTGCGTGGACTTCAGTAGTTGTGGCTCGCAGGCTCTAGAGCACAGGCTCAGTAGTTGTGGCGCATGGGCTTAGTTGCTCCGCGGCATGTGGGATCTTCCTGGACCAGGGCTTGAACCCGTGTCCCCTGCGTTGGCAGGCAGATTCTTAACCACTGCACCACCAGGGAAGCCCTCTTCTTTGTTCTTATTTTTTCTTTTTTACGTTCTTTTTCTTTCTGTTCTTCCTTCCATCTAATCACATATGAAATTCCCACTAAGCGCTAGGTGCTGTGCCGGTTCCAACCCCGCCATGAAGAAGATCAAGCACCGTCTCCTACTTCTTTCATGTCCCCGCATTTTGCCACAAATTCAGGGGGTGTCCAGCACCTGCCAAGCTCACTCAGGACTCCCACCCAACGCCAGCCCCGTGCCACCCGCTCCAACAGCTGTGGCCACAGCAGGCCTTCCGTCTCCACTCCCGATCATTTTTCCCTCAGATGAGGACAGATGGAGAGACTTGGAGGGAAACACAGCCCCGCTCCGTCCCGGAACTCATGGCTCTGCGATGGGAAGAGGGCCAGAGCTAATTCTGACACCAGCTGCCTCTCCCGGGCTCCAGGCTCTGCAGCTAGCTCCTTGGAGACTTTTCCTGCCCCTCTGCATGCTGCGGGGAGCTCACATTCTATTTCCTCGAGCCCTGCTTGCTCCAGGCCTGGCGCCTCCTTCTGCTGGCACAGCTCCGTCTGTCTCCCAGGCAGGTGCACAGAGCGGCTGCCACTGTCTCTCCAAGCCCCTAGCCCACCCCACAGACCTCCATTCACCCGGGAATGCAGGAGCCAGGCCTCCAGCTCCACAGCAGTCACAGCTCAGAACCAAGGGCTCAGAGGACAGTTGGGGATGGAAATTTATAAACAAGTTATAAAATGTTTTTTGTTTCTCTGTTTTTTTTTGTTTTTTGTTTTTTGTTTTTGCGGTACATGGGCTTCTCACTGCTGTGGCCTCTCCCGTTGCAGAGCACAGGCTCGGGACGCGCAGGCCCAGCGGCCATGGCTCACGGGCCCAGCCGCTCCGCGGCATGTGGGATCTTCCCAGACCGGGGCACGAACCTGCGTCCCCTGCATCGGCAGGCGGACTCTCAACCACTGTGCCACCAGGGAAGCCCTGTCTGTTTGTTTTTATTCAAACAGAAAGTCACAAAAATTATAATCATCCTCATCAGTTCACTCAGTCCCATGTAATTAATTTATTTTTTCATCTTGATCTTTTGTTAGCACTTTTATGAATTCATCAGTAACATAGTTACCAGAAACCTGTACTTGTCAGAGTCTTTTCCATGAATTCCTTGAAGATGAAATCCTTTTATAGGAACATTCTTGCAAAAGCATCAGAGTACACCCAGAACTGTCAGTAAATAACAAAAGACTTAAAAATGACCACAGTTAAAGATTTGATGAAAGTTCATAATAATGCAGTTGACAAGGAATTTAGTTATTTCTGAGATATACATTTTAAAGTAATAACTAGAATTATGACTTATAACATTATACCAGCACATATAAGATTTTTAGAAATTTCATGTAATGTCTGAAACATTTATATTAACATATTTTGATACAGGTAACCCAAAGAAAGTTTAGTATTAGGTATTTTTTGTTTGTTTGTTTTATACAGCAGGTTCTTATTAGTCATCAATTTTATACACATCAGTGTATACATGTCAATCCCAATCGCCCAGTTCAGCATACCACCATCCCCACCCCACCACGGTTTTCCCCCCTTGGTGTCCATACGTTTGTTCTCTACATCTTGTGTCTCTACTTCTGCCCTGCAAACCGGTTCATCTATACCATTTTTCTAGGTTCCACATACATGCGTTAATATACGATATTTGTTTTTCTCTTTCTGACTTACTTCACTCTGTATGACAGTCTCTAGATCGATCCACGTCTCAACAAATGACTCAATTTCGTTCCCTTTTATGGCTGAGTAATATTTCATTATATATATGTACCACATCTTCTTTATCCATTCATCTGTCGATGGGCATTTAGGTTGCTTCCATGACCTGGCTATAGTAAATAGTCCTGCAGTGAACATTGGGGTGCATGTGTCTTTTTGAATTATGGTTTTCTCTGGGTGTATGCCCAGTAGTGGGATTGCTGGATCATATGGTAATTCTATTTTTAGTTTTTAAGGAACCTCCATACTGTTCTCCATAGTGGCTGTACCAATTTACATTCCCACCAACAGTGCAAGAGGGTTCCCTTTCCTCCACACCCTCTCCAGCATTTGTTGTTTGTATATGTTCTGATGAAGCCCATTCTAGCTGGTGTGAGGTGATACCTCATTGTAGTTTTGATTTGCATTTCTCTAATAATTAGTGATGTTGAGCAGCTTTTCATGTGCTTCTTGGCCATCTGTATATCTTCTTTGGAGAAATGTCTATTTAGGTCTTCTGCCTATTTTTGGATTGGGTTGTTTGTTTCTTTAATATTGAGCTGCATGAGCTGTTTATATATTTTGGAGATTAATCCTTTGTCCGTTGATTCGTTTGCAAATATTTTCTCCCATTCTGACGGTTGTCTTTTCGTCTTGTTTATGGTTTCCTTTGCTGGGCAAAAGCTTTTAAGTTTCATTAGGTCCCATTTGTTTATTTTTGTTTTTCTTTCCATTACTCTAGGAGGTGGATCAAAAAAGATCTTGCTGTGATTTATGTCAGAGTGTTCTTCCTATGTTTTCCTCTAAGAGTTTTATAGTGTCCGGTCTTACATTCAGGTCTCTAATCCATTTTGAGTTTATTTTTGTGCATGGTGTTAGGGAGTGTTCTAATTTCATTCTTTTACATGTAGCTGTCTAGTTTTCCCAGCACCACTTATTGAAGAGACTGTCTTTTCTCCATTGTATATCTTTGCCTCCTTTGTCATAGATTAGTTGACCATAGGTGCATGGGTTTATCTCTGGACTTTCTATCTTGTTCCATTGATCTATGTTTCTGTTTTTGTGCCAGTACCATATTGTCTTGATGACTGTAGCTTTGTAGTATAGTCTGAAGTCAGGGAGTCTGATTCCTCCAGCTCTGTTTTTTTCCCTCAAGACTGCTTTGGGTATTCGGGGTCTTTTGTGTCTCCATACACATTTTAAGATGATTTATTCTAGTTCTGTAAAAAAAATGCCATTGGTAATTTGATAGGGATTACATTGAATCTGTAGATTGCTTTGGGTAGTATAGTCATTTTCACAACATTGATTTTCCAATCCAAGAACATGGTATATCTCTCCATCTGTTGGTATCAACTTTAATTTCTTTCATCAGTGTCTTACAGTTTTCTGCATACAAGTCTTTTGTCTCCCTAGCTAGGTCTATTCCTAGGTATTTTATTCTTTTTGTTGCAATGGTAAGTGGGAGTGTTTCCATAATTTCTGTTTCAGTTTTTTCATCATTAGTGTATAGGAATGCACAAAAAGAGATTTTTGTGCATTAATTTTGTATCCTGCAACTTTACCAACTTCATTGATTAGCTCTAGTAGTTTTCTGGTGGCATCTTTAGGATTCTCTATGTATAGTATCATGTCATCTGCAAAGAGTGACAGTTTTACTTCTTCTTTTCCAATTTGGATTCCTTTTATTTCTTTTTCTTCTCTCATTGCCGTGGCTAGGACTTCCAAAACTATGTTGAATAATAGTGGTGAGAGTGGACATCCTTGTCTTGTTCCTGATCTTAGAGGAAATGCTTTCAGTTTTTCACCATTGAGAATGATGTTTGCTGTGGGTTTGTTGTATATGGCCTTTATTATGTTGAGGTAGGTTCCCTCTATGCCCACTCTCTGGAGAGTTTTTATCATAAATGGGTGTTGAATTTTGTCAAAAGCTTTTTCTGCATCTATTGAGATGATCATATGGTTTTTCTCCTTCAGTTTGTTAATATGGTGTATCACATTGATTGATTTGCGTATATTGAAGAATCCTTGCATCCCTGGGATAAATCCCACTTGATCATGATGTATGATCCTTTTAATGTGTTGTTGGATTCTGTTTGCTAGTATTTTGTTGAGAATTTTTGCATCTATATTCATCAGTGATATTGGTCTGTAATTTTCTTTTATTGTAGTATCTTTGTCTGGTTTTGGTATCAGGGTGATGGTGGCCTCATAGAATGAGTTTGGGAGTGTTCCTTCCTCTGCAGTTTTTTGGAAGAGTTTGAGAAGGATGGGTGTTAGCTCTTCTCTAAATGTTTGATAGAATTCACCTGTGAAGCCATCTGGTCCTGGTCTTTTGTTTGTTGGAAGATTTTAAATCACAGTTTCAATTTCATTACTTGTGATTGGTCTGTTCATATTTTCTATTTCTTCCTGGTTCAGTCTTGGAAGGTTATACCTTTCTAAGAATTTGTCCATTTCTTCCAGGTTGTCCATTTTATTGGCATAGAGCTGCTTGTAGTAGTCTCTTAGGATGCTTTGTATTTCTGCAGTGTCTGTTGTAACTTCTCCTTTTTCATTTCTAATTTTATTGATTTGAGTCCTCTCCCTCTTGATGAGTCTGGCTAATGGTTTATCCATTTTGTTTATCTTCTCAAAGAACCAGCTTTTAGTTTTGTTGATCTTTGCTATCGTTTTCTTTGTTTCTATTTCATTTATTTCTGCTCTGATCCTTATGATTTCTTTCCTTCTGCTAACTTTGGGGTTTTTTTGTTCTTCTTTCTCTAGTTCTTTTAGGTGTATGGTTAGATTGTTTACTTGGGATTTTTCTTGTTTCTTGAGGTAGGCTTGTATAGCTATAAACTTCCGTCTTAGAACTGCTTTTGCTGCATCCCATAGGTTTTGGATCATCGTGTTTTCATTGTCATTTTTCTCTAGGTATTTTTTGATTTCCTCTTTGATTACTTCAGTGATCTCTTGGTTATTTAGTAACATACTGTTGAGCCTCCATGTGTTTGTGTTTTTTACGTTTTTTCCCTGTAATTCATTTCTAATCTCATAGCGATGTGGTCAGAAAAGATGCTTGATATGATTTCAAGTTTCTTAAATTTACTGAGGCTTGATTTGTGACCCAAGATGTGATCTATCCTGAAGAATGTTCCGTGCGCAGTTGAGAAGAAAGTGTAATCTGCTGTTGTTGGATGGAATGTCCTATAAATATCAATTACATCTATCTGGTCTATTGTGTCATTTAAAGCTTCTGTTTCCTTATTTGTTTTCATTTCGGATGATCTGTCCATTGATGTAAATGAGGTGTTAAAGTCCCCCACTATTATTGTGTTACTGTCGATTTCCTCTTTTATAGCTGTTAGCAGCTGCCTTATATATTGAGGTGCTCCTATGTTGGGTGCATATATATTTATAATTGTTATATCTTCTTCTTGGGTTGATCCCTTGATCATTATGTTGTCCTTCCTTGTCTCTTGTAACAATCTTTATTTTAAAGTCTATTTTATCTGATATGAGTATTGCTACTCCAGCTTTCTTTTGATTTCCATTTGCATGGAATATCTGTTTCCATCCCCTCACTTTCAGTCTGTATGTGTCCCTAGGTCTGAAGTGGGTCTCTTGTAGACAGCATATATATGGGTCTTGTTTTTGTATCCATTCAGAAAGCCTGTGTCTTTTGGTTGGAGCATTTAATCCATTCACGTTTAAGGTAATTATCGATATGTATGTTCCTATTACCATTTTCTTAATTGTTTTGTGTTTGTTATTGCAGGTCTTTTCCTTCTCTTGTGTTTCCTGCCTAGAGAAGTTCCTTTAGCATTTGTTATAGAGCTGGTTTGCTGGTGCTGAATTCTCTTAGCTTTTGCTTGTCTGTAAAGCTTTTGATTTCTCCATCGAATCTGAATGAGATCCTTGCCAGGTAGAGTAATCTTGGTTGTAGGTTCTTCCCTTTCATCACTTTAAGTATATCATGCCAATCCCTTCTGGCTTGTAGAGTTTCTGCTGAGAAATCAGCTGTTAACCTTATAGGAGTTCCCTTGTATGTTATTTGTTGTTTTTCCCTTGCTGCTTTCAATAATTTTTCTTTGTCTTTAATTTTTGCCAATTTGATTACTACATGTCTTGGCGTGTTTCTCCTTGGGTTTATCCTGTGTGGGACTCGCTGCGCTTCCTGGACTTGGGTGGCTATTTCCTCTCCCATGTTAGGGAAGTTTTCGACTATAATCTCTTCAGATATTTTCTCTGGTCCTTTCTCTGTCTCTTCTCCTTCCGGGAACCCTGTAATGCGAATGTTGTTGCGTTTAATGTTGTCCCAGAGGTCTCTTAGGCTGTCTTCGTTTCTTTTCATTCTTTTTTCTTTATTCTGTTCCACAGCAGTGAATTCCACCATTCTGTCTTCCAGGTCACTTATATCCGTTCTTCTGCCTCAGTTATTCTGCTATTGATTCCTTCTAGTGTCGTTTTCATTTCAGTTATTGTATTGTTCATCTCTGTTTGTTTGTTCTTTAATTCTTCTAGGTCTTTGTTAAACATTTCTTGCATCTTCTCGATCTTTGCCTCCATTGTTTTTCCGAGGTCCTGGATCATCTTCACTATCATTATTCTGAATTCTTTTTCTGGAAGGTTGCCTATCTCCACTTCATTTAGTTGTTTTTCTGGGGTTTTATCTTGTTCCTTCATCTGGTACATAGCCCTCTGCCTTTTCATCTTGTCTATCTTTCTGTGAATGTGGTTTTTGTTCCACAGGCTGCAGGATTGTAGTTCTTGCTTCTGCTGTCTGCCCTCTGGTGGGTGAGGCTATCTAAGAGGCTTGATGGGAGGGGCTGGTGGTGAGTAGAGCTGACTGTTGCTCTGTTGGGCAGAGCTCAGTAAAACTTCAGTCCACTTGACTGTTGATGGGTGGGGCTGGGTTCCCTCCCTGTTGTTTGTTTGGCCTGAGGCAACCCAACACTGGAGCCTACCTGGGCTCTTTGGTGGGGCTGATGACAGACTCTGGGAGGGCTCACGCCAAGGAGTACTACCCAGAACTTCTGCTGCCAGTGTCCTTGTCCCCACGGTGAGCCACAGCCACCCCCCGCCTCTGCAGGAGACCCTCCAACACTAGCAGGTAGGTCTGATTTAGTCTCCTTTGGGGTCACTGCGCCTTCCCCTGGGTCCCAGTGCGCACACTACTTTGTGTGTGCCCTGCAAGAGTGGAGTCTCTGTTTCCTCCAGTCCTGTTGAAGTCCTGCAGTCAAATCCCACTAGCCTTCAAAGTCTGATTCTCTAGAAATTCCTCCTCCCGTTGCCGGAGGGTTGGGAAGCCTGATGTGGGGCTCAGAACCTTCACTCCAGTGGGTGGACTTCTGTGGTATTAGTGTTCTGCAGTCTGTGAGTCACCCACCCAGCAGTTATGGGATTTGATTTTACTGTGATTGCACCCCTCCTACCGTCTCATTGTGGCTTCTCCTTTGTCTTTGGATGTGGGTGAGTTCCAGTGTCTTCCTGTCGATGACTGTCCAGCAGTTAGTTGTGATTCTGGTGTTCTCACAAGAGGGAGTGAGAGCATGTCCTTCTACTCCGCCATCTTGGTTCCTCCTCAGTTTTAAAGTTTTAAAACGTACAGACTCCTCAACCCAGCAACATCTTGGCTAGAAATTTATCTTCCAGAAATATTTGCCCAAGTTCATGGTCTTGTATTTATCTGTAATTCGAAAATCCAAGAGGCTTTGAAAACTGAACACGTTTCCGGAAGTTTGGAGCTGACACTCACTTGGCAGCAAAACTGGCCCTGTACCAATGTGAGGCTTTTCATAGTCTATATTTATCCCACTTGGTGGGAACATTTATGTGTTTCACTGAAGAATTTATTAGCATATGGATTATAGGTGCTGCCCCAAGCTCCCCTAGTAGTATTACATAGTGTGTGATAGATGTACCCAAAACCTGTCTGAAATTTTAAAAAACTGAGTCCCAAGATGTAGAGAACAAACTGATAGTTACCAAAGGGGAAAGGGAGGGGGAGGGATAAATTAGGAGTTTGGGAGTAATGTATACACACTACTATATATAAAATAGATAACCAACAGGGACTTACTGTATAGCACAGGGAACTATACTCAATATTTTGTAATAACCTACAGGGGAAAAGTGTCTGAAAAAGAATCATATATATATATAAATAACTGAATCATTTTGCTGTACACCTGAAACTAACACAACATTGTAAATCAACTCTACTCCAATAGTTAAAAAGCAAAACAAAACAAAGCAAAAAAACCCGAGTCCCAAAACACAGGCATCCCCGGAAGGTTTGGATAAGGGGTTGCGGAGCTGTGTTAGCAAAAAGTGGAGACAACCCAGAGGTCCACCCATAGAGGACCAGGTAACAAATTAGGACCCATCCAAACAATGGAATAGCTGTAACAATAGCGAGCATCACAGCAAACCCTTTAAGACAGGTTCTGTCATTACCCCGATTTTACAGATGAAAACACTGAGGCTGGGGTGGGGTGGAATCCATCACTTTCCCAAGGAAGATCACGCTAATACAGAAAGAATAAGGTAGCGCTGACGTGAATAAAGTTAGGAAAAACGGCCATAATGCACCGTTGATTTTTTTTTTTTTTTGGCTGCTTCGTTGCTGCGCGCGGGCCTTCTCTAGTTGCGGCGAGCGGGGGCCACTCTTCACTGAGGTGCGCAGGCTTCTCATTGTGATGGCTTCTGTTGTTGCAGAGCACGGGCTCTCGGCACGCGGGCTTCAGCAGCCGCGGCTCGCGGGCTCCAGAGCGCAGGCTCAGTAGTTGTGGCACACGGGTCTAGCTGCTCTGCAGTATGTGGGATCCTCCCAGACCCGGGCTCAAACTCGCGTCCCCTGCATCGGCAGGCAGACTCCCAGCCACTATGCCACCAGGGAAGCCCCACCGCTGATTTTTTTTTAAAAGGCAAGTCGTAGGGTAAGAGGCAGAGCATAAATCCATTGCAGGTGTGCATGCCTGTAATCCATACATATATAATATTTGACATATGATACCAGTTTTATGGGTCAATTTGGCTAAGCTACAGTACTTCATTATTTCAGACCAAATCTAGCAGCACCCAATCTAGGTGTTGCTGTGAAGGTATTTGCTTGTCGGTTTTGTTTTTCTCCTTTCCTAATTTATTTATCTCTGTACAAAATAAGAGGCCTCTGGGAATCATTTCTTTTTGCTTTTAGTAGTAGAACTCTTGTTTGTTTCTTTGCTCCAAATTCAATCCTCTGTGGAGCCCTGCATTGGCCCTTTTGAGGAATGACTCTCCCTCATTCTGAGCAGTTTGGGGAGCTGTCAGTCAAGAGACAGCCTGGGTGCCTGGGTGGCAGGTGTCCCAAGCCCTGCCGTTTGCTGTGAAGGAATTTCGTAGATGTCATTAGTGTTCATAACCAGTTGACTTTAAGTAAAGGGGATTATCTTTCATCGTCTGGGCAGAACCTGATTCAATCAATTGAAAGTCTTTAAGAGGAGAACCGAGGTTTCTTGGAAGAGGAAGAAATTCTGCTCCTGGCCTGCAACTCCAGCTTCTTCCCGAGAGTTCCAGCCTGCCCTTCCGCACAGCCTGCTCTGTGGATTTCAGACCTGCCCAGCCAGCCAGCCAGCCAGCCCCTGCAATGATGTAACCAAATTCCTTGCAGTCGATCCCTTAATATAGACCTCCCACTGGTTCTGCTTCTCTGGTCCAACTTCGACAGATACTCTATGTGACCGAACAGTTTCTTCTGTCTCCTCCACTTTTCCCACGTTTGGGGTCTATCCTGCCCTTTGGGAAATACTGAGAGGGTGGATGCCCATCTGAAAGTTATGTATGATTACCTCTGAGTGGGCACTCTGGGCTGGGCCCTGTGCCAAGGATTGTCTCAGTCAATCCTGATCACCACGCTGTAAGCTGGATACTGTGATTAGTCCCACTTTACAGATGAGGAATCTGAGTCTCAGAGAGGTTAAGCAATTTTCCCAAGGACACACAGACAATATGACTGTATTCTGTCTGACTCTAACATATGTGCTCTTAACCACCAGTTCCCCAGCTTGGAAATATCTCCCTGGACACAACGGGGCATGCAAAGGGTGGGGGCTTGACTGCCCCCTCCAACCAGGCAACTTGCAGACAAGTGGAGAACAAAGCAGATGTCCAGGGTTCATATTCCAAGGCGGGGGCAGTAACTGCTTTCATCAGCTAGCTCTGTCTCCTGCCTGCCCAGTCCCTCAGTCTCCAAAGAGGGCCAGGCTAGTGGCCACGTGTCCAGACTCCTGAAACTGACCCCTTGCCCCAGACAGTCGGCAGCAGAGCAGCTGAATCGGCGATGCTGCGCACAACACGAGCCTCCAGATGAGTTAATGAAGGGCTGGGAATCTTTGTGTGGGAGGAAGAAAGCTAGACAAGTGCCTAGGACTCCTGGTTTCTAGCCTGATTCTACAAGACAGCTGTGTGACCTTGGGCATGTCACCGAACTCCTTGGAGGCCAAGACTGGGAAAAGTCAAGAACCAAAATCATTTTTATACAAATAAGTCCTAAGATCCTACCACCTCCATCACACAGATGCGGAAATGGGCTCGCTCTCGTCACAGAGCCAGGAATTGGCAAAGCTGAAACGCAAACCCCAACCCATGGACTCCAGAGCGCAAGCCTCTTTGTAATTCCCTGGGCCCCAGCAGAGCTTAAAGGCAGCAGGAATTCTGGGAATGTGGGAGCCGGCCTGGTTCATTTCCCTCAGAGCGGAGGGTTTGTTCATCTCATGGCAGCTACAGAATGGTCCACGGGTGGAGAAATACTAAACAAGAAAGCCTAGCAGCCTCTGGTTTATGAGATGCGTGGAACCATGCCAGGCAAACCAATCAGCTGGCATACATTTACATATTAATGAAGCTCATAAATAATGCAGAGGATGACAAACAGTCGATGCTTGCCACCAGGCAGCCAACACCAGCCCTTGAAGCGAGGGGTCTCGAACTTGAGTACCGGCATCGCATGCAGGACTTGTTACGACGCCCTCAGGTTGTGCATCCAGGATGTCTGGGGTGACAGCCGAGAAGTCACATCTCTAACCATTCCCAGGTGGTGCTGATGCTGGCCCAGGGACCACATCTTGAGAACCACAGCTCTAACGCACTGACGCTGCTCCCCGCTTCCCTGCCCAGCAGGAAGGGAATCAAGGTGCCCAGCTGGCACACCCAAAGAGCTGAATTTCTGGAGGTTAAATGATACATAGGCGACTCCACTATAAGCCACCCCTTCCTCTGGGCGGCAGGAAGTCTGCCTCGAGGTTCTTCTCCATTTTGCCCTTTCTTTGCTCACAGAGACATGAACTCCGTGAGCCGCCTACTTTGCAGCTCTTAATAATCATAAGAAACCTTTATTGAGTACTTACTGTACGCCAGGCTCTAGCTAAGCAGAGCTGATCCTCACTGTTCCTGGAGTCCATATCTGAGAATTCGCCTGCTTGCTAAAATTTATTTGTAACCCCCAAATCAATATCTGCGGCACTTTCAGAGGCATGCACAGAGGAGCAAAAAAATTGAGTCACCGGCCATGCATGTTCCCGGCTGCCTCCTTGTATCTGCTCTCGTACTATAAACAAGTGTTCTTTTTTGCCGTCGGCTTAATGTGACATTTTTGCATTTTGCGCTCTCTGTTTGGTGATTTCGCGTTTAAAAAATGGCCCCAAGCGCAGTGCTGAAGCGCCGTCCAGGGTTCCTAAGTACAAGAAAGCTGCGATGTGCCTTCGGAGGAAAATACGTGTTACATAAGCTTCCTTCAGGCGTGAATTATAGTGTTGTTGGCTGTGAGTTCAATGTTAATAAATCAAGTATATATATTAAATAAGGTGTCTTTATTTTTTTTAATATTTTTGTATTTTTTATTTTTGGCTGCCTCGGATCTTAGCTGCGGCACTAGGGATCTATTCGTTGCGGCGCATAGGCTCTTTGTTGCAGAGCACGGGCTTCTCTCTAGTTGTGGCGCGTGGGCTCTGTAGTTGCAGCACATGGGCTCTCTAGTTATGGCACGCGGGCTCAGTAGCCCTGCGGCACATGGGATCTTAGCTCCCTGACCAGGGATCGAACCCGAGTCCCCTGCGTTGGAAGGCGGATTCTTAACCACTGGACCACCAGGGAAGTCCCCAATAAGGTGTCTTTAAACAGAAACATACATCAAACAAGGTTGTGTATTCATTGATTGATGAAAATTTCGTGACCAGAGACTTGCAAGAACCCAATCCTGTATTTCCCTCAGGAGCAATGGTCCAGTGTTCACAGGGACTCATAGCAGGTAACTACCACAAATCATGAGAACAGACTGTACTTGACATAAACTAACCCATCTTAATTTTGTGGACAGCCTTATCAAGTAGGAAGATTGTATTATTTTCCCCATCTTACAGTGAGGAAACTGAGGCACAGGGCAGTTAAGTGACTTTTCCAAGATCACACAGCCAGTGTATAGTGGAGCCGGGATTTGAAGCCAGGTGGTCTGGCTAAGGGACATGAGCGCCCACCACAATACTGGTCCATCTAACTGCTTTTATCTAGTGTCCGAGTGTGTGCATGAGGGCAGACATTTGAGAAAACTTGAAAGGCACAGTTCTGACCTTCCAGAAAAACTTGAGATCTGCACACCATCTAGCACTGTGCAAGGCACCAAGGGAAATGTAAAGGAGAAGAAAGCCCCGGACCAGAGAGCAGATTAGGAGGAGCTGAGGCCCCTTGAGTCCACGGGACACCCAAGTCTCCAAGGAAAGCTCCACCCAGGGTTATGGCATTTGCTACAACCGTGAACACCAAGGGCCACAGACAGTTGGGGTCTGGCCCTTTAAGATAGTTTCAGTATCCTCCAGACCAAACGCCCATCTGCTCTTCATGGTCCCAGCAATCCCTAGTACTACCCATGCTACTGGGTCTATGTGTCCTGGAGCTCGCGAGGGTGAAACTCCTTTTCTCCAGCTGCTCCTGACTTTTTCCTCAGCTGCCGCAGTCCCACCCGGATGCCCCTTGCCCACCCGCTGTTCTACATCCCTGGCAATGTATTTTTCCTGCCAGCATCAGCAGTCAGCTCTGACCCCTACCCAAACAGCCACATCTTCCCCAAGCCCTAACTAACTAGTCTGATTTATGGTGGGTGGGCCAGGACTGGGATTAAGCCTCTGGCTCTGCCTGTTAATAGCTGTGTGACCTGGGCTAAGACATTTACCTTCTCTTGGCCTCCATTCCTCGGCCATAAAATGAGATGTTTGGAGCAGATAATTTCTGAAGTCACGTCCAGGCCAGTTTCACGTCCCATCTTTCTCCATAGATTCTAGATGTTACTTAAATACCAATCCAGATGACCTGTCAGTAGGCTTCTACCGAGGACAGAAACTTACAGGAAGGATGGAGAGAAGACCAGAAGGCTGCTGACATGTATTTCATGCCCTCTACACATTTTCTGGCTGACGAATTGGACCACTACATAGGATACTGAAAACAGTAACCCCGTTTTACAGTTGACAGTTCAGATGTGAAATGCAAAAGAAGAGGGTGATCACGTAGGATACTAAAGTCCTCTTAACTTGTAAGGCAGGAGTCCTGTTGGAACTCCTTGAAATGATAAGAATGAAATTTAATTTTCATGTTCAATTAATGCCTAATGTTCTACTCTGTATGGAGAGCAAGTGACTTACATCAACTAAAACATGAAGTAGGTCTCCAACTTGAGGTTTTCGAGATACAAGGCTCCCAGGATTGATATCACCTCATGCCAGATTTGGGGACTCAAAGATATTAAATCCCAGTGATCCAGGACCAGGCAGAGATTGATGAATGAATGAGCTCCATCTAATTCAGACTTTGTGATGGGTCATCTGTCTCCCAGTGCATGACCAAATGCAGTAACTTACAGCTTTCTCCTTGCCTCTTTGATCTTTCGATTCCTGCCACACTTCAAAGTATTGCATCTCAAGCCCCTACCTCCACCCCCGTTTCTAGGAAGGAGAGAGGCTACAGCAAAGAGGCCACAGCATTGTGATTAAGCTCTGGAGTCAGACTCCTGATGGGTTTGAATCCGATATGTCCTCACTCTGTGTCCTCTGCCATTTTAAGAAACCTGCTTAAGCCTCAGTTTCCTCATCTGTAAAACGAGAATAAGAAAGAGAAGTACCTTCCTCTTAGGGTGATTTAGAGCTTCTCAGGTGCACCGGAATCATTTTGGGACCTTGTTAAGATGAAGAATCGGATTCAGGAAGCCTAGGGCTGTATTTCGGCATAGGGCAGAGTTAGAGCCTAACAGACTAACCGTGCTATATATAATGACTGTAAACTCTGAACAAAATACAAAAAGGTACCTTAGGTCTCTGGGTGGGGAGTGGGGTCGGGGGGAAACAAGGTGGATTTAGGAGGAAGTCCAGTCTTGGAGGACGGGACGAGCACAGGATAGTTTCTCACTGAGTTATTGTGGTCTGAGGGCAGGCCACGCTTGTGGCCCAGCACAGGGCAGCTCAAACGCTTAGAAAATCTTGCCAGATTTCTGGCAACCACAGTCAAAACGAGGGATAATCCTAGAAAAGAGAGAACAGAGAAGGGATACCTTAAACTACTGGGTTGGGTATAGGCTCAGTCCAAACCTCTGGCTGACCCCTAGACCACGCGTGCGCAAGCGTGCTTACGGCTAATTATTAAAGCCCTCAACTAAGATTTCCCCTGCTGCCCATGCAGGTGAGACAGAGTCTGCCATCTAACAAAATGTAATTGCCCGCTAAAACAAAAACAGCCACGCTCTTTGGAGCAATATAACAGAACAGATAATCTTCCA
This sequence comes from Globicephala melas, assembly GCF_963455315.2. Lineage (NCBI taxonomy): Eukaryota > Metazoa > Chordata > Mammalia > Artiodactyla > Delphinidae > Globicephala > Globicephala melas. The sequence continues at coordinate 71,553,858 of NC_083326.1, forward strand.
CGACAAAACATTCACAACATCCAGGATACAATTCAGAATTACTCAACATGTAGAGAACCAACAAGATGTGACCCATTTTCAAGGAAAAAGACAGTAGAAGCCAACCCTGAGATGACCCAGATGTTGCAACTATGAGACAAGGATTTAAAACCACTATAAAACTATGTCTGATTATGTTTTAAAAAAATACGCTCATAACGAATGAAAAGATGGGGAATCTCAACAGAGAAATAGAAAATGCGAAAAAGAACCAAATGGAAACTTTAGAACTGAAATACAGAGGGAAAGGTAAGGGAACTTGAAGACAGATCAGTAGAAATGAACCGTTTGTAAGAAGAGAAAAAGATTGAGAAATAAAATGAACAGAGCCTCAGGGGGTCCGTGGAACAAAATCAGAAGGTCTAAAATAAGGGCAGTTGGAGTCCCAGAAGAAGAGAGAGAGAGAAAATGAGGCAGAAAAAAAATACATTTGAAGAAACACCAAACTTTCCAAATTGGTGATTCAGTAGATGCATAGGAAGGGCTGAGATTCTGTCATTCTAGTAAGCTCCGAGGTGGTATTGATGAGTAGATCGGGTCCGGACTAGCGCTGTCCAGTAGAATCTTCTGCGATGGCAAGAATGCCCTATATCTTCACTGTCCAATATGGAAGCCACTAGCCGCATGTGGCTACCGAAAACTTGCAGTGTGGCTAGTGTCGTTGAAGAACTTAATTTTAATCTTAGTTGATATAAACCTAAATCTGAAAAGCCGCGTGTGGCTAGTGGCTGCCATATTGAATGGTGCAGGTCTAGAGGATGATGCCCAGCACAGACTAGCTCTCTGTGTGAACTCACCATCACCAACCTCATCATCATCGAAGTCCATCTGGGGGAATATAGGCAATATTTTACAATAACTATAAATGGAGTATAACCTTTAAAAATTATGACTCACTATATTGTAGCCCTGTAACATATGATTTTGTACGTCAACTATACTTCAATTAAAAAAAAATCCATCTACTTCTCCCCTTTGTTTAGGATCATTCCTGCTTTTCCCCCAACAGCAGGGGACAAGGCACTCATGGCCCCCAGCTTCTCTCACCACCTAATCATTATTGACATCGTTGTTCAGCCTCTTCCACTGTTTTCATCTGCTGTGGGTTTTACTTCTCTCTCACCTCCAACTCCATTAATTCTCCTGTAAGTCAAATGATGTGAGTCCCCTTTGGAGGAGGCTGGCAGCCCTCACTGTATACTCCTTGTACCTTAAAGGACCCTTCAGCACTTCTACTGAGATGGTGTGAGGTTTTTGTTCTTTGCTTAAAGAAAGATTGGTGAAAGCATGACAGGCCTCAGGCTTTGGGGAGCACTTCTGTTCCATCTCTGCTGTGCTCTTGTCAGGTCGCAGACACACTCAGCCTGCACACTCATAAGGCTCAAGCCTACATGCGAATACCTGTTAACTCAATAGAGAGGAGAGAAGTCATTGCGATCAAGCCGTTTCTGTACAACAGGATGGAGCAGCAGCCGCTGGGAAGGTCTCATCGGCATGTTTCTGCTCCAGCTGGAAAGAGAATAGAAGGAAGGAGGGGATGCAAAATGGGCTCATTCCCTTTTGCCTAGAGTGGGAATAGGGGATTATCTGGAGGTTACTGCCTGATTGCAAGTAGCTAAGAGCAGAGGCGGACATGCCAGAGCCCTGGAGCAGGCTGCAAAAGACCCTATAGTATACAAGCTGTGTGACCTTAGGCAAGTTTCCTAACCTTTCTGAGTCTCAATTTCTTTATATGGTAAGTGGAGGTAATAATAGTACCAATCACATAGAGCTGTTTTGAGGCTTTAAGTGTGAGGAACTGCCAGATAATTAATGATGATGATGATGGTGATAAGAACAGCAACTAGTATTTATTGTGGGCTTATTCTATTCCAGGCATTGTGCCAAGCGCTTTCTTCTACACTAGTTAATTTAATCCTAACACCCTTATAAGGGAGGTTCTATTACTAATCCTACTTTATAGATGAAGAGCTACATCTCAGAGAGGTTAAGACACTTGGCGAAAGGCACACAGCTAGTGAGAGGAAGATCTGGGATTTGAACCCAGGGATAGCTGGCTGTATATGCTTCACCACTATGAAATATCTCCAAAGGCCCATGACAAGGCTGCTGTCCCAGAATCTGCATTTTCCTAGGGGAGGGAGACCCAGTGGCCTAAAGTACTAGCCCATAGCCTGTCAGTGGTTCTCACTCCTGGCTTCATATTACAATCACTTCCGACTAAATCAGAATCTCTGGAGGTAGGGCCCCAGAGCTCAGTATCTTCAGCTCCCCAAAATATTTCCAATTTGCTGTCAAGGAAGAGAATCGCTGGCTTAGGGCCTGAGCTCTGACTGCTAAGGGGGAAGCTGCAATTGACAGAAACAAAAGACTCAGCAGGAGAGAGGTGTGATGTGGCCAAGAAGGCGGTCCCCACGCTTTCCTCAGCTTATCAACATTATCACTGTACAATCCCAAGGTGTCTTTATTATCCATGCATAATGAAGCCTGACGAGGATTAAGATGGGTACTCAATGATGGAGGGAAAGTGAGAAGAGGATTTCCACGGGCATGTAATTACAGCCCCTAAACGTCCAATGGTAAAGATCCTTTTCCTGCATCTCATTGAGATGTTTGGTAAACAAAGGGAGAGGGGAAGAACGAAGTGACAGACACAGCTGTGTTTCCCAGGACTACACCTGGGCAGGAGTCGGAAAAAACCAACACTCCTTGGTGGAGTGGGGTTCAGTGAAGGAGTCAGAGGGTGTTAAGTGGCAAGAGTGAGGTCATTCTGATATGGTCATTTTACAGATGGGGAGACACAACCCCAGCTCCTAAAATAGCTGCCCTGGACCCCATGGCACCCTGTCCATCCCCAGGATATCCTCTGCAGTGGACCTCTGCTGAATGTTGCCTGGCTGGCGTCCTTTCCTCTTCATCTGCTACCAGCACGTTCATTCTTGTACAGGGACCTGCTCCCGCCCACCCATCAGCATTGAACACTGTTCTTTGGGAGCTGTCGAAGTACCCCATCATCTCTTGGTTGAGAAGCAGGCACATGACCCAGTCTGTACCAAGCATTCTCTCCTAGGAATCTGGCTCTTAAGCACCGTGAAGACAGATTAGAAGTAGGTGGAGCTGATACATTGTTACCACCAAGACCTGAAGCCCTTGGTTTCTACTGCTGCCTGGAGCTCCACCCAGAATGCCCCAATCCTTTTCATTCATGGAATCTGTTGTTCAGCTCTTCTTTGGTTCTATGAGTTCTTCCTGTCATTCGTTTTTGCCCAAGTAGGTTCAATGATACAAGTGTCCGATGTTTCACATGCCAGCACCTGGAAATAAAACTCTGAAGTAGCCAAAAAGACTTTGCTTCCATTGTCACAGGGCTTTGAACTCACAGAATATTATAATGAGAAGGGATTTTATTGACCAGTTCCCTCCCTGCTGAGAAAATCCTCTAGCCCCTGCCAAGACATTGTCCAGCCTTCTAAGTGGGAAGTCCTCGGCCTCCCAAAGAATCTGCTTTTGTGGGTTTTGACCAGCTCTGCCATTTATTAGCTGCGTGCGTTTTGGAAAAAACACTTCACTCCTCCAAGCCTCAATTTGTGCATGTTACATTGTGGTATGTTCTAAACGAGATGATGTATGTAAAATACTTCACAGGTAGTAAGTGCTCAATTAAAGGCAGTTACCATCACTTGTATGGAAATGAAATAGACCTGGTCCCAGAGCCCCCACTTACGCATAGACTCAAACGTCTTTGGGAAACACTTCCAGCTCTTTATGTTACTTAGGAAACTGGCCCAGGATGCCTGAGGAAATAACCCCAAATCACACAGATAAAACCATGGGGCAGGGCTTGAGTTTCATTCTCTCTTGCTGGCTGGTCTCTGAACCACACCTTCAGTGTGGTCTCCAGGGACCAAAGGAAGAACTGAATCCACCAAGACAGTCTACAGGGAAGAAAACTGTTTCTTGTGGCAGGAGAAAGAAAAAAAGGAAATTGTTTGGTCCAGTGCTCCCAGATCCCATCTTGAACATGTCCATCACCCATCACCTCGCTGGGTACTTGCACACGCATTTACTAAGATAAGCTCAAGTTAGACGCTGGGCCCTGCATGGGGGAAACAAAATCATTCACTCTGCTGAATCTGGCCCTGGGATTCTGCGTTTATGAATCCAGCCCAGCGTGGGATCCAGGACAAATAAAACTCTATTCCCTGAACAGGTTTGGACGAGGCATCCATTCTTTTTTTTTTTTTTTTTTTTAAATTTATTTATTTATTTTTGGTTGCGTTGGGTCTTTGTTTCTGTGCGAGGGCTTTCTCTAGTTGTGGCAAGCGAGGGCCACTCTTCATCGCGGTGCACGGGCCTCTCACTGTCGCGGCCTCTCTTGTTGCGGAGCACAGGCTCCAGACGTGCAGGCTCAGTAGTTGTGGCTCACGGGCCCAGTTGCTCCGCGGCATGTGGGATCTTCCCGGACCAGGGCTCGAACCCGTGTCCGCTGCATTGGCAGGCAGACTCTCAACCACTGCGCCACCAGGGAAGCCCGCATCCATTCTTATTACCAACCCAATTAAAGTTCCCCAGAATCCGAAGACTTGTAAAGGGGTGGTGATGCGTGTCAGAGATCTCAAACTCACCTGCCTGCAGAGGCCAGGCAAGTACTAGCAATGAATGAAGAGGCCAGACGGGTACTGAGTGAATTGAAGGGCACACGCCCAGTCTCAAGGATGTGGCTACTACTCAGCCGATAACTGTCACGTGGGTGGATGAGCCCAGGGTTGCCAGCCCCAACTCCATCACTTAGCAGCTGTGTGACCTCAGTCTAGTCCCTTCACCTCTCAGTTTTCTGTGACTCTCAATTTTCACATTAACAAAATGGAGATGATAATAATGCCTGCCTCTTAGGGTGACTGAAAATTAGATGAGTTGTTACATTGAAGTACTTAGAACACTGCCCATCCCATAGTAAGAACTCAGTAATGTTGGCTGTTATTAAGTCAATAGTTTTGTTTTTAAGTCAATAGTTTTAAACAAGTGTTTCTCATAGCCAGTAATGGGAGCAAGGGTATTGTAGAGAGGTTCATGGTATGGGACAAGACCAGGTTGACTAAAGAATCTTTTATTTTGGCCAGAATGCTGGCAGTGTACAGTCACATTGGGACTCCCCTGCAAATCATCACCTTATCACACTCTTGCTTATACCTTTTTAAAAAATATTTATTTATTTTGGCTGTGCTGGGTCTTCATTGCGGCATGCAGGATCTTCGTTGCGGCATGCGGGATCTTTAGTTGCGGCATGCAGGCTTCTTAGTTGCGGCATGTGGGATCTAGTTCCCCGACCAGGGATCGAACCCAGGCCCCTTGCATTGGGAGTGCGGAGTCTTACCCACTGAACGACTGGGGCAGCCCCACTTATATCTTTATGAAAATTTGAGCAACTTATAAATTATTATTTTCTGCAGTAGATTTAGTGAGCAAAATATTTTCAGTTAAGGAGTCTTGGGGATAAAATAGTTGGATTCTTGGTGAGAGGAAATTTGGGACCTGTTGTTTTAAAACCAGAATATAGAACTGGGTTTGACAGCAAATATGCTGAAATCCTTGACTTCATAATTACATTCAAAAGGAAACTCATTGGTCACCGGTGGAGGATGCAGGCGAACCAACTCTTTATTGTGAAAAATAGAAGACAAAGGGAAAGAACCAGCATTTATCCCGGCTCTTCTAAAAGAACTGTACCTCAGGCTAGCCAGGTAGTAGATGACACTTTGTAGATATATTCCAAATAATGAACGAACACCGAATTATAGAATTAGAATATCACCCTCTTTGCAGCCCCTAGAGAATTAATAGATTTAGGCACTGGGCACCAATAGCTACTAATATCATCAAAAAATACAAAGTACCTGCTGTGAAGTCGTCTTACAAAAAGAAATGAACATGAATTTAATATAGCCTCTAGATCCAACTACCAATTTACAGGAGAAAACAAAGAACAGAAGAATACTTTAAAGAAACCATCAGGATATAGCAAAATAAAGACCGGGGGAAACTTACAGGAAAAAGAACCCAGTGTCTTCAACAGTAGATTGCACGGACAGAAAACGCTATAGAGGAGGGATCTATAGATCTTAAAAGAGTTGAGAGACGTATCAACCAAACATAATATATGGGCTTTATTTGGATCCTGCGGTAGCAAATAATGGTCTCCATTTCCTAAACCCTAGAACCTGTGAGTACGTTACCTTACACAGCAGTTCCTGACACACTTGGGTATGAGGTCCGGGGTGTCCCATAGCTTGTGTGGGCCTGCTAGTGGGCAGGGCTGGGGCCCAGCCGGTCCCAGGGCAGGGTCTGGCCTGCTGTGAGCTGGCTGGGTCCGCAGGCTTCGAGACTGTGGTTGTCTTGCATCTGGTGTCTGCCCCCTGGTGGGTGAATCTGGTCCAGAGGCTAGAGCAGCTTCCCTGAGGGCAGGGCCAGGACCCAGGGGATTCCGGGCTGGAGTTCGGTCCTGGACTCTCTGATGGGCAGGGCCGTGTCCAGAGGCAGCTGTGGGCTCAGGGAGTCTTAAGACAGCCTGACTGCTGATGGGTGGGGCTGTGTCCCCACTGAGTTAGTTGCTTGGCCTGAGGCGTCCCAGCACTGGCACCTACAGGCTGTCAGGTGAGGCCAGGTCTTGGCACTAATGAGCTAGAGGGAGGATTCCAGGGTGTCTGCCAGTGTCAGCATCCCTGCGGTGGAAGGAGCTCCCAAGAATTGCTGCCACCAGTGTCTATGTCCCCAGGGTGAGCCACAGCTGCCCTCCCCCTCCCCCGTCTCTCCAGGAGACTCCCAGACCAGCAGGTAGGTCTGGCCCAGGCTCCCATCAACTTACTGCTTCTGCCCTGGGTCCCGGTGCATGTGAGATTTTGTGTGCGTCCTTTAAGAATGAAGCCTGTATTTCCCCTAGCCCCCTGGGACTCCTGAAATGAAGCCCTGCCCGCCTTCAAAGTCAAATGCCCTCTGGGGGCTCATCTTCCTGGCTCAGGACCCCCAGACCGGGGAGCCCGGCCTGGGGCTCAGATCTCTCACTCCTGTGGGAGAACCTCTACAATGTAATTATTCTCCAGTGTGTGGGTCGCCCACCTGGGGGAATGGGACTTGTCTATATCGTGAGTCTGCCTCTCCTGCCTGTCTCATTGCGGTTCCTTCTTTATATCTTTAGTTATAGAAGATCTTTTCTGGTAGGTTCCAGCCTTTTTCATAGGTGGTGGTTCTGCAGATAGTTGTGATTTTGGTGTGTGCGTGAGAGGAGGTGAGCTCAGGGTCTTTCTACCCTGCCATCACGGCCAGTCTCCCATAGTCACTTGGTATCACATGGCCAGACACTCAGTGTTTAGCAGAGCCCAGCAGAAAGGTGGGTGTGGCTTTTCAGATGGCGTACAGGTCTGTGCTTTAGATGGTGTATAGTTCAGTGGCTTAGATGGTATATTCATTTTGCAGGGCTGCTGTAACAAAGTTCCCCAAACTGGAAGGCTAAAAACAACAGAAATTTATTCTTTCACAGTTCTGGAAGTTAGGAGTCCAAAATCAAGATGTCAGCAAGGTTGGTTCCTTCTGGATGCTCTGAGGGACAGACAATCCCTTGCCCCTCTCCCAGCTGGTGGTTGCCAGCAGTCCTTGGCTTGTGGAAGCATCACTCCAATCTCTGCCTCTGTCTTCGCGTTCAGTTCTCTCCCTGTGAATGTGTAAGTGTGCCTCCAAATACCCCTTTCTTTGTAAGGACACAGGTCATTGGATTTAAGGTGTACCCTAGTCCAGTAACTTGACTTTTAACTTGACTACATCTGAAAAATTCCTATTTCCAAATAAGGTCTCATTCACAGGTACCAGGGGTTGGGACTTCAGCATATTTTTAGGAGGGACACAATTCAACCCACTACAGATGGCAAGGTTCTTACTCCAAGCCCCAGCATCCTTCTCTACCAAAGATCCCTCTAGTTCAATGTTATCTGCCAAGTCATATGGCTCCAGCAGCAGAGCTGCTCAGACGGCAGCTTGGACCCGCTCCAGAGCCCTTTCTTGCCCTGGGCGCTACTAAAAACCTAGCAACTTTTCGTGTCGTGCAATATGTTATTTTTGAGTGTAAAATAATCTGTCTTCAAAACCCAAAGAGGCCCGCCAAGCATTGTGCTGCTTCTTTAGTGGTACAAGGTGCAAAGTAACTTGTCCTCAACTTAGGAGGGGATGTACTGGCGTGCCTCAGATCACTGGGCCCCTAAAATCTTCCCTGATATGGCAAGCTCCTGAATCTTATTTTGTTGTTTTATTTTTTTTAAACTGGGGTATAGTTGTTTTACAATGTTGTGTTAGTTTCGACTGTATAGCGGAGTGGAGTTCCCTGTGTTACACAGCAGGTTCTTATTAGTTATCTATTTTATACATATTAGTGTATACATGTCAATCCCAGTCTCCCAATTCATCCCACCACCCCCACCTTTCCCCCCTTGGTGTCCACACGTTTGTTCTCTACATCTGTGTCTCTATTTCTGCCTTGCAAACCGGTTCATCTGTACCATTTTTCTAGATTCCACATATACGATATTTGTTTTTCTCTTTCTGACTTACTTCACTCTGTATGACAGTCTCTAAGTCCATCCACGTCTCTACAAATGACCCAATTTCATTCCTTTTTATGGCTGAGTAATATTCCATTGTGTATATTTACCACATCTTCTTTATCCATTTGTCTGTGGATGGACATTGAGGTTGCTTCCATGACCTGGCTATTGTAAATAGTGCTGCAGTGAACATTGGAGTGCATGTGTCTTTTTGAATTATGGTTTTCTCTGGGTATATGCCCAGTAGTGAGATTGCTGGGTCGTATGGTAATTCTATTTTTAGTTTTTTAAGGGACCTCCATACTGTTCTCCATAGTGGCTGTATCAATTTACATTCCCACCAACAGTGCAAGAGGGTTCCCTTTTCTCCACAACCCTCCAGTAGATTTTTTGACGATGGCCATTCTGACTGTTGTGTGGTGATACCTCATTGTAGTTTTGATTTGCATTTCTCTAATGATTAGCGATGTTGAGCATCTTTTCATGTGCTTCTTGGCCATCTGTATGTCTTCTTTGGAGAGGTGTCTATTTAGGTCTTCTGCCCATTTTCAGATTGGGTTGTTTGTGTTTTTGATATTGAGCTGCATGAAGCTCGTGAATCTTAATAGGTTTTCTCTCCTACCTTCTGGAGCGAATTTGTCTTATCAAGGCATCCAGGGTACTTAGCACTTTTTGTTCATCAGGTTAGATGAACACAAAGTTATCGATGTAGTAGACCGACGTGCTATGCTGCAGAATTTCTAGGGAGTCCAGATCCCTTTGGACTTTACTGAGGCAGAGAATTGGAAATTAACACAACCCTGGGGAAAGACCTTGCATTATCTGTTATCTGTCCCACGCAAATGAAGACTGCTTCTAATTCTCATTCTTGACAGTTATTGAAAAGAATGCATTCACTAGATCAATAGCTGTACATCTTCACAGAAGAGGCTGGGATACTCTTTCCTTTTTTTTTTTTTTCCTGTACGCGGGCCTCTCACTACTGTGGCCTCTCCCGTAGCGGAACACAGGCTCCGGATGTGCAGGCTCAGCGGCCATGGCTCACGGGCCCAGCCGCTCCGCGGCATGTGGGATCTTCCGGGACCGGGGCACGAACCCGTGTCCCCTGCATCGGCAGGTGGACTCTCAACCACTGAGCCACCAGGGAAGCCCTGGGATAATCTTTTCTAGTAAAGAATCTGCAACTAGCATGCAGTGTGATCAGGGCTACTACTGATTATATTTGAGTTCATCCACTGTTATCTGCCATGATCTGCCTGGTTTTTGCGGGAGCTAGACTGATTAATTAGAAAAGAAACGTGAGGCCAATATCTGTGCATTCTATAAATCCTTGGGGGTGGTGCTCATCTCCATCATCCCCCTAGAATATTGTTTTTTATTTACTCTCTTGACTTGGAGGAAGCAGTTTCAGGGGCTTCCACTTGGCCTTTCTTGCTACAGTAACCTACTTCACAGGTCAAAGAACCAATGTGAATATGAGGGTCATGCCAACAATTAAGCACATCCATAGGTCTGATATCCAAAGGTAGTGGGCATCAGATGACAGGGATGGAAAGTATTATCCTATAGGTAGCTGTCTCATTTGAGATTTCTGCATAATTTTCAAGCAAAGGGAGGCTATTCTCTTCTGACAAGGGTGAGTGGGCTGCTTCTGCAGGGGGTTTGAGGTTCTCAAGTGCCCCTTCCCAGATACCCTCACTCCAGTTCTCAGGGTCTCCCTCCCTATCAGGGTGCTGACTTAGGCATCGAGGACTTGCCTAGGTTGAGACTTCAGCTTCCTCTGAAGTTCAGTAACTTTCACAATTGAGTCTTGTACCTGGTTTTCAGTTCGGTCTGCCTTTCAGCTGGTCTCTATTTTTTTTTAAATTTTTATTTTATATTGGAGTACAGTTGATTTACAATGTGTTTCAGGTGTACAGCAAAGTGATTCAGTTACACATATACATATGTTTATTCTTTTTCAAATTCTCTTCTCATTTAGCTTATTACAGAATATTGAGTAGAGTTCCCTGTGCTATATAGTAGGTCCTTGTTGGCTATCTATTTTATTTAATTTATTTGTTTATTTTTTCAGCTCGTCTCTTTAAATGTTCCCAAGGAGGAGGCACTCTGACTCTTACACATGGTTTTCAATGATAATGAATAGATCAGAGCCTGCCATCTTCTCTGTTTCATGAATCCAGTGATTCAAGGGAACGGTTGTTCAGTTTTCTAATTCTTACAGTTTTTATTTCCCCTGTGTCGTTCAAATGCCAGAGACACTGCATAAGTTATGTACCCCCTTCCCCCAAAACCCACCCCAGCTGAAAGTCTTAGTGACGGTCCTGCTACACCGAGCCCGGGTCCATCAATACTCCCCCTGTCCCCAATGAGGGGTTCCCCACTACCGTTAAAGCAGCACGTGCTCCGACTCCAGAGTTCCATGCTTAGAATTGGCTTCCTAGGGCCACTTCTTGTCCCAGCTTCCCTAGGGTGGATTCCTTAGAAGCAGAGACTGAGCTGGGCATTCGTGCAAAGGGTTTGTTGAGGGAGAAAGGGATCGAGGGACGCGGCATAGGGCAGGGTGTGGGGAGATAAGTAAAGATGTGTTCTCCGCTGGAGTCTAGCTTCAGTCTGATCCTGTGGGGAGCTCTGGACCATGAGTGGTAGCCCAGCCGTTGTCCCGCCTTGATCAGTCAGTCACTGATAACCTCTCAGAGGAGGCAGCTCTCATCCAACAAAGGCAGTTCGACTGAGCGTGGGGTAGCTGTGAACCGTCGGCTGCCAGCACTCACAGCAGTGAGGATGGATGTGTGAGGGAAGGTGAGGAAAAGTTCACTAGGCAGAGAAGTGGGAAACGGGGAGGATAGATATTTTAGGCAGAAGGTTGCTTCCAAATCATCCTATGTGGCTTTATTATTTTAAAAGTAGTTTTCGCACCTGTTCCCTTATCTGAGCCTCACAAAAATAAAACCCATGTAGGAGTCAGAGTTGGCATTACTTCATGCAAGAGCGTGAATGAATCTCAAAGTAATGACATGGGGTGAAAGAAGGCAAACAAAAGAAATACATACTGTGTCATCCCACATGCAGAGAATTCCGGAAGATGCAAATTGGGCAGTAGTGGCAGAAAGGAAAACAGTGGCTCCTTGGGGGGAATGCAGCCAACACCTTGACTTTGGACTTGCGGCCTCCAAAATTGTGAGAGAATACGCTTCTCTTGTCTTATGTCATCGGTTTGCGGCAGTTCATTACGGCAGCCTCAGGAAAGCGGTTTGGAGGGGTTCCGTATTGGGCAGGACTGGCCAGGTTCTATTACCCCACAGCCTTCAGTCTTTGGCTGGGAGCATCTGGGAGGAGCACAGCCCAGTGTGAACGTAAGGGGTGGTCCAAAGATGCAACAGCAGGAGGCTCTTGGTCAACCAAGCTCCCTCAGGGGAGGGTCTGAGAGGCAAGCCTCTGTGACCGTCACAGGAACCCTGCATGATGTCTAGCACACAGCAGATACTCAGTGACTGTTGTTGGATGTTGACGATAGAGTATAACATTTGTTCTGTCCAGCCTCATGGGGCAGACCCTGTGCTAATATTATCAATAATTAATTAGGTGATATTAATAAATAAATAATAATAGTATTGTAAGAACAGCCAACACGAGATAAGAACTATTTACCATGCGCTGTTGCATGTACTTAGTGCCATGCATAGATGCAGACACATGTATGTATCTTTGTACATATATGTGTATACGTATATACGCACAGTTAAATCAGCTTTAAATTCCATGTAAACTTCACCACAGCCCTGGGAGGGAGGAATTACTAGTCCCCTTTGAGGAAATCGCGGCGCTGTGTGGTGCAGTCACTTGCCCAAGTTCGCGCACGGCTTGTCAGTGGCAAAGCAGGAGTTCAAACCACCTCCCCACGTTGCTCTTGAAAGCAGGAAGAACATAAGTCAGTAAGACAAACAACAAAGCTCTGACGCAGTGCAAAGACTGAACTCCCATTATTGGAGCTACGCAAGAAATAGCCATTTCGTTGAATTGTCCCACAGCTGTCTGTGCATGGCTAGGACTGGGCGTCAGGGCTGAGCACGAAGCTAGAAATGGCGCGCAGGTGCCTGTGTCTGCTGTGTGTTGAGTGTTTACTAAGTACCTTCCTAAAACTTTTATCAGGACTCGCTCATTAAAATTACCTGACAATTCTACAAGAAATGTAGCATTATTCTTACTCTAGAATGGAGAAAGAAATGCTTATGTTATAAATAAATAAGTTCAAGGTCACACAGCTAGGTCAATCCAGCTCCGCCTCCCAAGCCCTGCCTCCCATCCACGTACGATGGTTCTGTTCCAGGACCCCATGGCCACAAGTCCACAGAGACACCAGATGCACCTTTTTTTTTCCTTTTGCTGCCTTCAGGGTCTGAGTTGGAAAGGCAGCCCCCTTCAGGGCCATGGCAGTGACTCCGGGGGAATGCCCCCTCCTCGTTCCACGCCTGCTATCTGGCTCAGACGTGGAGCCTTCGTTGACACCGGCTTCCCACGGTGGCGTGTTCTGACAGTTTGCTGGTAGTTGGACGCCACTGGCAAATCATGAGCCCCCTCCATTCCCGCCACATGTGGCGGGGCTTGACTTGCTGCTGCCGAACACCTGACACATTTCAGCTCTGGCTGGAAATGGAATCCAACCTGGGAAGTCACTTGACCACTGTGGAGGTCTGAAGGGAACAGCTGAAACCCCCGCTCCCCATCTCCTGCTTTCTGTCCTTCCCTGGGGGTTTGGGAAAGTTCCAGGCACAGTGAAGTAGACTTCAGTCAGCTGAGGGGTGGAGACGGCAGCACTGAAGGAAGGCAGCCGGAGTCCTGATCGTGTCTCGGCTGCACTGCTGCTCGCTGTGTGGCCTTGGGCGAGTCATTTACCTTCTCTGGGCAACGCAGGGTAGACCTGCTGCTCAGACTTCGGAGGCAGACAAGCCCTGGGTGGGAATCCCAGCTCTGACATTCCCAGAGGGATGACCTTGGGCAAGTTCTTTAACCTCTGTAAGGCTCAGGTTGTTCGTCTGTGGAATAGAAGTAAATAACGGCACCGATTCGCAGGGCGACTGAGTATCCCGTGAGAATGCTTGTCCCATGTTTGGCATAGTGCCTGGCATATAATTAGTGCTCAGTCAGTAGTAGTAATGCTTACCACATCACCACCACTTGACGGGCAAGCGTATTTATAATGGGCACTCCCCATCTCCACTGAGTTATTCACATGGAAGATGAGGTTTGGAATCAGGATCTTTTCAAGTCCTTGTTCAGTGGATGCAATCAGTGGTCACATACCTGGAATGATATGTGATACCACCACTTATTGAAGACTTAATAGATACTAGACAAATAGGGACAACTACAACCCAGCATCCGCCCTTGAGGGATTCCTTGAGCCTCAGTTTTCCCATCTGTGAAATGGGCGCAGAGATCCTGCATTGCCTTGCAGGCTGGTTGTGCAGATCTAATGAGATAACCAGCGTTACACATGCGTCATCTCACTTAATCCTCGTGGCAGCCCTGCGAGGTAGGTACAATTCTCATCCCGGTTTTATAGGCAAGGAAACTAAGGCTCAGAGAGGACGAGTAGTTTTCTTAAGCTCACACAGCTGGTTAGGGGAGAGGGGCAGGGAGTCAAACCCAGGCATTCTGGCTCCAGAGCCCATGTTCACAGCCACTCCAAGGTGGAATCAGTCATAAACAGAGGCCAATGCTCTCTTTTCCTAAATTTCCCCAGGATCCTTCCAGTCCGGCTGGCCTCTTTTGGTCCAGCGCAGCCAACCAAGGAGACTGGTGGGCCCTCGCTCCCGGAGCTGTCTGAACACAGCTCACGTTTCCCGACCCCAGAGCTGGATTCTCAGAAGTACAGGCTTGAGCTTATTTCGCCCACTGAATTGGATGCATTTTAACATCTCTTGGGGCTGCGGAAGGCTTGCCTGAAAGAGCTTCTGCCCTTTGCTGCCGTAACAGCGGGACCCCTGTGTCCCTTTGCATTTGGCGGCTCTTGCTTCTTCCTGACAGAATCATTATTCCCACTTATTCTCCCATCTCAATCCTTCACCCCTTCCCTGCTCCGTGATTGCAGGGGTGCCGAAGGGAGAGCTGTGTTCAAAGGGCCTGGCGCACAGATATCTACTCCCCAGGCAAAGGTGAATGTCCCAGCCTCGGGTGGGATGACACATCACTGCGTTTGTCGGGGCCACTGTTAAACCCCCAGAACCAAGCACAGGGCGTGGCTCCTAGAAGGCACTAGGAGAATAATTGCTATATGCAAAAAGAAACATCAGACTAGTGTTAAGTCGTGGCAGTGTTCATTTTAATTGTTCATGATTACCAAGTACTTACAACGGCTGGGTGTTTTACATACAACACCCCATTTAATTATTTTCCCTCTTAACGGACGAGGAAATTGAGGGGCACAGTTGTTCTTCATCCTTCCCTCTTGTGGAGAATTGGGGCAAGGAGAGGAACCGGTCACCGGGAAAATCCTGTACCAACACCGACAGCAGCTCTCATTTCTGGGGCATCTTCTGCACGCCAGGCCCTCTACTCATCACTTTACATGCACTGTCACCAATCTACACTATAACCTGCAGAAAAGATATTATTATCACCATTTTACAAAGGAAGAAGCAGAGTCATGGAGTTAAGTAATTTGTGTCTATGTGGCAGAGGCAGGATTCAAACCTAGGTCAACCCAGGTCCAAAGTCTGTGTGCTTTTTTTTTTTTTTAATTGGAGTACAGTTGCTTTACAATGTTATGTTAGTTTCAGGTGTACAGCACAGTTATTCAGTTATACATATGTGTGTGTGACAGGAATTTTTCAGATTCTTGTCCCTTATAGGTTATTATAATATATTGAGTATAGTTCCCTGTGCTATACAGTAGGTCCTTGCTGGTTATCTATTTTATATATAGTAGTGTGTGTATGTTATTCCCATCTCCTAATTTATCCCTCCCCACTCTTTCCCCTTTGGTAACCGTAAGTTTGTTTTCTGTGTCTATGAGTCTATTTCTGTTTTGTAAATAAGTTGTATCTTTTTTTGAAGATTCCACATATAAGTGATATCACATGATATTTTTCTTTGGCGTAGTTCACTAAGTATGATAATCTCTCGTTGCATCCATGTTGCTGAAAATGGCATTATTTTATTCTTTTTTATGGCTAATGTTCCATTGTATATGTGTACCACATCTTTATCTATTCATCTGCTGATGGACACTTAAGTTGCTTCTATGTCTTGACTGTTGTAATTAGTGCTGCTGTGAACATTGGGGTGCATGTATCTTGTGTACTTAACCTTGATGCCACACTGCCTCACCCTCCCTTCCTGGAAGGAAATTCGCAAAATTCACAAAATTCAAAGGCACACTGCTTGAGTCAGCTTGTGCTGGGCACTCACTTAAGTCACTTCGGGGCCGAGGATTCCCTAATCAGAACCCAGCATCTCCAGAGAGAGACCCCAGTGTCTACCCAAAAGCCCATCCTCTCTGCAGTTCCTGACTCACCTGGCCAAGCCTTAGGTGTCGGCTGTCCACCCTCAGGGGCCTCAGAAATGGGCAGAGTGCTCTAAGGAGGGAGGAAGCAGATGACCCTTTCTGGAAACCCGAGTCTTACCTGAGGAAGAAAAATCAACGAGGAAGTGGAAAAGGAAGACAGAGACACAACTGGTTTTGACAGCTGGGTCAGAGAAAGGATTGTGGCCAAGGCAGCAGCAGAGAGGTGGGTGTATCAGACAGCAGAAATCACTGGCTGTATACCAATGTCGAGAATCACTGTCCTGTATTGTAATGGATAAAGTCATGCATTTTGTATATTCATCAAAATAGAAAGACAGTCACAATATTTTAAGTGAATAGCATAGGTTGAAAACAGTAGAGATAACTTATTAGCACTGGGGAGTACTTTATGGGTTACCCTCCCAATACCATTCCATCGCTTTCTTCCTTACTCACGGAAGAGTTTATGAGTGCAATTTTGCAGTATTGGACAAATATTTTCAGCCCCAGGGGATGAGTGAAGATTTGTCTAAACCAGTCGTAGCACGTCTGTTGCCCTCATCCATTGACTGGTCTGGAAGTATCCATGTAGCCCAGATCTGATCGATCACACATAAGGGAAATCTGCAGAGAGGCTTTCAGGAGATTATCTTCCTCTCACCCTTCAATAAGAGAGAGGTATAGGCAGGGAAAATCCCTTTCTGCTTTAGCTATCTTCCCTTCCTGATTTTGGACACTGTCTTGTGAGGATGTGATTCTTGGAGCTGCGGCAGCCGTCTCGTGACTGTGAGGGAAGTCACTGCCGGGGAAGGCAGGACAAAAAGAAAATAGACACCTACACCTTTAATGACAGTGAACCATCCCAGAATTACCTTCCTCCAGCCACTTGATATATAAAGAAATAAATGTCTATGGTTTAAGCTACTTCAGCGTTGTTGTTGTTTTTTTCTGCTACTTGCCGTAGGATTTTGTGTGTGTGTGTGCGGTACGCGGGCCTCTCGCTGCTGTGGCCTCTCCCGTTGCGCAGCACAGGCTCCAGACGCGCAGGCTCAGCGGCCATGGCTCACGGGCCCAGCCGCTCTGCGGCATGTGGGATCCTCCCGGACCGGGGCACGAACCCGTGTCTCCTGCATCGGCAGGCGGACTCTCAACCACTGCGCCACCAGGGAAGCCCTGCCATGGGATTTTTGATTGCAAGTAACAGAAACCCTTTCGATCTAGTTGATTTGGAGAAGAGAGATTTCCAGGGATCTCCGTAAGGCTGCTGCGGAAGCTCCAGGGTAGCACGTGGCTGGATTATGGAAACGTCTCTGAATTCTCTCTACGTTGGCCCCCTCCCGCTCCTTCACTGCAGATCACTCTCCTCGGCATCTAAACCTACATCACGAGGCAGTGTTGCCCCTTCTAGGTTCTCACCTGCTTCACCACAGGGCTCAGCAAGATGGAGGGTGGAACCTCTGGGTCTCTATTCCAAGTCCCAGTCACGGCACTGACTGACTCAGTGTGGGTCAGTCACCCAGTCAGGACTTAATCAGCTGTAGCCAAGATTGGGTCAGGCTTCCAGAAGCCTGCTCTGGAGCAACATGCGTGGGCCGGTTCCCAAGATGGGAATGGGGACGCTCGGCAGGCAGAGAAAATGTCCACTGCAAATTCCAGAAGGATTACACACCAAAGTTTAACAGTGTTTACCTATGTGGGGTTGGATTACGATTTTTTTTCTTTAGACTTACCTGCATTTTCTCACTTACCTACAACAAGCATATAAAAGGAACCAGAAAGCCCTGTCTTTGCCATTTACCAGCTGGGTGATTTCACCTTTCTGCACCTTCTTTTCTTCATCTCTAAAAAGAAGCATCACTCTCTGTATTTCAGCAAGAGCAGGAAGGCTTCAAGGGGATAAATCAGGTCACCAGCCTGACATCCTGCAAACTGGGAGGTGTTTATATATTTACATACTGAATATGTGTGTTTCTCTTATGTCCCCTGTTCAACTGTTAGCAAGCACCAATCTGGGTTTCCCCAAGTGCTTATACTGGGTTGAACAGCGTCCCCTCAAAAGTTATGTCCACCCAGAACATGTGACCGTGACCTTATTTGGAGATAAGGTCTTTGCAGATGTTACCAAGTTAAGGTGAGGTCACACAAGATTAGAGTGGACCCAAAACCTGATGACTGATGTCCTTATAAGGAGAGGGAGATCGAGAGACACAGAGGCACGGAAAAGATGGCCATGTGAAGACAGAGGCAAAGGCTGGAAGGATGCTGCCACACGCCAAGGAATGCCCAGGACTACCAGAAGCTGGAAGAAGCAAGGAAGGATTCCTCCCTAGAGCCTTCAGAGGGGACACGCCCTGTTACCACCTTGATTTTGGACTTGTAGCCTCCAGAACTCTAAGAAAATAAATGTCTGTGGTTTTAAGCCACCTGGTTTGTAGTAATTTGTTAGGACAGCCCTAGGAAACTATTAATAGAGTACTTAACTTAGTACCTTGTACATGGTCCATTCTCAGTAAATGTTGAATGAGTGAGAGAATGAATGAATGAATGAGTGAAGGAGTGAAATGAATTGGAAACAGAGGCTGACAGGGCTTAGCTAACCGCTGTGCCAGCCTTTTTGGCAACCACAGCTAATGTTTAATGGTCTCTCCCAATCCTGGTCCAGCCAGCCAGCCATTCATTCATTATTTATCATTCACATTTACTGAGTTCCTGATTTGAGCCGTATCCTAGGCACTGGGTAGCAGCCCCCTTTTCACTAGAGCAAGGATTTGGGAACTGGTCTTTTTCAGTCCCCACCTCCCTGTGCACCTGTGCTTTGATCAATGACTCCCCAGAAGCCACCCAACCATGCTCACACAATAAAAGGCGAGAAGAAAATTTAATAAGATTCTAAATTGCCTTCCCTTGAATTCAAATTGCTTCATATATTATGTTCATGATAACTACTGTAGTCCCTATTTTTTCTCCAGCCCCCCCCCCTTTCTTTCTAATACAAGTTCTTGTGTTAATGAATTCTAGGTTTTCATTTAATAAATGTTGCGTGGGAAGCTTCATTATTTGCAACTTCATCCATCTAAAGCAGACACGTAAATGCCCCCTTGCTAAGTACCTGCGATCAATGGAGCACGATTCTCACGTACTCTGGCCCTGCGCACTGCCACCAAGAATTCAGTAGTTGAAAAGACCTTATAAATCAATACAGCCAAATTGAAAACCCCAGGAGAACTCCACATCATTCACTGAGGCGCTTGTTAGACTTCTCTTTACTTTTAGAGGGAAAGAAACACCAGGAAAAGGTTGACGGGGGGGGGGGGGGGCAAAAGAAAACATATTTCTACTTAATCCTAATCATTTGTCAGAGCTGACGGAGCTTCTGCTTAGCATGTGGATCTAATTTAGTTTTGACTGCTCGTCCTGATGAACTTTTTGTCTTTGCCACTGCTCAAAATAAGGTCTCTCCACTCCAGACCGTGTAGGGATGGTTTCTGAGTCTTCTCCAGGGAGGCACTAAGAGAAAGACAGAATTCCTGTGTTCCCCAGGGAGCCTGCCGTGTGCGGGGTACTCAGCAAACGTTGTGGATTTCAGTTGAAATGTGTGACTGCTATCCTAGAATCTTCGAAGGATGGGAATAAATAGAACCCCTTCCTCTCTGTCCCCCTACACACTTCCCTTCCTGACGGTTCTCTACTATGGCCACAAGAGTGGAACAGAATTTGTCTTGAGTGTCCACAGTGCAGTTTCGGTTGTTTCCTTTTTTCCCCCCTCTTTGCTTCCTGACTGCAGAGAGAAAAATCAGCTTTAGTAATTGTAAATTGCCCACCCTGCAGGGAGAGGAATAACCTGTCAGTTGACGGCCGCTCCGGGATGTTTGGATGTTTCAAAGATGCCTCAGACACAGCCTGCACAAACCTAAATTGATCACCTGCATCCCACTCCAGACCTCCCCCATCCATGTGCTTCTCCTCCTATATCCATCAGCCCGTGGTGTTCAAAACCCATGGTGTTGAACGGTTCCCCTGCCCCCTGTACATCCCACCCACAGCCAAGTCCCCATCTCCACTTTCCTTCCTAGATGTCTCTGGATTCCATCCACCTCTGCCCGTTGCCTTTACCACCACCCTCTGCCAGCTCATGCATCACTACAACTGCTTCCCACTGGATCTCCCCCGCTCCGTTTTTGGACCCGCCCCCAGCCCAAGGGCTCTTCCTAAACCGAGTAGCTGATTGTGTCCCTTGACTGCTTTGAAGTTCTTCAATGGCTTTGCATTGATTTTAGATTAAAGACAAATTCTTTACACTGTTTCGTATCCCACCCCCCGCCACAAGCTTCTCAACCCCTGTGGACGTGCACATACACACACAAACACACACACGATTTGCTCACTGCACTGCAGTCACACTGGCCTTCTGTTTCTCAGACAGCTTCTTCCTCCCTCAGAGCCTTTGCTGGAAAGCCCTTCCTGCCATGCTTCTACTTGCTGAGTCCTGCTTATCCTTGGGTCTCTGTTTCATTGTCCCCTCCTTGGAGGACCCTCCCCTGATCCCACTAAGGATCAGCTTACAAGTTCACCCAGCTAAGGTTCATGAACTTATATTCTCAAAAACTCCTTCTTTTCTTTCTTCTCTTTTCTTCCCTTCCCTTCTCCTTCCCTTCCCCTCTCCTTCCCTTTTCCTTTTCCTTCCTTCCTCCCTTCCTCCTTTCTTTCTCTTTCTTTTTTGCTTTGTAACACGTATCACAAGAATAAGTAAGTAATTTTTGTGTAATTGCTTGTTTCAATAGTTCTTGCCTGTAGATCGTAAGCACCATGAGGCAGGGCTCCCCTTTCTTGTGTTCAGAACCCGAAGCATCTAAGACACACAGTACACATGACTTCAACACGTAGATGAACTTACTGCTGGCAAATTGAAAAAAAGGTAATTATAAAAATAATATTCATTACATGTGTTAAGTAAAAAAGTGAGGGGTGGAGAAATATGGACAGAAAAAGACTGGAATAACATACACCCAAAAGGATAGAAAATTAACTCTGGATAATAGGAGTATGAATCGTTTTAATATACTTTTTGGTTGTTTCCATCTTGTGATTTTCCAGTGATGGACATGTATTACTTCTTCAGTAACACAGAATAATAGTTATTTTATTTCTTTAAAACATTTTTTCTTTATTTACCAGTGTGTGATGATGCTGGCTGGTAAGTGGTCTGTGCTTATCTGCAAGGCTAGGATAAATGTTCAACAAGAAAAATAGTGACCTTTAGGGATTTTGTTTTATTCAGATGTGAAGGGGTCAAAAGTAAGTTTGTGTGCCGGATGCACACTGAGGCCACATAAACGGAAATGTCGGAGTTTGGAGCAGAGAAAGGTTTATCGCAGGGCCGAGCAAGGAGAACAGGTGGCCTGTGCTCAGAAGAACCCCTGGAACTCCCTGATGGTTTTTCGGGGAAGAGTTTTTATAGGCGTCATTTGAGGTGAGGGCTGAAGGGCGTGTGACTTTCTTCTGATTGGTTGCTGGTGAGATAGCAGGGTGATGTTCCCAGAATCTTGTGCTCAGCCTGGAGTTGCCTTCGTCCACCTGGGTGAGGAGGGCCTTAGTTCCTGCAGAAGAACTCAAAGATATTTTGTTATGTATAGTCCTTGAGGAGGAAGCAGGCCCCTCTTGTAGCTGCACTGTTGTTTCTTGGCTGTTCCTGCTGTGTTTCTGCATCCCCCCCTTCCCTAATCAGTATCTGTTGTTGTTTTCTAAATTGGAGTATAGTTGCTTTACAACGTTTTGCTAGTTTCTGCTGTACAGCAAAGTGAATCAGTTACACGTATACATATATCCACTCTTTTTCCCAGATTTCCTTCCCATTTAGGTCACCACAGAGCACCGAGTAGAGTTCCCTGTGCTATACAGTAGGTTCTTATTAGTCATCTATTTTATATATAGTAGTGTATATATGTCAGTCCCAATCTCCCTATTGGTCCCATCCTCCCTTCCCCCCTTGGTAATCTTAAGTTTGTTTTCTACATCTGTGACTCTATTTCTGCTTTGCAAATAAGTTCATCTCTACCATTTTTCTAGATTCCACATATAAGCGATATTATACGATATTTATTTTTCTGTTCCTGACTTACTGATTAGTAACTTTGAATCTGCCCTTTCAAACTCAGGGAAGGTCTAGGAGGCTCAAGCCTTTTTCTTGCAAAGAAACGGGGGACGCAGAAAGGCTTCTGTACCCTGGACGGCCCTACTCGGTTTCTGTAACTGAGCTGGAAATTGAATCCTGGGTTCAAGTCCTGATTCCACCACTTTCCTTTCCTGAGCCTCAGTTTCCTCCACTGTACAATGGGGATAATAAAGCTACGTCACAGGCGGTCTATGTGAAATGAAGTCAGATAGGTCCAGGTGTGTCATTGGGCTACACAGGGCTCCTCAGGTGTGACCTTGAGATGGGAGGCAGTGTTTGTGTTCGTTAAGAGGGAGCAAGGTGACAGGAGGTGGAGTCCTAGCTCAGCCACCTGCCAGCTCTGTGGTCTTTGTGAAAGCAGTCAATCTCTCGAAGCCTTGGTTTTCACATTTGTGAAGGGGGACAATGCTAGTACCAACCTCACAGGGTTATGGTGGGGATTAAATGAGGTCGTGATTTTCAGGTGCTCAGCACTATACCTGACACAGGTGCATTTTGTATTATTATTATTTATTCCACGTGTCTCCACTCCCATCCCATTCCCACCCCCATTCTAAGCCAGCTATGCTCACACCCCTAATCCTGACCTACAGACTTTTCTTCGGCCTTTGATTGCAAAACCACCATCAATTCAGCAGGTCCCTGGGGTCCCAGGAAGCCCTTCCAGGCCCTCAACATCATTCTTACTTCATTTTCTCTGCTGAACCCCTGGCAGCCAACCCCCCAGGGGAATCTCAAAGGTCAAAGGCCTATAAGTGATCAAAGCCATTTTCCTCCTCTCCTGGAATACAGTACTGAAAGGAACACAGCACGTGGTGTTGAAAGCCACACCGATTAGGTTGTGCTAATTACACCCTGAGGGAACCCAGTCTCGAGGCCTCAGAGCTTGAAAGGAATTCTTTCAGCCAGGCTTACCCCAGAGAAAAAAAGGGACTGTGGTGTTGAGTCCAAGGAAGTGAGATGCTGGCTGGGGTCAAGAAGAAGAAACTTGTTTGAGAGTTTTTAAAAAACAAAGGAAATGCGAGACTTCCCCGGTGGTCCAGTGGGTAAGACTCCACACTCCCAATGCGCTGGGGGCCCGGATTCGATCCCTGGTCGCGGAACTAGATCCCGCTTGCGCGCTGCAACTAAGAAGTCCGCGTGCCGCAATGAAGATCCCTCATGCCGCAACGAAGACCCGGCGCAGCCAAAATAAATAAAATAATAAATAAATAAACATTTTAAAAATAAAGGAAATTAAAGTTAAAACAAAAAAGGAGGGAATTCCCTGGCCGTCCAGTGGTTAGGACTCGGCACTTTCACTGCCTGTGGGCCTGAGTTCAATCCCTGGTTGGGGAACTAAGGTCCTGCTAGCCGCCTGGCACAGCCAAAATAAAAAGCTTTAAAGAAACACAAAAGGATTTCCTTTTTGCCGATCAGATCAACGGAAACAAAGTGGTGGAGACTGCCCTCCGTGGACAGGGCAGAGGGTACCAGGAGTGGAATTCACCATGGTGAAACCTGTACAGCCTTTCCAGTGCAGCAGCAACTCCATCAAAATTCAAAACCTGCATAACCTTCTACCCTCCCAACTCTACTTCTAGAATGTGTCTTTTCTATAGAAACACATATGCACAAATATGTATGGACAAGAGTGTGCATGAAACAAACGCTCACCAAAAAAGCTGGAAACAATTAAATGTCCATCAGTGGGAAAATGGGTCATATTCTATTGGAATATTAAATATCTCCTTAGAAAATGAGCCAGAGCTCCTTGTGCTCACAAGACCTATTGATAAGTGACCAAAAGCAAGTCATAGATCTGTAAGTAAATTATAATAAGTAGTATTAACGAGAAAAGAAATGCAAGACTACAATAGAGCCACATGCCCACACTCAGGTATGTAAGTGCATAAAAAAACCTGCAAGGGTGTGCTCCAGGCTATTAAGAAGTAGATACCAAGCAGGGAATAGGCAGGTGTGTTGCCAGAGCTGCTCCATGTCTTTGCTCAAAACCCATCAGCCTCCGCCTTTAGCAGGAGTGTCCCTGCTCACAGCCTGCCAGCGCCCCCTCCTTTAGCAGGAGTTGGCATAAATCTTTAAGTTAAAGCGTCCAGAGATAAGAAAGAAGTCTCCCAACAAAGAAATCCAGACGGAACCAGCTGGGACCAAGTTGGCCTCCAATCTGACCTCCAACAGACCCTGAGTCGCATTATATGCTGATTTTACTACATTAGCATATTAAATGACACACCTCCCGGCATCCAGGACTGGACATGAAGGACCAAAAAAGGATAAAAAGGAGGTGGCACCCCACTCCCTTGAAAAAGCCCTGCCCCTTCCCCGGTAGACTAATGCCTGCACCTCCCCATCACTAGCCTCACTCCTCCTCGTTTTGTCCTTACTGTTTAGAATTACATCCCTCTCCCCTGGTGGGCAAGAAGTTGATCTGTGAACTTAGTTCCTGGTTCTCCATTCTTTGACCACTGAATAAAGCTTGTGCTATGTCAATCTCAGCTTCCGTTTCCTTATTCACCTACTCAGACCCTAATGGAAAAAGAACCCTCCCCCACCTAGGCAGAGAGCCCAAGCAGGGTCCATATGACTCAGTTCAGTAACAGGAGCACAGAGAATTTTTAGGGCAATGAACCTATTTTGTGTGACACTACAGTGCTGGATACGTGTCCTTATACATTTGTCCAAACACCAGGAGTGAACCCGAATGTAAACTGTGGACTTCGGGTGATGATGTGTCAGTGTAGGTCCACCCGTTGTAACAACCGTCCCCCTCTGGTACGGGGTGTTGATGGTGATGCCGGAAACTCAGCCTCTGTGCGCTGGTGCCGAATCAGATCTTGGAGACAGCGTTTTGGGTGAAGTAGAGAAGAGTAGCTTTATTGCTTTGCCAGGCAAAGGCGGGGGGGACACAGTCAGCTCCTGCCCTTGAAAACTGTGTCCCAAGCCAGGAGGATTTGGTCAGAAGTTTTATAGCAATAGTTCAAGGCTGGGGTTGCTGATGAGAATAGGGTGTGTGCAGGGCCTGCACTCCTTTAATCTGGTCTCAGGTAATCTCTTGATGAGCTTCTCTGGTTCCTTTAATCTGGCCTCAGCTGGTCTTCTCTGGAATGAAGAATGCTACATCTTCCATTTGTTGGGTTTTAGTTCTGTAAGGAGCTCAAAGATGTTGTCATGTGTATCCTTTGAGGCGGAACCAGGACCCTGCCCCAAGGCGGCACTATTGTTTCTTAGCTGCTCCCCCCTTGTCTCTGCATCCCCTCCCTTCCCTGCTTAGCAGCTGTTTGAACCTGCCCTTTGGAACTCAGGGAAGGTCACGGAGGCTGCATAGAAAGCCTCCTGGGTCCAGGAGCCCCCCAGGGTCCAGCTCAGTTTCAGTGGTGGAGGTAGCTGTACCTGTGTGGAGGCGAGGAGTGTACGGGAAGTCTCTGTACTTTCCTCTCAGTTTTGCTGTTAGCCTAAAACTCCTCTGAAAAAGAAAGTCTGTTTAAATCTAAATAAATATGAAAATATTTCTAAAAAGTGGATACATCTGGAGAGAGGGGAGGGAGGACTTGTATTTTGCATCCTATACAAAAAGGAATAGAACATCTAAGCAGAAAAAATACAGAAATGAGGGAGGAAAGTGGTTTATCAATTGAAAAACTTTTCCCTTCCAATGCCATCTCCTGTAATAAGAAGGTAGATTTAGGTCCCAGTTTTAAATATTTGAAAGGCTTTCAGACACGTGCCTTGCTTTGTCTTCTCTGCCCACTCCCCAAGCCTGCATCTCCCTGGCCTGTGATCCATTCGAGAGCCTCCCTGTGTGGCTGTGTTATTCACCACACGGAGCCCCAGACACAGAGGAGGTCTAGGCAGAATTTACAAATGACAGTTACAGTTGGGCACGATTTCCCACTTGTGTCTTGTAAATCTTTATTTAAATTTCGTTTCCCTTTAAATTAAGTGCGCATTGTCTCTTCTTCCAGATGTTTCTGCGTTGGCTCTTGTGGCCTTTAAGACGTTCTTGGTCGCAAGTGAAAGAAACTAAGTTAGCAAAAGATGGACTTTATTATAAGCTTCAGTAAATGTTCGTTATTGCCGCTGCCCCGGCTGTTGTTATGAAAGGCAGGGCTTGGGTGGGTTTCAGGAACAGCTAAATCCAGGAACAGGTACCTGGATAAATGTCTTTATCTCTGTCTGTTGCTCATCTCTGCTTCTGTTTCAGTAGAGTCTCTTTCACTTGTAAGTGAAACCCAAGTCACCAGCTTTAGCCAAAAAAAGTGGTGTGGGGGGGTCAGGGGGGTGCTTATTGTCTCATATAACTGTGGCTTCAGAAACTCCTTCATGTAGGTACAAAAACTATATAAGTTAGACTCTCACCCTGGAAACAGAGTGGAATCAGCTCTACCCAGCCCACATGAGCTAAGAGTGGGAAACAGGTGGCCCTTGCCAAGGAAAACCAGGGTGTTATCCCTAAAAGAGGCGGAGGGACGCTAGGTAAGAAGAAACAACACACGTGGACCGCGGCCCATCTCTCTGCTCATTCTCTTCTGTTTCTCACTCTCTCTCATCTCACTCTCTTGCTCTGATAATTGGCTTCTTCAAACACTGATTTTTTTTTTTTTTTTTTTTTTTTTGCTGTACGCGGGCCTCTCACTGTTGTGGCCTCTCCCGTTGCGGAGCACAGGCTCCGGATGCACAGGCCCAGCGGCCATGGCTCACGGGCCCAGCCGCTCCGCGGCATGTGGGATCTTCCCGGACCGGGGCACGAACCCGTGTCCCCTGCATCGGCAGGCGGACTCTCAACCACTGCGCCACCGGGGAAGCCCAAACACTGATCTTTATGATGGTAAATATGGCTGCCAACAGATTCCAAATCCACTTGGCCTGACTCTCAATCCCAAGCCCAAAAGTCTCAGTGAAGGGTCTTATATCAGTTATCTACTGCTGCGTAACAAGTTATCCTCTAACTGAGTGGCTTGATACAACAACAACATTTATTATCTCACATAGTTTCTGTGGGTCAGGGATCCAGGGGCAGCTTAGCTGGGTGGTGATGGCTCAGGGTTTCTCATATGCCAGAAATTATCTCCAAGCTTGACTGGGGCTGGAGAATCCATTTCCAAAATAGTCCACTCTAATGGCTGGCAAGTTCATGCTGGGTGTTGCAGCTCCTCACCACATGGGCCTCTCTATGGGCTGCTTGGGTGTCCTCACAACATGGCTGTCAGCTTCTCCGGAAGTGAGTGATGCAAGACAGAGAACATCAAGCAGAAACTATCCTTTTTATGATCAGTCTCAGAAGTCACGTACCATCATTCTGTTCATTAACAGCAGGGCACCAAGTCCAGCCCACACTCATGGGGAGGGAAATTTTTCACCTTTTGAAATAAGGGATGTCAAAGAACTTGTAGATATATATTTAAACAACCACAGTCCTTCTTGGGTCAAGCTTCCATCAAGTTTCATCAACTAGGATCAGAGATAGAGTCATGTAATAACATGGTTGCTCCCTCCACAATCTTACGGAAATGGGTGGGAAAGAAGTTTCTGGAAAGGAGAGTTGCACAACCAGAGAAGAAAGGGCTCTTTTCCTCCAGCTCCAGGGAGAAAAATTCCCAGGGAAGGATTCTGATGGGCTCAGCTTGCATCACATGCCCCTCTCAAGAGCCATCAGCCACAGTTGTCAGAGGGGCAAGGTCTGGTGCTAAATAAAGGAATAGAAAAGGGGTCCCAGAAGGTCATGCATGACGGTGTCTATACTGCATGACTCGAGAGCCACTTAGTCTGTTTATGTCTTAGTTTCAACATCTGCTAAATAGGGATTAGAAGGCCTTCTGCATAGACGACTATTAGGCGGTATCTGTAAAGCACAATGGTTAGCCACATGAAAGCCCGTTAAGATCCTTACTGCTGCAAATACATAAAACTCATCTCAAACTGGCATCTTATCAAAGTAATATATAACTGGAAAGTCTCAGGGCCCACTCTTCATTTCTAATTCTCTTAGTCCTTCGTTGACATCATCTACAAAAGGCTTTCCTCATAAAAGCAGAATAGTTGCAGCAGTTCCAGCCCTCATGTTTGAAACCCACACAATCCACAAAGGAAGAATGCCTTCCTCCCAACATTACAAGCAAGAGTCCTGACATTCACTTTGATGGGACTGACTGAGGTCACATGCCCACCCTGGAATCAGCCAGTGTCCAGGAAAATGAAATGGGTTAATCAGCTGAAGCCAATCAAAATCCACCCCCGATGGTTGGAGGTGGAGTCAGTCTCTCAGAAACACAAGGGAGGTAGAGCGAAAATCAGGCCCTGTAGGAAAGAGGGTAAGAGAAAAGGAATGTTGTAGGCCAAGGTCAGCTGGCTTGCCAAATCCAGCCCACTGCCTGTTTTTGTAAATAAAGTTTTATTGGAACACACCCACAATCATTGATCTACCTATTGTCTGACTGCTTTTGTGTTACAACAGCAGGATTGAGCAGTTGCCACAGGGCCTAAAATATTTGCAATCACCTGCAAAGCCTAAAATATTTACTATCAGGCCCCTTAAAAAAAAAAAAAATTGCAGACCCCTGCATATAAGCAAACACAATTAACATCGCAGTAGTACTCAAAAAAGTATTCTTTTTATTCCCCCCCCACCAATCCCTCCTCTGTTGAGAGACATCACGACAAACCAGCAGAGCAAGCATCTGTAGGCAGGAGAGTCCTCCCAGGGTCCATCAACCCTCACCCCATTGCCCATGACTAAACACAGAAGCCTGTGAATTCACATCAGACAGAGGACCGGGTTGTGAAGAGCTTTCACGGCTGCTGGAGCGTAAGGGCTCCAACTCCATTTCCCGTCGCAGAACTTCACCATTCAAAGGTCAACGGTGTGCAGCCTCGATGGTGCTGGCAGCCCAGGGGCTGCGGATTCCGATTGTTCCTCTGTGATAAATGAGGAGCAATCTCCAGGAGCTCCAGCCTGGAAGACAGCCCTAGTTAAATTACTTTATCGCCCCGCTGAGAGATGGCTGGCCTGCAGAAGATGTACTCGGGCAGCATGCTAGCATGCTAACTAGAGTCAGCGTTAGCACCCAGGCGCTTCCTTAGAGCAACAGAGTCCTCCCTCCTCCTTCCCCGCAAAGAGTGGAAGAACTCCACACTGGGATGCACCTGTGGAAGCCGCTCTCCCTTGCCATTTCTACTGCAAAGAAGACGGGTCTGCATAGTCAATGCTCGCCTTACACGCACACGTCCAGTAAGATCAGTGCCTTCAAGCTTGTCAAGTGGCAGAGAACTTGAACTTCATGGCATCCTTGCAGACGCCCGAAATGCTGGTATATCAAGCTTAGAAGAAAGCTTAGAGCTGCAGCTAAGTGCACAGGCATCAGAGAGAGAGGCAGGCCAGGGCTCAAAGCCCAGCTCCTCAATCTACTACCTGTTGTGGGCAAGTGTCTCTGTCTGGGATCCCACAGCAACTTAGTCCGAGACAAGGGTTCAAGTGCAAGTAGCTGATTTGGGAGATGGCCTTGTGAGGCGCCAGCAGGGGGCTGGGGAAGAAAAGGAGCCCACGCAGGGTGTGTATCAAGGAAGTCACCAAGGTAGCTCATCCAAGCAGAAAGATGGCAACTCCTATAGGTCATTCTTCGAGGGCTGCCCCCCAGGGGCATTAACTCCCTGGCACTTCTGGCCTGCTGTGCCTGGGGACGCCGGTGGTCCAGTGAGAGCCTTCAGGCAAAGAGCTGCCCATGCTGGGGTTGGAAGACCAGGGTACGTAGAGGGGCACCAGCAACATTTGCTGTAGCAAGCAACCTAACCTCTCTGAGACTCGGTTTCCTCACTGATAAAATGCAATAATATCGAATACCCTGGGGTTGCTTTGAGGGGTAAAGACAATACCGTAAATTGAAATATTCAGTACAGTGCCTGGCACTAGTAAACATTCAGCAAATGATAGCTATGGTTACAAGACGCAGCCTGCAAAACCAAGTATACAGTGAATGTCACGCTCATGTTTTTAATCCACTCTGAGCCCCATTCTGTGGAGTGGATAAGAAATTCAGTCTCCATATTTTGGGGTGGTTCTTCCACCTCAAAAGGTCACACTGGAATCTGAGAGGCTTAACACAGGGCTCAGGAAACAAAGGATGGGCCTCTGGTCTTCAGTCCCCTACGTGTCCCTGATGGGCTATTATCCAACTCTTACAGAATCGTTTAAGCTTGGCTATAGGAACTGAGAGCCCCAACATCGGGGGTCCATCTTCCTTCAGTGTACCGCAGCCATTCCACACCTCCCCATCCTGACCTCCAGTGGGGCTCCAGCCATCTCCCCAGGATCCCGTGTAACATCACGGTACGTACAGAGCTCCAACCAACCCCTTTCTGGTGTTGAGGAACCTCCCTCCCACTCTCACTGCTTCTGCCTTTTCCCCACACCTCGGAGTCACTCATCTCCTTCTCTCCCTTTTTGAGACCTCAGCCAAGAGCCGCCGGCTGAAGGACAAACAGAATGGACTGAGTTTCCTCCCTGAGATAACGAGTGCCTTCTTGGAATGGGCTGCCAGCATCATCTGAGCTGCCCATCCTTGACCTATAAGTGGTGACGGTCTGTGATAGGCAACGGCATCAGAGCCCTGCACTCTCCTACAGCATCCCGGAAAGCTCTCATCAACCCAGTCCCTCTGCCTGGTGTGGATTCACAGACTTTGTATGGAGGTCATTGGCTACGGAGTAGGTTTTGACTCTCTCTGGGACAGTTCTGCCTGCAGACGACCGCTCTTCCACTTTGTCACAATGTCTAACAAGACAGAAGAGGAGAGAGAGAAGGAAACAAACCTCTACTGAGCCCTAATAGTAGTGGAAATTGCACGTCTGCCTACCTAGTGCCCGTTCTCTTTCCCCCTTTCCTAACAGTTTCCGGCACAGAGGAGAATTTACAAATTACTCTCATGATTCTTTTCCTGTAGCAAAACAAAACAAATTAATATCTCAATGAATTATCCTGCCTCATAAAATTTTGTGCTAAGTCCACTATCATCTCATACCAAATTCTAATACAAGCTAGTAGCAAGAGCCAATGATCTAGCAGGAAAACGATGGAAGAAAAAGCCAAAACTATAAATTCTGTTCATTCAGGATTTGGTTGTTTTTTTTCTAAGAATTGGAAACAAGTTAATTTCTGTAGAGGGGAGTGTCTGGTATACAGTAAGTGCTCAATACATATTAGGCTCAACGGAGCAGATACATATGCCATTCTAAAGACACGACCCCACTTTGCGAAATAGAGTTGTATTATTTCTCTGAGAGTGGCCAGATGCCTGGCTTCTCAAAACAAAGAAAATAATTTGTTTTCCCAAGGGAATGGGAGAGTGCTCCAGGAAGATATCACCTTGCCTTATCCCC
Source organism: Globicephala melas (assembly GCF_963455315.2). Classification (NCBI taxonomy): domain Eukaryota; kingdom Metazoa; phylum Chordata; class Mammalia; order Artiodactyla; family Delphinidae; genus Globicephala; species Globicephala melas. Next base: position 71,585,536 of record NC_083326.1, read on the forward strand.
ATCAGAGGTATCAAATGCGTGAAAATTTACACAGATAATTTACATCCATTGGGGACTTCCGGCATTTCAAAGTGGTTTCACCTCAGTTGCTACATTGTTGCAAGACTGCAACTGTCAGAAAACCAACTCAAAGTGATTAAGCTTAAAGGGGAATTTACTGTCTGGTATAACTTGGAAGTTCAAGCGTGGCTTGATCCCCAGGTACTTACAAGACAGCATCAAGACCTGGTTCTTTTCTATTTGTGACCTTAGGGGGGTGTTTACCCCAGCATAACCAAATGACTGACAGAAGCTCCTTGCTTACAATCCCACCAGCTAGGGACCCAAGAAGGAAAAGAATGCCTCTGTGTCAGTAACTCTCTTAGAAGTCCTGGAATTCACTCTGATTGGACCAGTTCTGGGGTCACAGGCTTTACCTGAACCACTCATTGTGCTGGGGGATGCAATTAGTGCTCCGAATGGCCAGGCCTGCCATTGCCTATCCAGGAACCTGGAATGGGGCTAGTCCAGACCCCACTGATTCAGAGCAGAGATGACTCCCCATGATAACTCAGTGGTGTTGCCAGAAGAGGGGAAACTACGCCGGGCAGGCATGCACAACTGATGCCCCTTGAAAAAGGTGACCCCTGAGCTCTACCCCGCACACCTGGGAAATCACACTCTCTTAGGCTGTGACATGCAGCCTCCAAGATGGTCCCCTATGATTCCTGCCTCCCAGTGAATCCCTGGTATTCACATCCTTGTGTGTAGCCCCCTTCCACCTTGAATAGGCCTGACCTTTTATCTTAGTCAGCTCAGGCTGCTATTACAAAAATACCATAGGTTGGGTGATATAAACAGCAAACACTTGTTTCTCACGGTTCCAGAGGCTGGGAACTCCAAGATCAAGGTGTCAGGGCTCACTTCTTGGATCACAGACCGCTATCTTTTTGCTGTGTTCTCATCTGGCAGAAAGGAGTGAGGGAGCTCTCTGGGGTCTCTCTTATAAGGGCACTGATCCCATTCATGAGGGCTACACCCTCATGTCCTAATCACCTCCCAAAGACCCCACCTCCTAATACCATCACATTGGGGATTAGGGTTTCAATATATGAATTTGGGGGGATGTAATCATTCAGTCCATAACATCTGTGTAACCAGTAGGCTATGGTGGAAGTAATGGAGTGACTTCTGAGGTGAGGTCATAAAAGACATTGCATCTTCTGCCTTGCTGTCTCTTGGATCAATTGTTCTGGGGGGAAGTCGGCTGCCACATCACAAGGATGCTCAAGCAGCCTTGTGGAGGCTTCCACATGCCGAGAAACTGAGTTCTGCCAAGAGCCAGCAGAGACTTGACAGCCATGGAGAGCCACCTTGGAGATGCGTCCTCCAGCCCTGGCCAAGCTCTGACCCACACCTTGATGCAACCTCATGTGAGCCCCCAAGCCAGAACCAACCAGCTAAGACACTCCCTAGTTCCTGACCCTCAAAACTATGTGAGGCAAAAATTCATTGTTGTTGTTTTAAGCCATTAGGTTTGGGGGGTCATTTGTTATGCAGCAGTAGATAGCTATTGCACAGAGTGAGCCTGGGAATCTACATTTTTTAAAGCCTCCTGGGTGAGTTAGATGCATACTTCAGTCATCTGGCCCTCAATCCCCAGCTCTTGGTGAGCAGATGTCTGGATAAGAAAACACACCCCATCTATCAAGAGCAAACAAGCACACTGGAGCAGCCCAACTCTCGAGTTTGGAGAATGTACCCAGCCTGCCAGGTACATTCTGCTAACACACACAGCTGGCTTTGAATCCTCTTCAAAATAGTTAACAGTCCCGTCCGCAGCTTCAACATTTGGGCTTTTAGCGTCTCCCCAAGGACGACAGACAGGTATTTTTCTTTTCTGCTCACCAACTGCTCACACCCAGAGTCGAGGTGGTCTTTCTCAAAGGTAAACTCCAGGCTCCTTCCCGGAAAGCAGGAAATGCATATAATATATTAAGTGAAGGTTTTCCAAGCTTTGATTTTTAGAAATGTGGGAGTTGATTCTACTCCAGGAACACTATTAAATATGCATTTATATTTTTCATTAATTCAACAATATTTACTGAGCACCTACTACATGCCAGACATTCCTATAGGTGCTGAGGAAGTGAGGGCAGCAAAAAGAAGCCAAAACTCTATAAGTATCACACTCTAGTGCACATGTGCATAGAAGAAAGCCTAAAGAAGATTTTTTTTTTTAAGTGATAATGGTTACCCAGAGGATTGGGGTGATAGCAGATCTTTATTTTTTTACATTTTGTGGTGTTTAAAATAGTTCCATTTGGGGAAAAAAAAGTTTGAAAGAATATAGTTGTGGGCCAATGCCCACATGAAAAGAACAGAAGAATATGCAAAGTCCACTATTTTGGGTAAATATATACGTAGGGGGGTGTGTGTGTGTGTGTGTGTGTGTGTGTGTGTGTGTGTGTGTGTGTGTGTGTGTGTGTGTGTGTGTGTGTGTGTGTGTGTGTGTGTGTGTGTGTGTGTGTGTGTGTGTTGTTAGTGTAATTTTTGACTGGAGAAATTATAGAGGAATTTTGTATTTAATTTTCTTTTTGCCCTTCTGTGTTTCCCAAGCGTTATGCGTTGAGCACACACAACCTTTTATAAATGGGGGGGAAACATTATTTAACAACCAGTACTTGCTACCTAGCCCTAAGTTCTTCTATCGCTTGCTTTATCAGAATCCCTGAAATCTCTCCATTCGAGTCACTCATTTGATTCAACATTGTGTTCACGGAGGCTCCTGTTAGAATACTTTAGGACGAACAGCATTACTGATCTCTCATCACCTGTGAAATGGAAACATGAACAAGGGAGTCCAAAAATGAATTGTTGTTTTGGGGGAGGGTGTCCTCCCCGGCTTGGGCAGACACAGACAGGTAGGGCAGGTGATGGGCGAAGTCTGGACCAGTGTGGAATCCCAGTAGCGAATGAGGGCCCTTGGCTCCGACAGAGGGAAGGAGGTGGCCAGACAAGAGGTGGGAAGAGGGAAGCGCCCCCATGCATCCACACCCCTCCACCCACCCCCACCTCTCAACACCTGACAGTTATTCTGGAGGTGACATCAGAGCTCATGAACAGACCAACGAACAACCTATTTGCTGAAGGAGAAGGAAACTTATTTTGTAAGAGGGTTTGTCCGTAGTGAACAGCTCTGCCCAAGTTGCAGCAGCTCCATCTGGTAGTAATATCACTCTCGCCCATCACAGCTGCCAGAGCTGGACGTTACAGCATCACCCAAAGCACTTGCTCGCCCATCGCGCTCTCACTATAGCAGCGGAATTGTCAACCGGGGGGGCGGAGAGTGGTCACGGGAGGACACTCGATGACCACTTATCTCCAGGCTGTCAGCTAGCCTTGACCTGGACCAGCTGGAGCAGGAGGATGTTAACATGTTGGGTGTTGATGAGCTCGGGTGGCCTCGGCCTGCAGCGGCTTGAAGCAGGGTTTCGGCTCCCGGCCAGAGATTGAGGTTTCACCACCAAGGTGGTGAAAGCGCTGAATCCTAACCACTAGACCAGTGGGCAGGGACAAGCCCTGGCCCTTCGGCTTTGCAGGAAAGAATGCCCACGAAGACAGAAAGCAGTGAAACAAGTGAAGTGTTTATTAGGAGGCGAAAGAGTACAGTACGTGTGGGCACACGTGTGGGCTCCGAGAGTCACGCCCTCAGGTAGTTTAAATCACTTTCACGGGGAATTTCTTCTGGGCTTCCTTTGGCCAGTCATTTTGATTTGCCTGGTTCTGAGTCCGTATTTGGTTTATCTCAGGATCCTCCCATGTGTACATGTGCATCTCTCAGCCAAGAGGGATTCCAGTGAAGAGGCCTATGGGTAGTTTGACATCACTCCCCTTTTGACCTCCAAGGAGCTTTTTAGTCAGGAAGGGCTTCTTGACTTCATGAATGAGGAACACGTGGCCTCTTATCTGGGCAGGGCACAGCCTCCCCTCCTATCTTCATCTTGGAGTATCGGTCCACAGAGAACCAACTGCAGCTGCTCACCCTGGGGCCCATCCATCTCCTGCCTCAGTGAGACTGTTTTATGTTCAATACGAACCTCCAACGGTGAGGTCTCCATTAATTACTGACTGTATCAAGGTTCCTGTTTCATTAAACTTTTACAGACCGTCCAAGAAAGGAGATATTGAGCTAAAAGTTTCACGCATCTTTCAATCTTGCATCCAGTATGTTTTCCAAATACCTACCAGGGACCGGGGTTCAGATTCAAAATTCCTTGGAACTTTAACGAATCTGAGAACATCTTGAACTTTCGAGAACACACATTCAGTTTTGTAATTGTGAAAGTAACACCTGCTCGTTGTCATGTGCTAGAAATTTAAAGAAAAAGTCAATAATCTCCCCCACTCCATTCTCCAAGCGCACCCCTGTGAAGTTGTCAACGTTAACAGATTATTGTAGAGTTCCCTTCTCTGTGCCTGTTTTACTTACAAAAAAGAATCATACTATACACATGATTCTACAACTCGCCTTTTTTCACTTCATTATGTATTAAGGATGTTCCATCAGGGTGATGCAGAGATTGACCTTATCCTTTTTCACAGCTGCATAGTATTCCCTAGTGTGGATGTGATTTTTTTTTTTTTTTTGATGTGATATTGTTTATTGGACAAGTCTAGATGGTTGGGCAGTTAGGATGTCTCCAGATGAGGAGAAGATTCATTAAACATCCTTGGACATAATCATGATTTCATGGATGTCTAAAAAGAGGTTCCCCAGGTGGGACTGCTGAGTCCCAAGTGTACACGTCTCACAGTGACAGGGGCCCTCGATGCCCCAGCTCATGGGAAATTTCCTGGGGGCTCTGGTCAGTTGCCCCTAGCCAGGGAACAAGATTACCATTCTCTCCCTCTCCCCACAAGGTTTCCAAGCTCCCTGCCCTCTCTTTAGGGGGCTGGAGAGTTGCCAGAATAATTGTATGGCAAATTATTCCCAAAGGATGTGTCAGAAGGTCAGTCCCCCCTACCAGGACTGCTCACCACTCAGCCCCTGGCCCCTTCTCCCTGGTCATCACGGTGGAAGCCCTCCTCCCTTCCAGTGGCCTCCACACAGGCCCTTCTGCTCAGGAAGGCTCTCAGAACATCCTCTCCTTCTCCCCAGTGTCCCCACACATTCTCTGAGCCTGGGGATGGGCAGGAAGCGTCCACATGCTTCCACCTGTCACTCCACTTTGGTGCCAGCTGACAGGGGAGAAAAGGGTCCTCAGAACTACAGTGAGAAAAGAGAGGGAAGAGAAGGGCCGGCCAGCAAAGAGATGCGGACTTCCTGCTACAGTCTCACCACACGCACATCTATCTCACTGCTTTCCACACTCCAGAAGTTCATGGTACCTGAACTCAAGTTATCCCCGAAGCCTCCCTCTGCTCGACACTATGATCCTGCGTATTTCACAGGGAAGACACGGGGGCCAAGGCGGGGAGGGGTCGTGATTCAGCCGGTATCCCTTAACAAGTCATAGCAGAGACAGGACTACAGCCCAGACCTCTGACATCAGTTCCCTCGAGTCTCCATTACGGTCCGTTCCTCCCGCCCTCTCAGGAATCTGAGGCATGATAATATTAATCATGATAGAAAGGCTAATATTAAAATAGAACTGGGATGAAGACAGACAAGTTCAAATCTGTCCCCCTTACCCCAATCCAATCAACCTGTCAGCAAGTTTCATTGGCTCTTCCTTCATGATACATTGGGAGTCCAGCTCTTCCTTCCGACTGAGGCCACCTGGGGCCAAGGCACCGGGAATTCTGCAGCCACCTCCTCCCTCTGTCCCGGCTTCCACCCTCGCTCCTCCCCAGGCCAGTCAGTGACACACGGCAGCCAGAGTCCTCTGTTTAAAATATAAATTGGATCATGTGTCTGTCCCCGGCTTGGAGCCTCCAGTGAATGACTTCTGGCCGCACTTAAAATAAAACCCTCATTTCTCACCCTGGTCTGCAGGGCAGGATGCGATCTGTGCACCCTGGACCTCTCTCCTGCAGTACTCCCCTCACTCACCCCGTGCTTCTTCCTCTTGCAGGAAACCCCCAGCTCTCCACCCCACCCCAGGGCTTTTGCACTTGTTCTTCTCTTTCCCTGGAATTCCCAGCCCCCCAGGTGTCTGCACAGCCGGTCTTTCTCCCCTTCAGGTCTCAACTCAGATGTCACCTCCTCCAAGAGGCCCTCCGTGATTCATATCAAATCCCTCCCAGTCACCCCCATCTTATCAGCTGGGTTGCTCTCTCAAAGAACTTCTCACCACGTGCAATTACCTTGTTCACCTGTATGTTTATTTGTTGATGGTCTGTCTTCCCAGAGTACCATATAAACACTACTGGGCCGGGGACCGGGCCTATTTTGTCCAAGCATCCAGTACTTAGTAGGTGCTCAGTAAAGATCTGAGAAGAAAGGAAGGAAAGACTGGGAGTTGGTGGGAGGAATAGAGAGAAAGGGAGACCCATGTGGGTTCCACGTGGTAACTAACGTCCGTGCCCAGCAGCAAACACCCAAGCAAGAGTCAGTTAACCAAACGAGCCAGCAGGCCCTGACGCTGGTCCCACCCCTCCATTGACATCGACCCCAGGGGGTGTTGTTTGTCGCTTGGCTTGGGCCCCCAGTGGGTCTGGTCCTGGCATAGTTGGTACAGTCAAGGCTTCTAATGAGATGGGCGGGGACTCAGCAGCCGTTGTCTCTTGGAAAATTCTAGCATCATTGTGAATGCTTCTCTCTGAGTTGGGTTTGTGGCTTTTACCTGACTGTCATAACATGCCATTATAAGTCTGAGAAAAATGGCCAACACTTACAGACTTCCGTCTCCTAGGGTCTGGCCCTGTACTAAAATGCTTTAAGCGTGTCACATACCCATGACTGCGCTGTAAGGGATGTACCATTGTCACCCCCATTTTACAGATGGGGAAACCGAGGCTCCAAGTGCTTCCATAACTAGCCCAAGGTCACAGAGCTGCTCAGCAGGTGAGCTGAGATTCAGACGCAGGCAGGCTGAGTGCGCAGAGTCGGTGCTTTCACCCACTTCCCAGGATATGTCCTGGCGCTGGGGAGGCCACGGGCTGAGTGATGTCTCCAAGAAGTCTCCCAGCTTGTTTCTGCCTTAATTTTTTTGACCCCAGGGCCTTGGGTCCTGGGGTCCACAGGTGGCCATATCACAGTGAGCTGGGGAGAGGGCCCTTCTGCCCTGTGTCGGAAACCTCTTCCCTTTCCTCTGCAAGGAGCAGGGACCCAGGTCAAACCAAGCATGGCTGATGCCCCAATATCCCACTTTGTTCCTCAAGCAAGGAGAAAGCAATACTGATTCTGCAGGCTCCAGGGATGGTAAATTCGCCCCTGTCAGGCAAACCACTGCAGCACCTAAATCTAATAAACCTGGGAGGGGCGGCAGTGAGGATTGTTGCCGGGAGGGCGGGGCAGGGGCCGGGAGAGATTTATGGGACAACAGCGGGAGAGAGATGGGGGTGGTTTAGCTCATTCTTCTGCCAACCCCAGATTTATACACTCCAGACCTAGTTCACTGCCCCCATGACCTCAGGAAAGAGGTCCTCTCCTCCCAGGCTTGGGAAGATGAATCACACAGAGAAGAGGCGAGTGTCAGTGTGTCGTTGTGGGTGTGAGTGTGCCTGTGTGTGCTTGAATGTATGTGTGAATTGGGTGTCTTTGTGTGTTGGCCTCAGTGTGTATCTTTGTGTATGCACGCATTAGAGTTTCTGTCTGTGGCTCCATCTTTCAAATATATAACATCAGTATCCCTTTCAAGTAATGGCCTTTTAGGAGTTTGCTGCAAGGTCCACGTTCCCTCCCCTACTGAATGTCATGAAGCCTCATCTTCAGTTCCTGAATGTCGAGGCATCTTCTCCCCTGCTAACCGCGGAGAAAATCTTGGAGCTAGTCTTGGGTTATATTTAAGGATAAGTGAAAATCTGTGATTGCAGTATGCTAAGAAAAGGAACTGGGTGGTCCCAACCCCCTAGCTGGTGAGTACCCTCCTCCTTCCTGCCTGCAAGTCAGTTCTTGTTTAGAGCAAAGATGTTTAAATTGTGCATCTATAGTCATCTTTTATAGCACATACAGCCCTTTGATTCTCTCTTCCCCTGCCTGAATGTCCTGGAAGCTACACAATGAAATGGCAGCATCACAGAAAGCAACCTGAGTCCCTGAGCCACTGCATGGAGGACCACCACCCTGGAGGGTTGACAGACCCTCATCAGAATTTGGGTAGGAAAAATAAAACTTTGCTGCATTGAGCCACAGGCGTTTCTGGGTTTGCTTGTTACTGCAGCATTAGTGAGCTTATCCTGGCTAATACAACACCTAAATCATCTTATATATCCATGCTGATAGACACAAAAACACTTTGGGATATGTTGGACTTGACTATTTCTACGGTCCTATTCATTCTCTGATACTGGAAGATCCTAACCTCTTATGCTGTCATGACCCTAATTCTCCCCCAGGTCACACTCCTGGAGTCTCTGCAAAGATAAAATCCCCTCCTAACATCGCCACCCAACCTCTGGAGTCCGAAGAGATAAGTCTAAAGATGCTCTCAGGTCCTCCAAGAATGGCAAAGCACGACTCTGAGGGTTCTTTTTTGCTATGACTCTGAGGCTTCTGTATTTACTACCTCAGGATTCAACCAACTGCATGTCACTTTGTGCTGAGTAACTGTTCCAAAGTGAACCCAACCCTAACCCCTTCTTTCCAGATGCGCTTCTGTGATCCCACATTCTCCTGACTATGGAAACCACTTTGAAATTAATCACAGCAGAGCCTTAGAAGTGCCCTTAGGCTTCAGGCAAGCTGAGCTTCTTGAAGGGTTTATCCTGGTTTCTTGTCCAGTTGAACTGGATGCTCATGTCCAACTGGAGTATCAGTAACCTGGGTTCAAATCCCAGCTCTGGCATTTCCTAGAAGTGTGAACTTTGACAAGTTACTTAGCCTCTCTGGACCTCGTGTTCCTCATCTGTGAGATGTGGCTAATAATAGTACCTACCTCGTAGGGTTGTCCTGAGGATATATGAAACAGCCCTCCAAGGTTATGTGCATAGGAGCAGCTGTTCGTGTAAGCAGAGCGGGGAAACGCAGCTGGATTAAAAAATTCTTTCCTCCACGGTCTGGCAAAGTGTCAGTCCTTTTGCCTTTGGAGTCATCAGTTTAGATTCGGGTACTGCCTCCAGGAATCAACTTGACCTGAGACAATAGCTTTTCAATTCATCATCGCTCTCTAGCTACGATTCGCTTCTTCGATGTGTCATTGGCAATGGCGAGAGGGAATGAGACAGGGGCCTAGTAGATTTGGGTGAGCGGGAGTCAGTGCCTGGGCACTGCTGGAGAAGTCCAGTGAAGTGATGAGAAGTCCCAAGCCCTAATGAGGCAGCATGAAGGTAGTGTATGAATCACTTCTCCGTGTGACATCCCCAGTTCCTCCTGAGTAAAATCCATGGGATGTACATGTTGAGGGTCTAAAGTGGCTGCCACAAGTTTTAAACTGTGACGGATGTGTGAAATGTTATCATTGCTATTGCCTTTTTTTCTCGGCCATGCTGCGCGGTATGCGGGATCTTAGTTCCCCGACCAGGGATCGAACCTGCGCCCCCTGCAGTGGAAGTGCAGAGTATTAACCACTGGACCATGAGGGAAGTCCCTACTTCTCATTATTATGTAGCCTTCTGCCCAAGAAGTCCCTACAAACCACCTCTCCCTCACTGCTTCTCCTCCCTGGCGCCCTACACTATGTGGCTGAATGAATCAAAAACCTACACTCTCGGGCTTCCCTGGTGGCGCAGTGGTTGAGAGTCCGCCTGCCGATGCAGGGGACACGGGTTCGTGCCCCGGTCCGGGAAGATCCCACATGCCGCGGAGCGGCTGGGCCCGTGAGCCATGGCCGCTGAGCCTGCGCGTCTGGAGCCTGTTGCTCCGCAACGGGAGAGGCCACAACAGTGAGAGACCCGCGTACCGCAAAAAAACAAAAACAAAAACCTACACTCTCCAATTTGTAGGCTCCTCCTGGAATCATTATTTGTTCTCCAAGAGGGTAGCTTTTAATTCCTCTGTAGGTGAGAGCCTGGCTTTCATTCCCCCCCTCTGCTGTCATGGAAACCAGTGCCCTGGCAACTTGGCCGTGGAAACAAGAGCACTGTTTTCCTCTTTCACCGCAAAGGAAAGGCTGGGACAACTTCAGGCAGGAGGGGGAGCCCTTCCTGTTGATTTGATCTCCCTTCGTCAAGAATCAGCCACCCAGAAGATGCCAAGTGGGGAAATGTCTGCACAGCCCTGGACTAACTTCAGACCACGGAAAGCTCCCTGGGGAGTTAAAGGTTGAGTGAGAGAGGAGGGAACACCTGGCGAGTGGCTACACCCTATCCCCAGCTTCTACAGAAGGTATAATCTTAAAGGTGCCAACCGTGCTATGTTTAAGAGCACCAAACCACCGAGAGGAAGCTTTAATTAGCACTTATTTCACAGTTCCTCAAAGTGTATTTCGAGGGCCGCATCAGTAACCTGGAACATCATTTCTTCCAACATCTGAATCTTTCTCTGCAGAGAAGAGCCCTGTACTATGTGTTTTAATATCACCCCCAAACAATTCTGATGTACATTAGGCTTGAAGCCAACTGGTCTAGTGCCACACCCACATTTTCCAGGTGGGAAAATGGGTTAGTCAAGGTGCATTACATTTCCCAAGTTTAAACAGCAAGTTGGAACCAGAACCAAGCCCATGTCTCTCAATTCCAAGATTTCTCTAAACCACCTGGCAGTGCTTTGGGTCCTACCTCAAAACCCTACCCTAAGGACCTGTGTTGGTGGCCCTGGAGAGCCAAAGAGCTAGCCATGACCTTGGTCCTCTGTCTCAGAGTTCTCTTCTATGATGCCTATTCTCCTTGGGAGAGGCATATCCTCTTGTTACCTTATTTACATGCCTGGATCCTAACGCGCACAAATACCTGATACACGTTGATGAATTAACTAATCAGTTCACGGCGTGATGAACAAATGAACCAGTGCTGCACAACAGTGGAGGGTGCTATCTCTTAACGGAGCTATAATAATAACTCACATTTATTGAGCAAATACCACATGCCAGTTACAGGGTGAAGAGACTGACATTCATTGGCTCACGGAATTTGCGCGACCTGATGAGATAGAAACTGTTATCATCCCCAATTCAAAGATGAAGAAATGCAACTTGGAGAGGTTTAGTAGTTTACCCATGGGGCACACAGTGTGGCAGAGCTGGGATTCAAACCCAAGTGTGCTGAATCCAAAGACTGAGTTCCAAGCCACATTCTCTGGCTGCACCCAGGAAAAGGAGCTTGTCCTTACGAGTGGCCCTTGCGTACCGGGAAGAAGGTTAAACAAAAGAACATTCAGACCTCTGTGATGTGTTTGGTCACTAGCCAGAGCCTCTGCTTGGGGTTCACCAAAGAGGGGTTAAATTCGTTCATTCGTTCATTCATTCATTTCTTCATTCTGCAAACGTTTGTTAGTCGCCTAGTACGTGCCAGGCCCTGTTCTAGATACTGGGGTACAGAATTGCACGAGATAGACAAGGTCCCTGCCCTGGTTGAGGGGGCAGTCAGTGCACAATGAACTGTCAGGTATTTTAATATCAGGCAGTGATGAGTGCTAAGAAAAATACAGCAGGGTAAGGGGATGGAGAGTGACAGGGCACGTAGGGAAACAGCAAAGAGAGCCACTGACACACAGCAGCTGTGTCTGCAAGAACCCCAAACAACCATCTGAAAAAATAACATGTCAGGCAACCCCCTGTTTGGCATAAAGCCCACCAAACCTTCTGAGTGATCTTCTCCACTAGCCTGATCTTATGTTTTATTTTTTTCTCTTTTAACAGAATTGTCCACGGATACATAGAAACAGAACCTGAGAGCTGGAGGCTACAACTGATGCTCCATTCCATGGCCCAGGCTGGGGCTTTCTTGTGGTGGAGACAGCGCTGCTGTAGACAGCGAGAATTGGCAGGAATGCCCGCCCAGGTCTCAGAAATAAGAACAGACGCCTGGCCGTTGACAGTCGCGTTAGCTGGAGCTCTCTAGATGCAGGTAACAGAAGCCGTCTACATCTAACGTTATGAATAAAAGGGGACTTCAGTATAAAGATACAGAAGTGTTTCAAGGGACCCAGGGCAGGACGTGCCAGGACCCAGGAGGGACTGAAGGAGAGGCAGAAAGCCCTCAGGATGTCCAGCACGCAGGCTGTTTCTCTCTTGGCACTTGGGCCACCCAGTTTATATGACAGGAGATAAGATAGCTGCCTACAGCTCCCGAGTTCCGCTCAAAAGCATCCCTTTGACCCTGGGCCTTCCTAGTCCCATTCCCAAAATCCCAGGGAAGAGTATCTAATTGGCCCATGTGGAGCTAGGCACACCCCCTTTGGCCACTCAGCTCTGGCCAGGGAGAGTAGAACTTCACTGAACAAATATAGCCACTTGGATACGGTGTGAGCTGTGCAGAATCTCATACACTTGCCAAGACAGTGATATGTATTGGATGCTAAAAACAGATGTGTACTCTAAGGGCTGAGCGATTTGGTCGGGGAAGAGTATGGGATCCGTCCTCCATGGAAGCCAGTGATGGGGGTGAGAGAGTTAAGCTCAACCCGTGAACTCTGAGAAGTACCCAGACTCCACTCGTAGTCATTGAAATAGCCTCCATAAAGCTCTGAGGCAAAATTATAGATCATCATGTTAATTCAGTGAAATTGGCTCTGCATTAATATTCATGACTATTAGACCAGCCAGTTTTCCTCTTCATAAAAGTGAGTAGGGGATCATTTCAGCTGCTACTTACTTTTCCCTCCCTTAGATTTCTGCGGGGGAGGCGAAAGAGAATAAAAGACACGGCACTTGGAACCAGCCGTCCATTTCTGAACGTTGGGTAATTTTGAAGGAGTTTTCATTACTTTGACCTCTTAGCGGCGGCTGGGGAGAAGCATCTTATGAATATAAAAAACACAGGCACCCATGAGCCTCTAGGATGGGCTCCTTTGGCCAGATCAAAGCAGGTTGCCTAAGTGAGAGAAGCCCCCCATCTATTCCGCTGCCCCATCAACCTACCAAGGATGATCATAACAACAGCTACAACAATAATAATAATTGCTCTCAGCCCAAGCATGCTGAGGGGGTTATCTGCATGAGGGTGGGGTGACCAGGATGTCCATGGAAATAGGGGTGGCAGCTACAGTAGGAGAGTTGTTTCATTGACCCAACAGTTAAATATATTGAGGAGAATGGCAGTGAGATCTCTCACCGTCAAAGAAGGAAGTTACAAATATGGAGAGAAAACTAGAATGAACTGCATGGTAATGGATTAGAATCAGAGGTGTTAATGTGACTTTACAGTTTTCAATACATAGAAGAAATCTAGAAATAAATATAGATGTAAGCACACACACACATCTTCTAGATTTGTCCATCGAGAGACCCTCAGAACAGTGATCCACCAACAGCAGTAAACACACTAACACAAAGGTCTTTATTTCTAGATATCCTCCACTAAATTGAATCAGGGCTCCTTTGAGACATGGTTGACTCCAGGGGTACCTCAGGGAGAGAACAACAGGACCCTGGAACATTGTTGTGCCAGAAAGCAAAAAAGGGCTCAAAGCAACAGGGAAGCCATGTCAAGGGACGTGGAAGGCAGCTCTCATGTGCCAATGAGAAGGCTATTTGAGCATCAGAATAAATGCCCGTAGGAGTGGATTATAGCCCACTAAAGAGAAGAGCAAAGAGTTAGTTCACACGGGTATAAATAAATGAATAAATAAAAATAGGATGATATTTACATCATCTCAGAGAACTTTCCCACAGAAACACTTACTAAGGACAAGGAGGAAAAGAGTAACTAGAGAAGCCTGGCGGGAGCCGCCGTAGTCACGTGACCACAGAGAACATCGCCAGGGACGGGACACACACAGTCACATGCCACGTGGCAGGACTGGATGAGAAGGACACAGCATCGTTCTGATGCTATTCCTGCCAGAGACCCATGACCTGAGTCTAATTGAAAGGGAATGTCAGAAAAACCCAGACTGAGGGACAGTCTACAAAACGATGGGCCTGTCTCTTCAAAAGTGTCCAGGTCCTGAGAGTCAAAAAAAAAGACTAAAGAGTGGCCCAGACGGATGGAGACTCAGGAGACAGGACCACTACACACAGCGGGTGATCTTGATTTGGACCCTTTACTACAAAGGACGTCATTGGAACAAATGGTGGGTCCTCAACGGGGTCCGAGGATTAGGTGGTAGTCACGCATCAGTTAATGTCCTGATCCTCCTCATAGTTTTATTGTGATTATCTGGGAGCCTTCTCGTTTCAGGAAAATAGGCTACTGTATTCAGTTGTGATGGGGCTTCGGGCTGGCAACTTTCTTTCAAATGGCTTAGAGAAAAAACGTTACTTGCAAGTTTTCTATAATAGTAACTGCCGATTTGAGCACCCACTGTACTGTGCACTTTTCATAACTCTGTCTCTACCTTACAAATGATCTTAGCAAATTATTTCTAGTTTATTCCCATTTCACAGATGAGGAAACTGAGGCTCCAAAGCTGTTAAGCATCAGGCACTTCTTTTATTCTATAAGACCCTCCTTTTATTCAATAAATATTTTCAGTGCATCTCTGGTGACTGTGCCAGACACCGGGCGTACAGTGAGGAATAAAATAAGCATGCCCTACCTTCATGAAGCTTCCAGTCTAGGAGGGGCTGTAGGTAATAACCAGGAAAGCAAACGAGGAAAGATGGTTCCAGGTGGTGATGAGGGCCATGAAGGTACAAATAAGAGGTTGCGAAGGAGGATAACGGTGGGGAGTAGGGGGTGAGCCAAGTCACATGGGTCTTTTTAGATCTTCGTAGAATTTGGATGTGATTCTAGATCAATGGGAAATCACGGACATGGTCTAATTCCTATTTTAAAGGAACCCCCCCCCCGCCCCCGAACTGCAGAGAGAGATTAGACAGGGCAAGAGGAGAAAAGGTCAGAGCCATAGCGCCAGTAAGGGGCAGAGCCAGTGTAGGATCTGTCTGACCTCACTCTCTTGCCGCTTGAAGCAGGCACTCCAGGAACCCTCCCTATCCCTCCACACTTAGCACGTCTGGGCGCCCTGGCCCAGCTTCCCGCTGCTGTGCCAGCCCCTGCGTCCCTGCCTTGCACTTTCTCTGGCTGCCCGTGGCAAGTCAACAGTGCCTGGAATTCATGCCGCACGCGACACCGGGAGAGTAGCCCTCGGTGGATGACTTGTCAGCATTGGTGGACACGTACCACCGCTCCCTCGCTCAAGGAATATTGAGCAAAATAAGCCGCTTCGTAGCAGCCTCGGGCAGTCCAGGTTACATGGAGGTTAAAGATGGCAAGGGGGGTGGGGGGCAGGTTCTGGAATTAAATGAGATCTGGATTCTTACCCCAGTTCTGCCACTCAGTGGGAGCCAGAAGTGAGAGGCGTCTAGGCTCCTTGAGCTGGAGCCAGTAAAGACCCTCTCCTTTTTTTCTTGCTTGAATATCTTCCATTTTAAGTCTCCCTAACAGTTGACACCAGAGCCACCCAACAGAACTTTCTGTGGTGATGGAAATGCTCTGTGTCTGTGCTGTCCGATACGGTGGCCACTAACCACACGTGGCTATGGGGCACTTAAAACGTGGCTAGTGCGGCGGGGGGACTCCATTTTTCATTTGATTTCAGTTTAATTTGAATGCAAATAGCCACATATGGCTAGTCGCTGCCACATTGTATAGCTCAGCTCTACGCGCTGGGACAAACGCTAGGGCACGTCCTACTGGAACGGCCGCCCTCACCCAGCTCCAGCCTCTCCAGAGAATGCAGCCAGTGGGAGCAGCAGCCACACACCCAAGGCTGAGCTGTCCTTTGCCACAGGACCCAGGCCCTCTGGCCCCCAGGATCGTCCACAGGGCTCCCCTCTCCTTCGTCCTGTTGAAACAGTGCTATCCCTTTACAGCAATGCACAGTCATTTAAATGAGAACATACGGTGCTAAACTGCAACTCTCTCATTCTCGTCTCCTGGCACAATTCTCACTCTGATAAGATTTTCCCCAGCTAACCCATTTTCTCGGCCGCTGTTCTAAAAGCCATCTTCTGATTGAGCTGTGTCTTATACAAGGTGGCCGTGGGGGTGATGGGAGTGCATGAGGCACAAAGCCAGAGGGATTTAGGCCTATTTTCTCACCTCTTTGGGGACAGCCAGATAATATAATAAAGCCGAAGTCCATTTCCCTAACACCCACCGCGAGGCCAGCTGAGCGGCACCCTCCGTGTTCCCTTGTAATTGGTGACGCTGCCAGCAGACAGCACCTTGGCTGTGTGAGAGGGAGGCCTAGGCCCCTCACCCCTCTGGAGTGAACTTTCTTTTGCCTTCTATGAAAAGTGAAAACAGAGACCCATTTCTTTTTTCTTTTTTTTTTTTTTTTTGGCCTCACCGCATGGCATGTGGGACACATGGAAATGAGGAAGACAGACCACATCTCTGCTCTCGCCAAGCTCCCCGCCTAGCCAGGGAGGCAAATAAGTAAACAGTCAGTTTCAGCCCCATGGGATAAATGCTGGGTGTATACACAGTGCATAACCCTGTTTATTGTAACAGTGTCATCATTTTTGCCAAGGGTCACGTGGAGAACTCATGGACGTTCCCCAAAAGACACACAGGTCAAGGCAAGGAGAAAGTACACAGTGACCTCCACAGGACACCCCTGAGCTGTCTGATCTCTTAATACCTAGAGTAGGGAAAGGTCCCTAAGAACATCTCACCAGCCAAGCAGGGCAGGGCTGATCCAGCTTCCCCTTGATTTGGGCAAATGGAAGGAATGAGACATTGTGTGTGCCCTAGTGTCACAGGGTGGGTCCGTACTCATTTCCAAAGTTTGGGTGAATCACTTTCCTCTCTGGGATCGAACAGGGTGTTGGGGAGCAAGGAGGAGGGGCATCACCCCACACCCATCAGCATCCTTTGGTTGCCGGCAGTGCCTTGGCAGGGAACACAGTAGGTGCTCAGTAAATCCTGGTGAATGAATAAAAATAGAAGGAAAAGCTGAAACTCCAGGCTCCAGGAGGGCAGCTCAGGGAGGGGGAGGGGAGGTGTCCTAAGTGGCAGAAACTAATGGGATACATTTGGGACATCTGCCTAGAGATTAATGAACTCTGGTTGGTTTCTTTGGACTTTGTGTCCAAGATCCAAATCCCAGGAAGGCAGCCCCTGTTGGCCCACCTCCGAGCCACTGTCCGCCTTTGTCCTTAATTGATGGCGGCAGCAGACGCTCTCGGTGATCGCCACCTACTCCCTGCACGTGTGCAAGGCCCCACTTCCGACTTCCATCATTTGCCTGTGTTTCCTGGCCTCAGGGGCCTCTGGTCCACACTCTCAGCGACAGAAGTGCTGAGAAATTAGCCCTCTGCCAGGTTCCTCCCACGAGAAGCAGTTAATTTGCCCTCACCGCCCCCCGCCCCACACTGATGGTGGGCTTGGTCATGTGACTGGTGCCAACGGAATGCTAGTGAACAGGGCACATGCGAAGACCTAAGATGTGCTTCGGCCATCGGCACAAGAAGAGAATGCCCTAGAGAGCCTGCTGGTCCCTAGAGGCCAGAGGTGTGGAGGAGCCCAGCCGAGCCACAGCTGGCTGCGCCGCGGGTTCATCAGCACGTGAATCAGTGAGACGTGCACAGTCAGGCGGTAACCACTGCCCTGCAGCACAGTTGCTTACGCAGCGTTGCTGTGGATGTCACTGAATGATGCTTCAGGACATCTGCAGCAGCACATCTGGGCTTCCTGGAAGACGGGGGCCTTCAATCTGGATGTCCAAACTCTGGCCTCAGGAGCTGGAGCCACAAGAGTGGTCTCTGGGCTGCAGTCCTGCCGGCCCCTAACACCCTACGGCCCACTCAGTGTGGTGAGGGCAGGTTTCTGGGGCAGCAGTGACCCCCTGTGCATCTTGGCAACATTGCACCAGGGTCTCCTCCCGCCGCCCACCAGGAAGGAGTGGACAGGAGACTGAGAAGGGCCATACACCTCCCTTGAGGACTCCAGGTCAGGCAGGAGTTGGAGTGGAAGACCAGTGCTTCGCAGGGCCCAGCGCTGTCACCTGCTGAGCCCGACCGTGAGGGTGTGGGGACCCTGCTGTCAGGGGGGCTCAAGTCCAGAAGGCAGGGGGCAGCCACCAAGGACTTGCTGGACATGAGCCCAGGTCATGCTGGGCTCTGGGGCACAGTGGTGAGTGAGACGGGCCGGGACCACCCCTCCCAGAGCTTACAGCCTAGTGGGGGGAAGAGTGACCACAAACAAGTACATGGCCAAGAAGCATTCAGTTCCAGATTTGGACAAGCATAACATCGTTTCCAGGAATACAGGGTCTGCAACCAGACTGCCTGGGTTCAAATCCCTGCTCTACCTCTTATTATCGTGTGACATAACCTCTCTATGCCTCAGTTTTCCGGTTGGTAAAATGGGAATTTAACAACCACTAAAAAATAGCATTTGTCCCATAGGCGTGGGGTGAAAATTAAGGGATGGTACATGTAAAGTGGTTAGCAGAGTGCCTTGGACGCAGTGAGAGCTATTTCAGTCTTAGCTATTCTCATCACCATTATTTTAAATGCTATAATAGGAACAAATTGATGACGGGATAAAGAATGAGGGAGGGAATGTATTTAGTTAGGGTGGTCATGAAAAGCTTCACCAAAAATTTCATTTCAGCTGAAATCTGAAGGATGAAGCCGACTCGTGGAAAACCTGGAGGAAAGAGGGAACAGTGAGGAAAGAGGGAACGGCAAAGGTCCTGCGGTCAGAGCTTGATGCTTCTGAAGAACCGACAGCGTGGCCGAGAGGGGCTGTGGACAGAGCAAGGTCAGTTCCTCCACCTCAGTGCCTTTGCACATGCTGTTTCTTCATAAACACTTCTCCCCTCCCTGTCCCCATTCTCACCTCTAACCCAACTCCTTTTGCCAGCTGAACTCCTACTTAGGCTACATCTGCCAACTCAAAAGTCACTTCCTCACTGAAGCTGTCCTTGATTTCCCAAGTGAGGTCGTAATTTGTTATTACACCTGTATTAGTTTGCATGGGCTGCCAAAACAAATCACCACAAACTTGGTGTTCTCAAACAACGGAAATTTCCTCTCACGGTTCTGGAGGCCAGAAGTCTGAGATCAAGGTGTCAGTAGGGCCCTGATCCCTCTGGAGTCTCTACGAAAGAATCCTTCCTTGCCTCTCCCAGATTCCGGTGGCTCCAAGTGTCCTTTGGCCTGTGCCTGCATCGCTCCACCCTTTGTCCCTATCCTCACATGTCCTTCTCTCCTTCTCTCGCTCTCTTTTTTTTTTTTTTTTGGCCATACCGCACAGCATGTGGGATCTTAGTTCCCCGACCAGGGATCAAACCTGTGCCCCCTGCAGTGGAAGCACAGAGTGTTAACCACTGGACCACTAGGGAAGTCCCTCCCTTTCTGTCTTATAAAGACACCTGTCTTGGATTTAGGGCCCACCTGGATAATCCAGGAAAATCTCATCTCAGGATCCTTAATTCCATCTGCAAAGACCCTTTTTTCCCAATAAGGTCACCTTCAGAGCTTCCTAGGGTGAGGACATGGACATATATTTGTGGGGTCCCCCGTGCAGCCCAATCTACATTTCCATATCATCTTGAGTCTCTCCTCAAACCTTAACCACGGTTTGCAATTTTGTGTTCATTTGTGAAATCACTTGGCCATGCCTATCTGCTTAGGAAGCTGCAGACAACAGGAGGGTGGGTCCCATAATCTGTGCTGTTCACCACCGACCCCCAGCACCCAGCACACAGTAGGTACCTGCCCACTGTGTGTTGAACCAACGGGCCACTGAGCCCCGAGCTCCTGGAGGATGCCTGTTTTCAAGGACACAGGCCGGAAGCCATCATTAAGGCCTCCAGCCTGCAACGTGCTGAAGACTTTACAGCCTCATAAATCCCATGGCTGGCGGCGTCATTAGGATTGAGTCAAAATGCAAGAAATTTAATCTCCTGATGCTCAGCCTGCGGGGCCTTGTAAACTCACCCCCCTAAACCAGTAGCCATAAATGTTTGATAAAATACCACGCGGCCTCCTGTTTCCCAGAAATGGTTCCCGGACCCAGGGAAGAAGCCACATTTGGCCTCGGCTAGATGCGAGCTGAGCATTGTAATTAATGTTTGGTAGAGCTCTTCTTAACGGCCTGGGCTCTTTGTGGCTATGTCAATACCGATGACGTTTCCCCAGCCAGTGAAGCCAGAAGCAGCTTCAAACATCACAAGGTCAAGGAAGGCGGTGGATTTCATGGCACTTCAGGCTTTCATCCTACATTCATGTCCTTGATCTCACTTGACCCTGGCGTTGGGTCTACGGGAAGAGCAAAGCAAGAATTGCTAACTCCATCTAATGGAATGTGAAGCCCAGAAAGGGAACTTTCCCAACTTGTGGAGCTCATCAAAGCCCTAGGACCCAACCCCGGGTCTCAGGACTCTCTCACACCATTGGTGATGTTGATGGGAGGAAGTTACCATGGCAACCGTGCCTAAACAGCAGCAGGAAAGAGGCGGGTCAGGTTTGAGGAGTACCTTCCGGACCAAGAGCATCCTACAGCACACAACCGCCTTCAACATCCCCCTCTTCTGCAAGGTTGTAAGGGAAGAGAGCCCTTTTCAGGGCTGACTGGAATCCTGGCCAGATGTAAGAATGGAGCATCTCACAGGCACCGGGAAACCTGTTGTCCCTGGTTTAAACAAGAACCTCTCATAATCCTCCAGGGACCTTGTTCACAAGCAGATCCCAATTCAGAAAGTCTGGGGCGGAGCCTGAAATTCGGCATTTCTACCTCCGGGCGATGCTGCTGCTGCTGGTCTCTGGACCACATTTGAATGATAGGTGGTAGGGGGTCTGTGCTAGGATGCTGCAAGCTTGGAAGGGTCGTTGTGGGGTAAGGCTCCATCTCATGAGGTGCTGGGTATGAGCCACTCAGAGACACAGAGATCAGCGGGAACACTGGCCACACACCCCGTGAGGCTGTGGACGACATGGATGTTTCATACTCAGAGGCTTTTGGGAAGTGGACTTGTCTTCTTGAGCCTCAGTTTCTCATCTGTGAAATGCAAGCTTGGGAGGCAGGGGGTTGAGCCGCCTAGCCCCTGAGTTTTCGTCGAGCTCTGACATCCCAGAACTTCAGAAATAGAAAAGGCACTGAAGTCTCTGAAGCTCCATCTGTAAGATCCCTGCCTGGCCCTGGCGTTGGGCATCTGTTGTTCAGGTCTGCTCAGCACCCGTTCCCCGGTCTTCTCACTTCAGAGCCTCAGTTTCCTATGGGGAACCTCTACCTCTCTCCCTTGGTAGTGTTTAGATGGAGCTGAGCCTGCCTCCATCTCCAAGGTGAGCCCATGACCCAGGTCTGGCCAATCAGAGTGATTCAGTGGTAGGCATGCGACTCAGGCTAAGCCAACGAAATACAGCCATGAGACGTTTGCTAGAACATCTGAGGAAATGGCTTTCCCTTTCTTTCTGGCTTACTAAACTAGTAAGATAAAAGTCTGGTGCTACTGGCAGTCATCTTCACTGCTGTGTAGGGAGAGCCTGCCTAAGAGCACAAGCCAACCTAGGGGAAAGCAGAGATAAGAGACTAAGTCACAGTGCCTTCTGGTGGACACCTGGATCCAGCCATGCCTGAAGCCAGGCCCTGGAGTTTTCAGTCCCTTAAGCTAACAAATCACCTTGCTTCAGCCAAACTGGACTGAGCTTCTGAGGTTTTCATTCAAAAGAAAACTGATTCACACACTCTGGCTTTGTCCCCAAGATGAAGACAAGGAATTGGAGGAAAATCCCCTCTCACACTCAGACACACAGGCAAGGACATTACTGGCTTCAATAAATTCCAGAATGTCAGAGCTGGAAGAGCCACCTCATTATACAGAGGAAGAAACTGAGGCCAAGAAAGTGGACTTGACTTTCCCAAGGCGACACAATAAAGTGACCAAACCAGGACTCACACCCAGTTCAGAGTTCCTCCCTTTACCTGCCGGCAGTGAAGGCATCCAGCCACGTAACACATTCGAGGAGCCATGCAACAGCATCCCCCCAGAACACACCAAATCAAAGTGGGACCTCCCTCTTCCCGTCACACTGCCTGAAATGCCACCAGAGAAACCCATTGCTCTCTGTCTTCTGTCTTCAAGATGCATCTTTTACAAATGCATAAACCCAGGGAAGGAATTACACCTGGGCTTATTTGTAGAGGGACACAGCTAAAGAGATTGTGAATTATCATTGGGTGGCTTTACAGTGGGGAATGGGACCACGACTGGCCTTTCCATTTTCACGGAAGGATTTGCCTACAGCAGACTGAAAGCAGAGCTGACACATCTTTGGGAAGGCCATGCAGAGGGAAGAAGGAGGTAGGAGGAGCCCATGGTCAGAGGGTGCCAACTTCCCCGGTTCGCCTGAACTCAGATGGGCCAGCTAGAAACATGAGCACCACACTCTGACACAGGCTCTAGACCACACACCCCTTCCGGTAAGAGTCTGAAGGACTCAGCAAGCCCTAGTCACTCTTTCTCGGTGGTGAGAAGGGAAGAGAACATCATATTTTGCCCTTAAGAAATGGGCATTGACATCTCTTTACATTATTAGAAAAAACGCCCAGCCAAGAAATAAGCCACCACTTTTATTTATAGTATATTTCCCAGAACTCAGAGAAATGCCGTGCTATTCTGCATAGACTTCAGACCGAAGCATAATTTATCACAATACATCATACGTTACAGTACATGAAACTCCCCCTACCTTATAAAAAACATACAAGGAATTTCTCGCTCTTCACATAAATTACTTAAGAACATTCCTGTTGAACACATCATTTTGAAAGGATTTCCATTACTTGGAAGAGCTATTTCCGTCAGTGGTGATCTTTGCAGAGGCTCAGGGAACAATTAAAATGGGAAAGTGAGAAGGAACAAAGCACTCGACAGGAAACGACCCATCCCAGATCAGCCCAGAACAGGATGTGTTGTTCTAACCACAAAATAAGTCACCTCCTTATTGAATCCAGTCTTTCAAAGTGGGTGATAGAAGTAGGAGCAATATTGTCAACAACCTAAGGGCAAGGACTGTATCTAATTTTGTTCACCATTGTATCCCTGCCACATCATAGATGCTCAGTAAATGAGTTGAAGGAGGGAGGGAGGGAGTCTATACAGAATGCAAATGTAGCTGTTATCTACTGCTATAATAATGCTATGTAACAAACATCCCCAAACTTCAATGATTGAAAACAACTATTTTTATTACTGCTCACAAGTCTGCAGGTTGGCTGGCAGGTCTGGCCTCAGCTGAGCTCACCCTCGTGTCTGGCAGTCAGCTGGCTGTTGGCTGTTGGCTGATGGCCTCAGCTGGAACAGCTGGGCTCTCACACATGCCTCTCACATGCACATGCCTTTCATGTTCTGGTCTGGACACGTTTGCCGGCTAGCCCAGGCACATTCTCATGGTGACTGCAGGAGTCCATTAGAGCAAGTGGAAATAGGCAAGCACTTTTTCCAGCCTCTGCTTGCATTATGCTTGCTAACATGCCATTGGCCAAAGAAAGTCACACAGTCAAGCCCAGAGCCAGAAAAGGAGGGGAGTGAGCATTATAAAACGAACTGCATAAATACAGGTAGAACATTAATTGGGACCATTAATGCAACCAGCCTACCACAATATTGATGCCCGATTCCCACAAACGCCCACCCTCACCCCAAACCCCACCCCACATTCAATGATCTTAAGCTCATGAAAAGAGAATAGAAAACAAGACTTTACCGACCCCCTTCTCCATATGGAAAAAGTAAGACCCCACAGTCAGGCTCTTCAATTCGAGTCATGTTTAGTTAAACCAGTAGTTGTAAATCTTAATATCTACAGGGACAGGCAGGTACTAATTGCTGAGCCAGACCAGGCAGGGAATGGGATGAATCAGAGATCATCACCCTGTTTCCCCAGGGGTGGAACCTGTGCCACCCAGGCCAACAAGCCTCACAAGAATACAAGCCTGGGGCCGCAGCTCATCTGATTACTTCAAGAGAAGCTGGAACTAGGCATTTTTAAGTGAAATCCTATTTTCAAATTAGCCACTATTTTAAAAACTTTTAAGCATAATCCGGGCCCCCCCCCAGAAAATATAGCCATGAGGCAGACCCAATTGTTAGGTCTGGGTGTACCAGCTCTGATTTCAAACATTGTATTTTGGGGATCTTTTTTTTTTTTTTCATTATGCGGGCCTCTCACTGCTGTGGCCTCTCCCGTTGTGGAGCACAGGCTCCGGAAGCGCAGGCTCAGCGGCCATGGCTCACGGGCCCAGCCGCTCCGCGGCATGTGGGATCTTCCCAGACCGGGGCACGAACCCGTGTCCCCTGCATCGGCAGGCGGACTCTCAACCACTGCGCCACCAAGGAAGCCCTATTTTGGGGATCTTAAGCTCAATCTTGAGTTTATTGATTTTGCTTCACCGTGAGTGAAAGGTCAGATGTTTTCCAAGGAAATGAAGGCAGGAACAGTGTCTGTCTTGTTTCCCACTCAGTTCCGCAACTCTGAACAGGGCCTGGGATGTAATACTGGTCGGGAGGAGGATGGCGGGTGGGGGGAGAAATTAACACAGAGCATCTCCTACACATTATGCAAGCATTTTACATATGTGCTATGGACCGAATTGTGTCTACCCCACCCCCCAGCAAAAAAATTCATACTTTGAAGCCCTGTGACTGTATTTGGAGATGGGGCTTTTAAGAAGGTGATTAAGTTAAATGAGGTCACAGGATGGGGCCCTGATCTGATAGGATTGGTGTCCTTATAAGAAGAGGGAGAGACACCAGATCCATCTCTCTCTCCCTCTGTCTCAATCTCTCTCCTTTACCTCCCTCCCTCCCTTCGCCCTCCCTTCCCCTCCCTCCCCCTTCTCCTGCCCTCTCCCCCCACCCTGCTCTCTGCCCCCCTCTTCCGCCCCGTGTACACAGAGGAAAGAGAACATAGCTAGAAGACGCCATCTGAAAACCAAGGAGAGCACTGTCACCAGAAACCAACCCCGTCAGCACCTTGATCTCAGATTTCCAGCCTCCAGAACTGTGAGAAAATGTATTTCTGTTGTTTAAGCACTGCCCCTGCCTGCTGCTCTGCCCCAGTCTCTGTATTTTGTCCTGGCAGCCCCGGAAAACTAATACAATACATAATCCCAGTTGATTTAAAATATAGAACAAAGGCATGAAATAGATAAACCCTCAACACAGAGAAAGGAAAACACCTGACATTTGTGTCTTATTTTACAATTTACAAAGCCCTGGGGCAAGGGGTGGGGGGGACAAGTAGTTGCCTCCGTTTCTCAGATGAGAAGACTGGGGCTCAGAGAGGCTCAGAGACTTGCCCGAGGTCACACAGTGATAAGAGAACACGAGTCAATCCAGAATTTTTTGATGTCCAGTCTTTCCAGTACATCCCGTCTTCTACCTTAAACCTGGTCTGTACCAGACTATGTTGGTGCTCTGCTTAGATCCAATCGGATCCCTTTTTACCTTTACATTCACTCCCACCGGCCAGTCCCTGGGACTCTTCTTTGGAGCACCGCCCTCGGCTGCTGGAGTTTCTCTCCTGGCACCTGCAGGGGCCAGAACTGCCCAAGTGTTTCTCCCAGGCAGCCCTTAACTGATGACTGCCAGGTGCATGTGTATGGAAGCCCAGCTCTCTTCCTAGGCATTGGGTGACTCTAGGATGGGACTCACACACCAGGGCTCCCCTGTGGGATCAGGCTAAGGCTTCCCTCCACGGGACTTTGCTGAAGTTGTGCCTTGTTTGGCATCCTCCCTTTCCCGGCCCTGCCTTCCTCACTCCCCTGGGACACGTAAATCCTTGTCTCCAGGTCTTCTGGAAAAACCAACCCAAGACCAAGTCCCCTTGGCTTTATTGCCATTTGGGTGAAAGACCTGGGCTTTTGCCCCAGTTTGTTTTGTTTTTGTATACAGATTCATTTGTATTATTTTTAGATTCCACATATAGGTGATATATAGTGTTTGTCCTTCTCTGTCTGACTTGTTACGCTAAGCCAAATATTCTCTAGGTCCATCTATGTTGCTGCAAATGGCATTATTTCATTCTTTTTTATGGCTGAATAATATTCCGTTGTATATATATACCACATCTTCTTAAGCCAGTTGTCTGTTGATGAGCACTTGGGTTACTTCCATGTATCTTTTAAAATTAGAGTTTTAATTTTTTTCTGGATATATATCTAGGAGTGGAATTGCTGGATCATATGGTAGTTCTATTTTTAGTTTTTTAAGGAACCTCCATACTGTTCTCCATAGTGGCTGCACCAATTTACATTCCCACCAACAGTGTACGAGGGTTCCCTTTTCTCCACATCCTCTCCAACATATATTATTTCTTTGGAAAAATATATATTTAGGTCTTCTGCCCATTTTTTGATTGCGTTGTTTGGGGTTTTTTGATATTGAACTGTTTGTATATTTTGGAAATTAACCCCTTCTTGGTTGCATTGTTTGCAGATATTTTGTCCCATTCTGTAGGTTTTGTTCATTTGGTTGATGGTTTCTTTTGCTGTGCAAAAGCCTTTAAGTTTGATTAGGTTACATTTGTTTATTTTTGCTTTTTTTTCTTTTGCCTTGAGAAACTGATCTAAGAAAATATTGCTATGATTTATGTCAAAGAACGTTTTGCCTCTGTTCTTTTCTAGTTTTATGGTGTCATCTTAGATTTAGGTCTTTAAACCATTTTGAGTTTACTTTTGTGTATGGTGTGAGGGAATGTTCTAATTTCATTGTTTTACATGTAGCTGTCCACCTTTCCCAACACCACTTGTTGAAAAGACTGTCTTTTCTCCATTGCATATTCTTGCCTCCTTTGTTGAAGATAGGTGTGTGGGTTTATTTCTGGGCTCTCTGTTTGGTTCCATTGATCTGTGTGTCTGATTTTGTGCCAGTACCATGCTGTTTTAATTACTGTAGCTTTGTAGTATAGTTTGAAGCCCAAAAGGGTTATACCTCCAGCCTTGTTCTTTTGTTTCAGGATTACTTTGGCAATTCTGGGTCTTTTGTGGTTCCATATAAAGGGAGGACTTCTTAAGCATGATATAAAATCCAGATATACAAAGAAAAACCCTGACATATTTGACCACATCAAAATTTAAACCTCTATGTAGCAAAATTAAATAAATAAATGAAACAGTGCAAAATAACCAACAGAAAAAGTAACTGCAACATACATGACAAAAAAAGCATTAAAAAAAAAAAGTCCTTCAATCCATATGAAAAATTGTAGAAACCTAACCACCCCAAATTGAGGTAAGGGCGTACAAGTGCAATTTCAGAAGTATACAAATGGCTTCTAAACTAATAATCAAAGATCCATAAGTTAAAACAGTGAAGTGCTAGCTTCCCCTTGTTCACTTGTCAAAAATTCTAAAGGTTAATAATATTCAACATCAGGGAAGCTATGGAGTGCAAATTGCTTAGCAGCTTTGAAGGACAACTTGGTGACAGTGATCAAACCGGTAAATGGGCAAACCCTTCAACCCAGGCATTACACCACAGAAAATTTATTCCCCAGAACTATTTTCACAACCAAAGACTCTTAGGTACAAGGATGTCCACTGCAGCACTGTTCATTAGAGTTGTGATGGTTACTTTTTTAATATAAATTTATTTATTTATTTATTTTTGGCTGCGTCGGGTCTTCGTTGCTGCGCGCGGGCTTTCTCTAGTTGTGGAGAGCAGGGGCTACTCTTCGTTGCAGTGAGTGGGCTTCTCATTGTGGTGGCTTCTCTTGTTGCAGAGCACGGACTCTAGGCATGCGGGCTTCAGCAGATGTGGCTCGCAGGCTCTAGAGCACAGGTACACGGGCTTAGTTGCTCTGCGGCATGTGGGATCTTCCCGGACCAGGGCTCGAACCCATGTCCCCTGCATTGGCAGGCGGATTCTTAACCACTGCACCACCAGGGAAGCCCTGATGGTTAATTTCATGTGTCAAATTGGCCACAGGGTGCCCAGATTAAACATCATTTCTGGGTGTGTCTGTGAGGGTGTTTCCAGGTGACATGAGCTTTGGGATCGGTGGACTCAGTAGAGCAGATTGCCCTCCCTGGTGTGGGTGGGCATCATCCAGTCAGTTGAGAGACAAAAGGCAGAGAAAGGGGGACTTGTCCCTTTTTTCCTGCCTTGCTGAGGGAGCTGGGACATCTCATCTCATTTCCTCCTGCCTCGGGCTGGGATTTATACCATAGGCTCCCCTGGTTCTAAGGCTGGATTACACGACCAGCTTGCCTGGGACTCTAGCTTATAGCTGGCAGATCGTGGGACTTCTCATCCTTCATAACTGGGTGAGCCAATTCTTCATAATAGATTATAGATAATGAGATAGATGATTGATGGAGAGATAGATAGATGATTGATAGAGAGATAGAAAGATAGATAAAGGATAGATGATAGGAAGAAAGAAAGGAAGGAAGGAAGAAAGACAGGTAGACAGACAGATAGATGATTTACAGATGACATAGATATGAAAGAGAGACAGCTCTCCTACTAGTTCTGGTTGGTTCTATTTCTCTGAAGAACCCTAATGCAATAGTGAAAACTGGAAACAGTTTCACCAAAAGCAGTGTCTTTTGCACATGTGGTTGATTTAGGAACATGATCTCAGGGAGCAGGGGTGAGAAGCGATGCCGTGAACGGGAAAGGAGGAAAAGTCGACACAGGCTGCAGTATCAAGCTGGCCACTCCCACCTGTGATGAGGGGCTCACCCCCACACACACACCTCTACCTGACCAACTCTTTTCCCTGCTCTCTACCTGGCTCACTCTTTCCTTTTCCTCCTTTAAGGACCAGCATAAATGTCCCCTCGTCCTAGAAGCCCACCCCTCCCCCAGTCATCTGACATAAAGCCCATCACTGCACTGTATTCTCTCTCATAGCACCTGGTTTGTAGTAATCACAGGACACCCTCTGAGTTTACTTATTACTGTCTGTTAGTCTCACTAGGACAGATCCACATCCTGTTCACCACCATATACACAGCCCTGGACTGGTACATATTAGACACCGAAGATCTGTCAAATGAATAAATCAGTGAGGTCACAGTTCAGAGGTCATCAGTGGTGGGCTTTCAGCGCCCCCTGGAGGCTGCCTTGGGCGGGTTCCCTAGAGCAGGTCCTAAGATAAGAATTTGTGCAAAAGTGGCGTGCTAAGAATTTGTGTAAAGGTGATGTATTAGGGAATGTTCCCATGACAAACCAGTAGGCAAAGTCACATGGAAGGTAGCCTTCACTCAATCCCCCAGGGAGCTCTGGGGACATTGCAGGTCACATCTTAGAGTTGACCAGGTCAGAGGCGAGGGAGCTGAAGTAGTTATCCCCCCTCCCACACATCTCTGTCATTGATTAAGGGCTGCGCACAGGGTAGGAACATAAATTCAAGCAAAACGGATTCTGGCAGTCTGAGAGCAGTGTGCTGGCAAAGAGACACAGGTGCTGGTTGTTGGAGAGATAGCACTGGAAGGCAGTGTGCCTAAAAACAGTAAAGGGATCGAGGGATGCTAGCAGGGCACTGATTATGATTGCTGCAGAGGCATTAGGAAATGGGCAGAGTGTTTTGGGGTTGGCAGTGATCGGGAGGTTGCTGTTAGCATATGATACCCAAGGACCAGGGATGCTAAAGACTGTACAGTACCCCACCCAACCCCACACAATGAAATATCGTCCCACCCCAAATGTCACCCCCATAATGAACATTTATCTGCTTCCAATCTCTCATTTGACAGATGAAGACATTGAAGCCCAGAGAGGGAGAGTGACTTGCCTAAGGCAGCACAGCCAAAAAAGACACAAAGCTGGGGGACAGAATGCTGGTCGCTTCACAGTAGCCCTTGATTCTTAATTCCTCCTGAAACCTAAAAGAGAACATTCTAAGCTTCAAGTGCAAAATCCCTTCTGGAATTCTAGAGGGGGCAGCCAATCCCATGTCCTGGCTGAGTGAAGTGAGGAGAAATCAGACTTGAAGACCTCGGAAGCTAGTGCCCAAAGCAGATGTACAAACACAGATAAGGGAGACAGTTTTCACCAGACAAATTCACACCCTGCTCAGTTTAGACATTAAAACGAACTAACTTAATTTCATGCCATATGCAAATCCTTACCAGCTGTTGGCTCTGTAATCACAGGAGATTAAAGTAATAACTAAACAAGAACAAAAACGCAGCAAATACAGGCTCTGGGCAAGTCCTTTGACAGCGGGTTTTATGTTCCTGGAAACTAAGCAAGTACAGAGCATTTATGGCGGACATCTGGAAGTAGCTATGTGGCCAGACGCCTGCCATCTCCTTCACAGAAGTGCTTGCAACGATAATAAATAATGGCTAAGGACTGATGTGGCCGTCGTGTACCCTGAGCCCTCATGGACCGTGAACATTTCCATCCAGATGCCACGGCTTCTTTCCCATTGTCAAGGTTCAGCTCAGTCCAGCCATCTGACCAAGTACTCAGAAGGAGCCAAAAGGTGTCTCAGGCTCAGTGAGTTTGAGTCCCACCCCCTCCCTCCCGCCCCGGAACCAAAGGGGCAGGAAGATGGCTGCTGGGTGGGACAGGGCGGGTGGTCTTCCAACCTGAGGGCCCCAGTTCTTCTGACTGTCCAAGCTAATAATCATAAAAGCCAGCATTACCAAATGCTCACCGTGGGCCAAAAGCCAAGCACGCCTTCTGTGCATTATCTCAATGGTTCCCAAAGTGTGGAGGATAATTTAAAGTCATTGGTTCATTTATTCACTCAACGAACATTTGTTAAGCACCTGTTATGTGCCAGGCACTGCGCTGGAGCGCTGTCTGCAAGTGAAATGCACAAAAAAATTTGGCCTTGTTTAAGGAGTTTAATTTCTGGTGGGACAGACACTTTTTAAATACAGTTACAACGTGTGTTGTAAAAACACTTCGCGCCCGTGATGTCACCAACATCATTGCCTTAAGATGAAGCTCTGTGTTTAAAAGTTGATTTCAAGAAAAATGTTAAGTAAATAATAAAACAGTTGATTCACAGGTGGGCTAAAAGTGTGATGGGGTTTCTTTTCCCATACAATCCTGATATAGGTTTTATTGTTAGTCCCACTTTGCAGCTAGAGAAACTGAGGCTCGGGCAGGTGGAGTAATTCGCCTGAGGTCACATAGCTGGGACATGGTGGAGTCCACATTTGAACCCAGGTCAGTCTTCAGAGCCAGTGTTTTAACCTCCAGGCTGAACCAAGGCGATCCATCAGGTGGCCCGTGTCACTCTAACGTCAGCTCCCTGCTGTCAGCTACCAAAAATCCCTTCGCACATGGCTTATATCTCATGAAGGAGCAGGAAGGGCCAGGGTTGGGGGCATCGGAAGAATCTGCTCCCTTCCATCCAGCTGCAACCCCGGGGGCTAGTTTGGCAGCTGCATCTCCAGACAATGAATTGTTCTTAAAGAGAATGGAGACACCTTTGTTGGAGAAACTATGGAGAACCTTAAGGAAGCAAAGAATAAAAACTCTGAAAGAAGCCAGTCACAAAAGACCACATATTGTGTGATTCCGTTTCTAGGAAATGTCCAGAATAGAGAAATTTATACAGACAGAAAATAGATCACCAGGGGCTGAGGGAGGATGGTGTGGGGAAATGGGAGTGATAAAAGAGATGGGGTTTCTTTGATGGGGGGCGATAAAAACTTCTAAACTTGATTGTGGGGCTGGTTTTACAACCCTAAATATACTAAAAACTATGGAACTGTATACCTTTAAATTGGTGAATTGTCTGCTCTGCGAATTATATCTCAGAAAAGCTTCTTTTTTTTTCCTTTTTTAAGTTGCTTTGGCTCTAAACTTATGCATCCAATTCCTCCAAACCCTCCATCATCTCCCTGATTAGGGCTGCACTTATTTCACAATAATTTTTAAAGAACATTTCCTCAATACCTGAATGAGACCCTTTGATGTCCCTCCAAAGCCCTCCTAGGAATTCTTATCTATTTGAAGGAGAGGACTGCATTATTAAAATCTTGGCTTTCTTGCCTACCAAGGCACCCATATCAATTTCCATGTCTCCACGTTACTATGGCAACAGGAAGTTTTCAGGAGAGCTTTAGGGGTGTGTCCAAAGGGACGGTGATCTGCACCCAGGCGGTCTGCAGCCTTCTATCCAGCATCCCCCAGGTGCTGGCTGCCTCGCTGACAGATGCTGCAGGAAGGGCAGCCTGGAATCAGGTGAAGCAGGGAAATCTGGGGATGCAGGCAGTGGCACCTCAGGGTCCACACTCCATGCTGGCCTAGTGCACCCTGAGTCACCATCACCAAGCGGGAAGAGGAGAGGGTGTTGGTCACATCTTTTAGAAGCTGTGGTCTAAAGCAGCATCTTGAGTACCGGAGCCGGTCTCCATGTCAACACAACCATATTTTTAGGCAGGGGTAGGCAGCAACTCTGGCCAATGAGAGTAACATGGCCGGAAAGCTTTCATTCAACAACAGCTGGGGGAAAGGCAGTTGGTAACTGGGAGCCCACTGTTCTCACAGGTGGAGAAGGTCACACATGCAGAAGCCCAGGGGACCTGAAGTCCAGGCTGTCGGGCCGTTGGGCAGACCTCTTGGGACTGAGTAGGGGCAGGGGCAGTGGGAGTAGGGTAGGCAGCCTCCAAGATGACCCCCAGTGATCTTCACCTCTTGGTGAACCTTAGGTAGTCCCCTCCCACATTGCACCAAGCTTGGTCTGTGTTGTGACCCAGAGAGCTAGGCAGAAGTGACAGTGTGTGACTTCCAGAGCTAGGTCATAAAAGACATCATGTTCTTCAACCCCAAACTTTGGGAGGACGTGGCCACCATATTGTGAGGAGGCTCAAGCAGCCCTGTGGAGAAACATACACGAGAGGAACTAGAGGCCCTGGCCACTGGCCAGCCCCATGAGTGAGCCACCTTGAAAGCAGATTCTCAGCCCAGTTAAGGCTTCAGCTGACTACAGACCCAGGGTGGACATTGTGACTGCAATCTCAGGAGACACCCTGAGTCAGAACTATCCAGCAGAGCTGCTCCCAGATTCTTGATACACAAACTATGTAAAAAATAATAAAAGTTCATCGTTGTCTTAAGCTGCTAAGTTTGGGGACTGTTTGTTACACAGCAATGGATAACATACAGAATGGATCCAGATGCCCCTAGGATAGCCAGAAATTGAGAAGAAAAGATGGCTTTTTAAGATAGTTCCCTCCTTGCTCCTCATTCCCTTTCCAAAAGTACTTTTACACAAGAAAGGGATGTACTGGGACTTCCCTGGTCATCCAGTGGTAAAGAATCCACCTTCCAACGCAGGGGACACGGGTTCCATCCCTGGTCAGGGAACTAAGATCCCACACGCCCCTAGGCAACCAAGCCTGCACACCGTAACTACTGAGCTCGCGCGCCTCAAATAGAGAGAGCCTGCGTGCCGCACACTACAGAGCCCACTCGCCCTGGAACCTGCACGCCGCAACTACAGAGCCCACGTGCCCTGGAGCCTGTGTGCCACAACTAGAGAAGAGAAAACCCACAGGCCACAACTACAGAGAAGCCCATGCACCACAATGAAAGATCCCGCATGCCTCAGTGAAGATCCCACGTGCCACAACTAAGACCTGACGCAGCCAAAAAAAAAAAAAAAGTGATCTACTGGTGTATAAGGAATCTAGAGTTTTGGATTTGTGTCCTGGTTCAGTCCTTCCCCTCTATCAGCCTCAGTTTGCCCACCCGTAAAATTGAGGAGCTAAAGTGTAACTTGTCAGCTCTGCAATTACAGGGTCTCAAAGTGGTTAAAATCTGAGTTCTGAGTCAGGAGGACTGCTTGTGAACCTTGGCTCTGCCACATGCTTGCTGTGTGACTTCAGGCTAATTCCCTAACTTCTCTGAGCTTCAGTTTCACCTTCTATAAAGTGGGTTTAAGGATATCTACTTCATGGCATCGTTACAAAAATCCAATAAAATAATACATATAAACTACTTAGCACATGGTAAGTGCTTAATGAATGGTAGTTATCACTACCAATAATGAGATAGTGTGACAGCTACAATTATTTCCACTTATAGTTAAGATTCAGAGAGTTTGAGTGGTTGCTTCTGGGTGGGGGTGAGGGCAGCAGGGTACAGGGATTGATAGACTTGAGGGAACTTTGGAGGTTCCAGTACTCTTCTGTATCTCCTAAGGAGTTTGCATTACATAAGCATCTACATTTGTCAAAATCATCAATGGTGGACCTAAGATTTGTACATTTTATTGTACTTTTTTGTAAGTAAACAAATACTGAGCTCTAGATAATAATGAAAATGCTGAAGTATTAGGGGAATTGGGGAGGACTTTATTGGTCTGGAGCAGGCCAAGGTAGGGGGTGTATTTTTAAAAGTTCCCCAGATGGGGACTTCCCTCGTGGTGCAGTGGTTAAGAATCCGCCTGCCAATACAGGGGACACGGGTTCGAGCCCTGGTCCAGGAAGATCCCACATGCCGCAGAGCAACTAAGCCCGTGCGCCTCAACTACTGAGCCTGCGCTCTAGAGCCTGTGAGCCACAACTACTGAAGCCCGCGCACCTAGAGCCCGTGCTTCGCAGTAAGAGAAGCCACTGCACTGCAACAAAGAGTAGCCCCCACTCGCCGCAACCAGAGAAAGCCCGCGTGCAGCAACGAAGACCCAACGCAGCCAAAAATAAAAATAAGTAATAAATTTATTAAAAGAAAAAAGTTGCCCAGGTGATTCTTTGAGAAACTCTGCGCGAAAGAAACTTCCACACAAGTGCCCCAAAAATCATACAAGAATTTCACTGCAGTGCTGTTTGTAATGGGGAAAGATTGGACGCAATCCAAATGCCCATCAACAGGGAAATGGGAAATTGCTATATATTCTTTAGGAGTACGTACATATGAATGAAAGCAAGAGGCCATGCATGGGTATAGTAAGCTTTAATTCAAGCGAGTGGCTACCCCTGGGAGGGGAATGCCATGGGGCTTTGCAGGGTGCATTGCTAATACGATACGGTATTTCTTAAACTGGGTGGCAGGCACACAGGTGCTTGTATTATCCATGCCTTCTGGGTGCCTGAAATATTTCTTAATTTAAAAATAGATGTGCAGAGAAAAATGTCTTGCATATTCGTGCATGGAGTTTCTTTGTTCTTGTTTTTTTGGGCCAGGCCACGCAGCTTGTGTGATCTCAGTTCTCCGGCCAGGGATTGAAGCCACACCACAGCAGTGAAAGCCCGGAATCCTAACCACTAGGCGACCAGAGGACTCCCTGTGCATGGTATTTTTTTTCTTGTTGTTGTTTATTTGTGCCTTCTATTACATCTATAATAATCCCATCTTGCTTTTCAGAAATAAAGTCATTGGTTAGTTAGTAAGAAAAACAGGTTTTAATTTTTTGGAATTAAGATATATGGCTTCCCCAAATGACTCGCTCTGAGAACAACACTTCTGAGTGTTGCATGTCTGAGATCCATTCGATGGTGAAAATCAATTCAACACCGAATGACATGAGAAACATCCTAAATCCAGAGCATGAGCCATCAGCCCAGGGCCACCTCCACGGGGTCTCCCAACCCCTGTCTCTCGGGGGTGATGCCTCAGAAACTGGGCCTGACCTTATGCTGAGTATGTATAAGAAGAAGAATTGATCAGTAGTCAGGGAGGAGGGCTGCTGGGGCCTCTTTTTTGACAGCAGCATTAGGTTGGAAGAAGGGGAAAAAAAATCCAGGCAAAGGAATAAGAGGAACCTGCAAGGGAGGAGAGAGAACCAGTGTAGGTGTATTTTCTTTTAAATGAAGGTGAGTCATTTGGAATTCGACTCTGCCAGGAGGAAGCACTTGACTGCTGTTTCTTAAAGACGCAGAAGGTGTTTGGTTTTGTTTGGTTTTGTTTTGCATAATGGACACATTTCCCAGGCGGCCACTTTCCAGGTTCTTTGTCAAGTGTCAAGGTAAGCTTTTAGAAAACTCCTCCATGGACCACGGGGAGGCAATTTCCACCCAATACAGAATGCTTAGGATGGACAAAGCCCACTTTTCAGTATTGCTTCAGGGACCATATTTTGTGCACAGCTGAATGTAGACAAAATAGAGAAAGAAAAATTGAGTGGATCTCCTGACAGGGGGATTGAATGGAGGAAGTGATTACAGGTGAAGTACTGCCCCCTGATGTCCACAGACAGTAGTGCAGCCATTTGCTGAGATGCTCTTTTGTGGTATTTCTTCCTGTGTTCCCTACCACCACCATCTCCTGCAAGTTTGAAAAGCCTGCAACAGGGATTACAATCTGGCAGCCCGCTTTAGCCAGTGGGCAGACAGGCCAACTGTTTAAAAAATAAAGACATTTTGCTTTAAAATCTAGGCCTGACACTTCTTTGGAAAAACTGGAAAATCTGTCAGCTTTTGGGCTGCACCCCAGCATGGTAAATGTAGGCTAGAGCTGAGAAGCTGCTGCCCACTTTGGACAAGTGTTCTCACATTCTCCACACTCCCCACCTCTCCCTAGTGTCTCACTTCCAGGCAGTATTTCTCATTATCAGCTCTCATATAGCTTCTAGGTTTGCTACCATGGTCTAAGCTCATTCAAGAGTTTACACTTGGCGTTCCAAGGAATGGAGAGAGGATGGTGCCTTTAAAAGCAGGTGATTACATCACCTTATGACTGGGAGGGGACGGAGGTCTACAAGCTCCATGACAGCCCACTCAGCAACGGTAAGTGCCCTGCTCAAGGTTATCCAGCCAGTAAGTGGAGGACCCTGCATTTGAACACACACGTCTGTCTGACCCCAGAGCCTCGCTGCTTTCCACTCCATCAGCTGTCCCCCATAATTAGCTGGCAGAGAAGGCCCTCCTCTGGGGAAGGTGTTTACAAGGACATCACTGCTTGTGCCATCCGAAGTGAAATTCGGGGCATTCCAAGATAACAATGTTCATGGCCTTTGTTCAAAAGACAGAAACAAGAAGCCCCAGAAATAACCACCCTCCTGATTGTGTATCTTAAAAACTCCATGGTTTGTCCCGCTTTGGTTATTTCTTGTTCAAGCCAACAAAATTTCTCAGCATCTGCTAAGTGCTGTGCTCCATGCCAAGGGCTGGGAGTTGGGGGAAGTGGAGGCCAGTTAGCACATATAAACAGGGAGCCCAGAGGGCAAGGGCCAGAGCTGTTGGGTCCCTCACCTTGCAGTGTGCCCCCTTCGTGACAGTAACCTCTGGCCTGGGCCTGGACGCTTCCCTTTGAGCTCTGGGTCAGTGGCTTCCCTAAACTGGAATCAGATTGAGACCCAGAAGAGGACAATGGGGTCTCTCCCCAGTGGTTGGAGTGACCTAGCTGCTTTGACAGTTTCTTCTGCAGATAACAAAGCAACGATGACTTGGTGTCTTTTCTGGAAATAATTGCAAGAGCAGATACTTATCAAGTGTTTGTGCCAGATGTCCTCACACAAAACCCTATGAGGAGGTGCTGTCAACACACCACCCCCGTCTTACAGAAAAGCAAAGGGGAGACGAGCGAGGTCAAGTCACCTGCTGAATGTAACTCAGCAAGTAGCGGAGCTGGGATTTGAACCCAGGACTATGTGGCTCCATCGGTGACACCCACAACCACTGCCCAGTACTGGCGCCCAGGGGGACTGTATATCACGGAGGAAGGAGGTCAAATCTTGAAGTGTCAGGCCTCCTGCAAATCCCAAACTTGAGGGCAAAAGCGAGGAAGCCTGTTTGTCCCCATTTTGCAGGTGGAGGAACTGAGGCCTGGAGTCACTTGCCCAAGGTCACACAGAGCAGAGGTGACAGAGTCTGAATTTGAGCCCAGGTCTCCCTGACTCCAGAATCTGTACTGCTAACATCTGAACGCTTAGCATTTCTGGGCGTGTCCTGAATGTTTAATTTCAATATTTGTGAATTAAGATAAGGTTTTTCAGCTCTCTGCTTCCAGGAAAAATCCTCTGTCTCTCTAGGAAGCAAGAAACAGCCAGGCTCTTCTCG